>NC_142437.1:14890000-15515000 GCF_059453495.1 Arachis ipaensis | reverse complement strand
CACAACATCTCAATGCCCAAACCTCATAGAACAACAAATTACACTAGGGTTGAGAATCTTACCACACCCAAGGTCCAAAGAGACAAGATTAATCTTCTCCTTCAAGAGAGTTGGGTCCTATAACATCAAAGAACCCAAAATCTCAACATTTCACCCATGAAACTCGAAATCAAGGGCTGGAATTTCGAACAGTAAAACGTGGCTTACCTCAAGATTGATTGTATGGGTTTTGTAGAGCTCTCCGCGGTGAACGCGTGGCCGCAAACGGAGCAGCAATCGGAGCTCTAGATCAAAAATTATGGTGGTTTGAAGATCAACCAAGGGAGAGAACTTGAGAGAGTGTTCTTCCCCCCCCTCCATACCAATTTCAGCGTGTTTGAGTGCTAAGTGAGGAGAGAGAGTGCTGAAAACTAGGGTTTTGGTTTAGTTATGTTGGGCCAAGGGCCCACTTTGGGTCCGGTTGGACCGGTTTGGCCCGTTCGGTCCAATCTTGGTCCGATTTCTATAAAATTGGTACCGAAATTCTCGTCTCAATTTCCTCTATCATATTAAGCCATAAAAATAATATTTTTGGCTTTCTAGAATAAATTCTCATTTTATGGGTTAATTAGCCGTTAATTAACCGGGTCTAACAAGTAGTATAAAACTTTGGTCAATTCAATACGAGAGTGAATGAATTTTCGGGTTCGACTCCTGGCTGCGGAAAATTTTTTGAAAATTAATCTTTTTTAAATTTTACTAAATTTAACGTCAAGGCAAAAATTTAACGTTAAGGCATCACACAACAACTTTAATGTCCGCAGTAGTATAAAACTTTGGTCAATTCATTAAGAGAGTGAATGAATTTCCGGGTTCGACTCCTGGCTGCGGAAAATTTTTGAATATTTATCTTTTTTAAATTTTACTAAATTTAACGTCAAGGCAAAATTTTAACGTTAAGGCATCACACAACAACTAAGTTAATAAATTATTATTTGTAAGTTAAGTAGACAACAACTTTAATGTCCGCAGTAGTATAAAACTTTGGTCAATTCATTAAGAGAGTGAATGAATTTCCGGGTTCGACTCCAGGTTGCGGAAAATTTTTTGAATATTAATCTTTTATAAATTTTACTAAATTTAACGTCAATGCAAAAATTTAACGTTAAGGCATCACACAACAACTAAGTTAATAAATTATTATTTGTAAGCTAAGAACACAACAACTTTAATGTTGGCAGTAGTATAAAACTTTGGTCAATTCATTAAGAGAGTGAATGAATTTCTGGGTTCGACTTCTGGCTGCGGAAAATTTTTTGAAAATTAATCTTTTTTAAATTTTACTAAATTTAACGTCAAGGAAAAAATTTAACGTTAAGGCATCACACAACAACTAAGTTAATAAATTATTATTTGTAAGCTAAGAACACAACAAATTTAATGTTCGCAGTAGTATAAAACTTTGGTCAATTCATTAAGAGAGTGAAGGAATTTTCCAGGTTCGACTCTTGGCTGCGGAAAATTTTTTGAATATTAATCTTTTTTAAATATTACTAAATTTAACGTCAAGGCAAAAATTTAACGTTAAGCCATCACACAACAACTAAGTTAATAAATTATTATTTGTAAGTTAAGTACACAACAACTTTAATGTCCGCAGTAGTATAAAACTTTGGTCAATTCCTTAAGAGAGTGAATGAATTTCCGGGTTCGGCTCCTGGTTGCGGAAAATATTTTGAATGTTAATCTATTATAAATTTTACTAAATTTAACTTTAAGGCATCAGACAAAAACTAAGTTAATAAATTATTATTTGTAATTTAAGTACACAACAACTTTATTGTCCGCAGTAGTATAAAACTTTGGTCAATTCAATACGAGAGTGAATGAATTTTCGGGTTCGACTCCTGGCTGCGGAAAATTGTTTGAAAATTAATCTTTTTTAAATTTTACTAAATTTAACGTCAAGGCAAAAATTTAACGTTAAGGCATCACACAACAACTAAGTTAATAAATTATTATTTGTATGCTAAGTACGCAACAATTTTAATGTCCGCAGTAGTATAAAACTTTGGTCAATTCATTAAGAGAGTGAATGAATTTCCGGGTTTGACTCCTGGCTGCGGAAAATTTTTTGAATATTTATCTTTTTTAAATTTTACTAAATTTAACGTCAAGGCAAAATTTTAACGTTAAGGCATCACACAACAACTAAGTTAATAAATTATTATTTGTATGCTAAGTACGCAACAATTTTAATGTCCGCAGTAGTATAAAACTTTGGTCAATTCATTAAGAGAGTGAATGAATTTCCGGGTTTGACTCCTGGCTGCGGAAAATTTTTTGAATATTTATCTTTTTTAAATTTTACTAAATTTAACGTCAAGGCAAAATTTTAACGTTAAGGCATCACACAACAACTAAGTTAATAAATTATTATTTGTATGCTAAGTACGCAACAATTTTAATGTCCGCAGTAGTATAAAACTTTGGTCAATTCATTAAGAGAGTGAATGAATTTCCGGGTTTGACTCCTGGCTGCGGAAAATTTTTTGAATATTTATCTTTTTTAAATTTTACTAAATTTAACGTCAAGGCAAAATTTTAACGTTAAGGCATCACACAACAACTAAGTTAATAAATTATTATTTGTATGCTAAGTACGCAACAATTTTAATGTCCGCAGTAGTATAAAACTTTGGTCAATTCATTAAGAGAGTGAATGAATTTCCGGGTTTGACTCCTGGCTGCGGAAAATTTTTTGAATATTTATCTTTTTTAAATTTTACTAAATTTAACGTCAAGGCAAAATTTTAACGTTAAGGCATCACACAACAACTAAGTTAATAAATTATTATTTGTATGCTAAGTACGCAACAATTTTAATGTCCGCAGTAGTATAAAACTTTGGTCAATTCATTAAGAGAGTGAATGAATTTCCGGGTTTGACTCCTGGCTGCGGAAAATTTTTTGAATATTTATCTTTTTTAAATTTTACTAAATTTAATGTCAAGGCAAAATTTTAACGTTAAGGCATCACACAACAACTAAGTTAATAAATTATTATTTGTAAGTTAAGTAGACTGTAACACCCTACCATACAAAGTCTTATGCTTAAGTCATAATTCAGAGATGGCAGGGTATTACAACCTCTAAAACAAAAATTTAGTACGTATAGTAGTATGAATAATTGATTATAACTAGGAGCCTTTGTAGAAAAAGGGGGTAAACAAAAACCGTAACTCGAACGGGCAACACTCCGATCGATAACGTAACGAACTGGGATAAGCTAACGCGAGATCATATATATAAAGAGTGTCAAAAACAAGAATATCAAGACTCAAAACCCGGCTGCGAAGAGAACCGGTCCGAGCATAGCAATATATACATATGATAAAATAAGGAAACCCCAAAGGAAACCCAAAGGGACACAAATACAGAAAACCTATTCTCCAAAAATCCCCTCTAGAAGGAGTCATCACAGTTTGTATTATTTAATGGAGATAAAATTATCTAAACAAGATATATAACCCAAAACAGAGTCCCGAGAACAAAGGATCTTCGCTAATCCAGAAGTCTCCAGCATGCCTCAACGAGAAGCCTCGCGTCCTGCATCTGAAAACCACAAAATCCGCATGGGTGAGAACCAGAGGTCCCCAGCACAGTAACAGCTTCCACATATATAATACATAATAATAGAGGAAAGCCGAAGGCAATCCTAGAGCTTCCTCCAGATAATATCAAAGCTTATAAACAAGCTAAACTGTAAGTGGCAACTGACTAAAGATTCTTCAGTCTAACTAATACTTCCCTTTCCAATTCCTTCAGACCTCCCAACCACCAGCAGGAGTATAATATAGCAAACACAGTTATATCAGACAAGAGATTTACAAATAGGAACAGATAAGGCATTTAGACAATTAGCAAGTAATATGCAGTCAAATAGGCAATCTCAAACAATTCATGTAGTATGCTTATGATGCATGCCTGTCCCTAGTGGCTGATGATATCATCTGTCGGTTATAGAGCCAACCCGACAAGTCCTGGTAGCTAATCATTGGACTGTCCCTCTGTCGTGCATCCCCAACTCGAGTTATACTCATCATAAACTTGATCATAAACATGATCCATATCCATCACCCTCACTGGTGAATATTTATGGGGGCGAGCTCATCCGGGCCTTTCACAGTGCCCGGCCACACTTACGACATAGGGTCAAAAGAGCTTCGAGTCTCAACCTGGAGCACGTGGTGGCTAGCCATTGCTACTACCCAGGGAAACCCTCATCTCCAATGGTGGAAGTGCCAACATTCACAATTCATTCAACAGCATATATGCATTTATACTTAGCCATAAACATGGCTCCGCCGCCACACGGCATAATCCAGCCATCCGGCTCACGGTTAAATCCATAACCAGCCAATTCATTAACAATTACGGCCATTCGGCCCATGGCATAACAAGCACTTCCACCGCCATCCTCCACATCTCACATAATCATCTTTGATCCTCATGGATCATTCATTTTTCCCTTGCTTCACTCGCAAGTTACCACATTCACTAGCCCTTTTCCTCATGCTAGGCATATCATAATGATTTAAGACATAAGTGGTGAGATCGGAGGCTTAGAAGTATGAAGTTTGGCTTTTAAAACTCAAAAATCAACTTTGGGATGAAAACAGGGCCACGCGTACGCGCACTCCACGCGCACGCGTGGATGATGCTTTCTTGAAGAACGGCGCATACGCGCCAAGTGCGCCTACGCGCGAGGGGTCATTCTGCTAAAAATTTTCTAAGTTAAAAGCTGCAGAATTCACAGATTCAACCCCCAATCTTCCGACGGTCATAACTCTCTCATTTTAAATCATTTTTCACCCGTTCTTCGAACGGCATGGACATCCCGGATCCAATTTCATTTCTAAACATATTTGGCACAAATCAAAGATCCGTAGTCCAAGTTATGTCCCATCAAAGTATGCCCAAAAACCATATTTTCATTCAAAACCACAAAGTGCCATTTTCAAAACAAGCCACTTTCAACTCTTTTCAAAATCAATTAAAACATGCCAATTTCATCCCTTTTCTTTGAAATCAATCAAAGTGTACCAAATTCAACAACAAGCCATCCTCAACTCACGCATTGACATTTTACCAAAATTCTCAAAACTACCTCCAACCATTTTAACACTTCTCAATCAAAAGGCCAAAGGATAAACACAATATTATGTCATACATCCTTCTCATCCCAATTTCTAACAATATCAATTTCCAATCAACCATAATTATACATAATCATCATACTCACCAACAATATGGCACCACCCATCAATTCAACCTCAATCATTCATCAAGCATATATCACAACATGCATTTTCTCACATATCACACAATCAAGGCATCAATATTCGTAATCACACATATGATCACATCATATATCTCAACCATTCCACAACATCATCAATTCAATGCCTATCTTAGGGCCTCTAGCCTAAGTATTTCCTACCACATTACATATTAGATACGGGAAACCGAAACCATACCTTAGCCAATTTCCCAAGCTCAACCGGAGCACTTCCAAACCACTTGTCCACAAGCTCTCAAGGTATCAACACCTCCAAGAACAGATTTTATCACACAAAACCCTCTTCCAAGCTTTCCAAAATCACCAATCAAGCTCCAATATTCACATATACACAACCTAAGCCACAATCATCATACCCATACACAACATCTCAATGCCCAAACCTCATAGAACAACAAATTACACTAGGGTTGAGAATCTTACCACACCCAAGGTCCAAAGAGACAAGATTAACCTTCTCCTTCAAGAGAGTTGGGTCCTATAACATCAAAGAACCCAAAATCTCAACATTTTTACTCATGAAACTCGAAATCAAGGGCTGGAATTTCGAATAGTAAAACGTGGTTTACCTCAAGATTAATTGTATGGGTTTTGTAGAGCTCTCCACGGTAAACGTGTGGCCGCAAACGGAGCGGCAATCGGAGCTCTAGATCAAAAGTTATGGTGGTTTGAAGATCAAGTGAGAGATAGAACTTGAGAGAGTGTTCTTCCCTCCATGGCCTCTCTTTTTCAGCGTGTATTAGTGTTGTGTGAGGAGAGAGAGTGCTGAAAACTAGGGTTTTGGTTTAGTTATGTTGGGCCAAGGGCCCACTTTGGGTCCGGTTGGATCAGTTTGGCCCGTTCGGTCCAATCTTGGTCCGATTTCCATAAAATTGGTACCGAAATTCTCGTCTCAATTTCCTCTATCATATTAAGCCATAAAAATATCATTTTTGGCTTTCTAGAATAAATTCTCATATATGGGTTAATTAGCCGTTAATTAACCGGGTCTTACATTCTACCCACCTAATTGGGAATTTTGCCCACAAAATTCAAATTCAAATTCAATTACCTGAGAATAAGTGGGGATAATCCGTTCGCATCTCCGACTCAAGTTCCCAAGTGTGTTCCTCAACACCGCCTCGACTCCAAGCCACTTTGACTAATGAAACCTCTTTTCCACGCAACCGTTTGATACTAGTATCATCAATTCTGACTGGAGCCACTGGAAGCGTCAAATCTTCTCTTAACTGAACCGATTCTGGTTCTAACACATGGCTAGCATCAGGAGTGTACTTTCGAAGCTGCGACACGTGAAATACGTCGTGCAGGTTTGAAAGATGGGGTGGTAGAGCCACCCGATACGCCACCGGCCCAATCCTCTCCAAGATCTGAAATGGACCAATGTATCGAGGATTCAACTTCTTTGCTTTAATCGCTCTACCTACTCCTGTGGTCGGAGTAACTTTCAGGAAAACATGATCTCCTGCCTCAAATTCTAAGGGCTTCCGCCTTTGATCGGCGTAACTTTTTTGACGACTCTGCGCCGTAAGCATCCTATCTCGGATTTTCTTGACTTGTTCAGTGGTCTCAGCTATCATTTCTGGCCCCAACAAGCCTTTCTCTCCAGCTTCATACCAACATAGTGGAGATTGACATTTTCTCCCATACAAAGCCTCATACGGAGCCATTCCGATGCTCGCATGGTAACTATTATTGTATGCAAACTCTACTAACGGCATATACCGATCCCAACTTGCCGGTTGGTCCAAAACACAAGCTCTCAACATATCCTCTAGTGTTTGGATCGTCCTCTCGGATTGACCATCTGTTTGAGGATGGTACGCTGTACTCAAGCTTAATCGAGTTCCAAAAGCTTTCTGAAATGCACCCCAGAACCTCGAAGTGAAACGAGGATCTCTATCAGAGATTATAGTAGCAGGTACACCATGGAGTCTCACAATCTCCTTTATGTATAACCGAGCTAGCTCCTCAAGGGTGTAAGTCATCCGAACGGGTAAAAAGTGAGCTGACTTCGTCAGTCGGTCCACGATCACCCAGATAGCATCAAAACCAGTCCTAGTCCTTGGCAATCCCGACACAAAGTCCATTGCAATACTTTCCCACTTCCATTGCGGAACCTCTAAGGGTTGCAACATCCCGGAAGGTCTTTGATGTTCAATCTTTACCTTTTGACAAGTTAAGCACTTTGAAACATATTCTGCCACATCATTCTTCATACCCGGCCACCAAAACATCGCCTTTAAATCATGGTACATCTTAGTACTCCCCGGGTGAATGGAGAATCCGCTTTTGTGTGCCTCCTTTAAGATATCTTGCCTCAAAGTGCCAACATCCGGCACAATGATCCTACCCTTGAATCTCTATAACCCATCTTTTTCTTCCGACACTCTCCACTGTTTTCCTTGCTCGATAGCCGGTAACACCTTCCATAACGCTTCATCATTTTCATGAGCCTTTAGGAGTTCGGACTTAAAGTCACTCAAGATTTCTAATCGGCTCAAACACAAGGTTCCAGATACTTCTCGAGCACCAATTTTTAGACTCTCGAATCCCTTGAACAACTTCTCCTCTTGAAGCATCATCCAAGACGCATATAACGACTTTCGACTTAACGCATCCGCCACTATATTCGCCTTTCCAGGATGGTAATTTAACTCAAAGTCATAGTCTTTCAACAATTCCATCCACCTCCTTTGCCTCATATTAAGCTCTTTCTGATCAAAGAGGTATTTCAAGCTCTTGTGATCGGAGAAGACTTGGAACTTAACCCCATAGAGATAATGCCTCCACACCTTCAAGGCAAACACAACCGCAGCGAGTTCCAAATCGTGCGTAGGATAACTAACTTCGTGAGGTCTCAACTGTCGTAAGGCATACGCCACCACATTATGATGCTGCATCAGCACGCACCCTAGGCCCTTTAACGATGCATCACAGTACACCTCAAAAGGCTCGTTCGGCTCAGGTAACACTAACACAGGTGCAGTGGTCAACTTTTTCTTCAATGTCTGAAAGCTCTCCTCGCACTCAGGAGTCCAAACAAACGGAGTGTCTTTGCGAGTTAACTTTGTCAACGGCAAAGCTAATTGCGAAAAGCCTTTGATGAACCTTCGGTAATAGCCAGCTAAACCCAGAAAACTCCTTATCTCAGTTACTGTGGTTGGTTGCTTCCAATCCATCACAGCTTCTACCTTGGTTGGATCTACGGCTATTCCCTTCTTACTCACCACGTGACCCAAAAACTTCACCTCACTCTTCCAGAACTCACACTTAGACAGTTTCGCATAGAGTTTCTTCTCCTTTAAAATCTGCAACACGGTCCGCAAGTGTTCCGCATGCTCTTCTTCAGTCTTGGAGTAAATTAGTATATCGTCAATGAAGACAACCACGAATTTATCCAGAAACGGACGGAACACTCTATTCATGTAATCCATGAATACTGCAGGAGCGTTCGTCAACCCAAAGGACATTACAGTGTACTCGTAATGACCATAACGAGTCCTGAAAGCGGTCTTAGGGATATCCTCACCCCTCACCCTTATCTGGTGATAACCAGATCGCAAATCGATCTTAGAGAAAACCCCAGCTCCTTGTAACTGATCCATGAGATCATCAATCCTCGGCAATGGGTACTTATTCTTTATGGCGACCTTGTTCAGCTGCCTGTAATCCACACAGAGTCGCATACTTCCATCTTTCTTCTTTACCAGTAACACTGGAGCACCCCACGGGGAAACACTTGGTCGGATAAAGTTCTTACCCAACAATTCCTCTAACTGAGACTTTAGCTCGGCCATCTCTAACGGTGACATCCTATAAGGAGCACTTGAGATTGGTCCCGCCCCAGGCACCAATTCAATAGCAAACTCGACCTCTCGGTTAGGTGGAAATTCCTCAATATCTTCCGGAAACACTTCCGGAAACTCACACACTACCGGAATCTGATCCAACCTTTGATCATCACCCGAAACACCCGCGGTTAACAACAGGATACCCTGACATTCGGTTCCAGAACAGTTCACCATCATTGAATTCAAGTAATAATTATTCACCACAACCGGCCCTTCTGTATCCTCCGGCATAAAGTACACCGACTTGGTAGAACAATCAAGCAGGACATGGTTTTCGGATAACCAGTCCAATCCCAAGATAAGATCAAGACCGATCATCGGTAAGCAGATTAGATTATGGACAAAATCACGCTGCTTGAACCTAAACGAAACTTTCGGGCATCCTAGTCTAGTTACCATGGCTCCATGGGTAGCATTATACACTTTTAAGTCATAACCTAAGGTTACGATCTTCAACCCTAACTCATGGGCTTTCTCAAATGCAATGAATGAATGCGATGCTCCCGAATCAAATAAAGCATTTAAAGTTTGACCAGCCATTTCACAGTTACCTCGAATGAGTGTCTCGGATCCCTCTGCACCCACAGCTGAGGTGGTGAACACCCGACCAGTCTGTTGTGCTTTCCCAGCACCTTGCTTTTGCTTCTCTGGACAACTTGCGGCTTTATGCCCCGCCTTTCCACAATTGTAGCACAAACCCCATCCGGCCTTGCATGGTACTCCCGGATGGTGACTCCCACACCTAGTACAAGCTTGATCATTCTGAGGCTGCTTCCCAAACCTTTTCCCTTGGGAGTAGTTGTTGTTGGGCCTCCTAAAAGAACCTCCCCTCTTGAAAGGCGGACCTCTAGGTGCAAAGCTCTTCCCTCGGTTCTGTAAAAATGATCCTTTGTGACTTCCTTTCTCAGCGGTTTCCCTCTTCACACACTCTTCAGCAACCCTACACTTGTTCACCAACTCGGAGAAAGTCCTAATCTCCATTGGTCCCACTGAACTGAAAATATCGCTCCGGAGTCCTCCTTCGTACTTAACACACTTCCATTCCTCATATTCCACCGGAGTCCCTTGACACATACGAGAGAATCTGAACAGCTCCTCAAACTTGTCAGTATACTCAGATACGGACATAGTACCCTGCTTCAGCTGCAACAATTCAAGCTCCTTGGCCGTCCTAGCAGAAGTCGGAAAGTACTTCTTATAGAACTCCTCTTGGAAGACATTCCAGGTGATATAATCATCACCCTGCTGCAGGAGGCGTTGGATTCCTTGCCAACTTCCCCAGTGAGCAAATAGGTAGCGAACTCTACACGCTGCCCTTCAGGTACCACCTGCGCTTGCAGTGCTCGTTCCATGGCTTGAAACCACGTATCGGCTTCAGTCGGGCTAGTAGTTCCCTTGAACTTCGGTGGATTAACCTTCAAAAAGTTCGCCAGTGTCATCGGACCCTGAACTCCACCTCCGTCATTACCATGGTTGTTCATCTGTTGACCAAGAGCCTCAGCAGTGGCTTGCATAGCAGCAGCCATGTTCTCCAACGCAGTCATAAAGTTCACCGGGTCATTAGGATTAGTCTCCGGCGCACGAGCATTCGTATGTCCTCTCCCACGGCCTCTACCGCGTCCACGAGGCGCCATCTGGTTCCTATACACACCAAACAATCAATATTAAGTTGATCAGTCTCAATATCGGAAGTCTAGTGCTTCAAAGTCCCAAATGCATGCTCATGAACGTTTATGCCAATTATATCAAGCAGATATACTAGTAGCACATAACACACACACAGAGAATGCACAGAAGAATAGTCAGTCCATTCCTCAGGCTCTACAGGAACGAACTGCTCTGATACCATAATGTAACACCCTACCATACAAAGTCTTATGCTTAAGTCATAATTCAGAGATGGCAGGGTATTACGACCTCTAAAACAAAAATTTAGTACGTATAGTAGTATGAATAATTGATTATAACTAGGAGCCTTTGTAGAAAAAGGGGGTAAACAAAAACCGTAACTCGAACGGGCAACACTCCGATCGATAACGTAACGAACCGGGATAAGCTAACGCGAGATCATATATATAAAGAGTGTCAAAAACAAGAATATCAAGACTCAAAACCCGGCTGCGAAGAGAACCGGTCCGAGCATAGCAATATATACATATGATAAAATAAGGAAACCCCAAAGGAAACCCAAAGGGACACAAATACAGAAAACCTATTCTCCAAAAATCCCCTCTAGAAGGAGTCATCACAGTTTGTATTATTTAATGGAGATAAAAGTATCTAAACAAGATATATAACCCAAAACAGAGTCCCGAGAACAAAGGATCTTCGCTAATCCAGAAGTCTCCAGCATGCCTCAACGAGAAGCCTCGCGTCCTGCATTTGAAAACCACAAAATCCGCATGGGTGAGAACCAGAGGTCCCCAGCACAGTAACAGCTTCCACATATATAATACATAATAATAGAGGAAAGCCGAAGGCAATCCTAGAGCTTCCTCCAGATAATATCAAAGCTTATAAACAAGCTAAACTGTAAGTGGCAACTGACTAAAGATTCTTCAGTCTAACTAATACTTCCCTTTCCAATTCCTTCAGACCTCCCAACCACCAGCAGGAGTATAATATAGCAAACACAGTTATATCAGACAAGAGATTTACAAATAGGAACAGATAAGGCATTTAGACAATTAGCAAGTAATATGCAGTCAAATAGGCAATCTCAAACAATTCATGTAGTATGCTTATGATGCATGCCTGTCCCTAGTGGCTGATGATATCATCTGTCGGTTATAGAGCCAACCCGACAAGTCCTGGTAGCTAATCATTGGACTGTCCCTCTGTCGTGCATCCCCAACTCGAGTTATACTCATCATAAACTTGATCATAAACATGATCCATATCCATCACCCTCACTGGTGAATATTTATGGGGGCGAGCTCATCCGGGCCTTTCACAGTGCCCGGCCACACTTACGACATAGGGTCAAAAGAGCTTCGAGTCTCAACCTGGAGCACGTGGTGGCTAGCCATTGCTACTACCCAGGGAAACCCTCATCTCCAATGGTGGAAGTGCCAACATTCACAATTCATTCAACAGCATATATGCATTTATACTTAGCCATAAACATGGCTCCGCCGCCACACGGCATAATCCAGCCATCCGGCTCACGGTTAAATCCATAACCAGCCAATTCATTAACAATTACGGCCATTCGGCCCATGGCATAACAAGCACTTCCACCGCCATCCTCCACATCTCACATAATCATCTTTGATCCTCATGGATCATTCATTTTTCCCTTGCTTCACTCGCAAGTTACCACATTCACTAGCCCTTTTCCTCATGCTAGGCATATCATAATGATTTAAGACATAAGTGGTGAGATCGGAGGCTTAGAAGTATGAAGTTTGGCTTTTAAAACTCAAAAATCAACTTTGGGATGAAAACAGGGCCACGCGTACGCGCACTCCACGCGCACGCGTGGATGATGCTTTCTCGAAGAACGGCGCATACGCGCCAAGTGCGCCTACGCGCGAGGGGTCATTCTGCTAAAAATTTTCTAAGTTAAAAGCTGCAGAATTCACAGATTCAACCCCCAATCTTCCGACGGTCATAACTCTCTCATTTTAAATCATTTTTCACCCGTTCTTCGAACGGCATGGACATCCCGGATCCAATTTCATTTCTAAACATATTTGGCACAAATCAAAGATCCGTAGTCCAAGTTATGTCCCATCAAAGTATGCCCAAAAACCATATTTTCATTCAAAACCACAAAGTGCCATTTTCAAAACAAGCCACTTTCAACTCTTTTCAAAATCAATTAAAACATGCCAATTTCATCCCTTTTCTTTGAAATCAATCAAAGTGTACCAAATTCAACAACAAGCCATCCTCAACTCACGCATTGACATTTTACCAAAATTCTCAAAACTACCTCCAACCATTTTAACACTTCTCAATCAAAAGGCCAAAGGATAAACACAATATTATGTCATACATCCTTCTCATCCCAATTTCTAACAATATCAATTTCCAATCAACCATCATTATACATAATCATCATACTCACCAACAATATGGCACCACCCATCAATTCAACCTCAATCATTCATCAAGCATATATCACAACATGCATTTTCTCACATATCACACAATCAAGGCATCAATATTCGTAATCACACATATGATCACATCATATATCTCAACCATTCCACAACATCATCAATTCAATGCCTATCTTAGGGCCTCTAGCCTAAGTATTTCCTACCACATTACATATTAGATACGGGAAACCGAAACCATACCTTAGCCAATTTCCCAAGCTCAACCGGAGCACTTCCAAACCACTTGTCCACAAGCTCTCAAGGTATCAACACCTCCAAGAACAGATTTTATCACACAAAACCCTCTTCCAAGCTTTCCAAAATCACCAATCAAGCTCCAATATTCACATATACACAACCTAAGCCACAATCATCATACCCATACACAACATCTCAATGCCCAAACCTCATAGAACAACAAATTATACTAGGGTTGAGAATCTTACCACACCCAAGGTCCAAAGAGACAAGATTAACCTTCTCCTTCAAGAGAGTTGGGTCCTATAACATCAAAGAACCCAAAATCTCAACATTTTTACTCACGAAACTCGAAATCAAGGGCTGGAATTTCGAATAGTAAAACGTGGCTTACCTCAAGATTAATTGTATGGGTTTTGCAGAGCTCTCCATGATAAACGTGTGGCCGCAAACGGAGCGGCAATCGGAGCTCTAGATCAAAAGTTATGGTGGTTTGAAGATCAAGTGAGAGATAGAACTTGAGAGAGTGTTCTTCCCTCCATGGCCTGTCTTTTTCAGCGTGTATTAATGTTGTGTGAGGAGAGAGAGTACTGAAAACTAGGGTTTTGGTTTAGTTATGTTGGGCCAAGGGCCCACTTTGGGTCCGGTTGGATCGGTTTGGCCCGTTCGGTCCAATCTTGGTCCGATTTCCATAAAATTGGTACCGAAATTCTCGTCTCAATTTCCTTTATCATATTAAGCCATAAAAATATCATTTTTGGCTTTCTAGAATAAATTCTCATATATGGGTTAATTAGCCATTAATTAACCGGGTCTTACATAGACAACAACTTTAATGTCCGCAGTAGTATAAAACTTTGGTCAATTCATTAAGAGAGTGAATGAATTTCTGGGTTCGACTCCTGGCTGCGGAAAATTTTTTGAATTTTAATCTTTTATAAATTTTACTAAATTTAACGTCAAGGCAAAAATTTAACGTTAAGGCATCACACAACAACTAAGTTAATAAATTATTATTTGTAAGCTAAGAACACAACAACTTTAATGTTCGCAGTAGTATAAAACTTTGGTCAATTCATTAAGAGAGTGAATGAATTTCCGGGTTCGTCTCCTGGCTGCGAAAATTTTTTGAAAATTCATCTTTTTTAAATTTTACTAAAATTAACGTCAAGGCAAAAATTTAACGTTAAGGCATCACACAACAACTAAGTTAATAAATTATTATTTCTAAGCTAAGAACACAACAACTTTGATGTTTGCAATAGTATAAAACTTTGGTCAATTCATTAAGAGAGTGAATGAATTTCCGGGTTCTACTCCTGGCTGCGGAAAATTTTTTGAATATTAATCTTTTTTAAATATTACTAAATTTAACGTCAAGGCAAAAATTTAACGTTAAGCCATCACACAATAACTAAGTTAATAAATTATTATTTGTAAGTTAAGTACACAACAACTTTAATGTCCGCAATAGTATAAAACTTTGGTCAATTAATTAAGAGAGTGAATGAATTTCCATGTTCGACTCCTGGTTGCGGAAAATATTTTGAATGTTAATCTATTATAAATTTTACTAAATTTAATGTTAAGGCATCAGACAAAAACTAAGTTAATAAATTATTATTTGTAATTTAAGTACACAACAACTTTATTGTCTGCAGTAGTATAAAACTTTGGTCAATTCAATACGAGAGTGAATGAATTTTCGGGTTCGACTCCTTGCTACGGAAAATTGTTTGAAAATTAATCTTTTTTAAATTTTACTAAGTTTAACGTCAAGGCAAAAATTTAACGTTAAGGCATCACACAACAACTAAGTTAATAAATTATTATTTGTAAGCTAAGTACACAACAACTTTAATGTCTGCAGTAGTATAAAACTTTGGTCAATTCATTATGAGAGTGAATAAATTTCTGGGTTTGACTCCTGGCTGCAGAAAATTTTTTGAGTATTAATCTTTTTTAAATTTTACTAAATTTAACGTCAAGGCAAAATTTTAACGTTAATGCATCACACAACAACTAAGTTAATAAATTATTATTTGTAAGCTAAGAACACAACAACTTTAATGTTCGCAGTAGTATAAAACTTTGGTCAATTCATTAAGAGAGTGAATGAATTTCCGAGTTCGACTCCTGGTTGCGGAAAATTTTTTGAAAATTAATCTACTAAGTTAATAAATTATTATTTGTAAGCTAAGAACAGAACAACTTTAATGTCCGCAGTAGTATAAAACTTTGGTCAATTCATTAAGAGAGTGAATGAATTTCCAGGTTCGACTCCTGGCTGCGGAAAATTTTTTGAATATTAATCTTTTATAAATTTTACTAAATTTAACGTCAAGGCAAAAATTTAACGTTAAGGCATCACACAACAACTAAGTTAATAAATTATTATTTGTAAGCTAAGAACACAACAACTTTAATGTTCGCAGTAGTATAAAACTTTGGTCAATTCATTAAGAGAGTGAATGAATTTCCGAGTTCGACTCCTGGTTGCGGAAAATTTTTTGAAAATTAATCTACTAAGTTAATAAATTATTATTTGTAAGCTAAGAACAGAACAACTTTAATGTCCGCAGTAGTATAAAACTTTGGTCAATTCATTAAGAGAGTGAATGAATTTCCAGGTTCGACTCCTGGCTGCGGAAAATTTTTTGAATATTAATCTTTTATAAAATTTACTAAATTTAACGTCAAGGCAAAAATTTAACGTTAAGGCATCACACAACAACTAAGTTAATAAATTATTATTTGTAAGCTAAGAACACAACAACTTTAATGTTCGCAGTAGTATAAAACTTTGGTCAATTCATTAAGAGAGTGAATGAATTTCCGGGTTCGACTCCTGGCTGCGAAAATTTTTTGAAAATTCATCTTTTTTAAATTTTACTAAATTTAACGTCAAGGCAAAAATTTAACGTTAAGGCATCACACAACAACTAAGTTAATAAATTATTATTTCTAAGCTAAGAACACAACAACTTTGATGTTTGCAATAGTATAAAACTTTGGTCAATTCATTAAGAGAGTGAATGAATTTCCGGGTTCTACTCCTGGCTGCGGAAAATTTTTTGAATATTAATCTTTTTTAAATATTACTAAATTTAACGTCAAGGCAAAAATTTAACGTTAAGCCATCACACAACAACTAAGTTAATAAATTATTATTTGTAAGTTAAATACACAACAACTTTAATGTCCGCAATAGTATAAAACTTTGGTCAATTAATTAAGAGAGTGAATGAATTTCCATGTTCGACTCCTGGTTGCGGAAAATATTTTGAATGTTAATCTATTATAAATTTTACTAAATTTAATGTTAAGGCATCAGACAAAAACTAAGTTAATAAATTATTATTTGTAATTTAAGTACACAACAACTTTATTGTCTGCAGTAGTATAAAACTTTGGTCAATTCAATACGAGAGTGAATGAATTTTCGGGTTCGACTCCTGGCTACGGAAAATTGTTTGAAAATTAATCTTTTTTAAATTTTACTAAGTTTAACGTCAAGGCAAAAATTTAACGTTAAGGCATCACACAACAACTAAGTTAGAAAATTATTATTTGTAAGCTAAGTACACAACAACTTTAATGTCTGCAGTAGTATAAAACTTTGGTCAATTCATTATGAGAGTGAATAAATTTCTGGGTTTGACTCCTGGCTGCAGAAAATTTTTTGAGTATTAATCTTTTTTAAATTTTACTAAATTTAACGTCAAGGCAAAATTTTAACGTTAATGCATCACACAACAACTAAGTTAATAAATTATTATTTGTAAGCTAAGAACACAACAACTTTAATGTTCGCAGTAGTATAAAACTTTGGTCAATTCATTAAGAGAGTGAATGAATTTCCGAGTTCGACTCCTGGTTGCGGAAAATTTTTTGAAAATTAATCTACTAAGTTAATAAATTATTATTTGTAAGCTAAGAACAGAACAACTTTAATGTCCGCAGTAGTATAAAACTTTGGTCAATTCATTAAGAGAGTGAATGAATTTCCAGGTTCGACTCCTGGCTGCGGAAAATTTTTTCAATATTAATCTTTTATAAATTTTACTAAATTTAACGTCAAGGCAAAAATTTAACGTTAAGGCATCACACAACAACTAAGTTAATAAATTATTATTTGTAAGCTAAGAACACAACAACTTTAATGTTCGCAGTAGTATAAAACTTTGGTCAATTCATTAAGAGAGTGAATGAATTTCCGAGTTCGACTCCTGGTTGCGGAAAATTTTTTAAAAATTAATCTACTAAGTTAATAAATTATTATTTGTAAGCTAAGAACAGAACAACTTTAATGTCCGCAGTAGTATAAAACTTTGGTCAATTCATTAAGAGAGTGAATGAATTTCCAGGTTCGACTCCTGGCTGCCGAAAATTTTTTGAATATTAATCTTTTATAAATTTTACTAAATTTAACGTCAAGGCAAAAATTTAACGTTAAGGCATCACACAACAACTAAGTTAATAAATTATTATTTGTAAGCTAAGAACACAACAACTTTAATGTTCGCAGTAGTATAAAACTTTGGTCAATTCATTAAGAGAGTGAATGAATTTCCGGGTTCGACTCCTGGCTGCGAAAATTTTTTGAAAATTCATCTTTCTTAAATTTTACTAAATTTAACGTCAAGGCAAAAATTTAACGTTAAGGCATCACACAACAACTAAGTTAATAAATTATTATTTCTAAGCTAAGAACACAACAACTTTAATGTCCGCAGTAGTATAAAACTTTGGTCAATTCATTAAGAGAGTGAATGAATTTCCGAGTTCGACTCCTGGTTGCGGAAAATTTTTTGAAAATTAATCTACTAAGTTAATAAATTATTATTTGTAAGCTAAGAACAGAACAACTTTAATGTCCGCAGTAGTATAAAACTTTGGTCAATTCATTAAGAGAGTGAATGAATTTCCAGGTTCGACTCCTGGCTGCGGAAAATTTTTTGAATATTAATCTTTTATAAATTTTACTAAATTTAACGTCAAGGCAAAAATTTAACGTTAAGGCGTCACACAACAACTAAGTTAATAAATTATTATTTGTAAGCTAAGAACACAACAACTTTAATGTTCGCAGTAGTATAAAACTTTGTTCAATTCATTAAGAGAGTGAATGAATTTCCGAGTTCGACTCCTGGTTGCGGAAAATTTTTTAAAAATTAATCTACTAAGTTAATAAATTATTATTTGTAAGCTAAGAACAGAACAACTTTAATGTCCGCAGTAGTATAAAACTTTGGTCAATTCATTATGAGAGTGAATGAATTTCCAGGTTCGACTCCTGGCTGCCGAAAATTTTTTGAATATTAATCTTTTATAAATTTTACTAAATTTAACGTCAAGGCAAAAATTTAACGTTAAGGCATCACACAACAACTAAGTTAATAAATTATTATTTGTAAGCTAAGAACACAACAACTTTAATGTTCGCAGTAGTATAAAACTTTGGTCAATTCATTAAGAGAGTGAATGAATTTCCGGGTTCGACTCCTGGCTGCGAAAATTTTTTGAAAATTCATCTTTTTTAAATTTTACTAAATTTAACGTCAAGGCAAAAATTTAACGTTAAGGCATCACACAACAACTAAGTTAATAAATTATTATTTCTAAGCTAAGAACACAACAACTTTGATGTTTGCAATAGTATAAAACTTTGGTCAATTCATTAAGAGAGTGAATGAATTTCCGGGTTCTACTCCTGGCTGCGGAAAATTTTTTGAATATTAATCTTTTTTAAATATTACTAAATTTAACGTCAAGGCAAAAATTTAACGTTAAGCCATCACACAACAACTAAGTTAATAAATTAATATTTGTAAGTTAAGTACACAACAACTTTAATGTCCGCAATAGTATAAAACTTTGGTCAATTAATTAAGGGAGTGAATGAATTTCCATGTTCGACTCCTGGTTGCGGAAAATATTTTGAATGTTAATCTATTATAAATTTTACTAAATTTAATGTTAAGGCATCAGACAAAAACTAAGTTAATAAATTATTATTTGTATTTTAAGTACACAACAACTTTATTGTCTGCAGTAGTATAAAACTTTGGTCAATTCAATACGAGAGTGAATGAATTTTCGGGTTCGACTCCTGGCTACGGAAAATTGTTTGAAAATTAATCTTTTTTAAATTTTACTAAGTTTAACGTCAAGGCAAAAATTTAACGTTAAGGCATCACACAACAACTAAGTTAATAAATTATTATTTGTAAGCTAAGTACACAACAACTTTAATGTCTGCAGTAGTATAAAACTTTGGTCAATTCATTATGAGAGTGAATGAATTTCTGGGTTTGACTCCTGGCTGCAGAAATTTTTTTGAATATTAATCTTTTATAAATTTTACTAAATTTAACGTCAAGGCAAAATTTTAACGTTAATGCATCACACAACAACTATGTTAATAAATTATTATTTGTAAGCTAAGAACACAACAACTTTAATGTTCGCAGTAGTATAAAACTTTGGTCAATTCATTAAGAGAGTGAATGAATTTCCGAGTTCGACTCCTGGTTGTGGAAAATTTTTTGAAAATTAATCTACTAAGTTAATAAATTATTATTTGTAAGCTAAGAACAGAACAACTTTAATGTCCGCAGTAGTATAAAACTTTGGTCAATTCATTAAGAGAGTGAATGAATTTTCCGGGTTCGACTCTTGGCTGCGGAAAATTTTTTGAATATTAATCTTTTTTAAATATTACTAAATTTCACGTCAAGGCAAAAATTTAACGTTAAGCCATCACACAACAACTAAGTTAATAAATTATTATTTGTAAGTTAAGTACACAACAACTTTAATGTCCGAAGTAGTATAAAACTTTGGTCAATTCCTTAAGAGAGTGAATGAATTTCCAGGTTCGACTCCTGGTTGCGGAAAATATTTTGAAAATTAATCTTTTTTAAATTTTACTAAATTTAACGTTAAGGCAAAAATTTAACATCAAAGCATCACACAACAACTAAGTTAATAAATTATTATTTGTAAGTTAAGTACACAACAACTTTAATGTCCACAGTAGTATAGAACTTTGGTCAATTCATTAAGAGAGTGAATGAATTTCCGGGTTTGACTCCTGGCTGCGGAAAATTTTTGAATATTAATGTTTTATAAATTTTACTAAAATGTCCGCAGTAGTATAAAACTTTGGTCAATTCTTTAAGAGAGTGAATGAATTTCCAGGTTTGACTCCTGGTTGCGGAAAATCTTTTGAATGTTAATCTTTTATAAATTTTACTAAATTTAACGTTAAGGCATCAGACAAGAACTAGGATAATAAATTATTATTTGTAAGTTAAGTACATAACAACTTTAATGTCCGCAGTAGTATAAAACTTTGGTCAATTCAATACGAGAGTGAATTAATTTTCAAATTCGACTCCTGGCTGCGGAAAATTTTTTGAAAATTAATCTTTTTTAAATTTTTCTAAATTTAACGTCAAGGCAAAAATTTAACGTTAAGGCATCACACAACAACTAAGTTAATAAATTATTATTTGTATGCTAAGTACGCAACAATTTTAATGTCCGTAGTAGTATAAAACTTTGGTCAATTCATTAAGAGAGTGAATGAATTTCCGGGTTCGACTCCTGGCTGCGGAAAATTTTTTGAATATTTATCTTTCTTAAATTTTACTAAATTTAACGTCAAGGCAAAATTTTAACATTAAGGCATCACACAACAACTAAGTTAATAAATTATTATTTGTAAGTTAAGTAGACAACAACTTTAATGTTCGCAGTAGTATAAAACTTTGGTCAATTCATTAAGAGAGTGAATGAATTTCCGGGTTCTACTCCTAGCTGCGGAAAATTTTTTGAATATTAATCTTTTATAAATTTTACTAAATTTAACGTCAAGGCAAAAATTTAATGTTAAGGCATCACACAACAACTAAGTTAATAAATTATTATTTGTAAGCTAAGAAGACAACAACTTTAATGTTCGCAGTAGTATAAAACTTTGGTCAATTCATTAATAGAGTGAATGAATTTCCGGGTTCGACTCCTGGCTGTGGAAAATTTTTTGAAAATTAATCTTTTTTAAATTTTATTAAATTTAACGTCAAGGCAAAAATTTAACGTTAAGGCATCACACAATAACTAAGTTAATAAATTATTATTTGTATGCTAAGTACGCAACAATTTTAATGTCCGCAGTAGTATAAAACTTTGGTCAATTCATTAAGAGAGTGAATGAATTTCCGGGTTCAACTCCTGGCTACGGAAAATTTTTTGAATATTTATCTTTTTTAAATTTTACTAAATTTAACGTCAAGGCAAAATTTTAACATTAAGGCATCACACCACAACTAAGTTAATAAATTATTATTTGTAAGTTAAGTAGACAACAACTTTAATGTCCGCAGTAGTATAAAACTTTGGTCAATTCAATAAGAGAGTGAATGAATTTCGGGGTTCGACTCCTAGCTGCGGAAAATTTTTTGAATATTAATCTTTTATAAATTTTACTAAATTTAACGTCAAGGCAAAAATTTAATGTTAAGGCATCACAAAACAACTAAGTTAATAAATTATTATTTGTAAGCTAAGAACACAACAACTTTAATGTTCGTAGTAGTATAAAACTTTGGTCAATTCATTAAGAGAGTGAATGAATTTCCGGGTTCGACCCCTTGGTGTGGAAAATTTTTTGAAAATTAATCTTTTTTAAATTTTACTAAATTTAACGTCAAGGCAAAAATTTAACGTTAAGGCATCACAAAACAACTAAGTTAATAAATTATTATTTCTAAGCTAAGAACACAACAACTTTGATGTTTGCAATTGTATAAAACTTTGGTCAATTCATTAAGAGAGTGAATGAATTTCCGGGTTCGACTCCTGGCTGCGGAAAATTTTTTGAATATTAATCTTTTTTAAATATTACTAAATTTAACGTCAAGGAAAAAATTTAACGTTAAGCCATCACACAACAACTAAGTTAATAAATTATTGTTTGTAAGTTAAGTACACAACAACTTTAATGTCCGCAGTAGTATAAAACTTTGGTCAATTCCTTAAGAGAGTGAATGAATTTCCAGGTTCGACTCCTGGTTGCGGAAATATTTTGAATGTTAATCTATTATAAATTTTACTAAATTTAACGTTAAGGCATCAGACAAAAACTAAGTTAATAAATTATTATTTGTAATTTAAGTACACAACAACTTTATTGTCCGCAGTAGTATAAAACTTCGGTCAATTCAATACGAGAGTGAATGAATTTTCGGGTTCGACTCCTGGCTGCAGAAAATTGTTTGAAAATTAATCTTTTTTAAATTTTACTAAATTTAACGTCAAGGCAAAAATTTAACGTTAAGGCATCACACAACAACTAAGTTAATAAATTATTATTTGTAAGCTAAGTACACAACAACTTTAATGTCCGCAGTAGTATAAAACTTTTGGTCAATACATTATGAGAGTGAATGAATTTCTGGGTTTGACTCCTGGCTGCGGAAAATTTTTTGAATATTAATCTTTTTTAAATTTTACTAAATTTAACGTCAAGGCAAAATTTTAACGTTAAGGCATCACACGACAACTAAGTTAATAAATTATTATTTGTAAGCTAAGAACACAACAACTTTAATGTTCGCAGTAGTATAAAACTTTGGTCAATTCATTAAGAGAGTGAATGGATTTCCGAGTTCGACTCCTGGTTGCGGAAAATTTTTTGAAAATTAATCTTTTTTAAATTTTACTAAATTTAACGTCAAGGCAAAAATTTAACGTTAAGGCATCACACAACAACTAAGTTAATAAATTATTATTTGTAAGCTAAGAACAGAACAACTTTAATGTCCCCAGTAGTATAAAACTTTGGTCAATTCATTAAGAGAGTGAATGAATTTTTCGGGTTCGACTCTTGGCTGCGGAAAATTTTTTGAATATTAATCTTTTTTAAATATTACTAAATTTAACGTCAAGGCAAAAATTTAACGTTAAGCCATCACACAACAACTAAGTTAATAAATTATTATTTTTAAGTTAAGTACGCAACAACTTTAATGTCCGAAGTAGTATAAAACTTTGGTCAATTCCTTAAGAGAGTGAATGAATTTCCAGGTTCGACTCCTGGTTGCGGAAAATATTTTGAATGTTAATCTATTATAAATTTTACTAAATTTAACGTTAAGGCATCAGACAAAAATTAAGTTAATAAATTATTATTTGTAATTTAAGTACACAACAACTTTAATGTCCGCGGTAGTATAAAACTTTGGTCAATTCATTAACAGAGTGAATGAATTTCTGGGTTCAACTCTTGGCTGCAGAAAATTTTTTGAAAATTAATCTTTTTTAAATTTTACTAAATTTAACGTCAAGACAAAAATTTAACGTTAAGGCATCACACAACAACTAAGTTAATAAATTATTATTTGTAAGTTAAGTAGACAACAACTTTAATGTCCGTAGTAGTATAAAACTTTGTTCAATTCATTAAGATAGTGAATGAATTTCTGGGTTCGAATCCTGGCTGCGGAAAATTTTTTGAATATTAATCTTTTATAAATTTTACTAAATTTAACGTCAAGGCAAAAATTTAACGTTAAGGCATCACACAACAACTAAGTTAATAAATTATTATTTATAAGCTAAGAACACAACAACTTTAATGTTCGCAGTAGTATAAAACTTTGGTCGATTCATTAAGAGAGTGAATGAATTTCCGGGTTCGACTACTGGCTGCGGAAAATTTTTTGAAAATTAATCTTTTTTAAATTTTACTAAATTTAACGTCAAGGCAAAAATTTAACGTTAAGGCATCACACAACAACTAAGTTAATAAATTATTATTTATAAGCTAAGAACACAACAACTTTAATGTTCGCAGTAGTATAAAACTTTGGTCGATTCATTAAGAGAGTGAATGAATTTCCGGGTTCGACTACTGGCTGCGAAAAATTTTTTGAAAATTAATCTTTTTTAAATTTTACTAAATTTAACGTCAAGGCAAAAATTTAACGTTAAGGCATCACAAACAACTAAGTTAATAAATTATTATTTGTAAGTTAAGTAGACAACAACTTTAATGTCCGTAGTAGTATAAAACTTTGTTCAATTCATTAAGATAGTGAATGAATTTCCGGGTTCGAATCCTGGCTGCGGAAAATTTTTTGAATATTAATCTTTTATAAATTTTACTAAATTTAACGTCAAGGCAAAAATTTAACGTTAAGGCATCACACAACAACTAAGTTAATAAATTATTATTTATAAGCTAAGAACACAACAACTTTAATGTTCGCAGTAGTATAAAACTTTGGTCGATTCATTAAGAGAGTGAATGAATTTCCGGGTTCGACTACTGGCTGCGGAAAATTTTTTGAAAATTAATCTTTTTTAAATTTTACTAAATTTAACGTCAAGGCAAAAATTTAACGTTAAGGCATCACACAACAACTAAGTTAATAAATTATTATTTATAAGCTAAGAACACAACAACTTTAATGTTCGCAGTAGTATAAAACTTTGGTCGATTCATTAAGAGAGTGAATGAATTTCCGGGTTCGACTACTGGCTGCGAAAAATTTTTTGAAAATTAATCTTTTTTAAATTTTACTAAATTTAACGTCAAGGCAAAAATTTAACGTTAAGGCATCACACAACAACTAAGTTAATAAATTATTATTCCTAAGCTAAGAACACAAAAACTTTAATGTTTTCAATAGTATATAACTTTGGTCAATTCATTAAGAGAGTGAATGAATTTCCGGGTTCGACTCCTGGCTGTGGAAAAATTTTTGAATATTAATCTTTTTTAAATATTTCTAAATTTAACGTCAAGGCAAAAATTTAACGTTAAGCCATCACACAACAACTAAGTTAATAAATTATTATTTGTAAGTTAAGTACACAACAACTTTAATGTCCGCAGTAGTATAAAACTTTGGTCAATTCCTTAAGAGAGTGAATGAATTTCCAGGTTCGACTCCTGGTTGCGGAAAATATTTTGAATGTTAATCTATTATAAATTTTACTAAATTTAACGTTAAGGCATCAGACTAAAACTAAGTTAATAAATTATTATTTGTAATTTAAGTACACAACAACTTTAATGTCCGCAATAGTATAAAACTTTGGTCAATTCAATACGAGAGTGAATGAATTTTCGGGTTCGACTCCTGGCTGCGGAAAATTGTTTGAAAATTAATCTTTTTTAAATTTTACTAAATTTAACGTCAAGGCAAAAATTTAACGTTAAGGCATCACACAACAACTAAGTTAATAAATTATTATTTGTAAGCTAAGTACACAACAACTTTAATGTCCGCAGTAGTATAAAACTTTGGTCAATTCATTATGAGAGTGAATGAATTTCTGGGTTCGACTCCTGGCTGCGGAAAATTTTTTGAATATTAATCTTTTATAAATTTTACTAAATTTAACGTCAAGGCAAAAATTTAATGTTAAGGCATCACAAAACAACTAAGTTAATAAATTATTATTTGTAAGCTAAGAACACAACAACTTTAATGTTCGCAGTAGCATAAAACTTTGGTCAATTCATTAAGAGAGTGAATGAATTTCCGGGTTCGACTCCTGGCTGCGGAAAATTTTTTGAATATTAATCTTTTTTAAATATTACTAAATTTAACGTCAAGGAAAAAATTTAACGTTAAGCCATCACACAACAACTAAGTTAATAAATTATTATTTGTAAGTTAAGTACACAACAACTTTAATGTCCGCAATAGTATAAAACTTTGGTCAATTCCTTAAGAGAGTGAATGAATTTCCAGGTTCGACTCCTGGTTGCGGAAAATATTTTGAATGTTAATCTATTATAAATTTTACTAAATTTAACGTTAAGGCATCAGACAAAAACTAAGTTAATAAATTATTATTTGTAATTTAAGTACACAACAACTTTATTGTCCGCAGTAGTATAAAACTTCGGTCAATTCAATACAAGAGTGAATGAATTTTCAGGTTCGACTCTTGGCTGCGGAAAATTGTTTGAAAATTAATCTTTTTTAAATTTTACTAAATTTAACGTCAAGGCAAAAATTTAACGTTAAGGCATCACACAACAACTAAGTTAATAAATTATTATTTGTAAGCTAAGTACACAAAAATTTTAATGTCCGCAGTAGTATAAAACTTTGGTCAATTCATTATGAGAGTGAATGAATTTCTGGGTTCGACTCCTGGCTGCGGAAAATTTTTTGATTATTAATCTTTTTTAAATTTTTCTAAATTTAACGTCAAGGCAAAATTTTAACGTTAAGGCATCACACGACAACTAAGTTAATAAATTATTATTTGTAAGCTAAGAACACAACAACTTTAATGTTCGCAGTAGTATAAAACTTTGGTCAATTCATTAAGAGAGTGAATGAATTTCCGAGTTCGACTCCTGGTTGCGGAAAATTTTTTGAAAATTAATCTTTTTTAAATTTTACTAAATTTAACGTCAAGGCAAAAATTTAACGTTAAGGCATCACACAACAACTAAGTTAATAAATTATTATTCCTAAGCTAAGAACACAAAAACTTTAATGTTTTCAATAGTATATAACTTTGGTCAATTCATTAAGAGGGTGAATGAATTTCCGAGTTCGACTCCTGGCTGTGGAAAAATTTTTGAATATTAATCTTTTTTAAATATTTCTAAATTTAACGTCAAGGCAAAAATTTAACGTTAAGCCATCACACAACAACTAAGTTAATAAATTATTATTTGTAAGTTAAGTACACAACAACTTTAATGTCCGCAGTAGTATAAAACTTTGGTCAATTCCTTAAGAGAGTGAATGAATTTCCAGGTTCGACTCCTGGTTGCGGAAAATATTTTGAATGTTAATCTATTATAAATTTTACTAAATTTAACGTTAAGGCATCAGACAAAAACTAAGTTAATAAATTATTATTTGTAATTTAAGTACACAACAACTTTAATGTCCGCGGTAGTATAAAACTTTGGTCAATTCCTTAACAGAGTGAATGAATTTCTGGGTTCAACTCTTGGCTGCAGAAAATTTTTTGAAAATTAATCTTTTTTAAATTTTACTAAATTTAACGTCAAGACAAAAATTTAACGTTAAGGCATCACACAACAACTAAGTTAATAAATTATTATTTGTAAGTTAAGTAGACAACAACTTTAATGTCCGTAGTAGTATAAAACTTTGTTCAATTCATTAAGATAGTGAATGAATTTCCGGGTTCGAATCCTGGCTGCGGAAAATTTTTTGAATATTAATCTTTTATAAATTTTACTAAATTTAACGTCAAGGCAAAAATTTAACGTTAAGGCATCACACAACAACTAAGTTAATAAATTATTATTTATAAGCTAAGAACACAACAACTTTAATGTTCGCAGTAGTATAAAACTTTGGTCGATTCATTAAGAGAGTGAATGAATTTCCGGGTTCGACTACTGGCTGCGGAAAATTTTTTGAAAATTAATCTTTTTTAAATTTTACTAAATTTAACGTCAAGGCAAAAATTTAACGTTAAGGCATCACACAACAACTAAGTTAATAAATTATTATTTATAAGCTAAGAACACAACAACTTTAATGTTCGCAGTAGTATAAAACTTTGGTCGATTCATTAAGAGAGTGAATGAATTTCCGAGTTCGACTACTGGCTGCGAAAAATTTTTTGAAAATTAATCTTTTTTAAATTTTACTAAATTTAACGTCAAGGCAAAAATTTAACGTTAAGGCATCACACAACAACTAAGTTAATAAATTATTATTCCTAAGCTAAGAACACAAAAACTTTAATGTTTTCAATAGTATATAACTTTGGTCAATTCATTAAGAGAGTGAATGAATTTCCGGGTTCGACTCCTGGCTGTGGAAAAATTTTTGAATATTAATCTTTTTTAAATATTTCTAAATTTAACGTCAAGGCAAAAATTTAACGTTAAGCCATCACACAACAACTAAGTTAATAAATTATTATTTGTAAGTTAAGTACACAACAACTTTAATGTCCGCAGTAGTATAAAACTTTGGTCAATTCCTTAAGAGAGTGAATGAATTTCCAGGTTCGACTCCTGGTTGCGGAAAATATTTTGAATGTTAATCTATTATAAATTTTACTAAATTTAACGTTAAGGCATCAGACTAAAACTAAGTTAATAAATTATTATTTGTAATTTAAGTACACAACAACTTTAATGTCCGCAATAGTATAAAACTTTGGTCAATTCAATACGAGAGTGAATGAATTTTCGGGTTCGACTCCTGGCTGCGGAAAATTGTTTGAAAATTAATCTTTTTTAAATTTTACTAAATTTAACGTCAAGGCAAAAATTTAACGTTAAGGCATCACACAACAACTAAGTTAATAAATTATTATTTGTAAGCTAAGTACACAACAACTTTAATGTCCGCAGTAGTATAAAACTTTGGTTAATTCATTATGAGAGTGAATGAATTTCTGGGTTCGACTCCTGGCTGCGGAAAATTTTTTGAATATTAATCTTTTATAAATTTTACTAAATTTAACGTCAAGGCAAAAATTTAATGTTAAGGCATCACAAAACAACTAAGTTAATAAATTATTATTTGTAAGCTAAGAACACAACAACTTTAATGTTCGCAGTAGCATAAAACTTTGGTCAATTCATTAAGAGAGTGAATGAATTTCCGGGTTCGACTCCTGGCTGCGGAAAATTTTTTGAATATTAATCTTTTTTAAATATTACTAAATTTAACGTCAAGGCAAAAATTTAACGTTAAGGCATCACACAACAACTAAGTTAATAAATTATTATTTGTAAGTTAAGTACACAACAACTTTAATGTCCGCAATAGTATAAAACTTTGGTCAATTCATTATGAGAGTGAATGAATTTCTGGGTTCGACTCCTGGCTGCGGAAAATTTTTTGATTATTAATCTTTTTTAAATTTTTCTAAATTTAACGTCAAGGCAAAATTTTAACGTTAAGGCATCACACGACAACTAAGTTAATAAATTATTATTTGTAAGCTAAGAACACAACAACTTTAATGTTCGCAGTAGTATAAAACTTTGGTCAATTCATTAAGAGAGTGAATGAATTTCCGAGTTCGACTCCTGGTTGCGGAAAATTTTTTGAAAATTAATCTTTTTTAAATTTTACTAAATTTAACGTCAAGGCAAAAATTTAACGTTAAGGCATCACACAACAACTAAGTTAATAAATTATTATTCCTAAGCTAAGAACACAAAAACTTTAATGTTTTCAATAGTATATAACTTTGGTCAATTCATTAAGAGAGTGAATAAATTTCCGGGTTCGACTCCTGGCTGTGGAAAAATTTTTGAATATTAATCTTTTTTAAATATTTCTAAATTTAACGTCAAGGCAAAAATTTAACGTTAAGCCATCACACAACAACTAAGTTAATAAATTATTATTTGTAAGTTAAGTACACAACAACTTTAATGTCCGCAGTAGTATAAAACTTTGGTCAATTCCTTAAGAGAGTGAATGAATTTCCAGGTTCGACTCCTGGTTGCGGAAAATATTTTGAATGTTAATCTATTATAAATTTTACTAAATTTAACGTTAAGGCATCAGACAAAAACTAAGTTAATAAATTATTATTTGTAATTTAAGTACACAACAACTTTAATGTCCGCGGTAGTATAAAACTTTGGTCAATTCATTAAGAGAGTGAATGAATTTCCGGGTTCAACTCTTGGCTGCAGAAAATTTTTTGAAAATTAATCTTTTTTAAATTTTACTAAATTTAACGTCAAGACAAAAATTTAACGTTAAGGCATCACACAACAACTAAGTTAATAAATTATTATTTGTAAGCTAAGAACACAACAACTTTAATGTTCGCAGTAGTATAAAACTTTGGTCATTTCATTAAGAGAGTGAATGAATTTCCGGGTTCGACTACTGGCTGTGGAAAATTTTTTGAAAATTAATCTTTTTTAAATTTTACTAAATTTAACGTCAAGGCAAAAATTTAACGTTAAGGCATCACACAACAACTAAGTTAATAAATTATTATTCCTAAGCTAAGAACACAAAAACTTTAATGTTTTCAATAGTATATAACTTTGGTCAATTCATTAAGAAAGTGAATGAATTTCCGGGTTCGACTCCTGGCTGCGGAAAAATTTTTGAATATTAATCTTTTTTAAATATTTCTAAATTTAACGTCAAGGCAAAAATTTAACGTTAAGCCATCACACAACAACTAAGTTAATAAATTATTATTTGTAAGTTAAGTACACAACAACTTTAATGTCCGCAGTAGTATAAAACTTTGGTCAATTCCTTAAGAGAGTGAATGAATTTCCAGGTTCGACTCCTGGTTGCGGAAAATATTTTGAATGTTAATCTATTATAAATTTTATTAAATTTAACGTTAAGGCATCAGACTAAAACTAAGTTAATAAATTATTATTTGTAATTTAAGTACACAACAACTTTAATGTCCGCAGTAGTATAAAACTTTGGTCAATTCAATACGAGAGTGAATGAATTTTCGGGTTCGACTCCTGGCTGCGGAAAATTGTTTGAAAATTAAACTTTTTTAAATTTTACTGAATTTAACGTCAAGGCAAAAATTTAACGTTAAGGCATCACACAACAACTAAGTTAATAAATTATTATTTGTAAGCTAAGTACACAACAACTTTAATGTCCGCAGTAGTATAAAACTTTGGTCAATTCATTATGAGAGTGAATGAATTTCTGGGTTCGACTCCTGGCTGCGGAAAATTTTTTGAATATTAATATTTTTTAAATTTTACTAAATTTAACGTCAAGGCAAAATTTTAACGTTAAGGCATCACACGACAACTAAGTTAATAAATTATTATTTGTAAGCTAAGAACACAACAACTTTAATGTCCGCAGTAGTATAAAACTTTGGTCAATTCATTAAGGGAGTGAATGAATTTCCGAGTTCAACTCCTGGTTGCGGAAAATTTTTTGAAAATTAATCTTTTTTAAATTTTACTAAATTTAACGTCAAGGCAAAAATTTAACGTTAAGGCATCACACAACAACTAAGTTAATAAATTATTATTTGTAAGCTAAGAACAGAACAACTTTAATGTCCCCAGTAGTATAAAACTTTGGTCAATTCATTAAGAGAGTGAATGAATTTTTCGGGTTCGACTCTTGGCTGCGGAAAATTTTTTGAATATTAATCTTTTTTAAATATTACTAAATTTAACGTCAAGGTAAAAATTTAACGTTAAGCCATCACACTACAACTAAGTTAATAAATTATTATTTTTAAGTTAAGTACGCAACAACTTTAATGTCCGAAGTAGTATAAAACTTTGGTCAATTCCTTAAGAGAGTGAATGAATTTCCAGGTTCGACTCCTGGTTGCGGAAAATATTTTGAATGTTAATCTATTATAAATTTTACTAAATTTAACGTTAAGGCATCAGACAAAAACTAAGTTAATAAATTATTATTTGTAATTTAAGTACACGGTAGTATAAAACTTTGGTCAATTCATTAAGAGAGTGAATGAATTTCCGGGTTCAACTCTTGGCTGCAGAAAATTTTTTGAAAATTAATCTTTTTTAAATTTTACTAAATTTAACGTCAAGACAAAAATTTAACGTTAAGGCATCACACAACAACTAAGTTAATAAATTATTATTTGTAAGTTAACTAGACAACAACTTTAATGTCCGTAGTAGTATAAAACTTTGGTCAATTCATTAAGATAGTGAATGAATTTCTGGGTTCGACTCCTGGCTGCGGAAAATTTTTTGAATATTAATCTTTTATAAATTTTACTAAATTTAACGTCAAGGCAAAAATTTAACGTTAAGGCATCACACAACAACTAAGTTAATAAATTATTATTCCTAAGCTAAGAACACAAAAACTTTAATGTTTTCAATAGTATATAACTTTGGTCAATTCATTAAGAGAGTGAATGAATTTCCGGGTTCGACTCCTGGCTGCGGAAAAATTTTTGAATATTAATCTTTTTTAAATATTTCTAAATTTAACGTCAAGGCAAAAATTTAACGTTAAGCCATCACACAACAACTAAGTTAATAAATTATTATTTGTAAGTTAAGTACACAACAACTTTAATGTCCGCAGTAGTATAAAACTTTGGTCAATTCCTTAAGAGAGTGAATGAATTTCCAGGTTCGACTCCTGGTTGCGGAAAATATTTTGAATGTTAATCTATTATAAATTTTACTAAATTTAACGTTAAGGCATCAGACTAAAACTAAGTTAATAAATTATTATTTGTAATTTAAGTACACAACAACTTTAATGGCCGCAGTAGTATAAAACTTTGGTCAATTCATTATGAGAGTGAATGAATTTCTGGGTTCGACTCCTGGCTGCGGAAAATTTTTTGAATATTAATATTTTTTAAATTTTACTAAATTTAACGTCAAGGCAAAATTTTAACGTTAAGGCATCACACGACAACTAAGTTAATAAATTATTATTTGTAAGCTAAGAACACAACAACTTTAATGTTCGCAGTAGTATAAAACCTTGGTCAATTCATTAAGAGAGTGAATGAATTTCCGGGTTCGATTACTGGCTGCGGAAAATTTTTTGAAAATTAATCTTTTTTAAATTTTACTAAATTTAACGTCAAGGCAAAAATTTAACGTTAAGGCATCACACAACAACTAAGTTAATAAATTATTATTCCTAAGCTAAGAACACAAAAACTTTAATGTTTTCAATAGTATATAACTTTGGTCAATTCATTAAGAGAGTGAATGAATTTCCGGGTTCGACTCCTGGCTGTGGAAAAATTTTTGAATATTAATCTTTTTTAAATATTTCTAAATTTAACGTCAAGGCAAAAATTTAACGTTAAGCCATCACACAACAACTAAGTTAATAAATTATTATTTGTAAGTTAAGTACACAACAACTTTAATGTCCGCAGTAGTATAAAACTTTGGTCAATTCCTTAAGAGAGTGAATGAATTTCCAGGTTCGACTCCTGGTTGCGGAAAATATTTTGAATGTTAAACTATTATAAATTTTACTAAATTTAACGTTAAGGCATCAGACTAAAACTAAGTTAATAAATTATTATTTGTAATTTAAGTACACAACAACTTTAATGGCCGCAGTAGTATAAAACTTTGGTCAATTCAATACGAGAGTGAATGAATTTTGGGGTTCGACTCCTGGCTGCGGAAAATTGTTTGAAAATTAAACTTTTTTAAATTTTACTGAATTTAACGTCAAGGCAAAAATTTAACGTTAAGGCATCACACAACAACTAAGTTAATAAATTATTATTTGTAAGCTAAGTACACAACAACTTTAATGTCCGCAGTAGTATAAAACTTTGGTCAATTCATTATGAGAGTGAATGAATTTCTGGGTTCGACTCCTGGCTGCGGAAAATTTTTTGAATATTAATATTTTTTAAATTTTACTAAATTTAACGTCAAGGCAAAATTTTAACGTTAAGGCATCACACGACAACTAAGTTAATAAATTATTATTTGTAAGCTAAGAACACAACAACTTTAATGTCCGTAGTAGTATAAAACTTTGGTCAATTCATTAAGAGAGTGAATGAATTTCCGAGTTCAACTCCTGGTTGCGGAAAATTTTTTGAAAATTAATCTTTTTTAAATTTTACTAAATTTAACGTCAAGGCAAAAATTTAACGTTAAGGCATCACACAACAACTAAGTTAATAAATTATTATTTGTAAGCTAAGAACAGAACAACTTTAATGTCCCCAGTAGTATAAAACTTTGGTCAATTCATTAAGAGAGTGAATGAATTTTTCGGGTTCGACTCTTGGCTGCGGAAAATTTTTTGAATATTAATCTTTTTTAAATATTACTAAATTTAACGTCAAGGTAAAAATTTAACGTTAAGCCATCACACTACAACTAAGTTAATAAATTATTATTTTTAAGTTAAGTACGCAACAACTTTAATGTCCGAAGTAGTATAAAACTTTGGTCAATTCCTTAAGAGAGTGAATGAATTTCCAGGTTCGACTCCTGGTTGCGGAAAATATTTTGAATGTTAATCTATTATAAATTTTACTAAATTTAACGTTAAGGCATCAGACAAAAACTAAGTTAATAAATTATTATTTGTAATTTAAGTACACGGTAGTATAAAACTTTGGTCAATTCATTAAGAGAGTGAATGAATTTCCGGGTTCAACTCTTGGATGCAGAAAATTTTTTGAAAATTAATCTTTTTTAAATTTTACTAAATTTAACGTCAAGACAAAAATTTAACGTTAAGGCATCACACAACAACTAAGTTAATAAATTATTATTTGTAAGTTAACTAGACAACAACTTTAATGTCCGTAGTAGTATAAAACTTTGGTCAATTCATTAAGATGGTGAATGAATTTCTGGGTTCGACTCCTGGCTGCGGAAAATTTTTTGAATATTAATCTTTTATAAATTTTACTAAATTTAACGTCAAGGCAAAAATTTAACGTTAAGGCATCACACAACAACTAAGTTAATAAATTATTATTCCTAAGCTAAGAACACAAAAACTTTAATGTTTTCAATAGTATATAACTTTGGTCAATTCATTAAGAGAGTGAATGAATTTCCGGGTTCGACTCCTGGCTGCGGAAAAATTTTTGAATATTAATCTTTTTTAAATATTTCTAAATTTAACGTCAAGGCAAAAATTTAACGTTAAGCCATCACACAACAACTAAGTTAATAAATTATTATTTGTAAGTTAAGTACACAACAACTTTAATGTCCGCAGTAGTATAAAACTTTGGTCAATTCCTTAAGAGAGTGAATGAATTTCCAGGTTCGACTCCTGGTTGCGGAAAATATTTTGAATGTTAATCTATTATAAATTTTACTAAATTTAACGTTAAGGCATCAGACTAAAACTAAGTTAATAAATTATTATTTGTAATTTAAGTACACAACAACTTTAATGGCCGCAGTAGTATAAAACTTTGGTCAATTCAATACGAGAGTGAATGAATTTTGGGGTTCGACTCCTGGCTGCGGAAAATTGTTTGAAAATTAAACTTTTTTAAATTTTACTGAATTTAACGTCAAGGCAAAAATTTAACGTTAAGGCATCACACAACAACTAAGTTAATAAATTATTATTTGTAAGCTAAGTACACAACAACTTTAATGTCCGCAGTAGTATAAAACTTTGGTCAATTCATTATGAGAGTGAATGAATTTCTGGGTTCGACTCCTGGCTGCGGAAAATTTTTTGAATATTAATATTTTTTAAATTTTACTAAATTTAACGTCAAGGCAAAATTTTAACGTTAAGGCATCACACGACAACTAAGTTAATAAATTATTATTTGTAAGCTAAGAACACAACAACTTTAATGTCCGTAGTAGTATAAAACTTTGGTCAATTCATTAAGAGAGTGAATGAATTTCCGAGTTCAACTCCTGGTTGCGGAAAATTTTTTGAAAATTAATCTTTTTTAAATTTTACTAAATTTAACGTCAAGGCAAAAATTTAACGTTAAGGCATCACACAACAACTAAGTTAATAAATTATTATTTGTAAGCTAAGAACAGAACAACTTTAATGTCCCCAGTAGTATAAAACTTTGGTCAATTCATTAAGAGAGTGAATGAATTTTTCGGGTTCGACTCTTGGCTGCGGAAAATTTTTTGAATATTAATCTTTTTTAAATATTACTAAATTTAACGTCAAGGTAAAAATTTAACGTTAAGCCATCACACTACAACTAAGTTAATAAATTATTATTTTTAAGTTAAGTACGCAACAACTTTAATGTCCGAAGTAGTATAAAACTTTGGTCAATTCCTTAAGAGAGTGAATGAATTTCCAGGTTCGACTCCTGGTTGCGGAAAATATTTTGAATGTTAATCTATTATAAATTTTACTAAATTTAACGTTAAGGCATCAGACAAAAACTAAGTTAATAAATTATTATTTGTAATTTAAGTACACGGTAGTATAAAACTTTGGTCAATTCATTAAGAGAGTGAATGAATTTCCGGGTTCAACTCTTGGATGCAGAAAATTTTTTGAAAATTAATCTTTTTTAAATTTTACTAAATTTAACGTCAAGACAAAAATTTAACGTTAAGGCATCACACAACAACTAAGTTAATAAATTATTATTTGTAAGTTAACTAGACAACAACTTTAATGTCCGTAGTAGTATAAAACTTTGGTCAATTCATTAAGATGGTGAATGAATTTCTGGGTTCGACTCCTGGCTGCGGAAAATTTTTTGAATATTAATCTTTTATAAATTTTACTAAATTTAACGTCAAGGCAAAAATTTAACGTTAAGGCATCACACAACAACTAAGTTAATAAATTATTATTCCTAAGCTAAGAACACAAAAACTTTAATGTTTTCAATAGTATATAACTTTGGTCAATTCATTAAGAGAGTGAATGAATTTCCGGGTTCGACTCCTGGCTGCGGAAAAATTTTTGAATATTAATCTTTTTTAAATATTTCTAAATTTAACGTCAAGGCAAAAATTTAACGTTAAGCCATCACACAACAACTAAGTTAATAAATTATTATTTGTAAGTTAAGTACACAACAACTTTAATGTCCGCAGTAGTATAAAACTTTGGTCAATTCCTTAAGAGAGTGAATGAATTTCCAGGTTCGACTCCTGGTTGCGGAAAATATTTTGAATGTTAATCTATTATAAATTTTACTAAATTTAACGTTAAGGCATCAGACTAAAACTAAGTTAATAAATTATTATTTGTAATTTAAGTACACGGTAGTATAAAACTTTGGTCAATTCATTAAGAGAGTGAATGAATTTCCGGGTTCAACTCTTGGCTGCAGAAAATTTTTTGAAAATTAATCTTTTTTAAATTTTACTAAATTTAACGTCAAGACAAAAATTTAACGTTAAGGCATCACACAACAACTAAGTTAATAAATTATTATTTGTAAGTTAACTAGACAACAACTTTAATGTCCGTAGTAGTATAAAACTTTGGTCAATTCATTAAGATGGTGAATGAATTTCTGGGTTCGACTCCTGGCTGCGGAAAATTTTTTGAATATTAATCTTTTATAAATTTTACTAAATTTAACGTCAAGGCAAAAATTTAACGTTAAGGCATCACACAACAACTAAGTTAATAAATTATTATTCCTAAGCTAAGAACACAAAAACTTTAATGTTTTCAATAGTATATAACTTTGGTCAATTCATTAAGAGAGTGAATGAATTTCCGGGTTCGACTCCTGGCTGCGGAAAAATTTTTGAATATTAATCTTTTTTAAATATTTCTAAATTTAACGTCAAGGCAAAAATTTAACGTTAAGCCATCACACAACAACTAAGTTAATAAATTATTATTTGTAAGTTAAGTACACAACAACTTTAATGTCCGCAGTAGTATAAAACTTTGGTCAATTCCTTAAGAGAGTGAATGAATTTCCAGGTTCGACTCCTGGTTGCGGAAAATATTTTGAATGTTAATCTATTATAAATTTTACTAAATTTAACGTTAAGGCATCAGACTAAAACTAAGTTAATAAATTATTATTTGTAATTTAAGTACACAACAACTTTAATGGCCGCAGTAGTATAAAACTTTGGTCAATTCATTATGAGAGTGAATGAATTTCTGGGTTCGACTCCTGGCTGCGGAAAATTTTTTGAATATTAATATTTTTTAAATTTTACTAAATTTAACGTCAAGGCAAAATTTTAACGTTAAGGCATCACACGACAACTAAGTTAATAAATTATTATTTGTAAGCTAAGAACACAACAACTTTAATGTTCGCAGTAGTATAAAACCTTGGTCAATTCATTAAGAGAGTGAATGAATTTCCGGGTTCGATTACTGGCTGCGGAAAATTTTTTGAATATTAATCTTTTTTAAATATTTCTAAATTTAACGTCAAGGCAAAAATTTAACGTTAAGCCATCACACAACAACTAAGTTAATAAATTATTATTTGTAAGTTAAGTACACAACAACTTTAATGTCCGCAGTAGTATAAAACTTTGGTCAATTCCTTAAGAGAGTGAATGAATTTCCAGGTTCGACTCCTGGTTGCGGAAAATATTTTGAATGTTAATCTATTATAAATTTTACTAAATTTAACGTTAAGGCATCAGACTAAAACTAAGTTAATAAATTATTATTTGTAATTTAAGTACACAACAACTTTAATGGCCGCAGTAGTATAAAACTTTGGTCAATTCAATACGAGAGTGAATGAATTTTGGGGTTCGACTCCTGGCTGCGGAAAATTGTTTGAAAATTAATCTTTTTTAAATTTTACTGAATTTAACGTCAAGGCAAAAATTTAACGTTAAGGCATCACACAACAACTAAGTTAATAAATTATTATTTGTAAGCTAAGTACACAACAACTTTAATGTCCGCAGTAGTATAAAACTTTGGTCAATTCATTATGAGAGTGAATGAATTTCTGGGTTCGACTCCTGGCTGCGGAAAATTTTTTGAATATTAATCTTTTTTAAATTTTACTAAATTTAACGTCAAGGCAAAATTTTAACATTAAGGCATCACACGACAACTAAGTTAATAAATTATTATTTGTAAGCTAAGAACACAACAACTTTAATGTTCGCAGTAGTATAAAACTTTGGTCAATTCATTAAGAGAGTGAATGAATTTCCGAGTTCGACTCCTGGTTGCGGAAAATTTTTTGAAAATTAATCTTTTTTAAATTTTACTAAATTTAACGTCAAGGCAAAAATTTAACGTTAAGGCATCACACAACAACTAAGTTAATAAATTATTATTTGTAAGCTAAGAACAGAACAACTTTAATGTCCCCAGTAGTATAAAACTTTGGTCAATTCATTAAGAGAGTGAATGAATTTTTCGGGTTCAACTCTTGGCTGCGGAAAATTTTTTGAATATTAATCTTTTTTAAATATTACTAAATTTAACGTCAAGGCAAAAATTTAACGTTAAGCCATCACACAACAACTAAGTTAATAAATTATTATTTTTAAGTTAAGTACGCAACAACTTTAATGTCCGAAGTAGTATAAAACTTTGGTCAATTCCTTAAGAGAGTGAATGAATTTCCAGGTTCGACTCCTGGTTGCGGAAAATATTTTGAATGTTAATCTATTATAAATTTTACTAAATTTAACGTTAAGGCATCAGACAAAAACTAAGTTAATAAATTATTATTTGTAATTTAAGTACACGGTAGTATAAAACTTTGGTCAATTCATTAAGAGAGTGAATGAATTTCCGGGTTCAACTCTTGGCTGCAGAAAATTTTTTGAAAATTAATCTTTTTTAAATTTTACTAAATTTAACGTCAAGACAAAAATTTAACGTTAAGGCATCACACAACAACTAAGTTAATAAATTATTATTTGTAAGTTAAGTAGACAACAACTTTAATGTCCGTAGTAGTATAAAACTTTGGTCAATTCATTAAGATAGTGAATGAATTTCTGGGTTTGACTCCTGGCTGCGGAAAATTTTTTGAATATTAATCTTTTATAAATCTTACTAAATTTAACGTCAAGGCAAAAATTTAACGTTAAGGCATCACACAACAACTAAGTTAATAAATTATTATTTGTAAGCTAAGAACACAACAACTTTAATGTTCGCAGTAGTATAAAACTTTGGTCAATTCATTAAGAGAGTGAATGAATTTCCGGGTTCGATTACTGGCTGCGGAAAATTTTTTGAAAATTAATCTTTTTTAAATTTTACTAAATTTAACGTCAAGGCAAAAATTTAACGTTAAGGCATCACACAACAACTAAGTTAATAAATTATTATTCCTAAGCTAAGAACACAAAAACTTTAATGTTTTCAATAGTATATAACTTTGGTCAATTCATTAAGAGAGTGAATGAATTTCCGGGTTCGACTCCTGGCTGCGGAATAATTTTTGAATATTAATCTTTTTTAAATATTTCTAAATTTAACGTCAAGGCAAAAATTTAACGTTAAGCCATCACACAACAACTAAGTTAATAAATTATTATTTGTAAGTTAAGTACACAACAACTTTAATGTCCGCAGTAGTATAAAACTTTGGTCAATTCCTTAAGTGAGTGAATGAATTTCCAAGTTCGACTCCTGGTTGCGGAAAATATTTTGAATGTTAATCTATTATAAATTTTACTAAATTTAACGTTAAGGCATCAGACTAAAACTAAGTTAATAAATTATTATTTGTAATTTAAGTACACAACAACTTTAATGTCCGCAGTAGTATAAAACTTTGGTCAATTCAATACGAGAGTGAATGAATTTTCGGGTTCGACTCCTGGCTGCGGAAAATTGTTTGAAAATTAATCTTTTTTAAATTTTACTAAATTTAACGTCAAGGCAAAAATTTAACGTTAAGGCATCACACAACAACTAAGTTAATAAATTATTATTTGTAAGCTAAGTACACAACAACTTTAATGTCCGCAGTAGTATAAAACTTTGGTCAATTCATTATGAGAGTGAATGAATTTCTGGGTTCGACTCCTGGCTGCGGAAAATTTTTTGAATATTAATCTTTTTTAAATTTTACTAAATTTAACGTCAAGGCAAAATTTTAACGTTAAGGCATCACACGACAATTAAGTTAATAAATTATTATTTGTAAGCTAAGAACACAACAACTTTAATGTTCGCAGTAGTATAAAACTTTGGTCAATTCATTAAGAGAGTGAATGAATTTCCGAGTTCGACTCCTGGTTGCGGAAAATTTTTTGAAAATTAATCTTTTTTAAATTTTACTAAATTTAACGTCAAGGCAAAAATTTAACGTTAAGGCATCACACAACAACTAAGTTAATAAATTATTATTTGTAAGCTAAGAAAAGAACAACTTTAATGCCCCAGTAGTATAAAACTTTGGTCAATTCATTAAGAGAGTGAATGAATTTTTCGGGTTCGACTCTTGGCTGCGGAAAATTTTTTGAATATTAATCTTTTTTAAATATTACTAAATTTAACGTCAAGGCAAAAATTTAACGTTAAGCCATCACACAACAACTAAGTTAATAAATTATTATTTTTAAGTTAAGTACGCAACAACTTTAATGTCCGAAGTAGTATAAAACTTTGGTCAATTCCTTAAGAGAGTGAATGAATTTCCAGGTTTGACTCCTGGTTGCGGAAAATATTTTGAATGTTAATCTATTATAAATTTTACTAAATTTAACGTTAAGGCATCAGACAAAAACTAAGTTAATAAATTATTATTTGTAATTTAAGTACACAACAAATTTAATGTCCGCGGTAGTATAAAACTTTGGTCAATTCATTAAGAGAGTGAATGAATTTCCGGGTTCAACTCTTGGCTGCAGAAAATTTTTTGAAAATTAATCTTTTTTAAATTTTACTAAATTTAACGTCAAGACAAAAATTTAACGTTAAGGCATCACACAACAACTAAGTTAATAAATTATTATTTGTAAGTTAAGTAGACAACAACTTTAATGTCCGTAGTAGTATAAAACTTTGGTCAATTCATTACGATAGTGAATGAATTTCTGGGTTCGACTCCTGGCTGCGGAAAATTTTTTGAATATTAATCTTTTATAAATTTTACTAAATTTAACGTCAAGGCAAAAATTTAACGTTAAGGCATCACACAACAACTAAGTTAATAAATTATTATTTGTAAGTTAAGTAGACAACAACTTTAATGTCCGTAGTAGTATAAAACTTTGGTCAATTCATTAAGATAGTGAATGAATTTCCGGGTTCGACTCCTGGCTGCGGAAAATTTTTTGAATATTAATCTTTTATAAATTTTACTAAATTTAACGTCAAGGCAAAAATTTAACGTTAAGGCATCACACAACAACTAAGTTAATAAATTATTATTTGTAAGCTAAGAACACAACAACTTTAATGTTCGCAGTAGTATAAAACTTTGGTCAATTCATTAAGAGAGTGAATGAATTTCCGGGTTCGACTACTGGCTGCGAAAATTTTTTTGAAAATTAATCTTTTTTAAATTTTACTAAATTTAACGTCAAGGCAAAAATTTAACGTTAAGGCATCACACAACAACTAAGTTAATAAATTGTTATTCCTAATAAGCTAAGAACACAAAAACTTTAATGTTTTCAATAGTATATAACTTTGGTCAATTCATTAAGAGAGTGAATGAATTTCCGGGTTCGACTCCTGGCTGCGGAAAAATTTTTGAATATTAATCTTTCTTAAATATTTCTAAATTTAACGTCAAGGCAAAAATTTAACGTTAAGCCATCACACAACAACTAAGTTAATAAATTATTATTTGTAAGTTAAGTACACAACAACTTTAATGTCCGCAATAGTATAAAACTTTGGTCAATTCCTTAAGAGAGTGAATGAATTTCCAGGTTCGACTCCTGGTTGCGGAAAATATTTTGAATGTTAATCTATTATAAATTTTACTAAATTTAACGTTAAGGCATCAGACTAAAACTAAGTTAATAAATTATTATTTGTAATTTAAGTACACAACAACTTTAATGTCCGCAGTAGTATAAAACTTTTTGAAAATTAATCTTTTTTAAATTTTACTAAATTTAACGTCAAGGCAAAAATTTAACGTTAAGGCATCACACAACAACTAAGTTAATAAATTATTATTTGTAAGCTAAGAACACAACAACTTTAATGTTCGCAGTAGTATAAAACTTTGGTCAATTCATTAAGAGAGTGAATGAATTTCCGGGTTCGACTACTGGCTGCGGAAAATTTTTTGAAAATTAATCTTTTTTAAATTTTACTAAATTTAACGTCAAGGCAAAAATTTAACGTTAAGGCATCACACAACAACTAAGTTAATAAATTATTATTCCTAAGCTAAGAACACAAAAACTTTAATGTTTTCAATAGTATATAACTTTGGTCAATTCATTAAGAGAGTGAATGAATTTCCGGGTTCGACTCCTGGCTGCGGAAAAATTTTTGAATATTAATCTTTTTTAAATATTTGTAAATTTAACGTCAAGGCAAAAATTTAACGTTAAGCCATCACACAACAACTAGGTTAATAAATTATTATTTGTAAGTTAAGTACACAACAACTTTAATGTCCGCAATAGTATGAAACTTTGGTCAATTCCTTAAGAGAGTGAATGAATTTCCAGGTTCGACTCCTGGTTGCGGAAAATATTTTGAATGTTAATCTATTATAAATTTTACTAAATTTAACGTTAAGGCATCAGACAAAAACTAAGTTAATAAATTATTATTTGTAATTTAAGTACACAACAAATTTAATGTCCGCGGTAGTATAAAACTTTGGTCAATTCATTAAGAGAGTGAATGAATTTCCGGGTTCAACTCTTGGCTGCAGAAAATTTTTTGAAAATTAATCTTTTTTAAATTTTACTAAATTTAACGTCAAGACAAAAATTTAACGTTAAGGCATCACACAACAACTAAGTTAATAAATTATTATTTGTAAGTTAAGTAGACAACAACTTTAATGTCCGTAGTAGTATAAAACTTTGGTCAATTCATTACGATAGTGAATGAATTTCTGGGTTCGACTCCTGGCTGCGGAAAATTTTTTGAATATTAATCTTTTATAAATTTTACTAAATTTAACGTCAAGGCAAAAATTTAACGTTAAGGCATCACACAACAACTAAGTTAATAAATTATTATTTGTAAGTTAAGTAGACAACAACTTTAATGTCCGTAGTAGTATAAAACTTTGGTCAATTCATTAAGATAGTGAATGAATTTCCGGGTTCGACTCCTGGCTGCGGAAAATTTTTTGAATATTAATCTTTTATAAATTTTACTAAATTTAACGTCAAGGCAAAAATTTAACGTTAAGGCATCACACAACAACTAAGTTAATAAATTATTATTTGTAAGCTAAGAACACAACAACTTTAATGTTCGCAGTAGTATAAAACTTTGGTCAATTCATTAAGAGAGTGAATGAATTTCCGGGTTCGACTACTGGCTGCGAAAATTTTTTTGAAAATTAATCTTTTTTAAATTTTACTAAATTTAACGTCAAGGCAAAAATTTAACGTTAAGGCATCACACAACAACTAAGTTAATAAATTGTTATTCCTAATAAGCTAAGAACACAAAAACTTTAATGTTTTCAATAGTATATAACTTTGGTCAATTCATTAAGAGAGTGAATGAATTTCCGGGTTCGACTCCTGGCTGCGGAAAAATTTTTGAATATTAATCTTTCTTAAATATTTCTAAATTTAACGTCAAGGCAAAAATTTAACGTTAAGCCATCACACAACAACTAAGTTAATAAATTATTATTTGTAAGTTAAGTACACAACAACTTTAATGTCCGCAATAGTATAAAACTTTGGTCAATTCCTTAAGAGAGTGAATGAATTTCCAGGTTCGACTCCTGGTTGCGGAAAATATTTTGAATGTTAATCTATTATAAATTTTACTAAATTTAACGTTAAGGCATCAGACTAAAACTAAGTTAATAAATTATTATTTGTAATTTAAGTACACAACAACTTTAATGTCCGCAGTAGTATAAAACTTTTTGAAAATTAATCTTTTTTAAATTTTACTAAATTTAACGTCAAGGCAAAAATTTAACGTTAAGGCATCACACAACAACTAAGTTAATAAATTATTATTTGTAAGCTAAGAACACAACAACTTTAATGTTCGCAGTAGTATAAAACTTTGGTCAATTCATTAAGAGAGTGAATGAATTTCCGGGTTCGACTACTGGCTGCGGAAAATTTTTTGAAAATTAATCTTTTTTAAATTTTACTAAATTTAACGTCAAGGCAAAAATTTAACGTTAAGGCATCACACAACAACTAAGTTAATAAATTATTATTCCTAAGCTAAGAACACAAAAACTTTAATGTTTTCAATAGTATATAACTTTGGTCAATTCATTAAGAGAGTGAATGAATTTCCGGGTTCGACTCCTGGCTGCGGAAAAATTTTTGAATATTAATCTTTTTTAAATATTTGTAAATTTAACGTCAAGGCAAAAATTTAACGTTAAGCCATCACACAACAACTAGGTTAATAAATTATTATTTGTAAGTTAAGTACACAACAACTTTAATGTCCGCAATAGTATGAAACTTTGGTCAATTCCTTAAGAGAGTGAATGAATTTCCAGGTTCGACTCCTGGTTGCGGAAAATATTTTGAATGTTAATCTATTATAAATTTTACTAAATTTAACGTTAAGGCATCAGACTAAAACAAAGTTAATAAATTATTATTTGTAATTTAAGTACACAACAACTTTAATGTCCGCAGTAGTATAAAACTTTGGTCAATTCAATACGAGAGTGAATGAATTTTCGGGTTCGACTCCTGGCTGCGGAAAATTGTTTGAAAATTAATCTTTTTTAAATTTTACTAAATTTAACGTCAAGGCAAAAATTTAACGTTAAGGCATCACACAACAACTAAGTTAATAAATTATTATTTGTAAGCTAAGAACACAACAACTTTAATGTCCCCAGTAGTATAAAACTTTGGTCAATTCATTAAGAGAGTGAATGAATTTTTCAGGTTCGACTCTTGGTTGCGGAAAATTTTTTGAATATTAATCTTTTTTAAATATTACTAAAGTTAACGTCAAGTTAAAAATTTAACGTTAAGCCATCACACAACAACTAAGTTAATAAATTATTATTTTTAAGTTAAGTACGCAACAACTTTAATGTCCGAAGTAGTATAAAACTTTGGTCAATTCCTTAAGAGAGTGAATGAATTTCCAGGTTCGACTCCTGGTTGCGGAAAATATTTTGAATGTTAATCTATTATAAATTTTACTAAATTTAACGTTAAGGCATCAGACAAAAACTAAGTTAATAAATTATTATTTGTAATTTAAGTACACGGTAGTATAAAACTTTGGTCAATTCATTAAGAGAGTGAATGAATTTCCGGGTTCAACTCTTGGCTGCAGAAAATTTTTTGAAAATTAATCTTTTTTAAATTTTACTAAATTTAACGTCAAGACAAAAATTTAACGTTAAGGCACCACACAACAACTAAGTTAATAAATTATTATTTGTAAGTTAAGTAGACAACAACTTTAATGTCCGTAGTAGTATAAAACTTTGGTCAATTCATTAAGATAGTGAATGAATTTCCGGGTTCGACTCCTGGCTGCGGAAAATTTTTTGAATATTAATCTTTTATAAATTTTACTAAATTTAACGTCAAGGCAAAAATTTAACGTTAAGGCATCACACAACAACTAAGTTAATAAATTATTATTTGTAAGCTAAGAACACAACAACTTTAATGTTCGCAGTAGTATAAAACTTTGGTCAATTCATTAAGAGAGTGAATGAATTTCCGGGTTCGACTACTGGCTGCGAAAATTTTTTTGAAAATTAATCTTTTTTAAATTTTACTAAATTTAACGTCAAGGCAAAAATTTAACGTTAAGGCATCACACAACAACTAAGTTAATAAATTGTTATTCCTAATAAGCTAAGAACACAAAAACTTTAATGTTTTCAATAGTATATAACTTTGGTCAATTCATTAAGAGAGTGAATGAATTTCCGGGTTCGACTCCTGGCTGCGGAAAAATTTTTGAATATTAATCTTTTTTAAATATTTCTAAATTTAACGTCAAGGCAAAAATTTAACGTTAAGCCATCACACAACAACTAAGTTAATAAATTATTATTTGTAAGTTAAGTACACAACAACTTTAATGTCCGCAATAGTATAAAACTTTGGTCAATTCCTTAAGAGAGTGAATGAATTTCCAGGTTCGACTCCTGGTTGCGGAAAATATTTTGAATGTTAATCTATTATAAATTTTACTAAATTTAACGTTAAGGCATCAGACTAAAACTAAGTTAATAAATTATTATTTGTAATTTAAGTACACAACAACTTTAATGTCCGCAGTAGTATAAAACTTTGGTCAATTCAATACGAGAGTGAATGAATTTTCGGGTTCGACTCCTGGCTGCGGAAAATTGTTTGAAAATTAATCTTTTTTAAATTTTACTAAATTTAACGTCAAGGCAAAAATTTAACGTTAAGGCATCACACAACAACTAAGTTAATAAATTATTATTTGTAAGCTAAGAACACAACAACTTTAATGTCCCCAGTAGTATAAAACTTTGGTCAATTCATTAAGAGAGTGAATGAATTTTTCAGGTTCGACTCTTGGTTGCGGAAAATTTTTTGAATATTAATCTTTTTTAAATATTACTAAAGTTAACGTCAAGTTAAAAATTTAACGTTAAGCCATCACACAACAACTAAGTTAATAAATTATTATTTTTAAGTTAAGTACGCAACAACTTTAATGTCCGAAGTAGTATAAAACTTTGGTCAATTCCTTAAGAGAGTGAATGAATTTCCAGGTTCGACTCCTGGTTGCGGAAAATATTTTGAATGTTAATCTATTATAAATTTTACTAAATTTAACGTTAAGGCATCAGACAAAAACTAAGTTAATAAATTATTATTTGTAATTTAAGTACACGGTAGTATAAAACTTTGGTCAATTCATTAAGAGAGTGAATGAATTTCCGGGTTCAACTCTTGGCTGCAGAAAATTTTTTGAAAATTAATCTTTTTTAAATTTTACTAAATTTAACGTCAAGACAAAAATTTAACGTTAAGGCACCACACAACAACTAAGTTAATAAATTATTATTTGTAAGTTAAGTAGACAACAACTTTAATGTCCGTAGTAGTATAAAACTTTGGTCAATTCATTAAGATAGTGAATGAATTTCCGGGTTCGACTCCTGGCTGCGGAAAATTTTTTGAATATTAATCTTTTATAAATTTTACTAAATTTAACGTCAAGGCAAAAATTTAACGTTAAGGCATCACACAACAACTAAGTTAATAAATTATTATTTGTAAGCTAAGAACACAACAACTTTAATGTTCGCAGTAGTATAAAACTTTGGTCAATTCATTAAGAGAGTGAATGAATTTCCGGGTTCGACTACTGGCTGCGAAAATTTTTTTGAAAATTAATCTTTTTTAAATTTTACTAAATTTAACGTCAAGGCAAAAATTTAACGTTAAGGCATCACACAACAACTAAGTTAATAAATTGTTATTCCTAATAAGCTAAGAACACAAAAACTTTAATGTTTTCAATAGTATATAACTTTGGTCAATTCATTAAGAGAGTGAATGAATTTCCGGGTTCGACTCCTGGCTGCGGAAAAATTTTTGAATATTAATCTTTTTTAAATATTTCTAAATTTAACGTCAAGGCAAAAATTTAACGTTAAGCCATCACACAACAACTAAGTTAATAAATTATTATTTGTAAGTTAAGTACACAACAACTTTAATGTCCGCAATAGTATAAAACTTTGGTCAATTCCTTAAGAGAGTGAATGAATTTCCAGGTTCGACTCCTGGTTGCGGAAAATATTTTGAATGTTAATCTATTATAAATTTTACTAAATTTAACGTTAAGGCATCAGACTAAAACTAAGTTAATAAATTATTATTTGTAATTTAAGTACACAACAACTTTAATGTCCGCAGTAGTATAAAACTTTGGTCAATTCAATACGAGAGTGAATGAATTTTCGGGTTCGACTCCTGGCTGCGGAAAATTGTTTGAAAATTAATCTTTTTTAAATTTTACTAAATTTAACGTCAAGGCAAAAATTTAACGTTAAGGCATCACACAACAACTAAGTTAATAAATTATTATTTGTAAGCTAAGAACACAACAACTTTAATGTTCGCAGTAGTATAAAACTTTGGTCAATTCATTAAGAGAGTGAATGAATTTCCGGGTTCGACTACTGGTTGCGGAAAATTTTTTGAAAATTAATCTTTTTTAAATTTTACTAAATTTAACGTCAAGGCAAAAATTTAACGTTAAGGCATCACACAACAACTAAGTTAATAAATTATTATTCCTAAGCTAAGAACACAAAAACTTTAATGTTTTCAATAGTATATAACTTTGGTCAATTCATTAAGAGAGTGAATGAATTTCCGGGTTCGACTCCTGGCTGCGGAAAAATTTTTGAATATTAATCTTTTTTAAATATTTGTAAATTTAACGTCAAGGCAAAAATTTAACGTTAAGCCATCACACAACAACTAGGTTAATATATTATTATTTGTAAGTTAAGTACACAACAACTTTAATGTCCGCAATAGTATGAAACTTTGGTCAATTCCTTAAGAGAGTGAATGAATTTCCAGGTTCGACTCCTGGTTGCGGAAAATATTTTGAATGTTAATCTATTATAAATTTTACTAAATTTAACGTTAAGGCATCAGACTAAAACTAAGTTAATAAATTATTATTTGTAATTTAAGTACACAACAACTTTAATGTCCGCAGTAGTATAAAACTTTGGTCAATTCAATACGAGAGTGAATGAATTTTCGGGTTCGACTCTTGGCTGCGGAAAATTGTTTGAAAATTAATCTTTTTTAAATTTTACTAAATTTAACGTCAAGGCAAAAATTTAACGTTAATGCATCACACAACAACTAAGTTAATAAATTATTATTTGTAAGCTAAGAACACAACAACTTTAATGTCCCCAGTAGTATAAAACTTTGGTCAATTCATTAAGAGAGTGAATGAATTTTTCAGGTTCGACTCTTGGCTGCGGAAAATTTTTTGAATATTAATCTTTTTTAAATATTACTAAATTTAACGTCAAGGCAAAAATTTAACGTTAAGCCATCACACAACAACTAAGTTAATAAATTATTATTTTTAAGTTAAGTACGCAACAACTTTAATGTCCGAAGTAGTATAAAACTTTGGTCAATTCCTTAAGAGAGTGAATGAATTTCCAGGTTCGACTCCTGGTTGCGGAAAATATTTTGAATGTTAATCTATTATAAATTTTACTAAATTTAACGTTAAGGCATCAGACAAAAACTAAGTTAATAAATTATTATTTGTAATTTAAGTACACGGTAGTATAAAACTTTGGTCAATTCATTAAGAGAGTGAATGAATTTCCGGGTTCAACTCTTGGCTGCAGAAAATTTTTTGAAAATTAATCTTTTTAAAATTTTACTAAATTTAACGTCAAGACAAAAATTTAACGTTAAGGCATCACACAACAACTAAGTTAATAAATTATTATTTGTAAGTTAAGTAGACAACAACTTTAATGTCCGTAGTAGTATAAAACTTTGGTCAATTCATTAAGATAGTGAATGAATTTCCGGGTTCGACTCCTAGCTGCGGAAAATTTTTTGAATATTAATCTTTTATAAATTTTACTAAATTTAACGTCAAGGCAAAAATTTAACGTTAAGGCGTCACACAACAACTAAGTTAATAAATTATTATTTGTAAGCTAAGAACACAACAACTTTAATGTTCGCAGTAGTATAAAACTTTGGTCAATTCATTAAGAGAGTGAATGAATTTCCGGGTTCGACTACTGGCTGCGAAAATTTTTTTGAAAATTAATCTTTTTTAAATTTTACTAAATTTAACGTCAAGGCAAAAATTTAACGTTAAGGCATCACACAACAACTAAGTTAATAAATTGTTATTCCTAATAAGCTAAGAACACAAAAACTTTAATGTTTTCAATAGTATATAACTTTGGTCAATTCATTAAGAGAGTGAATGAATTTCCGGGTTCGACTCCTGGCTGCGGAAAAATTTTTGAATATTAATCTTTTTTAAATATTTCTAAATTTAACGTCAAGGCAAAAATTTAACGTTAAGCCATCACACAACAACTAAGTTAATAAATTATTATTTGTAAGTTAAGTACACAACAACTTTAATGTCCGCAATAGTATAAAACTTTGGTCAATTCCTTAAGAGAGTGAATGAATTTCCAGGTTCGACTCCTGGTTGCGGAAAATATTTTGAATGTTAATCTATTATAAATTTTACTAAATTTAACGTTAAGGCATCAGACTAAAACTAAGTTAATAAATTATTATTTGTAATTTAAGTACACAACAACTTTAATGTCCGCAGTAGTATAAAACTTTTTGAAAATTAATCTTTTTTAAATTTTACTAAATTTAACGTCAAGGCAAAAATTTAACGTTAAGGCATCACACAACAACTAAGTTAATAAATTATTATTTGTAAGCTAAGAACACAACAACTTTAATGTTCGCAGTAGTATAAAACTTTGGTCAATTCATTAAGAGAGTGAATGAATTTCCGGGTTCGACTACTGGCTGCGGAAAATTTTTTGAAAATTAATCTTTTTTAAATTTTACTAAATTTAACGTCAAGGCAAAAATTTAACGTTAAGGCATCACACAACAACTAAGTTAATAAATTATTATTCCTAAGCTAAGAACACAAAAACTTTAATGTTTTCAATAGTATATAACTTTGGTCAATTCATTAAGAGAGTGAATGAATTTCCGGGTTCGACTCCTGGCTGCGGAAAAATTTTTGAATATTAATCTTTTTTAAATATTTGTAAATTTAACGTCAAGGCAAAAATTTAACGTTAAGCCATCACACAACAACTAGGTTAATAAATTATTATTTGTAAGTTAAGTACACAACAACTTTAATGTCCGCAATAGTATGAAACTTTGGTCAATTCCTTAAGAGAGTGAATGAATTTCCAGGTTCGACTCCTGGTTGCGGAAAATATTTTGAATGTTAATCTATTATAAATTTTACTAAATTTAACGTTAAGGCATCAGACTAAAACTAAGTTAATAAATTATTATTTGTAATTTAAGTACACAACAACTTTAATGTCCGCAGTAGTATAAAACTTTGGTCAATTCAATACGAGAGTGAATGAATTTTCGGGTTCGACTCCTGGCTGCGGAAAATTGTTTGAAAATTAATCTTTTTTAAATTTTACTAAATTTAACGTCAAGGCAAAAATTTAACGTTAAGGCATCACACAACAACTAAGTTAATAAATTATTATTTGTAAGCTAAGAACACAACAACTTTAATGTCCCCAGTAGTATAAAACTTTGGTCAATTCATTAAGAGAGTGAATGAATTTTTCAGGTTCGACTCTTGGCTGCGGAAAATTTTTTGAATATTAATCTTTTTTAAATATTACTAAATTTAACGTCAAGGCAAAAATTTAACGTTAAGCCATCACACAACAACTAAGTTAATAAATTATTATTTTTAAGTTAAGTACGCAACAACTTTAATGTCCGAAGTAGTATAAAACTTTGGTCAATTCCTTAAGAGAGTGAATGAATTTCCAAGTTCGACTCCTGGTTGCGGAAAATATTTTGAATGTTAATCTATTATAAATTTTACTAAATTTAACGTTAAGGCATCAGACAAAAACTAAGTTAATAAATTATTATTTGTAATTTAAGTACACGGTAGTATAAAACTTTGGTCAATTCATTAAGAGAGTGAATGAATTTCCGGGTTCAACTCTTGGCTGCAGAAAATTTTTTGAAAATTAATCTTTTATAAATTTTACTAAATTTAACGTCAAGACAAAAATTTAACGTTAAGGCATCACACAACAACTAAGTTAATAAATTATTATTTGTAAGTTAAGTAGACAACAACTTTAATGTCCGTAGTAGTATAAAACTTTGGTCAATTCATTAAGATAGTGAATGAATTTCCGGGTTCGTCTCCTGGCTGCGGAAAATTTTTTGAATATTAATCTTTTATAAATTTTACTAAATTTAACGTCAAGGCAAAAATTTAACGTTAAGGCATCACACAACAACTAAGTTAATAAATTATTATTTGTAAGCTAAGAACACAACAACTCTAATGTTCGCAGTAGTATAAAACTTTGGTCAATTCATTAAGAGAATGAATGAATTTCCGGGTTCGACTACTGGCTGCGGAAAATTGTTTGAAAATTAATCTTTTTTAAATTTTACTAAATTTAACGTCAAGGCAAAAATTTAACGTTAAGGCATCACACAACAACTAAGTTAATAAATTATTATTCCTAAGCTAAGAACACAAACACTTTAATGTTTTCAATAGTATATAACTTTGGTCAATTCATTAAGAGAATGAATGAATTTCCGGGTTCGACTCCTGGCTGCGGAAAAATTTTTGAATATTAATCTTTTTTAAATATTTCTAAATTTAACGTCAAGGCAAAAATTTAACGTTAAGCCATCACACAACAACTAAGTTAATAAATTATTATTTGTAAGTTAAGTACACAACAACTTTAATGTCCGCAATAGTATAAAACTTTGGTCAATTCCTTAAGAGAGTGAATGAATTTCAAGGTTCGACTCCTGGTGGCGGAAAATATTTTGAATGTTAATCTATTATAAATTTTACTAAATTTAACGTTAAGGCATCAGACTAAAACTAAGTTAATAAATTATTATTTGTAATTTAAGTACACAACAACTTTAATGTCCGCAGTAGTATAAAACTTTGGTCAATTCAATACGAGAGTGAATGAATTTTCGGGTTCGACTCCTGGCTGCGGAAAATTGTTTGAAAATTAATCTTTTTTAAATTTTACTAAATTTAACGTCAAGGCAAAAATTTAACGTTAAGGCATCACACAACAACTAAGTTAATAAATTATTATTTGTAAGCTACGTACACAACAACTTTAATGTCCGCAGTAGTATAAAACTTTGGTCAATTCATTATGAGAGTGAATGAATTTCTGGGTTCGACTCCTGGCTGCGGAAAATTTTTTGAATATTAATCTTTTTTAAATTTTACTAAATTTAACGTCAAGGCAAAATTTTAACATTAAGGCATCACACAACAACTAAGTTAATAAATTATTATTTGTAAGCTAAGAACACAACAACTTTAATGTTCGCAGTAGTGTAAAACTTTGGTCAATTCATTAAGATAGTGAATGAATTTCCGGGTTCGACTCCTGGCTGCAGAAAATTTTTTGAAAATTAATCTTTTTTAAATTTTACTAAATTTAACTTCAAGGCAAAAATTTAACGTTAAGGCATCACACAACAACTAAGTTAATAAATTATTATTTGTAAGTTAAGTACACAACAACTTTAATGTCCGCAGTAGTATAAAACTTTGGTCAATTCATTAAATGAGTGAATGAATTTCCGGGTTTGACTCCTGGCTGCGGAAAATTTTTGAATATTAATCTTTTATTAATTTTACTAAAATGTCCGCAGTAGTATAAAACTTTGGTCAAGTCTTTAAGAGAGTGAATGAATTTTCAGGTTCGACTCCTGGTTGCGGAAAATCTTTTGAATGTTATTCTTTTATAAATTTTACTAAATTTAACGTTAAGGCATCAGACAAAAACTAAGTTAATATATTATTATTTGTAAGTTAAGTACACAACAACTTTAATGTCTGCAGTAGTATAAAACTTTGGTCAATTCAATACGAGAGTGAATGAATTTTCGGGTTCAACTCCTAGCTGCGGAAAATTTTTTGAATGTTAATCTATTATAAATTTTACTAAATTTAACGTTAAGGCATCAGACAAAAACTAAGTTAACAAATTATTATTTGTAAGTTAAGTACACAACAACTTTAACGTCCGCAGTAGTATAAAACTTTGGTCAATTCATTAAATGAGTGAATGAATTTCCGGGTTTGACTCCTGGCTGCGGAAAATTTTTGAATATTAATCTTTTATTAATTTTACTAAAATGTCCGCAGTAGTATAAAACTTTGGTCAATTCTTTAAGAGAGTGAATGAATTTTCAGGTTCGACTCCTGGTTGCGGAAAATCTTTTGAATGTTAATCTTTTATAAATTTTACTAAATTTAACGTTAAGGCATCAGACAAAAACCAAGTTAATAAATTATTATTTGTAAGTTAAGTACACAACAACTTTAATGTCTGCAGTAGTATAAAACTTTGGTCAATTCAATACGAGAGTGAATGAATTTTCGGGTTCAACTCCTAGCTGCGGAAAATTTTTTGAATGTTAATCTATTATAAATTTTACTAAATTTAACGTTAAGGCATCAGACAAAAACTAAGTTAACAAATTATTATTTGTAATTTAAGTACACAACAACTTTAACGTCCGCGTTAGTATAAAACTTTGGTCAATTCATTAAGAGATTGAATGAATTTCCAGGTTCGACTCTTGGTTGCGAAAAATTTTTTGAACATTAATCTTTTATAAATTTTACTAAAATGTCCGCTGTAGTATTAAACTTTGGTCAATTCCTTAAGAGAGTGAATGAATTTCCAGGTTTGACTTCTGGTTGCGAAAAATCTTTTGAATGTTAATCTTTTATAAATTTTACTAAATTTAACGTTAAGGCATCAGACAAAAACTAAGTTAATAAATTATTATTTGTAAGTTAAGTGTGTAACACCCTAACTACCAAAGCTCGCACTTCCGGCTGCGCGACTATGATAGTTCGGACATTACGACGACACTTATATTAATTAATACTAAAATATGAGCCTGTTTAAAACTTTAAACCGCAATACCGCTCCCGAAGATACTTTCGTTCGATAACGTACATCCATAAATACCATTCAACTTACAACAACTCAAAAAGAGTACATCCATATATATACATAAATATATATAAATAATATTACAAACATTAACCAATACAATTCCTATCCCTCTTAGAGAATATATATCAAGATAAAGGCGAGGGTACAATAAACCATAACTAAAACAATACAGAGCATCACAACAACAATTAAATAAGCTCTTCATAACTTCTGCGCCCATATCCTGAAAGGGGAAAAATGTAGGGGGGGTGAGAACATCATCCTCGAAAGGGTTCTCAGTAGAGGGTTTTTGGGAATTACTATAATAGGATACATGAAGATGAACCGTGCCAGTGATTTATAACCGTCTTATGCCTCTTTTCAAAAACAACGGTTTACAATAAAAGTAAAGTCGGAAATCTTTTCTGAAAGAGGAACCATTCTATTCTCAAAACATCAAAGCCTTTCAAAAAGGTTTATCTATACTGTACCAAAATAGCTTTTCATATTTTATTCCTGTAAGACCCAAAATTTTGAAAAGTCTTATTTTGATCAAGTCTCAAATCATATTGTTATTTATAGCCTTAATTTCGGAAATCATTTTATTAAAGATAATTAAGGCAAGTTTTGATTTATTGAATTTGAGATAAGTTATGGTTATTATCCAATTTTACAATTATTGAATTATTTTCTATATTTGAATCACATAGTTGGTAGTTGTGAAATAAAAAGGATTTTTATATGATTTTGGACTAAATAATTAGTATTTTAAATATTAATGTTGCTATTTTGGAAAATAGAGAAATTAATTATATTAGTTCTAATTTTTAGATTTAGGAATTTTATTGAAAATAATTTGTAAAATTGATGAGAAAATAGTATTTTTCCATATACAATTAGTGTTGGATTTACATTGAATTTCAATTACTATATTATTCCCAATTTTATGTGAAATTACCATAATGCCCTTAACCCTAATTTTATTCAAAAACCCTAACCCTAAAACTCTAACCCGGTTACCCGGTTTCCCCATCAGCAGCAGATCTCCCCTTCTCTCCAATTTGATGCGCAGCCCTATCCCACACACACTCACGGTTCCCTGAACCAGGGGATGAGAAAGAACGAAAATGGAAAGGAAGGGGGAAAGGGGAAGGAGGTCGCTGCCCAATCTGCGCCGCCATCGTCGTTCGTCCATGGAACCAGGAGTCGTGCCTCTGTCACTGAAAGGAGGATGGAGAAGGCGCGATGCTAGAGGAGCGCGACCCGCTGCGTTGCCGTGGGTCCCTCGCCGTCGAGTTCGAAGGAGCAGGGGAGAACGACGCTGGGTTTGAGGGAGGCAGAGGTGGTGTGGTGCGAGGTGGGAGGCGAGCTGTTCGCGTTATCGTTGCTGCGCCGTAGCGCCGCCGCCGCCGTGTCTCTCACTACTGTGCGTCGCCGTCGAAGGCAAAGGGAGAGTCGCGATGGAGCTCCGCTTCTGTTTCTCCAGTCGCGCAAGAGGGAGGCGCGCCGTGAGGGAGAGCCGTCACGTTTCTACCGTCGCCGGTTCACACGCCGCCGCTGTGCTCCTTGCCGCAGCGCCGCTGCTGGAAGAGGAGGGCTCGCCAGTTCTGCCTCTCACTGCCGCCTCCGTCGGAACTGCCGCCATGGCCGCCGGAGCTCCAGGCTGAGTTTCTGCCACATGAGACCCTGCTGTCGTCGTCGGGAAAGTATGCCGGTAAGGGTTTCAAACTTAGTCTTCGTTTCTTGTGAGATTATGGGAATCTTATTGTCGCGGCATGTTGGTTTCAGTCACCGTTGCCAGAGTCGGGTCGCCGCAGCCGCTGGGGGTGGCTGTTGAGGCTACCGCCCAACTGGTTCAGAGGTCGTTGCTGTTTGGTTCAGCCGTTCTTTCTTAGTTTCAGTAAGTATTCCTGTTTCGAGAGCTCTGCGTTAGTGTTCTGTTGCATGTAATAAAGTAATCGTAATGTTAATGGTTTTAGGAGCTAGAATCCGGTTTGCTTGTGCCATTTGGGGCTGTTTCTGCTTTTGAGAGTGCGGACAGAGCCGAGATTTTGATTGCCGGTGATTTCGGGTCGAGATAAAAGGAGTTGGTTAACGCGTTTGGGTTATGGTTTGCATTTTGAGGTAGGGGCGCTTTCCGAAAACTAGAGTTTATTATTGGAATTATTACATATGGGTACTGATGTGAGATATTGTGTATTTGGTGATTGTATCTGCCTTATGTATTATTTGACTGACTCGAATGACTATGGATGTTGGTTTGGCTGAATTGTTGTGTGGCTTATGAAATGTAATGTTTGAAGTTGATTCTTTAAAGATTTGAAATGAGTTTAATCCGTCGAGGATTGGTTTGAATTGAGTCAATTATTTTGATGATGTGAAAGATAGAATACTCTTGAAATTCAGCCTGGGTTGCTTTAACTGATTTGGTTTTGATAAATGATTTATTGCTGAACCGATTCTTGAAAGCTTTGGAAATGAGTTAAATCGGTTGATATTGAGTTGATCTTGAAATGGTTTTCTTGAAATATGCCACTGAGGCGACTGTTGGATTTAGCTTGCTTTGAATTGATTTCTGGTTTTGAGCTGTTGAAAAGGAATGAGAAACGGTTTAGTTGGGACCCGAACCGGGTGGCAAAAGTCCAAGTTTTAGGGGAGGTGCTGTCGAAATTTCTATAAAAACTGAGTCTTTGTTGAATGTTGTCTGAAATAATGATGAGTTAAAAGACTTCTACTGTTTTATTCGAATTATCAAGAAAAGGATGATTCGTGCTTTCGAAATGAGTTATTAAAGCGGAAATTGTGATTTAGTCTTGCTTCCTAAGAAAGGCCTTGTGTCTTTTTCAGGAGAAGGTTATTTAGATGAAACTTGTGTTTTAAAGCTATTTGAATGTGAAAAGGGTTTATGCCTTTGAATTTGACTTGGGGGTTTCAATTAAAGAAGTTTCAATGACTTTGAAGAACCTGAATGCCTATTGACAAGTTTCATTTTGAAATGTTTTGAGAAATGTTTTAAGTACTCTTTGAATTCTGAATTCTTGCAAGACTAAAACAATTTTGAACAGTTGAAACGTTCTAGAATTTATCATGGGGGTTGAAGTTGGTTTTGCCTAAGTAAAGGAAACGGCTTTGAAAGAAGTAAATGATTATATGACTCGGTTTGGCTTAGATCCTATTTGCTTACTCAAATCAGAAGGCCAATGTTTTAATGATTTTAAATGAATTTGGCGAAATGAGTTATGTTATTCTCCCCTAAAGACTTGGGACTCTGCCGAGAAACTTTTGTTATAAAATCCCATTGTTGGATGGGTGATTTTGAATATCTCAAAGAGGCTTTTAACTTACCATGATTATGGAAGTTTTGGAAAGATGATGCCGAGAGTGGCATTGTTTTAAAAGGGGAATTTACCTTGAGTAAAAGTGGCTTATGAGCCTGAGATAATTTGAGAAATGAGATCTTTAAAGCCAAGGCTGAAAAGAGTTGAAACTTGATTTCAAAGTGAAATGAATTGAGAAAATGATTTATGGCTTAAATGCCGATTTCATGAATTTGATGATTTTGAATGTGGAAGTGCTGTTTTGTTGAGAGCCGAAATGGCTGTGTATGTTTATACATATTGATTGGTTCGGGATTGAACCGTGAGCCGGAATGACTGTGTATGATATGAATATTGGCTGGTTCTGGAATGAACCGTGAGCCGGATGGCTGAGATGGATGGTGATCCATGGTTGAGTACAAATGCATGTATGCAATCGAATGAATTGTGAATATAAGCCGGATGGCTGAGATGGATGTTGTATGCGAGTATGCTTGTGTTTTCTCTCTGGTTGTAAGGGTGACAGGGCACCGATACCCTCTAATGGCGACAGGGCGCAGATACCCTCTAATGGTGACAGGGCGCAGATACCCTCTAATGGCGACATGGCGCAGATACCCTCTAATGATAATAAAGCGCAACAGAGAGACTGTGTCCGGGTTAGCTACCGGACACGTCGGGTTGGCTTGGTAACCGACAGATGATATCATCAGCCACTAGGGACAGGCATGCATCATATGCATTTGTGTGACATTGGTTGGGTGTGCATATTATACTTGGTTTGCCTATGTGATTAATTGCTAACTGTTCTACTTGTAATAACTGTTTGTTTATGCTTGAACTTCCTATCTGTGTTTGCATCTGGGACTCTGTTGGATTGTGGTGATTGGTTGTTGGTTGGATTGTTTGGGCCTAGGGCCGTGGTTGGAAAGAGATGAACTGATGGTTGATTTCGGTTTTGTGTTTCTAGTTTGGAATAAAATTATGAAAGGCTATTTTGGTTCCGCATAGATAAACCGTTTTGAAAGGCTTTTGAGTTTTTGAGAATTGAACGGTTCTTCTTTCCGAAAAGATTTCCGACTTTACTTTCATTGTAAACTGTTGTTTTTGAAAAGAGGCATAAGACGGTTATGAATCACTGGTGCGATTATCTTCATGTATCCTATTACAGTGATTCCCAAAAACCCTCTACTGAGAACCCTTTCGAGGATGATGTTCTCACCCCCCTACATTTTTCCCCTTTCAGGATATGGGCGCAGAAGTTACGAAGAGCTTATTTAATTGTTGTTGTGATGCTCTGTATTGTTTTAGTTATGGTTTACTGCACCCTCGCCTTTATCTTGATATAATTTGTAAGAGGGATAGGAATTGTACTGGATTATGTTTGTAATATTATTTATATATATATATATATATATATATATATATATATATATATATGGATGTACTCTTTATGAGCTTTGTAAGTTGTATGGTATTTATGGATGTATGTTATCGGATGAAAGTATTTTTGGGAGCGGTATTGCGGTTTAAAGTTTCAAACAGGCTCATATTTTAGTATTAAATAGTATAAATGTCGTCGTAATATCCGAGCTATCAGAGTTGCGCAGCCGGAAGCGTGAGCTTTGGTAGTTAGGGTGTTACAATTCCAAACCAGAAACACGAAACCAAAATCAACCATCGGTTCATATCATTCCAACCACGGCCCTAGGCCCAAACAATCCAACCATCAACCAATCACCACAATCCAACAAAGTCCCAGTAGCAAACACAAAAAGGAAGATGCAAGCACAAACAAACAGTTATTGCAAGTAGAACAATTAGCAATTAATCACATAGGCAAACCAAGTATGATATGCACACCCAAACAATGTCACATAGATGCATATGATGCATGCCTGTCCCTAATGGCTGATGATATCATCTGTCGGTTATAGAGCCAACCCGACAAGTCCTGGTAGCTAACCATTGGACTGTCCCTCTGTCGCGCATCCCCAACTCAAGTTATACTCATCATAAACTTGATCATAATCATGATCCATATCCATCACCTTCACTGGTGAATATTTACGGGGGCGAGCTCATCCGGGACTTTCACAGTGCCCGGCCACACTTACGACATAGGGTCAACAGAGTATCAAGTCTCAACCTGGAGCACGTGGTGGCTAGCCACTGCTACTACCCAGGGAAACTCGTATCTCAGATAGTGGAAGTGCAACATTCACATTTATCAATGATTCAGCATAAACATGCATTCAATCTCATCCATGGATCAACATCCATCTCAGCCATCCGGCTCACAGTTCAGTCCAGAACCAGCCAATATTCATATCATACACAGCCATTCCGGCTCACGGTTCAATCCAGAACCAACCAATATTTATAATCATACATAGCCATTCCGGCTCACAACAAAACAGCACTTCCACATTCAACATCATAAATTCATAAAATTGGCATTTAAGCCATAAATCACTTTTTCCCAAATCATTTCACTTGAAATAGAGTTTCAACTCTTTTTAGCCTTGACTTTGAAGATCTCATTTTCAAATCATCTCAGGCTCATAAGCCAAATTTACTCAAAGTGAGTTTCCTTTTTAAAGCAAAGCCACTCTCGGCATTCTCTTTCCAAAACTTCCAAAACCATGGAAAGTTAAAGATTCTTTTTGGGAACATTCAAAATCACCCATCCAACAATGGGATTTTATAACAAAAGTTTCTTGCCAGAGTCCCAAGTCTTTAGGGAAGGTCAACTTATATAAATTCCTTAAAATTCATTGAAACTTTTAAAATCATAGATTCCCGGTTCAAGTAAATAAAACTGAATTTATTATGAAACCGATCATACAAAATCACAAGTTCCAACCCGGTCCAAAAATCAACTCATTTGAAACGGAACCGGTTCATTTGAATCAAACCACTTTCAGGTTTCTTTTTGGAACCCATTTTTCTAACTCTTCCAAAATGCCTCAAACTTGATTACTCAATCAAAAGTCTAAATTCCTTTAAAATCACTAAAAGCTCCTTTTTATATTGAAATCAATATTAGAGCATCATTCTTTCCTTCAGTGATTCAAACTGTACAAATAGTTCGTTTCTAAATAAGCTGAACTCAACGCATAAAGTTCATTAAATAAATTAAGCTTGAAAACATAAATATTCTCTTAATAAATCAATTAATACAATTTCTCAAATCCAACCCTTTTTAAATAACTTTACAGACAAGAGTAGGATTTTGTAGAAATTTCGGCAGCACCTCCCCTAAAACTTGGACTTTTGCCACCCGGTTCGGGTCCCAACTAAACCGATTCTCATTCCTTTTTAACAGCCCAAAACCAGAAATCAATTCAAAAGCAAGCTAAATCCAACAGTCGCCTCAGTGGCATATCTCAAGGAAACTATTTCAGAAATCAACTCAATATCAATCAATTTAACTCATTTCCAAAGCTTTAAAGAATCGGTTCAGCAACAAATCATTTATCAAAACCAAATCAGTGAAAGCAAACCAGGCTGAATTTCAAAGAGTATTCTATCTTTCACATCATCAAAACAATTGACTCAATTCAAACCAATCCTCAACGGATTAAACTCAGATTTTAAATATTTAAAGAATCAGCTTCAAAACATTACATTTCACAAAGCCGCACAACAATTCAGCCAAACAAACATTCATAATCATTCGATACAATCAAATTATACATAAGGCTGATACAATCACCAAATACACAATATCTCACACCAGTATCCATATGTAATAATTCCAATACACAAAACATAGTTTTTGGAAAGCGCCCCTACCTCAAAACACAATTCCATAACCCAAACGCCTCACAGAGTCCTTTCCGCCTCAACCCGAACTGACGGCAACCAAGACCTCAGCTCCCAACCACGTTCGCAATAACCATAGCAACACTAATCGCAACATACAATAATCAGGACTCGACCCCATGTTATTAAAACTCATATTCATTAACCGAACACAACAGAATAATAACGCGAGGCTTTTCGAAACATAATTTCTTACCAAATAGAGAACTCGGTGGCTGTTTCCGGCAACAGAGGCAACGAAGGCCAGGTGCGGCGACACCCAGTAACTCGTTCTCCCTCTACGCGACTCAGATGACCGCTGCAGCAACAAGCCGTGACTATGGTATTCTCGAAATTCAAAAGAAACAGAATCCATTAACAAGACCTTACCGGCAGAGTTTTCCGGCGACGGCAATAGGGTCTCAAGTGACAGAAACGGCCAGAGGCTCCGGCGGTGATCCTGGAAGTCACAGAACCACTCCCGGCGGTCAGAAACACAGAGATGCAGCTCCCTTCTCCGGTCAGATCCAACGGCCGCAAAAGGATCAGCCCCAACTCGCGACACCATTTCCTCCTCTCTTCATGCTTGACGGCGGCAGATCTAGCAGGAAAGGGACCTTCGGCGCGGCGGAACAGCGGCGGTCAGTGGCGCGTCGGCGGGGACTGGACGCAGCTCCTCCAGCTCGCATTTCCTTCTCTCCCAGCGTCGCCCAGTCTCAGCCATCCTCCTTCGGGTTCGGCAGAATGGACCCACGGCAGCGCTGTGCTTCCTCCACGATTGCGGGCCCGACGGTGGCACAGCAGTGAGGACGACAGAGCTGGCGGCGAGTCCCTTTCTGTGCGACGCTGACAGTGCGGCTTCTCCCTTCCTCAAAGCTTGTCTCGATCTCTCTCTTACTCGGACTAGATCGGCGGCTTCATGGTGGCGACGGCAAGGAGGCTCGCGACGGTGACAAGGACGCGTGGACTGCCGCGGCGGCGCGACACGGTGAGGGCGACGGCGGCACTGTGAGCTCCCTTCCCTCTCCACGCCGGCGAACCTTCCTTCTTCCTTCCCCCTCAATTCGTTTCCTACTTCTGTTTCTTTCCTTTCCTGGAAATGGGAAAGGAAACCGTGTGCTGTTGTTTGTGTTGCTGAAGGGGGTTGGGGTAGTGGCTGCTGGGTTACAAGGATTAGGGTTTCATTTTTGAAACTTATGGTTAGGAGCAATTTGGTAAATTCAAATGAAATTGGGAAAAATATAGTAATTGAAACCCAATGTAAATCCAACACTAATTATATATATAAAATATCATTTGTTCATCATTTTCACAAATTATTTTCGATAAAAGGTCCAAATCTAAAAATTAGAAATAATATAATTAATTTCTCTATTTTCCAAATAGCAGTATTAATATTTAAAATATTAATTATTTAATCCAAATCATGTAAAACCCCTCTTATTTCATAACTGCCAAATTCATAATCTGAATATAGAAAATAACCCAATAATTATAAAATTGGATAAAAATAATAACTCATCTCAAATTCAATAAATCAAAACTTGCCTTAATTATCTTTAATAAAATGATTTCCGAAATTAAGGCTATAAATAGCTATATGATTTGAGACTTGATATTAATAAGACTTTTCAAAAGTTCTGGGTCTTACAAAGTGCACAACAACTTTAATGTCCGCAGTAGTATAAAACTTTGGTCAATTCATTAAGAGAGTGAATGAATTTTCGGGTTCGACTCCTGGCTGCGGAAAATTTTTTGAAAATTAATCTTTTTTTAAATTTTACTAAATTTAACGTCAAGGCAAAAATTTAACATTAAGGCATCACACAACAACTAAGTTAATAAATTATTATTTGTAAGCTAAGTACACAACAACTTTAATGTCCGCAGTAGTATAAAACTTTGGTCAATTCATTAAGAGAGTGAATGAATTTTTGGGTTCGACTCCTGGCAGCGGAAATTTTTTTGAATATTAATCTTTTTTAAATTTTACTAAACTTAACGTCAAGGCAAAAATTTAACGTTAAGGTATCACACAACAACTAAGTTAATAAATTATTATTTGTAAGCTAAGTACACAACAACTTTAATGTCCGCAGTAGTATAAAACTTTGGTCAATTCATTAAGAGAGTGAATGAATTTCCGGGTTCAACTCATGGCTGAGAAAATTTTTTTGAATATTAATCTTTTTTAAATTTTACTAAATTTAATGTCAAGGCAAAAATTTAACGTTAAGGCATCACACAACAACTAAGTTAATAAATTATTATTTCTAAGCTAAGAACACAACAACTTTGATGTTTGCAATTGTATAAAACTTTGGTCAATTCATTAAGAGAGTGAATGAATTTCCGGGTTTGACTCCTGGCTGCGAAAATTTTTTGGAATATTAGTCTTTTTTAAATTTTACTAAATTTAACGTCAAGGCAAAAAATTAACGTTAAGGCATCACACAACAACTATGTTAATAAATTATTATTTGTAAGTTAAGTAAACAACAGCTTTAATGTCCGCAGTAGTATAAAACTTTGGTCAATTCATTAAGAGAGTGAATGAATTTCCGGGTTTGACTCCTGGCTGTGGAAAATTTTTGAATATTAATCTTTTATAAATTTTACAAAAATGTCCGCAGTAGTATAAAACTTTGGTCAATTCAATACGAGAGTGAATGAATTCTCGGGTTCGTCTCCTGGCTGCGGAAAATTTTTTGAAAATTAATCTTTTTTAAATTTTACTAAATTTAACGTCAAGGCAAAAATTTAACGTTAAGGCATCACACAACAACTAAGTTAATAAATTATTATTTTTAAGCTAAGTACACAACAATTTTAATGTCCGCAGTAGTATAAAACTTTGGTCAATTCATTAAGAGAGTGAATGAATTTCCGGGTTCGACTCCTGGCTGCGGAAAATTTTTTGAATATTAATCTTTTTTAAATTTTACTAAATTTAACGTCAAGGCAAAATTTTAACGTTAAGGCATCACACAACAACTAAGTTAATAAATTATTATTTGTAAGCTAAGAACACAACAACTTTAATGTCCGCAGTAGTATAAAACTTTGGTCAATTCATTAAGAGAGTGAATGAATTTCCGGGTTCGACTCTTGGCTGCGAAAATTTTTTTGAATATTAATCTTTTTTAAATATTACTAAATTTAACGTCAAGGCAAAAATTTAACGTTAAGCCATCACACAACAACTAAGTTAATAAATTATTATTTGTAACCTAAGAACACAACAACTTTAATGTCCGCAGTAGTATAAAACTTTGGTCAATTCCTTAAGAGAGTGAATGAATTTCCAGGTTCGACACCTGGTTGCGGAAAATCTTTTGAATGTTAATCTTTTATAAATTTTACTAAATTTAACGTTAAGGTATCAGACAAGAACTAAGTTAATAAATTATTATTTGTAAGTTAAGTACACAACAACTTTAATGTCCGCAGTAGTATAAAACTTTGGTCAATTCAATACGAGAGTGAATGAATTTTCGGGTTCGTCTCCTGGCTGCGAAAAATTTTTTGAAAATTAATCTTTTTTAAATTTTACTAAATTTAACGTCAAGGCAAAAATTTAATGTTAAGGCATCACACAACAACTAAGTTAATAAATTATTATTTGTAAGCTAAGTACACAACAATTTTAATTTCCGCAGTAGTATAAAACTTTGGTCAATTCATTAAGAGAGTGAATGAATTTCTGGGTTCGACTCTTGGCTGCGGAAAATTTTTTGAATATTAATCTTTTTTAAATATTACTAAATTTAATGTAACACCCTAACTACCAAAGCTCACACTTCCGGCTGCGCGACTCTGATAGCTCGCAAAACCGCTCCCAAAAATACCTTTGCTATACAGCGTACATCCATACATACCATACAACTTACAGAAACACATAGAGAGTACATCCATATATATATACATACATATATATAAATATTATTACAAACATTAACCAATACAATTACTATCCCTCTTACAGAATATATCAAGATAAAGGCGAGGGTACAGTAAATCATAACTAAAACAATTCAGAGCATCTCAACAACTCTAAATAAACTCTTCGTAACTTCTGCGCCATATCCTGAAAGGGGAAAAATGTAAGGGGGTGAGAACATCATCCTCGAAAGGGTTCTCAGTAGAGGGTTTTTGGGAATTACTGTAATAGGATACGTGAAGATAACCGCACCAGTGATTCATAACCGTCTTATGCCTCTTTTCAAAAACAACGGTTTACAATAAAAGTAAAGTCGAAAATCTTTTCTAAAAGAAGAACCGTTCAATTCTCAAAAACTCAAAAGCCTTTCAAAACAGTTTATCTATGCGGAACCAAAATAGCCTTTCATAATTTTATTCCAAACCAGAAACACAAAAGTGAAATCAACCATCGGTTCACCTCATTCCAACCACGGCCCTAAACCCAAACAATCCAACCAGCAACCAATCACCACAGTCCAACAGAGTCCCAGTAGCAAACACAAATAGAAGGATGCAAGCACAAACAAACAGTTATTGCAAGTAGAACAATTAGCAATTAGTCACATAGGCAAACCAAGTATAATATACACACCCAAACAATGTCACATAAATGCATATGATGCATGCCTGTCCCTAGTGGCTGATGATATCATCTGTCGGTTATAGAGCCAACCCGACAAGTCCTGGTAGCTAACCATTGGACTGTCCCTCTGTCGTGCATCCCCAACTCGAGTTATACTCATCATAAACTTGATCATAACCATGATCCATATCCATCACCCTCACTGGTGAATATTTATCCATCACCATCACTGGTGAATATTTATGGGGGCGAGCTCATCCGGGCCTTTCACAGTGCCCGGCCACACTTACGACATTGGGTTAACAGAGCTTCGAGTCTCAACCTGGAGCACATGGTGGCTAGCCATTGCTACTACCCAGGGAAACCCTCATCTCCAATAGTGGAAGTGCAAAAATCACAATTATCAATAATTCAGCATATACATGCATTCATTCTCATCCATGGATCAACATCCATCTCAGCCATCCGGCTTACGGTTCAGTCCAGAACCAGCCAATATTGATAATCACACACAGCCATTCTGGCTCACAGCTCAATCCAGAACCAGTCAATATTCATAATCATACATAGCCATTCCGGCTCATAATAAAACAGCACTTCCACCATTCAAAATCATCAGATTTATGAAATCGGCATTTAAGCCATAAATCATTTTCTCAATTCATTTCACTTTGAAATCAAGCTTCAACTCTTTTCAGCCTTGGCTTTAAAGATCTGATTTCTCAAATCATCTCAGGCTCATAAGCCACTTTTACTCAAGGTAAATTCCCCTTTTAAAACAATGCCACTCTCGGCATCCTCTTTCCAAAACTTCCAAAACCATGGCAAGTTAAGGATTTATTTCAAAGTATTCAAAATCACCCATACAACAATGGGATTTCATAACAAAAGTTTCTCGGCAGAGTCCCAAGTCTTTAGGGGAGAATAACATAACTCATTTCGCCAAATTCATTTAAGATCATTAAAACATTGGCTTTCCGATTTGAGTAATAAAATAGGATCTAAGCCAAACCGAGTCATGTAATCATTTACTTCTTTCAAAGCCGTTTCCTTTACTTAGGCAAAACCAACTTCAACCCCCATGATAAATTCTAGAACGTTTCAACTGTTCAAAATTGTTTTAGTCTTGCAAGAATTCAGAATTCAAAGAGTACTTAAAACCTTTCTCAAAACATTTCAAAATGAAACTTGTCAAGAGACATTCAGGTCCTTTCAAAATCATTAAAACTTCTTTAATTGAAACCCCCAAGTCAAATTCAAAGGCATAAACCCTTTTTACATTCAAACAGCTTTAAAACACAAGTTTCATCTAAATAACTTCCTCATGAAAGAGATACAATGCCTTTCTTAAGAAGCAAGACTAAATCACAATTTCCTCTTTACTAACTCATTTCGAAAGCATGAATCATCCTTTTCGTGATAATTCAAATAAAATAGTAGAAGTCTTTAACTCATCATTTGCCAGACAACATTTCAATAAAGACTCGGATTTTTATAGAAATTTCGGCAGCACCTCCCCTAAAACTTGGACTTTTGCCACCCGGTTCGGGTCCCAACTAAATTGTTTCTCATTCCTTTTCAGCAGCTCAAAACCAGAAATCAATTCAAAAGCAAGCTAAATCCAACAGTCGCCTCAGTGGCATATCTCAAGGAAACCATTTCAAAAATCAACTCAATATCAACCGATTTAACTGATTTCTAAAGCTTTAAAGAATCGGTTCAGCAATAAATCATTTATCAAAACCAAATCAATTAAAGCAACCCAGGCTGAATTTTAAAAGTATTCTATCTTTCACATCATCAAAATAATTGACTCAATTCAAACCGATCCTCAACGGATTAAACTCATTTCAAATCTTTAAAGAGTCAACTTCAAATATTACATTTCACAAGCCGCACAATAATTCATCCAAACCAACATCCATAGTCATTCGAGTCAATCAAATAATACATAAGGCAGATACAATCACCAAATACACAATATCTCACATCAGTACCCATATGTAATAATTCCAATAATATACTGTAGTTTTTGGAAAGCGCCCCTACCTCAAAACGCAAATTCCATAACCCAAACGTCTCACAGAGTCCTTTACGCCTCAACCCGAACTGATGGCAACCAAGACCTCAGCTCCCAGCCACTTTCGCAATAACCATAGCAACACTAATCGCAACATACAATAATCAGGACTCGACCCCACGTTATCAAAACTCATATTCATTAACCAAGCACAACAAGGTACTAACGCGAGGCTTTCGAAATAGAGATACTCACTAGATTAACGAAACGAAATAGCCTTAACTCCAAATCGACTCGGCAGCGGCTCCGTTAATAAATTCTGAATAATGGCGGCGGCCCGAATTTCTGATAATAGCAGCTGTACAACTACGCAGTGTCAATACTCTTTCCGAAATCCAAAAAGGACAGAAACCGCAATTTAAAACCCTTACCCGCATACTTTTTCGGCAACGGCAGGAGTAGCCAGCAGCTCCGGCAGTGGTCCCTAACGTCACAGAACCACTCCTTGCGGTCGGAATCACAGAGATGCAGCTCCCTTCTCCGGCAGCGACACCTGCGGCGACCTGATCCCCTTTTGCCAGCGGCAGTTTGGGCTTACCATCATCAGCAGCAACGAGCTCGGATGGTGGCAGCGGCGTCCGGGTCAGATTCCAGAACCCAGAAGTGGGAGCAGATTTGGCGGCGGGAGGAGGCACGAGCAACGGCGGCGCTCAAGAACTCCGGCGAGGACGCGTTCTGCCTCATCGCTCCTCTTCCTCTCGTGCGCAGCGGAAGAATCTTCGGCCAGGGTTTGGTGGTGGCGACACCCTCAGCCGCGGTGACACGCGTCGACAATGGCAGCTCGGCGGCGGTGGGAAGGAGCGGCGAGTCCTCTCCGCGCGACGCCAACTCCACGCTTTCTCTCTCTCCCTCGGTCTCGCGCTCCCCTTTGGTCGCGATGAGGATGAGCAGCAACTGACGCCGAGGCACGGCGGTTGGACAGCGGCGCGAAGCTTCAGCGACAGCGACGCGGATGGCATCCCGCAGTGCTAACGGCGACGACGCGACGGCAGCGGTGGAGCCCAGCACGCCGGCGCGAATCTCCTTCCTCTCCTCCTCTCTTCATCCGCAAGTCATCCTCTCTCTCTCTGGTCCATTTCTCTTGTTTCCTTCTCTTACTATTGTTGCATATTGAATTGGAGAAAGGGGGAAAATGTGTTGTTTGCTGCTAGGTGAGGAAAGCTATGCGTGTGTATCTGTTTGGGAAGGAGGGGTTGTAGCTGCTGAGGGGAGAAGAAAGATAGTGGCTGCTGGGTATAGGATTAGGGTTTCATTTTTGAAACTTAGGGTTAGGGGCATTTTAGTAATTTTACTTAAAATTGGGAATAATATAGTAATTGGAAATAAATTCTAACCCAACAATAATAATGTATAAAAATACTATTTACTCATCAATCTCACACTTTATTTTCAATAAAATGTCCAAATCAAAATAATTAGAAATAATATAATTAAACTCTTTATTTTCCAAAGTAACAGTATTAATATTTAAAATATTAATTATTTAATCCGAATCATATAAAAATCTTTATTATTTCACAACTACCAACTATATGATTTAAATATAGAAAATAATCCAATAATTGTAAAATTGGATAATAACCATAACTTATCTCAAATTCAATAAATCAAAACTTGCTTTAATTTTCTTTAATAAGGAAATTTCCGAAATTAAGGCTACAGAAACACTGAATTTGAAATTAGCTAATAATAGCCCTTTTTCAAAGGTCTTGGGTCTTACATTCTACCCACCTTATAAAAATTTTTGCCCTCAAAAATTGATACAAAACGAAAGAAATTTCATAACAGTTCACCCTTGAACACATTTAAGGAAGAAGCAAAAATATCTCATCATATAAACATATATATGATTTTCAAATACTTTGATTGTCATATGCATAAGGGTGCAAAGGTAGGAGTGTGATTGCAAAGCAAACGTTACAAGGTAGGCTCAATGCAAAAGATAACATGGGTCAATCATGTGATAGAAGGGCAAAGCATCAAGGCTATAAAATATGATGGGGTTAAAACGACGTGCTTAACATCCGCACACTAATCTCATATCAACCTCAAAGTTTCAACTTTCCAACTCCATCAAGCACTTTACAATCCCCATACTCGATCACAAGCCTGACAACCGCAAACCCGTTCGCAAGGAACAAAACACCCACAACTCATAACGTTGTACACCTATCGTTTCAACTTTCGTATGCACATATCACGTCTTAAAGAACTAACGCATCGCGTTACTACATCTACAGATTGCACGTGATATCAAAATAATTCTCGAGTCTACTCAGAAGGATACAAGACTTTAGAAAGGAGAGTCAAATGTCAAGGATAGTACTCAAAGATTTGGGAGAATGTATCCAGATCCAGATAAACAAGGACACTCAAGCAATGAAGCTTGCTAGACTCAATTCAATTGACAACTTCAAAGATGACCCTTGGATCGAAGAAGTTCAATAGAATCAATAAGAAGAAAATCATTGCATCAGTTTGAACAAATTGAAGTTGAGTCGAAGAAGTATGAGGTTCACAAAAGAGAATATCTCAAACCCAAGGCAAAGCTCACAAAACTCAAGGGCATGATTAAAAATACTTCTGAATACATTGTTCTTAAAAGAATCAAAAACTTGCAGGAAAATCACCTCGCAGTCTAAAAGAAAAGTTAAGCAACAAATATCCTTCGAGAGAGTAACAAAAGCATAAATGTGGCTTTACTTCAATACAATTTCATGTTGAAGTAGATTTTGTAGAGTTCCAAAAACAAATGCACACAACTTTGGCTAAGAGTTAAAATATTTCCTCAAATATTTTAGAAAGATAATTAGATGCACAACTTAACCAAAAGCAGTTCATAAAAACTCAGAAGTAATCAAATGCTTGTTCAAAATTCTCAAAATTTCATATTCAAACAAGCATGTATAACATTTATAGCAAGTACGAAAGAGGAAGTTAAACTCTTTTTAGAAAAGAAACTCCGAAGTAAAAATTTGCTTACAATTTGGTAAAGGAAATAAGTGGTGCGTTACAAACGAACCGATTTCCACTAAACAAGGAAGCTTTTCAAAACTTCATTTAAAATAGCGCATGGCAACTTTAAAACAATTTCGTCAAAAATTGAACAATGATTTCAATTATAACCAAGCAACTGAAAAATAATTTCGATTTGGAACTTCTTCAAAGAGAGTTCAATCTGCTTTATAAAATTCAAAACAAGACTCCAAAAGTATACTTGAAATCACCATCTCACAACGATATTCAAGAAGATTAGGATGTACTTGAAAAGGAGTCAAGCCATACAAGAAAGGATCTTAAACCAAAGTAGTTCAAACAAGATTCACTAGGCATGAGTCATCAAATAAGCTTTCAATTGATCCCAAAAGAATACAAAAGTCATAGAAAAAGATCACTCAATCATTTGTAATTTCTCAACGATAAATCTTTGACTAAAAACTCTTGTAGAAATAATGGGAAAATAAACAATGCACTAACTTGAAACGAATTAAACTGACCCTCGTAAGGATGAGATTCACAAGAGAGGACAAACCAAGATCAATGGTAATGTTCACAAAATGTAAAAGATTAGTCAAAAATAAAGTAAAGTATGACATCCATAGGGATGAAAGGTTAAATAGAGAATTTAGCCTGTTCATAGGAAGAAAGCTATGAGTCCAACACTTTCAAAAGAACAACCATGGCACAAACCATATAGCATGCTAAATCAAACTCAATACAAAATAAGTTAGGTAAAGCTTATCAAATGAAACTCAACCGGGATAAAAGTGAAAAATCTTTCCTTTCCAAAATTTTGAAAAATATCCAAATACATAATCAAATGAAGATGTCCATTGGAACTATAGTAAAGTTACTAGAAAGTCAACTTGTATTTTAAGTAGGTGCAGTTCTATAAACCAGTAAAAGTACAGTCGAGGTATTAGGAGTAAATAATTGTTAAACTATATAAGAAATCTTCAAAGTTCATATATAGATAAGTATGTATCTAATCAACAGAAATTTTTATAAAAATCTCAAAATTAGCTATAATCACTGTCAAATAAGAGGAAAACTGAATCAACAAGTTCTCTAAGAATGAACACGGAACCCGGAGTTAAAGGTCACAGCACATTAAGACAAGTTCAAGACTATATCAAAGAATACTTGAATCAAGAAGAACTCAAACAGAGGAAGACAGATGCATCAAGGATTCCAAACAAGCATATGCAACTGAGGTCAAACAAGAATGCATATGAATAGAGAAATAGAGTGGAAACATCAAATTACTTTTCAAGAGGAGTACCAAACAAGAACTTCAAGTTAGGATATGAAAGAACAGGTCGACTCGAACAGAATTCAAGACACACAACTGAATAGCCTCGAGAAAAAGTTTCTAACGTTCCCCCAAAACCCGCGATTCACTTTACTCAAAACTCGCATTTCATCTATGATAACCCATCAGTGCTTCCATATACATAATTCACTAGTATTAAGCCGGCCAAACTTAATATCAGGAATTATGCAATGCAAGACTAACAACGTTAATCAATAGATCGTCATGTGCATAAAGCTCTAATTCTCGTCATTCGACAAGACCTAATACATGACAAACGCTCAGAGTATGCAACTGAAGCATAGTTAGTCCATTCCTCAGGCTCTACAGGAAGAACTGCTCTGATACCGTAATGTAACACCCTAACTACCAAAGCTCACACTTTCGGCTGCGCGACTCTGATAGCTCGGACATTACGACGACACTTATACTATTTAATACTAAAATATGAGCCTGTTTAAAACTTTAAACCGCAAAACCGCTCCCAAAAATACCTTTGCTATACAGCGTACATCCATACATACCATACAACTTACAGAAACACATAGAGAGTACATCCATATATATATACATACATATATATAAATATTATTACAAACATTAACCAATACAATTCCTATCCCTCTTACAGAATATATCAAGATAAAGGCGAGGGTACAATAAATCATAACTAAAACAATTCAGAGCATCTCAACAACTCTAAATAAACTCTTCGTAACTTCTGCGCCATATCCTGAAAGGGGAAAAATGTAGGGGGGTGAGAACATCATCCTCGAAAGGGTTCTCAGTAGAGGGTTTTTGGGAATTACTGTAATAGGATACGTGAAGATAACCGCACCAGTGATTCATAACCGTCTTATGCCTCTTTTCAAAAACAACGGTTTACAATAAAAGTAAAGTCGGAAATCTTTTCTGAAAGAAGAACCGTTCAATTCTCAAAAACTCAAAAGCCTTTCAAAACGGTTTATCTATGCGGAACCAAAATAGCCTTTCATAATTTTATTCCAAACCAGAAACACAAAAGTGAAATCAACCATCGGTTCACCTCATTCCAACCACGGCCCTAAACCCAAACAATCCAACCAGCAACCAATCACCACAGTCCAACAGAGTCCCAGTAGCAAACACAAATAGAAGGATGCAAGCACAAACAAACAGTTATTGCAAGTAGAACAATTAGCAATTAGTCACATAGGCAAACCAAGTATAATATACACACCCGAACAATGTCACATAAATGCATATGATGCATGCCTGTCCCTAGTGGCTGATGATATCATCTGTCGGTTATAGAGCCAACCCGACAAGTCCTGGTAGCTAACCATTGGACTATCCCTCTGTCGTGCATCCCCAACTCAGTTATACTCATCATAAACTTGATCATAATCATGATCCATATCCATCACCCTCACTGGTGAATATTTATCCATCACCATCACTGGTGAATATTTATGGGGGCGAGCTCATCCGGGCCTTTCACAGTGCCCGGCCACACTTACGATATTGGGTTAACAGAGCTTCGAGTCTCAACCTGGAGCACATGGTGGCTAGCCATTGCTACTACCCAGGGAAACCCTCATCTCTAATAGTGGAAGTGCAAAAATCACAATTATCAATAATTCAGCATATACATGCATTCATTCTCATCCATGGATCAACATCCATCTCAGCCATCCGGCTTACGGTTCAGTCCAGAACCAGCCAATATTGATAATCACACACAGCCATTCTGGCTCACGGCTCAATCCAGAACCAGTCAATATTCATAATCATACATAGCCATTCCGGCTCATAATAAAACAGCACTTCCACCATTCAAAATCATCAGATTTATGAAATCGGCATTTAAGCCATAAATCATTTTCTCAATTCATTTCACTTTGAAATCAAGTTTCAACTCTTTTCAGCCTTGGCTTTAAAGATCTGATTTCTCAAATCATCTCAGGCTCATAAGCCACTTTTACTCAAGGTAAATTCCCCTTTTAAAACAATGCCACTCTCGGCATCCTCTTTCCAAAACTTCCAAAACCATGGCAAGTTAAGGATTTATTTCAAAGTATTCAAAATCACCCATACAACAATGGGATTTCATAACAAAAGTTTCTCGGCAGAGTCCCAAGTCTTTAGGGGAGAATAACATAACTCATTTCACCAAATTCATTTAAAATCATTAAAACATTGGCTTTCCGATTTGAGTAATAAAATAGGATCTAAGCCAAACCGAGTCATGTAATCATTTACTTCTTTCAAAGCCGTTTCCTTTACTTAGGCAAAACCAACTTCAACCCCCATGATAAATTCTAGAACGTTTCAACTGTTCAAAATTGTTTTAGTCTTGCAAGAATTCAGAATTCAAAGAGTACTTAAAACCTTTCTCAAAACATTTCAAAATGAAACTTGTCAAGAGACATTCAGGTCCTTTCAAAATCATTAAAACTTCTTTAATTGAAACCCCCAAGTCAAATTCAAAGGCATAAACCCTTTTTACATTCAAACAGCTTTAAAACACAAGTTTCATCTAAATAACTTCCTCATGAAAGAGATACAATGCCTTTCTTAAGAAGCAAGACTAAATCACAATTTCCTCTTTACTAACTCATTTCGAAAGCATGAATCATCCTTTTCCTGATAATTCAAATAAAATAGTAGAAGTCTTTAACTCATCATTTGCCAGACAACATTTCAATAAAGACTCGGATTTTTATAGAAATTTCGGCAGCACCTCCCCTAAAACTTGGACTTTTGCCACCCGGTTCGAGTCCCAACTAAATTGTTTCTCATTCCTTTTCAACAGCTCAAAACCAGAAATCAATTCAAAAGCAAGCTAAATCCAACAGTCACCTCAGTGGCATATCTCAAGGAAACCATTTCAAAAATCAACTCAATATCAACCGATTTAACTGATTTCTAAAGCTTTAAAGAATCGGTTCAGCAATAAATCATTTATCAAAACCAAATCAATTAAAGCAACCCAGGCTGAATTTTAAAAGTATTCTATCTTTCACATCATCAAAATAATTGACTCAATTCAAACCGATTCTCAACGGATTAAACTCATTTCAAATCTTTAAAGAGTCAACTTCAAATATTACATTTCACAAGCCGCACAATAATTCAGCCAAACCAACATCCATAGTCATTCGAGTCAATCAAATAATACATAAGGCAGATACAATCACCAAATACACAATATCTCACATCAGTACCCATATGTAATAATTCCAATAATATACTGTAGTTTTTGGAAAGCGCCCCTACCTCAAAACGCAAATTCCATAACCCAAACGTCTCACAGAGTCCTTTACGCCTCAACCCGAACTGACGGCAACCAAGACCTCAGCTCCCAGCCACTTTCGCAATAACCATAGCAACACTAATCGCAACATACAATAATCAGGACTCGACCCCACGTTATCAAAATTCATATTCATTAACCAAGCACAACAAGGTACTAACGCGAGGCTTTCGAAATAGAGATACTCACTAGATTAACGAAACGAAATAGCCGCAACTCCAAATCGACTCGGCAGCGGCAACGTTAATAAATTCTGAATAATGGCGGCGGCCCGAATTTCTGATAATAGCAGCTGTACAACCACGCAGTGTCAATACTCTTTCCGAAATCCAAAAAGGACAGAAACCGCAATTTAAAACCCTTACCCGCATACTTTTTCGGCAACGGCAGGAGTAGCCAGCAGCTCCGGCAGTGGTCCCTAACGTCACAGAACCAGTCCTGGCGGTCGGAATCACAGAGATGCAGCTCCCTTCTCCGGCAGCGACACCTGCGGCGGCCTGATCCCCTTTTGCCGGCGGCAGTTTGGGCTTACCATCATCAGCAGCAGCGAGCTCGGATGGTGGCAGCGGCGTCCGGGTCAGATTCCAGAACCCAGAAGTGGGAGCAGATTTGGCGGCGGGAGGAGGCACGAGCGACGGCGGCGCTCAAGAACTCCGGCGAGGACGCGTTCTGCCTCATCGCTCCTCTTCCTCTTGCGTGCAGCGGAAGAATCTTCGGCCAGGGTTTGGTGGTGGCGACACCCTCAGCCGCGGTGACACGCGTCGACAATGGCAGCTCGGCGGCAGTGGGAAGGAGCGGCGAGTCCCTCTCCGCGCGACGCCAACTCCACGCTTTCTCTCTCTCCCTCGGTCTCGCGCTCCCCTTTGGTCGCGATGAGGATGAGCAGCAACTGACAGCGAGGCACGGCGGTTGGACAGCGGCGCGAAGCTTCAGCGACAGCGACGCGGATGGCATCCCGCAGTGCTGACGGCGACGACGCGACGGCGGCGGTGGAGCCCAGCACGCCGGCGCGAATCTCCTTCCTCTCCTCCTCTCTTCATCCGCAACTCATCCTCTCTCTCTGGTCCATTTCTCTTGTTATCTTCTCCTACTGTTGTTGCATATTGAATTGGAGAAAGTGGGAAAATGTGTTGTTTGCTGCTAGGTGAGGAAAGCTATGCGTGTGTATCTGTTTGGGAAGGAGGGGTTGCAGCTGCTGAGGGGAGAAGAAAGATGGTGGCTGCTGGGTATAGGATTAGGGTTTCATTTTTGAAACTTAGGGTTAGGGGAATTTTAGTAATTTTACTTAAAATTGGGAATAATATAGTAATTGGAAATAAATTCTAACCCAACAATAATAATGTATAAAAATACTATTTACTCATCAATCTCAAACTTTATTTTCAATAAAATGTCCAAATCAAAATAATTAGAAATAATATAATTAAACCCTTTATTTTCCAAAGTAACAGTATTAATATTTAAAATATTAATTATTTAATCCGAATCATATAAAAATCCTTATTATTTCACAACTACCAACTATATGATTTAAATATAGAAAATAATCCAATAATTGTAAAATTGGATAATAACCATAACTTATCTCAAATTCAATAAATCAAAACTTGCTTTAATTTTCTTTAATAAGGAAATTTCCAAAATTAAGGCTACAGAAACACTGAATTTGAAATTAGCTAATAATAGCCCTTTTTCAAAGGTCTTGGGTCTTACATTTAACGTCAAGGCAAAAATTTAACGTTAAGCCATCACACAACAACTAAGTTAATAAATTATTATTTGTAACCTAAGAACACAACAACTTTAATGTCCGCAGTAGTATAAAACTTTGGTCAATTCCTTAAGAGAGTGAATGAATTTCCAGGTTCGACACCTGGTTGCGGAAAATCTTTTGAATGTTAATCTTTTATAAATTTTACTAAATTTAACGTTAAGGCATCAGACAAGAACTAAGTTAATAAATTATTATTTGTAAGTTAAGTACACAACAACTTTAATGTCCGCAGTAGTATAAGACTTTGGTCAATTCAATACGAGAGTGAATGAATTTTCAAGTTCGTCTCCTGGCTGCGGAAAATTTTTTGAAAATTAATCTTTTTTAAATTTTACTAAATTTAACGTCAAGGCAAAAATTTAACGTTAAGGCATCACACAACAACTAAGTTAATAAATTATTATTTGTAAGCTAAGTACACAACAATTTTAATGTCCGCAGTAGTATAAAACTTTGGTCAATTCATTAAGAGAGTGAATGAATTTCCGGGTTCGACTCCTGGCTGCGGAAAATTTTTTGAATATTAATCTTTTTTAAATTTTACTAAATTTAACGTCAAGGCAAAATTTTAACGTTAAGGCATCACACAACAACAAAGTTAATAAATTATTATTTGTAAGCTAAGAACACAACAACTTTAATGTCCGCAGTAGTATAAAACTTTGGTCAATTCATTAAGAGAGTGAATGAATTTCCGGGTTTGACTCTTGGCTGCGGAAAATTTTTTGAATATTAATCTTTTTTAAATATTACTAAATTTAACGTCAAGGCAAAAATTTAACGTTAAGCCATCACACAACAACTAAGTTAATAAATTATTATTTGTAAGCTAAGAACACAACAACTTTAATGTCCGCAGTAGTATAAAACTTTGGTCAATTCCTTAAGAGAGTGAATGAATTTCCAGGTTCGACACTTGGTTGCGGAAAATCTTTTGAATGTTAATCTTTTATAAATTTTACTAAATTTAACGTTAAGGCATCAGACAAGAACTAAGTTAATAAATTATTATTTGTAAGTGAAGTACACAACAACTTTAATGTCCGCAGTAGTATAAAACTTTAGTCAATTCAATACGAGACTGAATGAATTTTTGGGTTCGTCTCCTGGCTGCGGAAAATTTTTTGAAAAATAATCTTTTTTAAATTTTACTAAATTTAATGTCAAGGCAAAAATTTAACGTTAAGGCATCACACAACAACTAAGTTAATAAATTATTATTTGTAAGCTAAGTGCACAACAATTTTAATGTCCGCAGTAGTATAAAAGTTTGGTCAATTCATTAAGAGAGTGAATGAATTTCCGGGTTCGACTCCTGGCTGCGGAAAATTTTTTGAATATTAATCTTTTTTAAATTTTACTAAATTTAAAGTCAAGGCAAAATTTTAACGTTAAGGCATCACACAACAACTAAGTTAATAAATTATTATTTGTAAGCTAAGAACACAACAACTTTAATGTCCGCAGTAGTATAAAACATTGGTCAATTCATTAAGAGAGTGAATGAATTTCTGGGTTCGACTCTTGGCTGCGGAAAATTTTTTGAATATTAATCTTTTTTAAATATTACTAAATTTAACGTCAAGGCAAAAATTTAACATTAAGCCATCACACAACAACTAAGTTAATAAATTATTATTTGTAAGTTAAGTACACAACAACTTTAATGTTTGCAGTAGTATAAAACTTTGGCCAATTCCTTAAGAGAGTGAATGAATTTCCGGGTTCGACTCCTGGTTGCGGAAAATATTTTGAATGTTAATCTATTATAAATTTTACTAAATTTAACGTTAAGGCATTAGACAAAAACTAAGTTAATAAAGTATTATTTGTAATTTAAGTACACAACAACTTTAATGTCCGCGGTAATATAAAACTTTGGTCAATTCATTAAGAGAGTGAATGTATTTCCGAGTTAGACTCCTGGTTGCGGAAAATTTTTTGAATATTAATCTTTTATAAATTTTACTAAAATGTCCGCAGTAGTATTAAACTTTGGTCAATTCCTTAAGAGAGTGAATGAATTTCCAGGTTCGACTCCTGGTTGCGAAAATTCTTTTGAATGTTAATCTTTTATAAATTTTACTAAATTTAACGTTAAGGCATCAGACAAAAACTAAGTTAATAAATTATTATTTGTAAGTTAAGTACACAACAAATTTAATGTCCTCAGTAGTATAAAACTTTGGTCATTTCAATACGAGAGTGAATGAATTTTCAGGTTTGACTCCTGGCTGCGGAAAATATTTTGAAAATTAATCTTTTTTAAATTTTACTAAATTTAAGGTCAAAGTGAAAATTTAACGTTAAGCCATCACACAACAACTAAGTTAATAAATTATTATTTGTAAGTTAAGTACACAACAACTTTAATGTCCGCAATAGTATAAAACTTTGCTCAATTCCTTAAGAGAGTGAATGAATTTCTGAGTTCGACTCCTGGTTGCGGAAAATATTTTGAATGATAATCTATTATAAATTTTACTAAATTTAACGTTAAGGCATCTGACAAAAACTAAGTTAATAAATTATTATTTCTAAGTTAAGTACACAACAACTTTAATGTCCGCTGTAGTATAAAACTTTGGTCAATTCAATAAGAGAGTGAATGAATTTCCGGGTTTGACTCCTGGCTGCGGAAAATTTTTTGAAAATTAATCTTTATTAAATTTTACTAAATTTAACGTCAAGACAAAAATTTAACGTTAAGGCGTCACACAACAACTAAGTTAATAAATTTTTATTTGTAAGTTAAGTACACAACAACTTTAATTTCCGCAGTAGTATAAAACTTTGGTCAATTCATTAAGAGAGTGAATGAATTTCTGGGTTTAACTCCTGGCTGCGGAAAATTTTTGAATATTAATCCTTTATAAATTTTACTAAAATGTCCGCAGTAGTATAACACTTTGGTCGATTCCTTAAGAGAGTGAATGAATTTCCAGGTTCGACTCCTGGTTGCGGAAAATCTTTTGAATGTTAATCTTTTATAAATTTTACTAAATTTAACGTTAAGGCATCAGACAAAAACTAAGTTAATAAATTATTATTTGTAAGTTAAGTACACAACAACTTTAACGTCCATAGTAGTATAAAACTTTGGTCAATTCATTAAGAGAGTGAATGAATTTCCGAGTTTGACTCCTGGCTGCGGAAAATTTTTTGCAAATTAATATTTTTTAAATTTTACTAAATTTAACGTCAAGGCGAAAATTTAACGTTAAGCCATCACACAACAACTAAGTTAATAAATTATTATTTGTAAGCTAAGTACACAACAATTTTAATGTCCGCAGTAGTATAACACTTTGGTCAATTCATTAAGAGAGTGAATGAATTTCCGGGTTCGACTCCTGGATGCGGAAAATTTTTTGAATATTAATCTTTTTTAAATTTTACTAAATTTAATGTCAAGGCAAAATTTTAACCTTAAGGCATCATGTAAGACCCAGGACTTTGAAAAGTCTTTTTATGATCAAGTCTCAAATCATATAGTTATTTACAGCCTCAATTTCAGAAATTATTTTATTAAAGATAATTAAGGCAAGTTTTGATTTATTGGATTTGAGATAAGTTATGATTATTATCCAATTTTATAATTATTGGATTATTTTCTATATTTAAAGTATAAGGTTGATAGTTATGAAATAATAAGGATTTTATATGATTTGGATTAGATAAGTAATATTTTAAATATTATTACTGCTATTTTGGAAAATGAAGAAATTAAGTATATTACTTCTAATTATTTGATTTGGACATTTTATTGAAAATAATTTGTGAAATTGATGAGCAAATTGTATTTCCTATATACAATTAGTGTTGGACTTAATTTGGGTTTCAATTATTATATTATTCCCAATTTTATGTGAAATTACCATAATGCCCTTAACCCTAATTTTTACTCTAAAAGCTAACCCTGAAACCCTAGCCACTTGACCCCTAGCCAGCGCCGTTCTTTCCCCCAAGGTTTGAAACGCGTTGCCAGCCAAAACCCCTCCAACGGAAATAGAAACAGAAAGGGAAGTGGGGTGAGGGATACACGGAGAAGGAAGGAAGGAAGAGGGGAGGGAGGAGCGTCGCCGGTGCGTCTGGCCTCACCACCGCTGTCCCGCCACCTTGGAGTCCGCAGTCAGAGTCATGTCGCGCAGAGAAGAGGAGAAGAGGAACTCATCGTGTCGCCGCCACCCACGGAGCTGCGAGCTGCGCCCAGTTGCCGTCGGGGTCACCGCGCCATCGTCCTTGCCGGCTCCGAACGAGAAGCACGATGGAGCTCCGCTTCTGCTTCCCTGGTTTGCCATGAGTGAGCGTCGTGGGAGAGAGGACGACGCGAGTTGGAGGCTCGGTTGCTGCTGTGCTATGGTGCAGACTGAACCGCGCCGCGCTGTTGGGGTTCTCACCGTTGCCGGAAAAGGATTCAGGCCGCCGCAGGTGTCGCGGTCGGAAGAGAAAGCTGTGCCCCTGTGTTTTGACCACCTGGAGTGGTTCTGTCACTTTCGGGATCACCGCCGGAGCTCCGGGCTGAGCCTCTGCCACTTGAGACCTGCTGTCGTCACCGGAAAAGGCTGCCGGTAAGGCTTTTAAGTTGAGTTTCCCTTCTGTTGAGTTTCTTGGAACTTCATCGTCGCTGCGTGTGGTTCAGATCGCCGCTGCTGCTTGGGGCTGACTGCCGGGTTGCCGCCGAACCGTTTCGGAGACCGCCGCTGTTTCGGTTCAACCGTTCCTTCTTTGGTTCGGTAAGCGTTTCGATTTGAAAGCCCTTTAGTTACTGTCCTGTTATCATACGCTGAGGTTTGTGGCATTAATCGCTATACGATTGAGTTCTGGTTGTTGTATGTTGCGATTAGTGTTGCTATGGTTATTGTGAACGTGGCTGGGAGCTGAGGTTTTGGTTGCCGTCAGTTCGGGTTGAGGCGGAAATGGGCTTGATGAGGCATTTGGATTATGGAATTGCGTTTTGAGGTAGGGGCGCTTTCCGAAAACTATAGTTTATTATTGGAATTATTACATATGGGTACTGATGTGAGATATTGTGTATTTGGTGATTGTATCTGCCTTATGTATTATTTGATTGACTCGAATGACTATGGATGTTGGTTTGGCTGAATTGTTGTGTGGCTTGTGAAATGTAATGTTTGAAGTTGATTCTTTAAAGATTTGAAATGAGTTTAATCCGTTGAGGATTAATTTGAATGGAGTCAATTATTTTGATGATGTGAAAGATAGAATACTTTTGAAATTCAGCCTGGGTTGCTTTAATTGATTTGGTTTTGATAAATGATTTATTGTTGAACCGATTCTTTAAAGCTTTAGAAATGAGTTAAATCAGTTGGTATTGAGTTGATTTTTGAAATGGTTTCCTTGAGATATGCCACTGAGGCGACTGTTGGATTTAGCTTGCTTTTGAATTGATTTCTGGATTTGAGCTGTTGAAAAGGAATGAGAAACGGTTTAGTTGGGACCCGAACCGGGTGGCAAAAGTCCAAGTTTTAGGGGAGGTGCTGCCGAAATTTCTATAAAATCCGAGTCTTTATTGAAATGTTGTCTGGAAAATGATGAGTTAAAGATTTCTGCTATTTTATTTGAATTATCAAGAAAAGGATGATTCATGCTTTCGAAATGAGTTAGTAAAGATGAAATTGTGATTTAGTCTTGCTTCTTAAGAAAGGTATTGTATCTCTTTCAAGAGAAAGTTATTTAGATGAAACTTGTGTTTTAAAGCTGTTTGAATGCGAAAAGGGTTTATGCCTTTGAATTTGACTTGGGGGTTTCAATTAAAGAAGTTTCAATGACTTTGAAAGAACCTGAATGTCTATTGACAAGTTTTATTTTGAAATGTTTTGAGAAAGGTTTTAAGTACACTTTGAACTTTGAACTTTTGCAAGACTAAAACAATTTTGAACAGTTGAAACGCTTTAGAATTTATCATGGGGGTTGAAGCTGGTTTTGCCTAAGTAAAGGAAACGGCTTTGAAAGAAGTAAATGATTACGTGACTCGGTTCGGCTTAGATCCTATTTTATTACTCAAATCGGAAAGCCAAGGTTTAATGATTTTAAATGAATTTGGCGAAATGAGTTATGCTATTCTCCCCTAAAGACTTGGGACTCTGCCGAAAAACTTTGTTATAAAATCCCATTGTGGGATGGGTGATTTTGAATGTTCCCAAAATGAATCTTTAACTTTCCATGGTTTTGGAAGTTTCGGAAAGAGGATGCCGAGAGCGGCTTTGTTTTAAAAAGGGAACTCACTTTGAGTAAATTTGGCTTATGAGCCTGAGATGATTTGAGAAACGAGATTTCTAAAAGCCAAGGCTAAAAAGAGTTGAAGTTTGATTTCAAAGTGAAATAGCTTGAGAAAAGTGATTTGTGGCTAAAATGCCGGTTTTATGAATTTGATGATGTTGAATGGTGGAAGTGCTATTTTGTTATGGGCCGGAATGGCTGTGTATGATTATGAATATTGGCTGGTTCTGGATTGAACCGTGAGCCGGAATGGCTATGTATGATATTGATTTATGGCTGATTGCCGAATGAGTTATGGGCCGTATGGCTGACTATGAATTATGAATTTAAGCCGGATGGCTAAGATGGATGTTGATCCATGGCTGGGACTGAATGAATATATGCTTGAGATACCTGGGTAGTAGCAAGGGTTGTGGTTCGTCCCACTTGCTCCAGGTCAGAGACTGTGACGCCTGGGTAGTAGCGGTAGTAGTGGTGATTCCACTCGCTCCAGGTTGAGCTGTTAAACACCCGCCTGGGTAGTAGTCGCAGTAGTGGTTATTCCACTGGCTCTGGGTTGAGCGGGTAGTAGCAATGGGGTTGTAGCTCAAACCTACTTGCTCCGCGATGGGTGTTTCTGTCCATGGTTAGCTACCAGGACGTGTCGGGTTGGCTATATAACCGACAGATGATATCATCAGCCACTAGGGATAGGCATGCATCATATGCATCTATGTGACATTGTTTGGGTGTGCATATTGTACTTGGTTTGTCTATATGATTAACTGCTAATTGTTCTACTTGCTGTAACTGTTGTTTGTGCTTGAACTTCCTATCTGTGTTTGCAACTGGGACTCTGTTGGATTGTGGTGATTTGGTTGATGGTTGGATTGTTTGGGCCTAGGGCCGTGGTTGGATTGTTTGGGTCTAGGGCCGTGGTTGGAATGAGATGAACCGATGGTTGATTTCAGTTTTATGTTTCTGATTTGGAATAAAATATGAAATGCTATTTTGTTTCAGCATAGATAAACCGTTTTGAAAGACTTTTGAGTTTTTGAGAATTGAATGGTTCCTCTTTCAGAAAAGATTTTCGACTTTACTTTTATTGTAAACCGATGTTTTTGAAAAGAGGCATGAGACGGTTATTAATCACTGGTACGGTTTATCTTCAAGTATCCTATTACAGTAATTCCCAAAAACCCTCTACTGAGAACCCTTTCGAGGATGATGTTCTCACCCCCCTACATTTTCCCCTTTCAGGATATGGGCGCAGAAGTTACGAAGAGCTTATTTAATTATTGTTGTGATGCTCTGTATTGTTTTAGTTATGATTTACTGCACCCTCGCCTTTATCTTGATATAATCTGTAAGAGGGATAGGAATTGTATTGGATTATGTTTGTAATATTATTTATATATATTTATGTATATATATGGATGTACTCTTTATGAGTTGTTGTAAGTTGAATGGTATTTATGGAGGTACGTTATCGAACGAAAGTATTTTTGGGAGCGGTATTGTGGTTTAAAGTTTTAAACAGGCTCATATTTTAGTATTAAGTAGTATAAGTGTCGTCGTAATGTCCGAGCTATCAGAGTCGCGCAGCCGGAAGTGTGAACTTTGGTAGTTAGGGTGTTACATTATGGTATCAGAGCAGTTCTTCCTGTAAAGCCTGAGGAATGGACTGACTATGCTTCAGTTGCATACTCTGAGCTTTTGTCATGTATTAGGTCTTGTCGAATGACGAGAATTAGAGCTTTATGCACATGACGGTCTATTGATTAACGCTGTTAGTCTTGCATTGCATAGTTCCTGATATTAAGTTCGGCCGGCTTAATACTAGTGAAGTATGTATATGAAAGCACTGATGGGTTATCATAGATGAAATCCTAGTTTTGAGTAAGGCGAATCGCGGGTTTTGGAAAAGTTGGAAACTACTTCTCGAGGCTATTCAGTTGTGTGTCTTGAATTCTGTTCGAGTCGACATGTTCTTTCATATCCTAACTTGAAGTTCTTGTTTGCTAGACCTTTTGAAAAGTAATTTGATGTCTTCACTCTATTCCTCTATCCATATGCATTCTTGTTTGACCTTAAGTGCATATGCTGGTTTAAGATCCTTGTTGCATCTATCTTCCTCTGTTTGAGTTCTTCTTGATTCAAGTATTCTTTGATATAGCCTTGAACCTGTCTTAATGTGCTATGACTTTTAACTCCGGGTTCTGAGTCCATTCTTTGAGAAATTGTTGATTCAGTTTTTCTCTTACTTGACAGTGATCACAGCCAATTTTAAGATTTTATAAATTGCTGTTGATTAGATATATACTTTTCTATATATGAGACTTTGAAATTATTTATACAGTTTAACAACTATTTCTTTCTAATACCTTGCCTGTACTTTTACTGGTTTACGCAATTGCACTTACTTTAAAAGTAAATTTTGACCTTCTAGTAATTTTACTATAGTTCCAATGGACATCTTTATTTGATTGTGTATTTGGATATTTTCCGAAATACTGGAAAGAAAGGATTTTTCGCTTTTATTCCGGTTGAGTTTCGTTTGATAAGCTTTACTTAACTATTTTGAATTGAGTTTGGTTTAGCATACTACATGGTTTATGCCATTGTTGTTCTTTTGAAAATGTTGGATTCATAGCTTTCTTCTTATGAACGGACTGGTTCCTTCTTAAGCTTTTCACCTCTATGAATGTCATACGTGATTTTGTTTTTAACTAATCTTTTACATCTTGTGAACATTACCATTGATCTTGGTTTGTTCCCTCTTGTGAATCTCATCCTTATGTGGGTCAGTTTGATTCGTTTCAAGATAGTGCATTGTTTATTCTCCCATTATCTCTACAAGAGTTTTTAGTTAAAGATTTATCATTGAAAAATTACAAATGATTGAGTTGTCTTTTTCTATGACTTTTGTATTCTTTTGGATCAATTTAAAACTTGTTTGATGTTTCATGTCTAGTGGATCTTGTTTGAACTACTTTAAATTAAGATCCTTTCTTGCAAGGCTTGACTCCTTTTTAGTACATCTTAAACTTCTTGAATGTTCTTCCGAGATGGTGATTTCAAGAACACTTTTGGAGTTTTGTTTTGAACCTTTTAAAGAAGTTTCGAATTCTCTTTGACGAAATATTAAACGGAATTTATTTTCTGTTGTTTGATTGAGATTAAAACCATTGTCCAATTTTGACGAAATTAATTTAAAGTTGGCATGCCCCCTTTTAAATGAAATTTTGGAAAGCTTCCTTGTTTAGTGGAAACCGGTTTGTTTGTAACACACCACTTATTTCCTTACCAGATTGTGTGCAAATTTTTACCTTGGAGTTTCTTTTCTAAAAGGAGTTTAATTTTCTCTTTCATCCTTGCTACGAATGTTATACACGCTTGTTTGAATATGAACTTTGAGAATTTTTGAACAAGCCTTTGATTTCTCTCCCGAGTTTTATGAACTGCTTTTGGTTAAGTTGTGCATCTAATTATCTTTCTAAAATATTTGAAGAAATATTTTAGCCTTTAGCCAAACCCGTGTGCACCTTGTTTTTAGAACTCGACAAAATCTATTTCAACATGAACTTGCATTAAAGCAAAGCCACGATTATGCTTTTGTTACTCTCTTGAAGGATGTTGTTAATTAACCTTTCTTTTAGATTGCGAAGTGGTTTTTCCGCAAGTTTCGGTTCCTTTATGAACAATGTATTTGGAAGTACTTTTAATCTTGCTCTTGAGTTTTGTGAGCTTTGTCTTGGGTTTGATATTCCTTTTTGTAAACCTCCTACTTCTTCGACTCAACTTGAATTTGTTTCGAACTAAGGCACTGGTTCTCTTCTGATTGGTCCTATTGGATTTCTTGGATCCAAGTGTTTTCTTTGGAGTTGTCAATCGATTTATTTCTAGCAAACTCCTTTGCTTGGACATCTTTGTCTATCCGGGGATTGGATACATTCTCTCGAATCTATGAGTATTATCCTTGATATTTGACTCTCCTTTTTAAATCTTGTATCCTTCTGAGTAGACTCGAGAATTATTTTGATATCACGTGCGATTTGTAGACGTAGTAACACGATGCGTTAGTTCTTTAAGACGTGATATGTGTATATGGAAGGTGAAACGGTAGGTGTACCATGTTATGAGTTGTGGATGTTTTGTTCCTTGCTAACGGGTTTGCGGTTGTTAGGCTTATGATTGGCCATGAGGTTGTAAAATGATTGGTGGAGTTGGGAGGTTGAGGTTCTGAAGTAAGAACGAGATTTGTTGGCAAACGTTGTGGCCGTTGTTTTATTACCAACCTGTTTTGGTAGCCTTTATGTCACATTGATACCGCCTTGTTTTGTGAACGCCTATCTTGGTTTGCACCCTATTTTGTTACCTCAAGTTTTTGTAAAAGTCTTGAGATTATGTGACCTTGTGCATTGAGCCTACCTTGTAACGTTTGCTTTGCAATCACACTCCTACCTTTGCACCCTTATGCATATGACAATCAAAGTATTTGAAAATCGTATATATGATTATATTTTGAGATATTTTTGCTTCTTCCTTAAATGTGTTCAAAGGTGAACTGTTATGGAATTTCTTTCATTTTGTATCAATTTTCGAGGGCAAAAATTTTTATAAGGTGGGTAGAATGTAAGACCCAGGACTTTGAAAAGTCTTTTTATGATCAAGTCTCAAATCATATAGTTATTTACAGCCTCAATTTCAGAAATTATTTTATTAAAGATAATTAAGGCAAGTTTTGATTTATTGGATTTGAGATAAGTTATGATTATTATCCAATTTTATAATTATTGGATTATTTTCTATATTTAAAGTATAAGGTTGATAGTTATGAAATAATAAGGATTTTATATGATTTGGATTAGATAAGTAATATTTTAAATATTATTACTGCTATTTTGGAAAATGAAGAAATTAAGTATATTACTTCTAATTATTTGATTTGGACATTTTATTGAAAATAATTTGTGAAATTGATGAGCAAATTGTATTTCCTATATACAATTAGTGTTGGACTTAATTTGGATTTCAATTACTATATTATTCCCAATTTTATGTGAAATTACCATAATGCCCTTAACCCTAATTTTTACTCTAAAAGCTAACCCTGAAACCCTAGCCACTTGACCCCTACCCAGCGCCGTTCTTTCCCCCAAGGTTTGAAACGCGTTGCCAGCCAAAACCCCTCCAACGGAAATAGAAACAGAAAGGGAAGTGGGGTGAGGGATACACGGAGAAGGAAGGAAGGAAGAGGGGAGGGAGGAGCGTCGCCGGTGCGTCAGGCCTCACCACCGCCGTCGCGCCGCCTTGGAGTCCGCAGTCAGAGTCGTGTCGCGCAGAGAAGAGGAGAAGAGGAACTCATCGCGTCGCCGCCACCCACGGAGCTGCGAGCTGCGCCCAGTTGCCGTCGGGGTCACCGCGCCATCATCCTTGCCAGCTCCGAACGAAAAGCACGATGGAGCTCCGCTTCTGCTTCCCTGGTTCATCGTGAGTGAGCGTCGTGGGAGAGAGGACGACGCGAGTTGGAGGCTCGGTTGCTGCTGTGCTATGGAGCAGACTGAACCGCGCCGCGCTGTTGGGGTTCTCACTGTCGCCGGAAAAGGATTCAGGCCGCCGCAGGTGTCGTGGTCGGAAGAGAAAGCTGTGCCCCTGTGTTTTGACCGCCTGGAGTGGTTCTGTCACTTCCGGAATCACCGCCGGAGCTCCGGGCTGAGCCTCTGCTGCTTGAGACCCTGCTGTCGTCGCCGGAAAAGGCTGTCGGTAAGGCTTTTAAGTTGAGTTTCCCTTCTGTTGAGTTTCCTGGAACTTCATCGTCGCTGCGTGTGGTTCAGATCGCCGCTGCTGCTAGGGGCTGACTGCTGGGTTGCCGCCGAACCGGTTCGGAGACCGCCACTGTTTCGGTTCAACCGTTCCTTCTTCGGTTCAGTAAGCATTTTGATTTGAAAGCCCTTTAGTTACTGTCCTGTTATCATACGCTGAGGTTTGTGGCATTAATCGCTATACGATTGAGTTCTGGTTGTTGTATGTTGCAATTAGTGTTGCTATGGTTATTGTGAATGTGGCTGGGAGTTGAGGTTTTGGTTGCCGTCAGTTCGGGTTGAGGCAGAAATGGGCTTGATGAGGCGTTTGGATTATAGAATTACGTTTTGAGGTAGGGGCGCTTTCCGAAAACTATAGTTTATTATTAGAATTATTACATATGGGTACTGATGTGAGATATTGTGTATTTGGTGATTGTATCTGCCTTATGTATTATTTGATTGACTCGAATGACTATGGATGTTGGTTTGGCTGAATTGTTGTGTGGCTTGTGAAATGTAATGTTTGAAGTTGATTCTTTAAAGATTTTAAATGAGTTTAATCCGTTGAGGATTGGTTTGAATGGAGTCAATTATTTTGATGATGTGAAAGATAGAATACTTTTGAAATTCAGCCTGGGTTGCTTTAATTGATTTGGTTTTGATAAATGATTTATTATTGAACCGATTCTTTAAAGCTTTAGAAATGAGTTAAATCGGTTGGTATTGAGTTGATTTTTGAAATGGTTTCTTTGAGATATGCCACTGAGGCGACTGTTGGATTTAGCTTGCTTTTGAATTGATTTCTGGATTTGAGCTGTTGAAAAGGAATGAGAAACGGTTTAGTTGGGACCCGAACCGGGTGGCAAAAGTCCAAGTTTTAGGGGAGGTGCTGCCGAAATTTCTATAAAATCCGAGTCTTTATTGAAATGTTGTCTGGAAAATGATGAGTTAAAGATTTCTGCTATTTTATTTGAATTATCAAGAAAAGGATGATTCATGCTTTCGAAATGAGTTAGTAAAGATGAAATTGTGATTTAGTCTTGCTTCTTAAGAAAGGTATTGTATCTCTTTCAAGAGAAAGTTATTTAGATGAAACTTGTGTTTTAAAGCTGTTTGAATGCGAAAAGGGTTTATGCCTTTGAATTTGACTTGGGGGTTTCAATTAAAGAAGTTTCAATGACTTTGAAAGAACCTGAATGTCTATTGACAAGTTTTATTTTGAAATGTTTTGAGAAAGGTTTTAAGTACACTTTGAACTCTGAACTTTTGCAAGACTAAAACAATTTTGAACAGTTGAAACGCTTTAGAATTTATCATGGGGGTTGAAGCTGGTTTTGCCTAAGTAAAGGAAACGGCTTTGAAAGAAGTAAATGATTACGTGACTCGGTTCGGCTTAGATCCTATTTTATTACTCAAATCGGAAAGCCAACGTTTAATGATTTTAAATGAATTTGGCAAAATGAGTTATGCTATTCTCCCCTAAAGACTTGGGACTCTGCCGAAAAACTTTGTTATAAAATCCCATTGTGGGATGGGTGATTTTGAATGTTCCCAAAATGAATCTTTAACTTTCCATGGTTTTGGAAGTTTCGGAAAGAGGATGCCGAGAGCGGCTTTGTTTTAAAAAGGGAACTCACTTTGAGTAAATTTGGCTTATGAGCCTGAGATGATTTGAGAAACGAGATTTCTAAAAGCCAAGGCTAAAAAGAGTTGAAGTTTGATTTCAAAGTGAAATGGCTTGAGAAAAGTGATTTGTGGCTAAAATGCCGGTTTTATGAATTTGATGATGTTGAATGGTGGAAGTGCTGTTTTGTTATGGGCCGGAATGGCTGTGTATGATTATGAATATTGGCTGGTTCTGGATTGAACCGTGAGCCGGAATGGCTATGTATGATATTGATTTATGGCTGATTGCCGAATGAGTTATGGGCCGTATGGCTGACTATGAATTATGAATTTAAGCTGGATGGCTAAGATGGATGTTGATCCATGGCTGGGACTGAATGAATATATGCTTGAGATACCTGGGTAGTAGCAAGGGTTGTGGTTCGTCCCACTTGCTCCAGGTCAGAGACTGTGACGCCTGGGTAGTAGCGGTAGTAGTGGTGATTCCACTCGCTCCAGGTTGAGCTGTTAAACACCCGCCTGGGTAGTAGCCGCAGTAGTGGTTATTCCACTGGCTCTGGGTTGAGCGGGTAGTAGCAATGGGGTTGTAGCTCAAACCTACTTGCTCCGCGATGGGTGTTTCTGTCCATGGTTAGCTACCAGGACGTGTCGGGTTGGCTATATAACCGACAGATGATATCATCAGCCACTAGGGACAGGCATGCATCATATGCATCTATGTGACATTGTTTGGGTGTGCATATTGTACTTGGTTTGTCTATATGATTAACTGCTAATTGTTCTACTTGCTGTAACTGTTGTTTGTGCTTGAACTTCCTATCTGTGTTTGCAACTGGGACTCTGTTGGATTGTGGTGATTTGGTTGATGGTTGGATTGTTTGGGCCTAGGGCCGTGGTTGGATTGTTTGGGTCTAGGGCCGTGGTTGGAATGAGATGAACCAATGGTTGATTTTAGTTTTATGTTTCTGATTTGGAATAAAATATGAAATGCTATTTTGTTTCAGCATAGATAAACCGTTTTGAAAGACATTTGAGTTTTTAAGAATTGAATGGTTCCTCTTTCAGAAAAGATTTCCGACTTTACTTTTATTGTAAACCGATGTTTTTGAAAAGAGGCATGAGACGGTTATTAATCACTATTACGGTTTATCTTCAAGTATCCTATTACAGTAATTCCCAAAAACCCTCTACTGAGAACCCTTTCGAGGATGATGTTCTCACCCCCCTACATTTTCCCCTTTCAGGATATGGGCGCAGAAGTTACGAAGAGCTTATTTAATTGTTGTTGTGATGCTCTGTATTGTTTTAGTTATGATTTACTGCACCATCGCCTTTATCTTGATATAATCTGTAAGAGGGATAGGAATTGTATTGGATTATGTTTGTAATATTATTAATATATATTTATGTATATATATGGATGTACTCTTTATGAGTTGTTGTAAGTTGAATGGTATTTATGGAGGTACGTTATCGAACAAAAGTATTTTTGGGAGCGGTATTGTGGTTTAAAGTTTTAAACAGGCTCATATTTTAGTATTAAGTAGTATAAGTGTCGTCGTAATGTCCGAGCTATCAGAGTCGCGCAGCCGGAAGTGTGAACTTTGGTAGTTAGGGTGTTACACATCACACAACAACTAAGTTAATAAATTATTATTTGTAAGCTAAGTACACAACAACTTTAATGTCCGCAGTAGTATAAAACTTTGGTCAATTCATTAAGAGAGTAAATGAATTTCCGGGTTTAACTCCTGGCTGCGGAAAATTTTTGAATATTAATCGTTTATAAATTTTACTAAAATGTCCGCAGTAGTATAAAACTTTGGTCAATTCCTTAAGAGAGTGAATGAATTTCCAGGTTCGACTCCTGGATGCGGAAAATCTTTTGAATGTTAATCTTTAATAAATTTAACGTTAAGGCATCAGACAAAAACTAAGTTAATAAATAATTATTTGTAAATTAAGTACACAACAACTTTAATGTCCGCAGTAGTATAAAACTTTGGTCAATTCAATATGAGAGTGAATGAATTTTCGGGTTCGACTCCTGGCTGCGGAAAATTTTTTAAAAATTAATCATTTTTAAATGTTACTAAATTTAACGTCTAGGAAAAAATTTAACGTTAAGCCATCACACAACAACTAAGTTAATAAATTATTATTTGTAAGTTAAGTAAACAACAACTTTAATCTCCGCAGTAGTATAAAACTTTGGTGAATTCCTTAAGAGAGTGAATGAATTTCCGGGTTCGACTCCTGGCTGCGGAAAATATTTTGAATGTTAATCTATTATAAATTTTACTAAATTTAACGCTGCGGATAATTTTTTGAAGATTAATCTTTTTTAAATTTTACTAAATTTAACGTCAAGGCAAAATTTTAACGTTAAGGCATCACACAAAAACTAAGTTAATAAATTATTATTTGTAAGCTAAGTACACAACAACTTTAACGTCCACAGTAGTATAAAACTTTGGTCAATTCATTAAGAGAGTGAATGAATTTTCGGGTTCGACTCCTGGCTGTGGAAATTTTTTTGAAAATTAATCTTTTTTAAATTTTACTAAATTTAACGTCAAGGCAAAAATTTAACGTTAAGGCATCACACAACAACTAAGTTAATAAATTATTATTTGTAAGCTAAGTACACAACAACTTTAATGTCCGCAGTAGAATAAAACTTTGGTCAATTCATTAAGAGAGTGAATGAATTTTCGAGTTCGACTCCTGGCTGCGGAAAATTTTTTGAATATTAATCTTTTTTAAATTTTACTAAATTTAACATTAAGGCATCACACAACAACTAAGTTAATAAATTATTATTTGTAAGTTAAGTACACAACAACTTTAATGTCCGCAATAGTATAAAACTTTGGTCAATTCATTAAGAGAGTGAATGAATTTCCGGGTTTAACTCCTGGCTGCGGAAAATTTTTGAATATTAATCTTTTATAAATTTTACTAAAATGTCCGCAGTAGTATAAAACTTTGGTCAATTCTTTAAGAGAGGGAATGAATTTCCAGGTTCGACTCCTGGTTGCGGAAAATCTTTTGAATGTTAATCTTTTATAAATTTTACTAAATTTAACGATAAGGCATCAGACAAAAACTAAGTTAATAAATTATTATTTGTAAGTTAGGTACACAACAACTTTAATGTCCGCAGTAGTATAAAACTTTGGTCAATTCAATACGAGAGTGAATGAATTTTCGGGTTTGACTCCTGGCTGCGGAAAATTTTTTGAAAATTAATCTTTTTTAAATTTTACTAAATTTAACGTCATGGCAAAATTTTAACTTTAAGGTATCACACAACAACTAAGTTAATAAATTATTATTTGTAAGCTAAGAACACAACAACTTTAATGTCCGCAGTAGTATAAAACTTTGGTCAATTCAATAAGAGAGTGAATGAATTTTCGGGTTCGACTCCTGGCTGCGGAAAATTTTTTGATAATTAATCTTTTTTTAAATTTTACTAAATTTAACGTCAAGGCAAAAATTTAACGTTAAGGCATCACACAACAACTAAGTTAATAAATTATTATTTGTAACCTAATTACACAACAACTTTAATGTCCGCAGTAGTAGAAAACTTTGGTCAATTCATTAAGAGAGTGAATGAATTTTCGAGTTCGACTCCTGGCTGCGGAAATTTTTTTGAATATTAATCTTTTTTAAATTTTACTAAATTTAACGTCAAGGCAAAATTTTAACGTTAAGGCATCACACAACAACTAAGTTAATAAATTATTATTTGTAAGTTAAGTACACAACAACTTTAACGTCCGCAGTAGTATAAAACTTTGGTCAATTCATTAAGAGAGTGAATGAATTTCCGGGTTTAACAACTTTAATGTCCGCAGAAGTATAAAACTTTGGTCAATTCATTAAGAGAGTGAATGAATTTCCAGGTTCGACTCCTGGTTGCAGAAAATCTTTTGAATGTTAATCTTTTATAAATTTTACTAAATTTAACGTTAAGGCATCAGACAAAAACAAAGTTAATAAATTATAATTTGTAAGTTAAGTACACAACAACTTTAATGTCCGTAGTAGTATAAAACTTTGGTCAATTCAATACGAGAGTGAATGAATTTTCGGGTTTGACTCCTAGCTGCGGAAAATTTTTTGAAAATTATTTTTTTTTAAATTTTACTAAATTTAACGTCAAGGCAAAAATTTAACGTTAAGCCTTCATACAACAACTAAGTTAATAAATTATTATTTGTAAGTTAAGTACACAACAACTTTAATGTCCGCAGTAGTATAAAACTTTGCTCAATTTCTTAAGAGAGTGAATGAATTTCTGAGTTCGACTCCTGGTTGCGGAAAATATTTTGAATGTTAATCTATTATAAATTTTACTAAATTTATCGTTAAGGCATCAGACAAAAACTAAGTTAATAAATTATTATTTGTAAGTTAAGTACACAACAACTTTAATGTCCGATGTAGTATAAAATTTTGGTCAATTCAATAAGAGAGTGAATGAATTTCCGGGTTCGACTCCTGGCTGCGGAAAATTTTTTGAAGATTAATCTTTTTTAAATTTTACTAAATTTAACGTCAAGGCAAAATTTTAACGTTAAGGCATCACACAACAACTAAGTTAATAAATTATTATTTGTAAGCTAAGTACACAACAACTTTAACGTCCACAGTAGTATAAAACTTTGGTCAATTCATTAAGAGAGTGAATGAATTTCCGAGTTCGACTCCTGGATGTGGAAAATTTTTTGCAAATTAATATTTTTTAAATTTTACTAAATTTAACGTCAACGCAAAAATTTAACGTTAAGGCATCACACAACAACTAAGTTAATAAATTATTATTTGTAAGCTAAGTACACAACAACTTTAATGTCTGCAGTAGTATAAAACTTAGGTCAATTCATTAAGAGAGTGTATGAATTTCCGTGTTCGACTCCTAGCTGCGGAAAATTTTTTGAATATTAATCTTTTTTAAATTTTACTAAATTTAACGTCAAGGCAAAATTTTAACGTTAAGGCATGACACAACAACTAAGTTAATAAATTATTATTTGTAAGCTAAGTACACAACAACTTTAATGTCGGCAGTAGTATAAAACTTTGGTTAGTTCACTAAGAGAGTGATTGAATTTCCGGGTTTAAATCCTAGCTCCGGAAAATTTTTGAATATTAATCTTTTATAATTTTTACTAAAATGTCCGCAGTTGTATAAAACTTTGGTCAATTCCTTAAGAGAGTGAATGAATTTCCAGGTTCGACTCCTGGTTGCGGAAAATCTTTTGAATGTTAATCTTTAATAAATTTTAATAAATTTAACGTTAAGACATCAGACAAAATCTATGTTAATAAATTATTATTTGTAAATTAAGTACACAACAACTTTAATGTCCGCAGTAGTATAAAACTTTGGTCAATTCAATACGAGAGTGAATGAATTTTCGGGTTCGACTCCTGGCTGCTGAAAATTTTTTGAAAAGTAATCTTTTTTAAATTTTACTAAATTTAACGTCAAGGAAAACATTAAACGTTAAGCCATCACACAACAACTAAGTTAATAAATTATTATTTGTAAGTTAAGTACACAACAACTTTAATCTCCGCAGTAGTATAAAACTTTGGTCAATTCCTTAAGAGAGTGAATGAATTTCTGGGTTCAACTCCTGGCTGCGGAAAATATTTTGAATGTTAATCTATTATAAATTTTACTAAATTTAACATTAAGGCATTAGACAAAAACTAAGTTAATAAATTTTTATTTGTAAGTTAAGTACACAACAACTTTAATGTCCGCTGTAGTATAAAACTTTGGTCGATTCAATAAGAGAGTGAATGAATTTCCGGGTTTGACTCCTGGCTGCGGAAAATTTTTTGAAGATTAATCTTTTTTAAATTTTACTAAATTTAACGTCAAGGCAAAATTTTAACGTTAAGGCATCACACAACAACTAAGTTAATAAATTATTATTTGTAAGCTAAGTACACAACAACTTTAACGTCCACAGTAGTATAAAACTTTGGTCAATTCATTAAGAGAGTGAATGAATTTTCGGGTTCGACTCCTGGCTGTGGAAAATTTTTTGAAAATTAATCTTTTTTAAAGTTTACTAAATTTAACATTAAGGCAAAAATTTAACGTTAAGGCGTCACACAACAACTAAGTTAATAAATTATTATTTGTAAGCTAAGTACACAACAACTTTAATGTCCGTAGTAGTATAAAACTTTGGTCAATTCATTAAGAGAGTGAATGAATTTTTGAATTCGACTCCTGGCTGCGAAAATTTTTTTGAATATTAATCTTTTTTAAATTTTGCTAAATTTAACGTCAAGGCAAAATTTTAACGTTAAGGCATCACACAACAACTAAGTTAATAAATTATTATTTGTAAGTTAAGTACACAACAACTTTAATGTCCGCAGTAGTACAAAACTTTGGTCAATTCATTAAGAGAGTGAATGAATTTCCGGGTTCGACTCTTGGCTGCGAAAAATTTTTTGAACATTAATCTTTTATAAATTTTACTAAAATGTCCGCTGTAGTATTAAACTTTGGTCATTTCCTTAAGAGAGTGAATGAATTTCCAGGTTCGACTTCTGGTTGCGGAAAATCTTTTGAATGTTAATCTTTTATAAATTTTACTAAATTTAACATTAAGGCATCAGACAAAAACTAAGTTAATAAATTATTATTTGTAAGTTAAGTGCACAACAGCTTTAATGTCCGCAGTAGTATAAAACTTTGGTCAATTCATTAAGAGAGTGAATAATTTTTCGGGTTCGACTCCTGGCTGTGGAAAATTTTTTGAAAATTAATCTTTTTTAAATTTTACAAAATTTAACGTCAAGGCAAAAATTTAACGTTAAGGCATCACACAACAACTAAGTTAATAAATTATTATTTGTAAGCTAAGTACACAACAACTTTAATGTCCGCAGTAATATAAAACTTTGGTCAATTCATTAAGAGAGTGAATGAATTTTCGGGTTCGCCTCCTGGCTGCGGAAAATTTTTTGAATATTAATCTTTTTTAAATTTAACTAAACTTAACGTCAACGCAAAAATTTAGCGTTAAGGCATCACACAACAACTAACACAACAACTTTATTGTCCGCAGTAGCATAAAGCTTTGGTCAATTCATTAAGAGAGTGAATGAATTTTCGGGTTCGACTCCTGGTTGCGGAAAATTTTTTGAATATTAATCTTTTTTAAATTTTACTAAATTTAACGTCAAGGCAAAATTTTAACGATAAGGCATCACACAACAACTAAGTTAATAAATTATTGTTTGTAAGCTAAGTACACAACAACTTTAATGTCCGCAGTAGTATAAAACTTTGGTCAATTCATTAAGAGAGTGAATGAATTTCCGGGTTTAACTCCTGGCTGCGGAAAATTTTTGAATATTAATCTTTTATAAATTTTACTAAAATGTCCGCAGTAGTATAAAACTTTGGTCAATTCCATAAGAGAGTGAATGGATTTCCAGGTTCAACTCCTGGTGCGGAAAATCTTTTGAATGTTAATCTTAAATAAATTTTACTAAATTTAACTGTAAGGCATCAGACAAAAACTAAGTTAATAAATTATTATTTGTAAATTAAGTACACAACAACTTTAATGTCCGCAGTAGTATAAAACTTTGGTCAATTCAATACGAGAGTGAATGAATTTTCGGGTTCAAATCCTGGCCGCGAAAAATTTTTTGAAAATTAATCTTTTTTAAATTTTACTAAATTTAACGTCAAGGAAAAAATTTAACGTTAAGCCATCACACAACAACTAAGTTAATAAATTATTATTTGAAAGTTAAGTACACAACAACTTTAATCTCCGTAGTAGTATAAAACTTTGGCCAATTCCTTAAGAGACTGAATGAATTTCCGGGTTCGACTCCGGGTTGCGGAAAATATTTTGAATATTAATCTATTATAAATTTTACTAAATTTAACGTTAAGGCATCAGACAAAAACTTTGGTCAATTCAATAAGAGAGTGAATGAATTTCCAGGTTTGACTCCTGGCTGCGGAAAATTTTTTGAAGATTAATCTTTTTTAAATTTTACTAAATTTAACGTCAAGGCAAAATTTTAACGTTAAGGCTTCACACAACAACTAAGTTAATAAATTATTATTTGTAAGCTAAGTACACAACAACTTTACCGTCCACAGTAGTATAAAACTTTGGTCAATTCATTAAGAGAGTGAATGAATTTCTGGGTTCGACTACTGGCTGTGGAAAATTTTTTGAATGTTAATCTATTATAAATTTTACTAAATTTAACGTTAACGCATCAGACAAAAACTAAGTTAATAAATTATTATTTGTAAGTTAAGTACACAACAACTTTAATGTCCGCAGTAGTATAAAACTTTGGTCAATTCCTTAAGAGAGTGAATGAATTTCCGGGTTTGACTCCTGGTTGCGGAAAATATTTTGAATGTTAATCTATTATAAATTTTACTAAATTTAACGTTAAGGCATCAGACAAAAACTAAGTTAATAAATTATTATTTGTAAGTTAAGTACACAACAACTTTAATGTACGCAGTAGTATAAAACTTTGGTTAATTCAATAAGAGAGTGAATGAATTTCCGGGATCGATTCCTGGCTGCGAAAAATTTTTTGAAGATTAATCTTTTTTAAATTTTACTAAATTTAACGTCAAGGCAAAATTTTAACGTTAAGGCATCACACAACAACTAAGTTAATAAATTATTATTTGTAAGCTAAGTACACAACAACTTTAAAGTCCACGGTAGTATAAAACTTTGGTCAATTCATTAAGAGAGTGAATGAATTTCGGGTTCGACTTCTGGCTGTGGAAAATTTTTTGAAAATTAATCTTTTTTAAATTTTACTAAATTTACCGTCAAGGCAAAAATTTAACATTAAGGCATCACACAACAACTAAGTTAATAAATTATTATTTGTAAGCTAAGTACACAACAACTTTAATGTCCGCGGTATTATAAAACTTTGGTCAATTCATTAAGAAAGTGAATGAATTTCCGGGTTTGACTCCTGGTTGCAAAAAATTTTTTGAATATTAGTCTTTTTTAAATTTTACTAAATTTAACGTCAAGGCAAAATTTTAACGTTAAGGTATCACACAACAACTAAGTTAATAAATTATTATTTGTAAGCTAAGAACACAACAACTTTAATGTCCGCAGTAGTATAAAACTTTGGTCAATTCATTAAGAGAGTGAATGAATTTCCGGGTTCGACTCTGGGTTGCGGAAAATATTTTGAATATTAATCTATTATAAATTTTACTAAATTTAACGTTAAGGCATCAGACAAAAACTTTGGTCAATTCAATAAGAGAGTGAATGAATTTCCAGGTTTGACTCCTGGCTGTGGAAAATTTTTTGAAGATTAATCTTTTTTAAATTTTACTAAATTTAACGTCAAGGCAAAATTTTAACGTTAAGGCTTCACACAACAACTAAGTTAATAAATTATTATTTGTAAGCTAAGTACACAACAACTTTACCGTCCACAGTAGTATAAAACTTTGGTCAATTCCTTAAGAGAGTGAATGAATTTCCGGGTTTGACTCCTGTTTGCGGAAAATATTTTGAATGTTAATCTATTATAAATTTTACTAAATTTAACGTTAAGGCATCAGACAAAAACTAAGTTAATAAATTATTATTTGTAAGTTAAGTACACAACAACTTTAATGTCCGCAGTAGTATAAAACTTTGGTCAATTCAATAAGAGAGTGAATGAATTTCCGGGATCGATTCCTGGCTGCGGAAAATTTTTTGAAGATTAATCTTTTTTAAATTTTACTAAATTTAACGTCAAGGCAAAATTTTAACGTTAAGGCTTCACACAACAACTAAGTTAATAAATTATTATTTGTAAGCTAAGTACACAACAACTTTACCGTCCACAGTAGTATAAAACTTTGGTCAATTCATTAAGAGAGTGAATGAATTTCTGGGTTCGACTACTGGCTGTGGAAAATTTTTTGAATGTTAACCTATTATAAATTTTACTAAATTTAAAGTTAACGCATCAGACAAAAACTAAGTTAATAAATTATTATTTGTAAGTTAAGTACACAACAACTTTAATGTCCGCAGTAGTATAAAACTTTGGTCAATTCCTTAAGAGAGTGAATGAATTTCCGGGTTTGACTCCTGGTTGCGGAAAATATTTTGAATGTTAATCTATTATAAATTTTACTAAATTTAACGTTAAGGCATCAGACAAAAACTAAGTTAGTAAATTATTATTTGTAAGTTAAGTACACAACAACTTTAATGTCCGCAGTAGTATAAAACTTTGGTCAATTCAATAAGAGAGTGAATGAATTTCCAGGATCGATTCCTGGCTGCGGAAAATTTTTTGAAGATTAATCTTTTTTAAATTTTACTAAATTTAACGTCAAGGCAAAATTTTAACGTTAAGGCATCACACAACAACTAAGTTAATAAATTATTATTTTAAGCTAAGTACACAACAACTTTAAAGTCCACGGTAGTATAAAACTTTGGTCAATTCATTAAGAGAGTGAATGAATTTCGGGTTCGACTTCTGGCTGTGGAAAATTTTTTGAAAATTAATCTTTTTTAAATTTTACTAAATTTACCGTCAAGGCAAAAATTTAACATTAAGGCATCACACAACAACTAAGTTAATAAATTATTATTTGTAAGCTAAGAACACAACAACTTTAATGTCCGCGGTATTATAAAACTTTGGTCAATTCATTAAGAGAGTGAATGAATTTCCGGGTTTGACTCCTGGTTGCAAAAATTTTTTTTGAATATTAGTCTTTTTTAAATTTTACTAAATTTAACGTCAAGGAAAAAATTTAACGTTAAGCCATCACACAACAACTAAGTTAATAAATTATTATTTGAAAGTTAAGTACACAACAACTTTAATCTCCGTAGTAGTATAAAACTTTGGCCAATTCCTTAAGAGACTAAATGAATTTCCGGGTTCGACTCCGGGTTGCGGAAAATATTTTGAATATTAATCTATTATAAATTTTACTAAATTTAACGTTAAGGCATCAGACAAAAACTTTGGTCAATTCAATAAGAGAGTGAATGAATTTCCAGGTTTGACTCCTGGCTGCGGAAAATTTTTTGAAGATTAATCTTTTTTAAATTTTACTAAATTTAACGTCAAGGCAAAATTTTAACGTTAAGGCTTCACACAACAACTAAGTTAATAAATTATTATTTGTAAGCTAAGTACACAACAACTTTACCGTCCACAGTAGTATAAAACTTTGGTCAATTCATTAAGAGAGTGAATGAATTTCTGGGTTCGACTACTGGCTGTGGAAAATTTTTTGAATGTTAATCTATTATAAATTTTACTAAATTTAACGTTAACGCATCAGACAAAAACTAAGTTAATAAATTATTATTTGTAAGTTAAGTACACAACAACTTTAATGTCCGCAGTAGTATAAAACTTTGGTCAATTCCTTAAGAGAGTGAATGAATTTCCGGGTATGACTCCTGGTTGCGGAAAATATTTTGAATGTTAATCTATTATAAATTTTACTAAATTTAACGTTAAGGCATCAGACAAAAACTAAGTTAATAAATTATTATTTGTAAGTTAAGTACACAACAACTTTAATGTACGCAGTAGTATAAAACTTTGGTCAATTCAATAAGAGAGTGAATGAATTTCCGGGATTGATTCCTGGCTGCGGAAAATTTTTTGAAGATTAATCTTTTTTAAATTTTACTAAATTTAACGTCAAGGCAAAATTTTAACGTTAAGGCATCACACAACAACTAAGTTAATAAATTATTATTTGTAAGCTAAGTACACAACAACTTTAAAGTCCACGGTAGTATAAAACTTTGGTCAATTCATTAAGAGAGTGAATGAATTTCGGGTTCGACTTCTGGCTGTGGAAAATTTTTTGAAAATTAATCTTTTTTAAATTTTACTAAATTTACCGTCAAGGCAAAAATTTAACATTAAGGCATCACACAACAACTAAGTTAATAAATTATTATTTGTAAGCTAAGAACACAACAACTTTAATGTCCGCGGTATTATAAAACTTTGGTCAATTCATTAAGAGAGTGAATGAATTTCCGGTTTGACTCCTGGTTGCAAAAAATTTTTTGAATATTAGTCTTTTTAAAATTTTACTAAATTTAACGTCAAGGAAAAAATTTAACGTTAAGCCATCACACAACAACTAAGTTAATAAATTATTATTTGAAAGTTAAGTACACAACAACTTTAATCTCCGTAGTAGTATAAAACTTTGGCCAATTCCTTAAGAGACTGAATGAATTTCCGGGTTCGACTCCGGGTTGCGGAAAATATTTTGAATATTAATCTATTATAAATTTTACTAAATTTAACGTTAAGGCATCAGACAAAAACTTTGGTCAATTCAATAAGAGAGTGAATGAATTTCCAGGTTTGACTCCTGGCTGCGGAAAATTTTTTGAAGATTAATCTTTTTTAAATTTTACTAAATTTAACGTCAAGGCAAAATTTTAACGTTAAGGCTTCACACAACAACTAAGTTAATAAATTATTATTTGTAAGCTAAGTACACAACAACTTTACCGTCCACAGTAGTATAAAACTTTGGTCAATTCCTTAAGAGAGTGAATGAATTTCCGGGTTTGACTCCTGGTTGCGGAAAATATTTTGAATGTTAATCTATTATAAATTTTACTAAATTTAACGTTAAGGCATCAGACAAAAACTAAGTTAATAAATTATTATTTGTAAGTTAAGTACACAACAACTTTAATGTCCGCAGTAGTATAAAACTTTGGTCAATTCAATAAGAGAGTGAATGAATTTTCGGGATCGATTCCTGGCTGCGGAAAATTTTTTGAAGATTAATCTTTTTTAAATTTTACTAAATTTAACGTCAAGGCAAAATTTTAACGTTAAGGCTTCACACAACAACTAAGTTAATAAATTATTATTTGTAAGCTAAGTACACAACAACTTTACCGTCCACAGTAGTATAAAACTTTGGTCAATTCATTAAGAGAGTGAATGAATTTCTGGGTTCGACTACTGGCTGTGGAAAATTTTTTGAATGTTAATCTATTATAAATTTTACTAAATTTAACGTTAATGCATCAGACAAAAACTAAGTTAATAAATTATTATTTGTAAGTTAAGTACACAACAACTTTAATGTCCGCAGTAGTATAAAACTTTGGTCAATTCCTTAAGAGAGTGAATGAATTTCTGGGTTTGACTCCTGGTTGCGGAAAATATTTTGAATGTTAATCTATTATAAATTTTACTAAATTTAACGTTAAGGCATCAGACAAAAACTAAGTTAATAAATTATTATTTGTAAGTTAAGTACACAACAACTTTAATGTCCGCAGTAGTATAAAACTTTGGTCAATTCAATAAGAGAGTGAATGAATTTCCGGGATCGATTCCTGGCTGCGGAAAATTTTTTGAAGATTAATCTTTTTTAAATTTTACTAAATTTAACGTCAACTTAAAATTTTAACGTTAAGGCATCACACAACAACTAAGTTAATAAATTATTATTTGTAAGCTAAGTACACAACAACTTTAAAGTCCACGGTAGTATAAAACTTTGGTCAATTCATTAAGAGAGTGAATGAATTTCGGGTTCGACTTCTGGCTGTGGAAAATTTTTTGAAAATTAATCTTTTTTAAATTTTACTAAATTTACCGTCAAGGCAAAAATTTAACATTAAGGCATCACACAACAACTAAGTTAATAAATTATTATTTGTAAGCTAAGAACACAACAACTTTAATGTCCGCGGTATTATAAAACTTTGGTCAATTCATTAAGAGAGTGAATGAATTTCCGGGTTTGACTCCTGGTTGCAAAAAATTTTTTGAATATTAGTCTTTTTTAAATTTTACTAAATTTAACGTCAAGGAAAAAATTTAACGTTAAGCCATCACACAACAACTAAGTTAATAAATTATTATTTGAAAGTTAAGTACACAACAACTTTAATCTCCGTAGTAGTATAAAACTTTGGCCAATTCCTTAAGAGACTGAATGAATTTTCGGGTTCGACTCCGGGTTGCGGAAAATATTTTGAATATTAATCTATTATAAATTTTACTAAATTTAACGTTAAGGCATCAGACAAAAACTTTGGTCAATTCAATAAGAGAGTGAATGAATTTCCAGGTTTGAGTCCTGGCTGCGGAAAATTTTTTGAAGATTAATCTTTTTTAAATTTTACTAAATTTAACGTCAAGGCAAAATTTTAACGTTAAGGCTTCACACAACAACTAAGTTAATAAATTATTATTTGTAAGCTAAGTACACAACAACTTTACCGTCCACAGTAGTATAAAACTTTGGTCAATTCATTAAGAGAGTAAATGAATTTCTGGGTTCGACTACTGGCTGTGGAAAATTTTTTGAATGTTAATCTATTATAAATTTTACTAAATTTAACGTTAACGCATCAGACAAAAACTAAGTTAATAAATTATTATTTGTAAGTTAAGTACACAACAACTTTAATGTCCGCAGTAGTATAAAACTTTGGTCAATTCCTTAAGAGAGTGAATGAATTTCCGGGTTTGACTCCTGGTTGCGGAAAATATTTTGAATGTTAATCTATTATAAATTTTACTAAATTTAACGTTAAGGCATCAGACAAAAACTAAGTTAATAAATTATTATTTGTAAGTTAAGTACACAACAACTTTAATGTCCGCAGTAGTATAAAACTTTGGTCAATTCAATAAGAGAGTGAATGAATTTCCGGGATCGATTCCTGGCTGCGGAAAATTTTTTGAAGATTAATCTTTTTTAAATTTTACTAAATTTAACGTCAAGGCAAAATTTTAACGTTAAGGCATCACACAACAACTAAGTTAATAAATTATTATTTGTAAGCTAAGTACACAACAACTTTAAAGTCCACGGTAGTATAAAACTTTGGTCAATTCATTAAGAGAGTGAATGAATTTGGGTTCGACTTCTGGCTGTGGAAAATTTTTTGAAAATTAATCTTTTTTAAATTTTACTAAATTTACCGTCAAGGCAAAAATTTAACATTAAGGCATCACACAACAACTAAGTTAATAAATTATTATTTGTAAGCTAAGAACACAACAACTTTAATGTCCGCGGTATTATAAAACTTTGGTCAATTCATTAAGAGAGTGAATGAATTTCCGGGTTTGACTCCTGGTTGCAAAAAATTTTTTGAATATTAGTCTTTTTTAAATTTTACTAAATTTAACGTCAAGGAAAAAATTTAACGTTAAGCCATCACACAACAACTAAGTTAATAAATTATTATTTGAAAGATAAGTACACAACAACTTTAATCTCCGTAGTAGTATAAAACTTTGGCCAATTCCTTAAGAGACTGAATGAATTTCCGGGTTCGACTCCGGGTTGCGGAAAATATTTTGAATATTAATCTATTATAAATTTTACTAAATTTAACGTTAAGGCATCAGACAAAAACTTTGGTCAATTCAATAAGAGAGTGAATGAATTTCCAGGTTTGACTCCTGGCTGCGGAAAATTTTTTGAAGATTAATCTTTTTTAAATTTTACTAAATTTAACGTCAAGGCAAAATTTTAACGTTAAGGCTTCACACAACAACTAAGTTAATAAATTATTATTTGTAAGCTAAGTACACAACAACTTTACCGTCCACAGTAGTATAAAACTTTGGTCAATTCCTTAAGAGAGTGAATGAATTTCCGGGTTTGACTCCTGGTTGCGGAAAATATTTTGAATGTTAATCTATTATAAATTTTACTAAATTTAACGTTAAGGCATCAGACAAAAACTAAGTTAATAAATTATTATTTGTAAGTTAAGTACACAAAAACTTTAATGTCCGCAGTAGTATAAAACTTTGGTCAATTCAATAAGAGAGTGAATGAATTTCCGGGATCGATTCCTGGCTGCGGAAAATTTTTTGAAGATTAATCTTTTTTAAATTTTACTAAATTTAACGTCAAGGCAAAATTTTAACGTTAAGGCATCACACAACAACTAAGTTAATAAATTATTATTTGTAAGCTAAGTACACAACAACTTTAAAGTCCACGGTAGTATAAAACTTTGGTCAATTCATTAAGAGAGTGAATGAATTTCGGGTTCGACTTCTGGCTGTGGAAAATTTTTTGAAAATTAATCTTTTTTAAATTTTACTAAATTTACCGTCAAGGCAAAAATTTAACATTAAGGCATCACACAACAACTAAGTTAATAAATTATTATTTGTAAGCTAAGTACACAACAACTTTAATGTCCGCGGTATTATAAAACTTTGGTCAATTCATTAAGAGAGTGAATGAATTTCCGGGTTTGACTCCTGGTTGCAAAAAATTTTTTGAATATTAGTCTTTTTTAAATTTTACTAAATTTAACGTCAAGGCAAAATTTTAACGTTAAGGTATCACATAACAACTAAGTTAATAAATTATTATTTGTAAGCTAAGATCACAACAACTTTAATGTCCGCAGTAGTATAAAACTTTGGTCAATTCATTAAGAGAGTGAATGAATTTCTGGGTTCGACTCCGGGTTGCGGAAAATATTTTGAATATTAATCTATTATAAATTTTACTAAATTTAACGTTAAGGCATCAGACAAAAACTTTGGTCAATTCAATAAAAGAGTGAATGAATTTCCAGGTTTGACTCCTGGCTGCGGAAAATTTTTTGAAGATTAATCTTTTTTAAATTTTACTAAATTTAACGTCAAGGCAAAATTTTAACGTTAAGGCTTCACACAACAACTAAGTTAATAAATTATTATTTGTAAGCTAAGTACACAACAACTTTACCGTCCACAGTAGTATAAAACTTTGGTCAATTCATTAAGAGAGTGAATGAATTTCTGGGTTCGACTACTGGCTGTGGAAAATTTTTTGAATGTTAATCTATTATAAATTTTACTAAATTTAACGTTAACGCATCAGACAAAAACTAAGTTAATAATTTATTATTTGTAAGTTAAGTACACAACAACTTTAATGTCCGCAGTAGTATAAAACTTTGGTCAATTCCTTAAGAGAGTGAATTAATTTCCGGGTTTGACTCCTGGTTGCGGAAAATATTTTGAATGTTAATCTATTATAAATTTTACTAAATTTAACGTTAAGGCATCAGACAAAAACTAAGTTAATAAATTATTATTTGTAAGTTAAGTACACAACAACTTTAATCTCCGCAGTAGTATAAAACTTTGGTCAATTCAATAAGAGAGTGAATGAATTTCCGGGATCGATTCCTGGCTGCGGAAAATTTTTTGAAGATTAATCTTTTTTAAATTTTACTAAATTTAACGTCAAGGCAAAATTTTAACGTTAAGGCATCACACAACAACTAAGTTAATAAATTATTATTTGTAAGCTAAGTACACAACAACTTTAAAGTCCACGGTAGTATAAAACTTTGGTCAATTCATTAAGAGAGTGAATGAATTTCGGGTTCGACTTCTGACTGTGGAAAATTTTTTGAAAATTAATCTTTTTTTAATTTTACTAAATTTACCGTCAAGGCAAAAATTTAACATTAAGGCATCACACAACAACTAAGTTAATAAATTATTATTTGTAAGCTAAGTACACAACAACTTTAATGTCCGCGGTATTATAAAACTTTGGTCAATTCATTAAGAGAGTGAATGAATTTCCGGGTTTGACTCCTGGTTGCAAAAAATTTTTTGAATATTAGTCTTTTTTAAATTTTACTAAATTTAACGTCAAGGAAAAAATTTAACGTTAAGCCATCACACAACAACTAAGTTAATAAATTATTATTTGAAAGTTAAGTACACAACAACTTTAATCTCCGTAGTAGTATAAAACTTTGGCCAATTCCTTAAGAGACTGAATGAATTTCCGGGTTCGACTCCGGGTTGCGGAAAATATTTTGAATATTAATCTATTATAAATTTTACTAAATTTAACGTTAAGGCATCAGACAAAAACTTTGGTCAATTCAATAAGAGAGTGAATGAATTTCCAGGTTTGACTCCTGGCTGCGGAAAATTTTTTGAAGATTAATCTTTTTTAAATTTTTCTAAATTTAACGTCAAGGCAAAATTTTAACGTTAAGGCTTCACACAACAACTAAGTTAATAAATTATTATTTGAATGCTAAGTACACAACAACTTTACCGTCCACAGTAGTATAAAACTTTGGTCAATTCCTTAAGAGAGTGAATGAATTTCCGGGTTTGACTCCTGGTTGCGGAAAATATTTTGAATGTTAATCTATTATAAATTTTACTAAATTTAACGTTAAGGCATCAGACAAAAACTAAGTTAATAAATTATTATTTGTAAGTTAAGTACACAACAACTTTAATGTCCGCAGTAGTATAAAACTTTGGTCAATTCAATAAGAGAGTTAATGAATTTCCGGGATCGATTCCTGGCTGCGGAAAATTTTTTGAAGATTAATCTTTTTTAAATTTTACTAAATTTAACGTCAAGGCAAAATTTTAACGTTAAGGCTTCACACAACAACTAAGTTAATAAATTATTATTTGTAAGCTAAGTACACAACAACTTTACCGTTCACAGTAGTATAAAACTTTGGTCAATTCATTAAGAGAGTGAATGAATTTCTGGGTTCGACTACTGGCTATGGAAAATTTTTTGAATGTTAATCTATTATAAATTTTACTAAATTTAACGTTAACGCATCAGACAAAAACTAAGTTAATAAATTATTATTTGTAAGTTAAGTACACAACAACTTTAATGTCCGCAGTAGTATAAAACTTTGGTCAATTCCTTAAGAGAGTGAATGAATTTCCGGGTTTGACTCCTGGTTGCGGAAAATATTTTGAATGTTAATCTATTATAAATTTTACTAAATTTAACGTTAAGGCATCAGACAAAAACTAAGTTAATAAATTATTATTTGTAAGTTAAGTACACAACAACTTTAATGTCCGCAGTAGTATAAAACTTTGGTCAATTCAATAAGAGAGTTAATGAATTTCCGGGATCGATTCCTGGCTGCGGAAAATTTTTTGAAGATTAATCTTTTTTAAATTTTACTAAATTTAACGTCAAGGCAAAATTTTAACGTTAAGGCTTCACACAACAACTAAGTTAATAAATTATTATTTGTAAGCTAAGTACACAACAACTTTACCGTTCACAGTAGTATAAAACTTTGGTCAATTCATTAAGAGAGTGAATGAATTTCTGGGTTCGACTACTGGCTATGGAAAATTTTTTGAATGTTAATCTATTATAAATTTTACTAAATTTAACGTTAACGCATCAGACAAAAACTAAGTTAATAAATTATTATTTGTAAGTTAAGTACACAACAACTTTAATGTCCGCAGTAGTATAAAACTTTGGTCAATTCCTTAAGAGAGTGAATGAATTTCCGGGTTTGACTCCTGGTTGCGGAAAATATTTTGAATGTTAATCTATTATAAATTTTACTAAATTTAACGTTAAGGCATCAGACAAAAACTAAGTTAATAAATTATTATTTGTAAGTTAAGTACACAACAACTTTAATGTCCGCAGTAGTATAAAACTTTGGTCAATTCAATAAGAGAGTGAATGAATTTCCGGGATCGATTCCTGGCTGCGGAAAATTTTTTGAAGATTAATCTTTTTTAAATTTTACTAAATTTAACGTCAAGGCAAAATTTTAACGTTAAGGCATCACACAACAACTAAGTTAATAAATTATTATTTGTAAGCTAAGTACACAACAACTTTAAAGTCCACGGTAGTATAAAACTTTGGTCAATTCATTAAGAGAGTGAATGAATTTCGGGTTCGACTTCTGGCTGTGGAAAATTTTTTGAAAATTAATCTTTTTTAAATTTTACTAAATTTACCGTCAAGGCAAAAATTTAACATTAAGGCATCACACAACAACTAAGTTAATAAATTATTATTTGTAAGCTAAGTACACAACAACTTTAATGTCCGCGGTATTATAAAACTTTGGTCAATTCATTAAGAGAGTGAATGAATTTCCGGGTTTGACTCCTGGTTGCAAAAAATTTTTTGAATATTAGTCTTTTTTAAATTTTACTAAATTTAACGTCAAGGCAAAATTTTAACGTTAAGGTATCACATAACAACTAAGTTAATAAATTATTATTTGTAAGCTAAGAACACAACAACTTTAATGTCCGCAGTAGTATAAAACTTTGGTCAATTCATTAAGAGAGTGAATGAATTTCTGGGTTCGACTCCGGGTTGCGGAAAATATTTTGAATATTAATCTATTATAAATTTTACTAAATTTAACGTTAAGGCATCAGACAAAAACTTTGGTCAATTCAATAAAAGAGTGAATGAATTTCCAGGTTTGACTCCTGGCTGCGGAAAATTTTTTGAAGATTAATCTTTTTTAAATTTTACTAAATTTAACGTCAAGGCAAAATTTTAACGTTAAGGCTTCACACAACAACTAAGTTAATAAATTATTATTTGTAAGCTAAGTACACAACAACTTTACCGTCCACAGTAGTATAAAACTTTGGTCAATTCATTAAGAGAGTGAATGAATTTCTGGGTTCGACTACTGGCTGTGGAAAATTTTTTGAATGTTAATCTATTATAAATTTTACTAAATTTAACGTTAACGCATCAGACAAAAACTAAGTTAATAAATTATTATTTGTAAGTTAAGTACACAACAACTTTAATGTCCGCAGTAGTATAAAACTTTGGTCAATTCCTTAAGAGAGTGAATTAATTTCCGGGTTTGACTCCTGGTTGCGGAAAATATTTTGAATGTTAATCTATTATAAATTTTACTAAATTTAACGTTAAGGCATCAGACAAAAACTAAGTTAATAAATTATTATTTGTAAGTTAAGTACACAACAACTTTAATGTCCGCAGTAGTATAAAACTTTGGTCAATTCAATAAGAGAGTGAATGAATTTCCGGGATCGATTCCTGGCTGCGGAAAATTTTTTGAAGATTAATCTTTTTTAAATTTTACTAAATTTAACGTCAAGGCAAAATTTTAACGTTAAGCCATCACACAACAACTAAGTTAATAAATTATTATTTGTAAGCTAAGTACACAACAACTTTAAAGTCCACGGTAGTATAAAACTTTGGTCAATTCATTAAGAGAGTGAATGAATTTCGGGTTCGACTTCTGGCTGTGGAAAATTTTTTGAAAATTAATCTTTTTTAAATTTTACTAAATTTACCGTCAAGGCAAAAATTTAACATTAAGGCATCACACAACAACTAAGTTAATAAATTATTATTTGTAAGCTAAGAACACAACAACTTTAATGTTCGCAGTAATATAAAACTTTGGTCAATTCATTAAGAGAGTGAATGAATTTCCGGGTTCGACTCCTGGCTGCGGAAAATTTTTTGAAAATTAATCTTTTTTAAATTTTACTCAATTTAACGTCAATGCAAAAATTTAACGTTAAGGCATCACACGACAACTAAGTTAATAAATTATTATTTGTAAGCTAAGAACACAACAACTTTAATGTCCGCAGTAGTATAAAACTTTGGTCAATTCATTAAGAGAGTGAATGAATTTCCGGGTTCGACTCTCGGCTGCGGAAATTTTTTTGAAAATTTAACGTTAGGCCATCACACAACAACTAAGTTAATAAATTATTATTTGTAAGTTAAGTACACAACAACTTTAATGTCCGCAGTAGTATAAAACTTTAGCCAATTCCTTAAGAGAGTGAATGAATTTCCGGGTTCGACTCCTGGTTCCGGAAAATATTTTGAATGTTAATCTATTATAAATTTTACTAAATTTAACGTTAAGGCATTAGACAAAAACTAAGTTAATAAATTATTATTTGTAATTTATGTACACAACAACTTTAATGTCTGCAGTAGTATAAAACTTTGGTCAATTCAATACTAGAGTGAATGAATTTTCGGGTTCGACTCCCGCCTGCGGAAAATTTTTTGAAAATTAATCCTTTTTAAATTTTACTAAATTTAACGTCAAGGCAAAATTTTAACGTTAAGCCATCACACAACAACTAAGTTAATAAATTATTTTTTGTAAGTTAAGTACACAACAACTTTAATGTCCGCAGTAGTATAAAACTTTGGTCAATTCCTTAAGAGAGTGAATGAATTTCCGGGTTTGACTCCTGGTTGCGGAAAATATTTTGAATGTTAATCTATTATAAATTTTACTAAATTTAACGTTAAGGCATCAGACAAAAACTAAGTTAATAAATTATTATTTGTAATTTAAGTACACAACAACTTTAATGTCCGCAGTAGTATAAAACTTTGGTCAATTCAATACGAGAGGGAATGAATTTTCGGGTTCGACTCCTAGCTGCGGAAAATTTTTTGAAAATTAATCCTTTTTAAATTTTACTAAATTTAACATCAAGGCAAAATTTTAACGTTAAGCCATCACACAACAACTAAGTTAATAAATTATTTTTTGTAAGTTAAGTACACAACAACTTTAATGTCCGCAGTAGTATAAAACTTTGGTCAATTCCTTAAGAGAGTGAATGAATTTCCGGGTTTGACTCCTGGTTGCGGAAAATATTTTGAATGTTAATCTATTATAAATTTTACTAATTTTAACGTTAAGGCATCAGACAAAAACTAAGTTAATAAATTATTATTTGTAATTTAAGTACACAACAACTTTAATGTCCGCAGTAGTATAAAACTTTGGTCAAGTCAATACGAGAGTGAATGAATTTTCGGGTTCGACTCTTGGCTGCGGAAATTTTTTTGAAAATTAATCCTTTTTAAATTTTACTAAATTTAACGTCAAGACAAAAATTTAACGTTAAGGCATCACCCAACAACTAAGTTAATAAATTATTATTTGTAAGTTAAATACACAACAAGTTTAATGTCCGCAGTAGTATAAAACTTTGGTCAATTCATTAAGAGAGTGAATGAATTTCCGGGTTTAACTCCTGGCTGCGGAAAATTTTTGAATATTAATCTTTTATAAATTTTACTAAAATGTCCGCAGTAGTATAAAACTTTGGTCAATTCCTTAAGAGAGTGAATGAATTTCCAGGTTCGACTCCTGGTTGCGAAAAATCTTTTGAATGTTAATCTTTTATAAATTTTACTAAATTTAACGTTAAGGCATCAGACAAAAACTAAGTTAATAAATTATTATTTGTAAGTTAAGTACACAACAACTTTAATATCCGCAGTAGTATAAAACTTTGGTCAATTCAATACGAGAGTGAATGAATTTCCGGGTTCGACTCCTGGCTGCGGAAAATTTTTTGAAGATTAATCTTTTTTAAATTTTACTAAATTTAACGTCAAGGCAAAATTTTAACGTTAAGGCATCACACAACAACTAAGTTAATATATTATTATTTGTAAGCTAAGTACACAACAACTTTAATGTCCACGGTAGTATAAAACTTTGGTCAATTCATTAAGAGAGTGAATGAATTTCGGGTTCGACTTCTGGCTGTGGAAAATTTTTTGAAAATTAATCTTTTTTAAATTTTACTAAATTTAACGTCAAGGCAAAAATTTAACGTTAAGGCATCACACAACAACTAAGTTAATAAATTATTATTTGTAAGCTAAGTACACAACAACTTTAATGTCCGCGGTAGTATAAAACTTTGGTCAATTCATTAAGAGAGTGAATGAATTTCTGGGTTCGACTCCTGGCTGCGAAAATTTTTTTGAATATTAGTCTTTTTTAAATTTTACTAAATTTAACGTCAAGGCAAAATTTTAACGTTAAGGAATCACACAACAACTAAGTTAATAAATTATTATTTGTAAGCTAAGAACACAACAACTTTAATGTTCGCAGTAGTATAAAACTTTAGTCAATTCATTAAGAGAGTGAATGAATTTCCGGGTTCGACTCCTGCCTGCGAAAAATTTTTTGAAAATTAATCTTTTTTAAATTTTACTAAATTTAACGTCAATGCAAAAATTTAACGTTAAGTCATCACACAACAACTAAGTTAATAAATTATTATTTGTAAGCTAAGAACACAACAACTTTAATGTCCGCAGTAGTATAAAACTTTGATCAATTCATTAAGAGAGTGAATGAATTTCCGTGTTCGACTCTTGGCTGCGGAAAATTTTTTGAATATTAATCTTTTTTAAATATTACTAAATTTAACGTCAAGGCAAAAATTTAACGTTAAGCCATCACACAACAACTAAGTTAATAAATTATTATTTGTAAGTTAAGTACACAACAACTTTAATGTCCGCAGTAGTATAAAAGTTTGGCCAATTCCTTAAGAGAGTGAATGAATTTCTGGGTTCGACTCCTGGTTGCGGAAAATATTTTGAATGTTAATCTATTATAAATTTTACTAAATTTAACGTTAAGGCTTCAGACAAAAACTAAGTTAATAAATTATTATTTGTAATTTAAGTACACAACAACTTTAATGTCTGCGGTAGTATAAAACTTTGGTCAATTCATTAAGAGAGTGAATGAATTTCCGGGTTCGACTCCTGGCTGCGGAAAATTTTTTGAAAATTAATCTTTATTAAATTTTACTAAATTTAACGTCAAGACAAAAATTTAACGTTAAGGCATCACCCAACAACTAAGTTAATAAATTATTATTTGTAAGTTAAGTACACAACAACTTTAATGTCCACGGAAGTATAAAACTTTGGTCAACTCATTAAGAGAGTGAATCAATTTCGGGTTCGACTTCTGGCTGTGGAAAATTTTTTGAAATTAATCTTTTTTAAATTTTACTAAATTTAACGTCAAGGCTAAAATTTAACGTTAAAGCATCACACAACAACTAAGTTCATAAATTATTATTTGTAAGCTAAGTACACAACAACTTTAATGTCCACGGTAGTATAAAACTTTGGTCAATTCATTAAGAGAGTGAATGAATTTCGGGTTCGACTTCTGGCTGTGGAAAATTTTTTGAAAATTAATCTTTTTTAAATTTTACTAAATTTAACGTCAAGGCTAAAATTTAACGTTAAGGCATCACACAACAACAAAGTTAATAAATTATTATTTGTAAGCTAAGTACACAACAACTTTAATGTCCGCGGTAGTATAAAACTTTGGTCAATTCATTAAGAGAGTGAATGAATTTCTGGGTTCGACTCCTGGCTGCGAAAAATTTTTTGAATATTAGTCTTTTTTAAATTTTACTAAATTTAACGTCAAGGCAAAATTTTAACATTAAGGCATCACACAACAACTAAGTTAATAAATTATTATTTGTAAGCTAAGAACACAACAACTTTAATGTTCGCAGTAGTATAAAACTTTGGTCAATTCATTAAGAGAGTGAATGAATTTCCGGGTTCAACTCCTGGCTGCGGAAAATTTTTTGAAAATTAATCTTTTTTAAATTTTACTAAATTTAACGTCAATGCAAAAATTTAACGTTAAGGCATCACACGACAACTAAGTTAATAAATTATTATTTGTAAGCTAAGAACACAACAACTTTAATGTCTGCAGTAGTATAAAACTTTGGTCAATTCATTAAGAGAATGAATAAATTTCCGAGTTCGGCTCTTGGCTGCGGAAAATTTTTTGAATATTAATCTTTTTTAAATATTACTAAATTTAACGTCAAGCCAAAAATTTAACGTTAAGCCATCACACAACAACTAAGTTAATAAATTATTATTTGTAAGTTAAGTACACAACAACTTTAATGTCCGCAGTAGTATAAAACTTTGGCCAATTCCTTAAGAGAGTGAATGAATTTCTTGGTTCGACTCCTGGTTGCGGAAAATATTTTGAATGTTAATCTATTATAAATTTTACTAAATTTAACGTTAAGGCTTCAGATAAAAACTAAGATAATAAATTATTATTTGTAATTTAAGTCTCAAAAACTTTAATGTCCGCGGTAGTATAAAACTTTGGTCAATTCATTAAGAGAGTGAATGAATTTCCGGGTTCGACTCCTGGCTGCGGAAAATTTTTTGAACATTAATCTTTATTAAATTTTACTAAATTTAACGTCAAGACAAAAATTTAACGTTAAGGCATCACCCAACAACTAAGTTAATAAATTATTATTTGTAAGTTAAGTACACAACAACTTTAATGTCCGCAGTAGTATAAAATTTTGGTCAATTCATTAAGAGAGTGAATGAATTTCCGGGTTTAACTCCTGGCTGCGGAAAATTTTTGAATATTAATCTTTTATAAATTTTACTAAAATGTCCGCAGTAGTATAAAACTTTGGTCAATTCTTTAAGAGAGTGAATGAATTTCCAGGTTCGACTCCTGGTTGCGAAAAATCTTTTGAATGTTAATCTTTTATAAATTTTACTAAATTTAACGTTAAGGCATCAGACAAAATCTAAGTTAATAAATTATTATTTGTAAGTTAAGTACACAGCAACTTTAAGGTCCGCAGTAGTATAAAACTTTGGTCAATTCATTAAGAGAGTGAATGAATTTCCGAGTTCCACTCCTGGTTGCGGAAAATATTTTGAATGTTAATCTATTATAAATTTTACTAAATTTAACGTTAAGGCATCAGACAAAAACTAAGTTAATAAATTATTATTTGTAAGTTAAGTACACAACAACTTTAATGTCCGCTGTAGTATAAAACTTTGGTCAATTCAATAAGAGAGTGAATGAATTTCAATAAGAGAGTGAATGAATTTCCGGGTTCGACTCCTGGCTGCGGAAAATTTTTTGAAGATTAATCTTTTTTAAATTTTACTAAATTTAACGTCAAGGCAAAATTTTAACGTTAAGGCATCACACAACAACTAAGTTAATAAATTATTATTTGTAAGCTAAGTACACAACAACTTTAACGTCCACAGTAGTATAAAACTTTGGTTAATTCATTAAGAGAGTGAATGAATTTCCGGGTTTGACTCCTGGCTGCGGAAAATTTTTTGCAAATTAATATTTTTTAAATTTTACTAAATTTAACTTCAAGGCAAAAATTTAACGTTCAGGCATCACACAACAACTAAGTTAATAAATTATTATTTGTAAGCTAAGTACACAACAACTTTAATGTCCGCAGTAGTATAAAACTTTATTCCATTCAATGCCGTGATCTGTGTGTTAAGTGTTTCAGGCTTTATAGGGCATGAATGAGTTGGAGATTGGAGAAAAAGCTAGCAAAAATGGAAGGAACACAAGAAATTAAGGAGATAACCAGCGAGAAGTGACGCGGTCGCCTGGCTCATGCGACCGCGCGAAAGAGGAGAAATCGCAGCGACGCGGCTGCATGGCTCACGCGCCGCGCGGACTGGAAAAGCTCGAGCGACGCGGAGGCATAGACGACGCGAACGCATGGCTGGGAAAAACGCGAATGACGCATCCGCATGAGTGACGCGATCGCGTGACGTGTGCGATCTGCATAATTTGCAGATTCGCTGGGGGCGATTTTGGGCCCTATTTTGACCCAGTTTTCGGCCCGGAACAGCAGACTAGAGCCAGAGAACATGCAGAAACGAAGGGCAACATTCATTCTACACAGTTTTAGTTTTAGATCTAGTTTTACTCCTCCTCTAGGTTTTCTCTCTAGACATTCATAGTTTTTAGGATTTTTATTTCCTCTAGCTTTTTGCATTGGGATATTGAGAAGAGTTATTACCTCATCAAGACTTCGTCATTCTAGTTCGTTTTCTTTACTTGGTTTACTCTTCCATGTTCTTTGCTTTGTTTAATTTTACCATTGGAATAATTTTAGGATTATTTAATACAAGGATCACTTTTATTTTTAATTGACTATTTTAATTTTTATTTACAATGTCTTTCTTTAATTCCTTTTCATATGCTATGAATTTTACCTCTACGATGAGTGAGTAGTCCCCTAACTTGATGGGGAGTTGATTGAAAGGAACCCTTGAATTGGAAGGTTCAAGAGAAAGGTTGTAAATGAATCAACAACAAGTTCAGCAAGCTCAACCTCCTTCACCACAGCAAGGCCAACAGTTAGTCCTACAGAGAGTCTGCGGAATCTGTGCAAATTATAGCCATTATACTGATGAGTGTCCGCAGCTCTAGCAGGAAGATAACACCGTGGCAGCCACTCATAATTTCTATGACTGCCCCAACCAAGGGTACAATCAAGGTGGCAACTACAGCCATGGATGGCAGGACAATTCTAACCAGAATTGGAGGGACAACAATAACAAAGGAGGCAGAGATAATCAGGGAAATCAGAGGTGGAATAATAATAACAACAGGCAGTAGAACCAACCTTACAGAGCACCTCACCTAAGGCAACCCCAAGGACCACAGAATACCCAACAGCAGACCTCTCAATTTACTCATTCTTCTTTATCTCCTAATGAAGAGTTCTTACAGTCTTTTGAGCGGAGACAACAGACCATGGAAAATAACATCATGAATAACATTAATGCTAGTCTGAATGGTCTGACCTCTACTTTGTAAGCTCTTGTCTCACAGATTGGATCAATGCGAAATTCCAGTAACCAACCTTCAAGCTCCACTGGAATCCCCTCTCAACCATTACCCAACCCGAAGGGAGGCATTAATGCCATCACCTTGAGGTCCGGAACCACACTGCAGGAGAGGAATCAGGAGGAGCCAAGCTCACCAGAACACGCCTCAACTGAAGAGGTCGTGGAAATAGAAGATGTTGAAGAGGAAGAGGACATACAAGACATAGCTGAAGAAGAAGAAGTGCAACCACAAGAGGAAGCACTGAAAGGCGCAGACACTGCAGAAAACACTACTCCTATTCCATTTCCACAACTTGCAAGGAAGCCCAGGAAGCAGCTGAAACCTGATCTCAAAATGGTAGACATATTCAAAAAGGTTGAGGTAACTGTTCCTCTTTTTGATGTTATTCAACAGGTACCTAAATATGCAAAGTTTCTAAAAGATTTATGCATACATAAAGACAAAATTAATGAATTAGAAACTATTCCTTTAGGTAGTTCCATATCTGCTCTAATGGGAGGATTACCTGAGAAGTGTAGTGACCCAGGTCCTTGTATAGTTAGTTGTACTATTGGTGGTGTAGTAATTTATGATTGCATGTGTGACTTAGGAGCCTGTGTTAGTATAATGCCTTTGTCTATATATGATATTTTAAGGCTCCCTCCCTCAAAAAGGTCGGCAGCTCATTTTGTGTTAGCAGATAAAAGCATTATTACAGTGGCTAGAGTTGCTGAAGATGTTTTAGTGAACATTAAGGGGCTTACATTTCCCACTGATTTTTATATCTTGGAGATGCCCCATAATGACTCAGATAAGCCATCATCGATCCTACTCGGAAGACCATTCCTGAAGACATCAAAATTCAAACTGGATGCATTTTCAGGAACATACTCTTTTGAAATAGATGGCCGCATAGTAATCTTCAATCTGAATGGAGTCATAAACAACCCTCCAGAAGATCATTCTATCTTCCAGTGTGATGTCATAGATGAAACTGTAGCTGAAGTTCACAAGGAAGAGTTTGAGGAGAGGCACACTGGACAAGGTCCAAGTGTGGGGACCCTCTTAACTGACAATGAGGGCACTTTGCCATTTTTCCAAGCTCCAGATAATCCAGAGCCTGCCCATGATCAGAAGTTAGAGTTGAAACCTCTCCTCCCACATCTCAAATATGCTTATCTTGAAGATGAGCAGAAGTTTCCAGTTATCATTGCAAGGGAACTTACTTCTCAACAAGAAGAGCAGTTACTTGATGTACTGAGGAGGCACAAGAATGCAATTGGGTGGAGTTTGGCAGACATAGTAGGCATCAACCCTCAAGTATGTGAGCACAGAATATTTTTAGAAGAGGGAGCAAGACCTGTCCATCAACCCCAAAGAAGATTGAATCCCACTATCTTGGAAGTTGTCAAAAAGGAAGTGACCAGACTATTGGAAGCAGGTATCATCTATCCCATTTCAGACTAGTGGTGCCCAAGAAGTCTGGAGTCACTACAGTGAAGAATGAGCATGGAGAGCTCATAGCAACTAGAGTTCAGAATGCTTGGAGAGTCTGCATTGACTACAGGCGTCTCAACCAAGCTACCCGTAAGGATCACTACCCACTTCTATTCATTGATCAAATACTGGATCGCCTGTCAGGTAAATCACATTATTGCTTCTTAGATGGTTACACAGGTTATTTCCAGATTCACATAGCTCCTGAGGATAAGAAAAAGACTACTTTTACATGTCCTTTTGGGACTTATACTTACAACATATATAATTTAACCATTTTTAATTTGCCAATTTCTGCCCGCATCAATTTTTGGCGCCGTTGCCGGGGAATTGCAAACATGTGCCTTATTATTGGTTATTGTAAATATTTAAAAAAAATTAATTTTCAATTTTCAATTTTAAAAATTCAATTTTCAAAATTTAAAATTCAAATTTTTTAAAAAAAAATTTCAAATTTTAATCTTCAAATTTCAATTTTAAAAATTTAAAATTCAAATTTTAATTTTCAAATTCAAAAAATTTGAATTTCAAATTTGCTTTTATTTTTGTTTTTAAATTTTTATTAACTAACTATGAGTTCTCACCCCTCTCGCTTCAAGTTTGATTCCAATGTTGTTGTTAGGAATGGAAACTATAATGAGGACAGGCATCAAGGTTGGAAGAATCAAATATAGGAGGAGCCATAAGGATTTAATCAATCCTCATGGCAACAACCACCTCCAATGGAATATCAACAACCATTCTGTGATGCATATAAAGGCAATGGCTATGGTGAGCGCTCTTTTGATTATCAACAACCACCACCATACACCTATGAACCCCCCCTCAACATAACTTTGGACCACCAAACTCACAAGCCCCTTTCCACCATTCACCTCCATATGACCCTAACCCTCAACCACCATACCAACCACCTTATGAGCCATATGAACTATATATAGAACCACCCCAATTCCAACCCAATTACTCACAAGAACCACCACTTCAATATTCACCATCTCCATATCCACCAATCCAAGAGCACTATGATCCTATTTATGAAAGCCGAGTGCATCAAGAGACAAAGGATCGTTTCAAGGAAACAGTGGATCGATTTCAGGCAACCATTCGTCAATTGGAACAAGCGATAAATCAATTAGCTTCCCGACGTTCGGACACTCAAGGAACCCTCATGGCTTCATGTGGGCAATCTAATGAAGAACGTAGCATGAAGGAGATACTAAAAACTCCAGTGAACAGTACGGAGCATGACTTTGTACTGGAACAAGTGGAGGAAGCCGGAATTATTGAAGAAGAAGTGGTTGAAGACTTAGGAGATGCAAAACCTCCATGGGAAAGTCCAGTCATAGAACCCCCTTCCAAGACGTTTGAAATTGATGCTGAGGAGGGTGTACAACCTCCAAGGCATATCACAGTTGAAGACTTGGAAGAGGTTGATCAAGAGGTGGAGATTCAAGAAGAATAAGCACAACCTCCCATGCCCTTGGAAAGCAATGAAGAGGAGATTGAATTGGAAGAAAGCTACCAAGAGGAAGAGGTTGAAATTGAAGAAGCTTGCAGAGAGGTGGTAATTATCAGAGAAAAGCACAAGGGAGTGGAGCTTGCAATTTCATTAAAAATACCTCCCCCTAAGTTGCCATCATCCTTCACAACATTCAAGTGGGTAAAATTCATATCCCTTAGCTTTCTAATTCCACTTGAATATGGGCTACTGGAGACGGATGGTCAACTTAGAGCTCTTTGTAACATTAAGAGTAAGAGGAAGATGACCAGTGGTAAGAATTGTTCTGCAAGGTTCATCATGGTTGGAAGCTTTAAGTTTAAACGCAAACGTTGGTGTAAAGCTCAACTGAATGGGTCTAGAAAGCTGTTTGGTAGCTGCAGTGAGAATTCAAATTACTTATCACCCAGTTGGAAAAATACAGATCCCGACAAAGATGGGTGTAAAAGCAAGATTTGGGATCCTGGAATCTGCTCTGACATTTGTCACCCTGGGAGCCTAAGAATCTATTTGAAGCTTCTTAAGGGCTTTACATGCCTAGTTTGGGACCCCGGAGGTTACTGGAAGTACAAACACTGGTGGAGATTTCTGGATGAATTTAAGCATAAGCCACCATAACAGGGAGCTAACCAAATGTCCAACTTAAGAACTCTAACTAAAAGTGCTAGGTTGGAGACAACCCACCATGGTATGATCGTTCTTTTTCATTTTTATTTAGTTTTAATTGTTTTCAAGTTTTATTTTATTTTATTATATTGAACCTGGAGTCTTTGCATCACATTCATATTAACACTACATTCTGCATTTTTTCAATTAAAAAAAAAGGGCACGCACGCGACGCGGCAGCGTCGCCGACGCGTCCGCGTCGCCAGTGCATTGGGAAGAAAAAGATTGAACAGAGAGTCACGCGAAAGCGTGGCTGGAGGCGTGCCAGTGGCACAAATCGACCCACGCGACCGCGTCACCGACGCATCCGCGTCACATGGGAACTTTGGCCTCCTACGCGACCGCGTCACCCACGCGGCCGCGTGCCATGTAAATCGATGTCACAAGGGTGCATGGCCAAAGGTTAAGCTGGAATGGGGCTGGACTCGTGCTGGAAGCCCAAGCCCTCCCACGTGAACGCGTGCCACACGCGTCCGCGTCATATTGGAGATAAGGCCATTCATGCGATCGCATCACCCACGCGACCACGTCACCCTGGATTTTGGCAATACTAAGCTTTGAACAGAGAGTTGTGCGACCGCGAGGCTGCACTCGCGCCACTAGCACAAATCAAGTCACGCAATCGCGTGCCCCACGCGTCCGCGTCACCCAACCTTATCGCGCACCACGCAACCGCGTCACCCACGTGACCGCGTCGACAGCGTCGCACAACCTATCCAGATTAGTGCCAATTTTCTTATCTTTTCTTCCCCAATCCTAATTTTTCCCTCCCTCCCTTCTTACTCACTTCTTTCCCTTCTCATTCTTCTTATCTTTCATTTTATTTTATTTAATTTATTTGCATACTTTCATTCATTGCATTTTAATTTTGTGCATATTTTTATAAAATTATTGGTGTTCAAATGTTCTTATTCAACTGTTATATCTTTTCTGGTATTCTTTGGTGCTTACTAACTTGTTTACACTGTTGGGTAATATTATTTAAATCAATGCTATTCTTTTATGATATTTGTATTCCTTTTTGCATTGACATGAGCTTATACTGTCTTTCATTACCCACACTCTCCTCCCCTATGTTTCAAATTTTGCACCATTGGTATGCCATGGCTTCTATTGTTTTCTCACGTACATGTTGAAGCTTCCATGTAAATGAGACCCTTATCATTCGGCATTAACCCAACCACACTTCATTTATTTTCTTATCTCTATTATTGGGTTACTCTTCTTCCCTTTTTCTTTCAGGATGGCCACCCGGAAGGGAACCAGAAGACGTTACATGGGGAGACAAACAAGTCCATCAGCACAATCCTTGGAGAAAAGCATCAGTTGGAGAAGACCCGTCCACCTGCACATCTCAGCATGCACCGAGGACGGTGCAATCTTTAAGTGCGGGGAGGTCGATACTTTCTTGTCTCAACACCAATGTTTAAATTTTCTTTGTAGTTAGTTGTTGCATTTGCATGTTTGTCTGATTTTTGTGCATATTTTACCACTTGGTTAAAGTAATATTTTCTTTTTTAAGAAACCTTTTAGAGAATTTCACTAATTTGAATAAAATTTAATGTTACACTTGTTTGAAGAGATATTATACTGGAACATAGTTTAGAACTCGAACACACAAAACCTGTGAGATTTTTGAGCCTATTTGAATTGGTTGCATTTTATCAACCAAAAATTTTGTTTTAGTGTGTATTTTTCTCTCTAAAATTGTGATCTTTGTCTTGCTTAATTCTATATTTCCATTATTTGATGTATGCATGCACTTATATGATTGAGGCCTTTGTTTCACTGAGCTTACATACCCATATGGCCTTACCCTTCATTATCCTTTGCAAACCAATTTGAGCCTATTTTACCCCTTTGTTCTTTACTTTAGCACATCATTAACTCTAAGCGGAAAATAATAATGTCCTTAATTTGAATCCTTGATTAGCTTAGACTAGTGAGAATGCTTATGAATTAAGTGTGGGGAAAAGTGGGTTTGGAAACATCTGGTTTGAGAATTGAGTATGTTAGAATTTTCTGAAAATGTGAAAGAAATATTTAGGACATGTTCATGCATTCAATAAATTAATCATATGCATTGAAAAAAACAATAATATATAAATAATAAAGAAAAAAATGAATGAGACAAAGAAAAGAAAAAAAAAGAAAAAGGAAAAAAAAAGAGCAAATAAGTGAAAGGGGACAAAATGCCCCAAAGTAAGTGGTGAAAGCAATGCATATGAGCTGAACTTGAAATTAGAATGCATGAATATGTGGAAAACATGCTTTGATTACATGGATTGTCTTAAGTTAGGTAGGAAAAGTTTAGGTTAATTAAGGATTCAGATTTTAGTCCACTTGGCCAAATACAATCCTACCTTGACCCTAACCCCATTACAACCCTTAAAAGACCTCTTGATATGTGTATCTGTGCATTAAATTTGTGTTGATTGTTAGATGAAGAGCAAGCCTTAGAAAGCAAGGTTAGTAGAGAATTGAGAGATCGAACCTTAAACACCTGAGTGATTAGAGTGTACACACTACCAATAAGGGTTCGATGCTCAATTCCTTGTTCCCTGCTTTCATAAGCTATTTTCTTCTTACAAGTCTATTTGTACTTCATTTTTATGATTTGAATTAGTGAAATCCAGTTCATATTTGTTCTTGAAAGATTTTTTTAATTTTAACCAAGTAGGTAGAAACATCTTAGCATGTAGTTGCATTCTTATACATAGGTTGCATTTCATACATTCTACCATTCCTCTTCATTTCTTTATAGCTTCTCTTGAGCTTAGCATGAGGACATGCTATTGTTTAAGTGTGGGGAGGTTGATAAACCACTATTTTATGGTTTATCTTGTGCTCAATTGAGTATATTTTATCAACTCTTTACCCACTTATTCATACTATTCGCATGTTTTACATTTGCCTTCCTAATTATGTGCTTTGATTGAAAACATGCTTCTTTGATCTTATATTTGCTTATTATTAATCCTCTCTTATTACCATTAGATGCATTGATATGTGTGTTAAGTGTTTTCAGAGATTATAGGGCAGGAATGGCTTGGAGGATGGAAAGGAAGCATGCAAAAGTGGAAGGAATACAAGAAGTTGGAGAAACTGCTAAGCTGTCCAGCCTGACCTCTTCTCACTCAAACCGCTATAACTTTAGCTACAGAGGTCCAAACGATGCAATTCCAGTTGCGTTGGAAAGCTAACGTCCGGGGCTTCGATTTGATATATAAAATGCCATAGTTGCCCTGACGCTAGGCGACGCGAACGCGTGTCCCACGCGGCCGCGTCACAGTGACGAAAATCAGCGTGTTTGAATTCTTCTCCAGCGATTTCTGGGCTGTTTTTGACCCAGTTTGCGGCCCAGAAAACACAGATTAGAGGCTATAAAGTGGGGGAATACATCCATACATGAATAGGCTCTCACAATTCATAATTTTAGGATTTAGATGTAGTTTCTCTCCTCTCTCTTAGGATTTAGGATTTTAGGATTTCTATTAGTTTAGTTCAATTCATCTTCATTCCAGGTTCTATATTCCCTCAACATTTATTTTCTACTTTTATTTACTCTAATACTTTTATTTGTATTTGATTTATGTTGCCCAATTGGCTTATGAACCTTTCCATGTTATGACTTGAATTTATATTTATACGTAGTTTGATTGCTTTATTTACATGAATGCCTTTAATTTAATTTAGATATTTTCCCTTTTGGTCTTGGTTAAGAAATCAGTAACTCAGGAGTTATCAAACTCAACATGATTGATAATTGTTATCTTTGTTAATTAAATTGAACTTCAATAATCCCAATCTTTTCTTAGGAAATAAATAGGATCCGAAGATCAAACCAATTAATCCCTTGACCTTCCTTTATCTTAGTAAAGATTAACAAAGTGGAATTAAGATCCAATTCTCATCATCATTGATAAGGATAACTAGGATAGGACCTCCAATTTCTCATACCTTGCCAAAAGTTTATTTACAGTCATTTATTTATTTTACTTGCCATTTAAATTGCTTGTTCTTCGTTTACTTTATTTGCTAATTAAACTATTCGCTCCTCATTCTCAAAACCCCAAGTTACAATCTCCATAACCAATAATAAGAACATACTTCCCTGCAGTTCCTTGAGAAGACGACCCGAGGTTTAAATACTCGGTTATCAATTTTAAAGGGGTTTGTTACTTGTGACAACCAAAACGTTTGTATGAAAGGACTTTTGAAGGTTTAGAAACTATACTTGCAACGAGGATTTATCCGCAAATTTCTAGACCACGCAAAAGTTCTCTCATCAAAATGGCGCCGTTACCGGGGAACTGCTAACGTGTGCCTTATTATTGGTTATTGTAAATATTTTTCTTTTACTTGTTTATTTATTTCTGTTTTTCCTTTTTATTTTTATTTGCTACTATGAACTCTCACTCCTCTCGCTTTGAGTTTGGTTCTAACTTTGTTGAAGGAAATAGAAGTTACAGCACGAATATGCATCAAGGTCAGACCAATCAAGGATGGATGGAGCCAAGGGGATCTAATCAACCCTTTAGGCAACAACACCCTCCAAGATATCACGGACAACGACCATTCTACAATGCATACCCAGCTGAAAGATATGGTGGACAACCTTGTAACTTCCAACAAGCCCCACCCCGTGCCTATAGACCATTCTCTCAACATAACTTCGAACCACCACACTCACAAGCTTCTCTTCACCATTCGCCACCGTATGATCCTTTCCCACCCCAGTTCCAATCCACTCACTCCCAAGCACCACCACTTCCCTATGTGTCATGTCCAAATCCATCACCCAGAGAATCAGAAGTTCGCCTCAAGAAAACAGTAGAACAACTTCAAACAACCATTCGTCAACTGGAGCAAGCAGTAATTCAATTCGCTTCTAGACGTTCGAACATTCAAGGACCAACCACAGCCCCATGTGGACAATCTAATGAAGAGCATAGCATGAAGGGGATACTATAAACTTTAGTGGACAAGACAGAGCATGAATTCGTACTAGAACAAGTAGAAGAAGCTGTCAGTATGCAAGAAGAAGAGTTGGTTGAAGAATTAGGAGACGCTGAACTTCCATGGGAATCCAGAGCTGAGGAGAACTCCGTCAAGGACGTTACAGTTGATGCTAAGGAGGATAGTGCACAATCCCCAAGGCAAGTCGTTTATGAAGAACTAGACGGAATAACCCAGGACACAAATTCCCTTGATAATGATAGTCACAAGTCAAGTTCTCTTAGTAATGAACTTGCATCTGCAAGTGAATTCTCTGAGATCGAAGAATCTTCCCCAAGTGAATACGAAGATGATGCGGAGGTAGATTTCTCTCAACCTCCAGTCTATGACTTAAGTGATGAGGAAGACATAGAAGACTTTAATCAGGACACAGATGCATTTGAAGATCCTTGCAAAGAAGTGGAGGAATTCACAGAAGATTACCAGGGAGCAGAACTTACAGAACCACTGAAAACACCTATTCCAAGGCCATTACCACCTAATACAAGCTTCAAGTGGGTACAATCCTTAGCTTTAATCTTTACTTTTCCAGTTGAATATGGTTTGCTTGAAACAGATGGCCAGCTTAGAGCTCTCTACGGCTTTAAGAGTAAGAGGGAAATGGCTCGCACTCAGAGCTGGTGCACAAGGTTCAATAAGGTTCCACGCTTCAACTCGAAGTGCACGGATTGGTATCATGTTCAATCGAATGGATCTCGGAAAACGTTTGGTCATCTTGGTGAGAATCTAATTTCCAAACCGCCCGGATGGAAAAGTATAGATCAAAACGAAGGAGGATTTAGAACCAAAGTTTGGGATCCTGGAAAATATTCTGATATTCATCACCCCGGGAGCCTGAAAATCTGTTTGAAGCTGCTCAGAAGCTTCACATGCCTAGTTTGGGACCCCGGAGGCTATTGGCATTCCAAGCATTGGCGGAGATTTCTGGATGAATTTAAGCATAAGTCGCCATAACAGGAAGCTCATCCAATGTCCAACTTAAGGACTTTAACTAAAAGTGCTAGGTGGGAGACAACCCACCATGGTATGATCGTTCACTTTTCACTTTTTATTTCGTTTTGTTTGTTTTCAAATTTTATTTTATTTTATAATATTGAACCTGGAATTTTGCATCGCATTCATATTAATCATTGCATTCTGCATACTGCATTAAAAAAAAAGGGCACGCACGCGACGCGGCAGCGTCGCTGACGCGTCCGCGTCGCCAGTGCATTGGGAAGAAAAAGATTGAACAGAGAGTCACGCGAAAGCGTGGCTGGAGGTGCGCCTTTAGCATAATTTGACCCCACGCGATCGCGTCGCTAACGCGACCGCGTCATGTGGGAACTTTGGCCTCCCACGCGACCGCATCACCCACGCGGCCACCTGCCCTGAAAATCGACGTAAAAAGGGTGCATGGCAGAGAGTTGAGCTGGAGTTGGGCTGGACTCGTGCTAGAAGCCCAAGCCCTCCCACGCGAACGCATGACCCACGCGTCCGCGTCATATTGGAAATAAGGCCACTCACGCGATCGCATGCCCCACGCGACCGCGTCACCCCAAATTTTGGCAATAAGCAAACTGAACAGAGAGTTGCGCGAATGCGAGGCTGCACTCGCGCCAATCGCACAAATCAGGCCACGCGATCGCGTGACCCACGCGTCTGCGTCACCTGACCTTATCACGCACCACGCGACCGCGTCACTCACGCGTCCGCGTCACAAGCGGCGCACAGAATATCCAGATCAGCCAATTTTCTTATCTTTTCTTCTCTAATCCTAATTTTTCTATCTTTTCTTATCTTTTCTTCTTTTTTTCTTACTTTATTTCTTATCCTTCTCATTCTTATTATCTTTCATTTTATTTTATTTTAATTTATTTGTATCTTTCATTCATTGCATTTTATTTTTGTGCATATTTTTCTTTTCTTTTCTAAAATTATTATTTTTCCATTGGTGTCACTTGTTCATATTCAACTGTTGCATCTTTTCTTGAATTATTTTGGGTGCTAAGCAACTTGTTTTACACTATGGGATGATATTAATTATCTGCCAATGCCAATCTTTTATGATACTTGCACTTCACTTGCATTGACATGAACTTATATTGATATTTTCATTACCCACACACCTCCCCTTTGTTGCAAATTTCGCACCACTGGTATGCCATGACTTCTATTGTTTTCTCACTTGCATGTTGTAGCTACCATGTAATTGAGATCCTCATTATTTGGCATTAACCCACCCATACTTCCTTTATTTTCTTATCTTTACTTCTGGGTATTACTGTTCTTCTTTCTTTCAGGCTGGCCACCAAAGACGGAAAAAGGGAGAAACTTCTAAAAGGGGAGACAGACAAGTCCATCTGCACAATCCTTAGAGAACAGTGCCAGTTGGGATAGCCCGTCCACCTGCACATTTTAGCATGCACCGAGGACGGTGCAATCTTTAAGTGTGGGGAGGTCGATACCGATCTCCATGGGTTAGTTACCTTCTTCTCAACACCAATGTGTAAAATTTTCTTTGTTAAATTAGTTGTTGCATTTGCATGTTTATTTGCATGTTTATTTGATTTTATGCATTTAGTTACTACTTGGTTAAAGTAATAAATTTCTTTTGAGACCCTATTTTTTTGAAAAATCTCACTAATTTAAATTGAAAATTTTTATGTTAAAACTTGTTTGAAGTTGTATTTGGAACATGGTTTTTGAGCCAAAGAACACACACAACCTGTGAGATTTTGAACTTATTTATATGGTTACATTATTTAACCATAAATATTTTATTCTTGTGTGTTTTCTTCTCTATAATTGCAATCTTAGCCTTGTTCCATTCTATATGTCCAATATTTAGTGTATTTACATGCTTGCATATGATTGAGGCCATTATTTGATTTTAGCTCACTTATCCCAAATAAGCCTACCCTTTAAATCACCCTTGTCAGCCACTTTGAGCATTTTAATCCCCATTTGTTCTATATTTTACCACATCACTAGCCTTAAGCGGAAAACAAATTAATTATCCCAATTAAATCTTTGGTTAGCTTAAGATAGAGATTGTGTATCAACTAAGTGTGGGGAAATTGTGGGAACATGGGTTAATAAGGGAATGTATCATGTTTCTAATCTATTTGAATATTGGGAATTTGGAAACCTACTCATGAAAAAAAAAAAAAAACAAAACAGAAAAATAATAAAAAATCCATGTGCATTGATAAGTTATGTTTATTTTTCAGATTCAAAAAAAAAAAGGAAAAAGAATATATAATACAAATAAATAAATAAGGGGACAAAATTACCCCAATATTGAGTCTAATAAAAGATCAATGCACATGTGATAAAAATTAAAGAAAATTTGGTACATGAGTATGGGAATTATACAAAGTGGGAATTATGGGTAGCTAGGTATGATTTTAAAGTTATATAGAGTGTATATATGTTAGGTGAGATCTTAGGTTAGTCAAAGATTCAAATTATAGCTCACTTAGCCATATATATATCCTTACATTTACCTTAGCCCCATTACAATCCTGAAAAAACCTCATGATATTTGCATTTGTATGCTAAATATTTGTTGATTGGTTAGATGAAGAACAAAGTTTAGAAAGCATGATTAGAGAAGAGTAGAGTGATTGACCCTATACACTTGAGAGACTATAGTGATATACACTACCAGTGAGGGTTCAGTGCTTAATTATATGTTCCCTGCTTTCATGAGCTATCTTCTTACAAGTTTACCTGCTTTTTATTGTATGATTTGAATTAGTGAAATATTATTTATATTTGTCTTGAAAAGCTTATTTACTTTTAACCAAGTAGGTAGAAACATTTTTGCATGTAGTTGCATTCATATAGATAGGTTACATTTCATACATTCTACCATTCCTCTTCATTCCTTTATAGCTTCTCTTGAGCTTAGCATGAGGACATGCTAATATTTAAGTGTGGGGAGGTTGATAAACTACTATTTTATGGCTTATCTTGTGCTCAATTGAGTGATTTTTATCAACTCTTTACCCACTTATTCATACTACTTGCATGTTTTACATTTTCCTTCCTGATTTTGTGCTATGATTGAAAACATGCTTCTTTGATCTTATATTTGCTTATTATTAATCCTCTCTTATTACCATTCGATGCCTTGATATGTGTGTTAAGTGATTTCAGAGATTACAGGGCAGGAATGGCTCAGAGGATGGAAAGGAAGCATGCAAAAGTGGAAGGAATACAAGAAGTTGGAGAAACTGCTAAGTTGTCCAGCCTGACCTCTTCGCACTCAAACGGCTATAACTTTAGCTACAGAGGTCCAAACGATGCGGTTTCAGTTGCGTTGGAAAGCTAACGTCCGGGGCTTCGATTTGATATATAATATACCATAGTTGCCCTGACGCTAGGCGACGCGAACGCGTGCCCCACGCGGCCGCGTCGCAATGACGGAAATCAGCGTGTTTGAATTCTTCTCCAGCGATTTCTGGGCTGTTTTCGACCCAGTTTGCGGCCCAAAAAACACAGATTAGAGGCTATAAAGTGGGGGAATACATCCATACATGAATAGGCTCTCACAATTCATAATTTTAGGATTTAGATGTAGTTTCTAGAGAGAGAGGTTCTCTCCTCTCTCTTAGGATTTAGGATTTTAGGATTTCTATTAGTTTAGTTCAATTCATCTTCATTCCAGGTTCTATATTCCCTCAACATTTATTTTCTACTTTTATTTACTCTAATACTTTTATTTGTATTTGATTTATGTTACCCAATTGGCTTATGAACCTTTCCATGTTATGACTTGAATTTATATTTAGACGTAGTTTGATTGCTTTATTTACATGAATGCCTTTAATTTAATTTAGATATTTTCCCTTTTGGTCTTGGTTAAGAAATCAGTAACTTAGGAGTTATCAAACTCAACATGATTGATAATTGTTATCTTTGTTAATTAAATTGAACTTCAATAATCCCAATCTTTTCTTAGGAAATAAATAGGATCCGAAGATCAAACCAATTAATCCCTTGACCTTCCTTTATCTTAGTAAAGATTAACAAAGTGGAATTAAGATCCAATTCTCATCATCATTGATAAGGATAACTAGGATAGGACCTCCAATTTCTCATACCTTGCCAAAAGTTTATTTACAGTCATTTATTTATTTTACTTGCCATTTAAATTGCTTGTTCTTCGTTTACTTTATTTGCTAATTAAACTATTCGCTCCTCATTCTCAAAACCCCAAGTTACAATCTCCATAACCAATAATAAGAACATACTTTCCTGCAGTTCCTTGAGAAGACGACCCGAGGTTTAAATACTCGGTTATCAATTTTAAAGGGGTTTGTTACTTGTGACAACCAAAACGTTTGTATGAAAGGACTTTTGAAGGTTTAGAAACTATACTTACAACGAGGATTTATCCGCAAATTTCTAGACCACGCAAAGATTCTCTCATCAAAATAGGGTCTCAAAAGAAATTTATTACTTTAACCAAGTAGTAACTGAATGCATAAAATCAAATAAACATGCAAATAAACATGCAAATGCAACAACTAATTTAACAAAGAAAATTTTACACATTGGTGTTGAGAAGAAGGTAATTAACCATTATGCTTACAAGAGAATGCCCTTTGGCTTGTGCAATGCACCAGCTACTTTTCAAATGTGCATGATGAGTCTTTTCTCTGATCTTATTGAGGACTGTATGGAGGTTTTCATGAATGATTTTAGCGTTTACAGTGATTCTTTTAGCCTTTGCTTAGATGGATTATCTAGAGTATTGGATAGATGTGTCAATACAAACCTTGTATTAAATTTTGAAAAATGTCACTTTATGGTAAAAACAGAGGATTGTATTAGGACATGTGGTATCTAATACTGGCATTTCTGTAGACCCAGCAAAGGTGAATGTTATTTCTAGTTTACCTTACCCCTCTTCTGTGAGGGAAGTCCGTTCGTTCCTTGGCCATGCAGGTTTTTACGGGAGATTTATTAAGGACTTCAGTAAGGTAGCACTTCCCTTATTCAGATTACTGCAGAAGGATATTGAGTTCGAGTTCAGTGATGATTGCAAACAAGCGTTTGATAAGCTGAAGACCGCACTGATTCAAGCTCCAATTGTGAGAGGACCAGACTAGAGCCAGCCGTTTGAAATCATGTGCGATGCTTCCAACCATGCAGTAGGAGCAGCGCTGGCTCAGCGTGAAGGTAAGGACCCTTTTGTTATTGCTTATGCGTCTAAGACTTTAGACACTGCCCAGTCCAATTATACTACTACTAAGAAAGAGCTTCTTGCTATTGTTTTTGCTCTGGACAAATTCCGAGCTTATTTACTTGGTACTAGAGTAGTAGTGTATTCGGACCATGCAGCTTTAAAGTATCTATTAGCTAAAAAAGAGTCCAAACCAAGACTTATACGTTGGATACTGCTATTACAAGAATTTGATTTAGAAATAAAGGATAGGAGTGGTAACCAGAATTTAGTGGCAGACCACTTGAGTCGCCTTGAGCACATTAAGGACGATTCTACTCCTATAGATGATAATTTTCCATTTGATAACCTGCAAGCAGTATCTGAGATACCCCCTTGGTATGCACCTGTAGCTAATTATCTAGTTAGTCGCACATTTCCTCCAAACTTTTCTAACCATCAAAGAGACAAGCTGAAAAGCGAGTCTAAATATTATATATGGGATGACCCATATTTATGGAGATGTGGTGCTGATCAGGTAATTAGACGTTGTGTGCCTCAATCAGAATTCCAGTCCATCTTAGAGGCCTGTCACTCATCTGAGAGTGGAGGACATTTTGGCCCTCAAAGAACAGCTAGAAAAATCTTAGACTGTGGATTCTGGTAGCCTACTCTTTTTAGAGACGCTGCTGAGTTTTGTAAATCTTGTCTCCCATGCCAAAAATTTGGTAATATATCCAGAAGGGATGAGATGCCTCAACAATATATGCTTTTCTGTGAAATCTTTGATGTTTGGGGCATTGACTTCATGGGTCCATTTCCAAATTCTAATGGTTATTTTTATATATTGTTAGCTGTAGATTACGTATCCAAATGGGTGGAAGCAATTCCTACCCGCACTGATGATGCTAACACTGTTATTTCCTTTGTGAGAAACCATATTATCTGCCGCTTTGGATCACCACGAGCAATCGTGAGCGATCAAGGCACCCATTTTTGTAACAGGAAACTAACAGGACTAATGAAGAAGCATGGGATAATTCATAAGGTTGCAACAGTATATCACCCTCAGACCAATGGGCAAGCCGAGGTGTCAAATAGAGAGATAAAGCGTATCTTGCAGAAGATAGTAAAGCCTCATAGAAGAGACTGGAGCACTAGGCTACAAGATGCACTCTGGGCATACAGAACAGCATACAAGACACCCATTGGGATGAGTCCTTTCCGCTTAGTTTATGGCAAAGCTTGTCATCTCCCGGCAGAAATAGAGCATAAAGCCTTCTAGGAAGTAAAGGAATGCAATATGAGAATTGAAGGAGCCGGAGCTGAAAGGAAGTTGCAACTGCAAGAACTGGAAAGCCTTCGCCTAGAAGCTTATGAGAATTCAAGACTATACAAGGAGAAGATGAAGGCTGTGCATGATCAGCACATCAAGAGGAAAGAGTTCCAACCTGGGGACTCAGTCCTCCTTTACAAATCTTGACTGAGGCTCATGCCAGGAAAATTGAGATCAAGATGGGAAGGTCCATACAGAGTAGAGAAGGCCGAACCGTACGGAGTTTATCACCTTAGCCATCCTTCGAGCTCTGAACTTATCAAAGTTAATGGACATCGCTTAAAGCTGTACCATGGTGAGAAACGGAAGAAAGACAAGGAACTTGAGATCTTCCTCTTGGAAGATCCCCAAATAGCCAAAGACTGAGCTAGTGGAGCGTCCAACTTACGGACGTTAAAGCAAAGTGCTAGGTGGGAGACAACCCACCATGGTATGATCGTTCTTTTCTGTATTTTAGTTTTTTTTATCCAATAACTCTTCTCTTTATCAGTATATTTCATGCATCTGCATTTGCATAGTCTTACTTTTATTTAAAAAAAAAAATTTTCCACGCGACGCGACCGCCTCAGTGACGCGTCCGCGTCGCAAGGAGCTGGGGGAAAAATAAAAACGAACAGAGAGTCACGCGAGAGCATGGCTGGAGGCGTGCCAATGGCACAAATCACCCCACGTGATCGCATCGCCGACGCGACCGCATCATATGGGACTAATGGCCTCCCACGCGACCGCGTGCCCCACGCGGCCGCGTGACAAGGATTTCGGCGTAATAATGGTGCATAGCTGAAAGTTGTGCTAGAGTGGTGCTGGACTGGCGCTGGACGCACAGTCCACCTCACGCGACCGCATGCCCCACGCGGCCGCGTCGTATCCCAAAAATAGCCCACTCACGCGATCGCATGCCCCATGCGATCGCGTCACTTCAAATTTGGCATTTCATGAATTTTAAACAGAGAGTTGTGCGAGTGCGCGGCGAACCTCGTGCCAATGGCACAAATCGGGTCACGCGACCGCGTGACCGATGCGACCGCGTCAATCACCTTCAGCGCAAGTCGCGCGACCGCATGCCTCACGCGATCGCGTCGCTTACGGCGCACAGTTTCCCTAATTTTGCCAAATATCATATCTTTTTCTCCCCAAATCCTATTTTCTTTTGTCCTTCCTTATTTCTTCTCTCTTCCTTCTTCCTTCTTCCTTCTTCCTTCTTTCTCACTTTTTACTTCCTCTCAACCCCATTAACAAGGTTTTTCTTCTTATTTTTCTTTTATTCTTCTAATTTTTATTTGTTATTTTCTTTTCTTTCCTTTTTACCTTCATTGTTCTTATTTTCTTTTTTTCTCTTTTCTTTTCCTTTTTACTTGGTGTTATCAATTTATATGAGTCATTATTTGTAATTATATGCTTGTGGATTGTTATAAATTTGTTTGACAATTCCATATTATTTTAAGGGATTACTTGCATGCTCATATTCTTATTTTCAAGAACTTATTCTACATGCATGCTATGTGTTTGTAAAAAAGCCCATATGGTATTATGAACTTCTCTACATTATTCTACTCTAAAATTCAATGCTTGCTTTTCACAAAATCCTTTCACTATTTTATTAATTAAATTTAATTGTCAATACAAACGTGATACTTTGTTACGAATGATAACATTTTTCAATTGGACATTGAATGCTTGATCTATGCTACTCATGTCTTTGCCTACATGCCAATAAACCTCTTGCATTCCATTGTCCTACATGCACTTGCTATATTTCCCTTGATGAGCTTTTCACATGTATTTCAGACCATGTGTTAACGCCATTCTTCTTTATTGTGCATAAATTATCACCCCTATAACCCTCTTCCTTGCTCTACCCCTTTAAATTTAATTTTACTTTCTTTTTCCTTTTTCAGGATGGCCACCAAGAAAGGAAAGGAGAAAGCTACTCCCAAACAACCAGCAAGAAGAGGAACAAAAAGAGCATTAGTGGCAGAACCCTCTTCCACTACAGTCAAGCCCTCAACAAAGAAAATTAAGAGGATCATAAAGGTTAATGATAAAGAAAGAGCCTTTTCAGCAAAGGATACTGCGCGATTTTCCAATCGCTACTGTGAGCAGACGTTTCCCATTCTGGAAGAAAAGAATTACAACAACGAATACCTTCTTCTCCTCCCGCCCAATATTGCTACCTTTGTTGAGCCGTAAATTGCCCGAAGACAATGGGATTTCCTACGAAGACAGCCAAGGCAGGTCAATCTTTCTTGGGTAGTAGAGTTCTACTCCAACTTTCACCTGCCTACTCTGCAGTCTGTCTATGTTCGTCAGAAGCAAGTCCCCATTACGAAAGAGGCCATTCAAAAAGTTCTAGGTCTTCCCCCTATTCCAGAAGGATTGGACACCTTTCAAGAAGCCGCACTCAAGCTCCAGATGTACCAATTTGACTGGGAAGCTGTTCTCAGAGTTATCGCATTACCTGGTGTAACACCCTACCACACAAAGCTTTACGCTTAAGTCATAAAACAGAGGTGATGTGGTATTACGACCTCTAAAATAAAATAAGTACATATAATAGCAGAAGAGTTATAATATGCTAGGAGCCTTGAAGAAAAGGGGGAAATAAAAATCGCACAATAAAGGCGCAACGCTCAAGGAACGAGTTAACTTACGTGCTAAGAAAACCATAACTATCAAACATAAGCTAACAGAAGTAGGAGTAGAATACCAAAGATACAAAATAACAAGCTCCTAACTCAGCCTGCGAAGTCAAGACTGGCCGGAGAATATTTACACATATATACATACATATCCAAAATCCAAAAGTACATATACACAATCCTGCCTCTCCATAAACCTCTAAGAGGATCAAAAAGAATAAGTCATGCGGAGAGAAAGCTAAGTGCATATATATACATCATAGCATAACAAAATATCCCAGTAAAGGTGGTTTCCTAAAAATATTTAATCCTAGAACATCGACACTCAGATTATAGAGCTTAAAGTATTAAACAGAAGCCATAAAAGGTGGTTTCCTAAAAATATTTAATCCTAACTTAACCTTTAACCTTAAATCTAAGTCCTATACTGCCATTCCTCCATACCTCCAACTCCATCATGTATTTTCACAGACAAATAGACAGATAAATGCAAACACAAGAAGGTTACAACTACTGCAGGTAACAAATACACATTTAGCATGGCAAATACAGATAGGCACACCCAATTAGAGCACAAGCAAGTAATTCAAGTAATATGCATATGATGCATGCCTGTCCTATGGCTGATGAGGCTCATCTGTCGGTTATCCAGCCAACCCGACAAGTCTGAATTGTCCTTAGACTGTCCCCCGACGTGCATCCCCAAGAGTCTATGCATAGATTTTTCTCAAATAATCAATATTGCTCAATGGGGGTAACATTCCCGGGAATTTATATAGTGCCCGGTCACACTTACGTCGTAGGGTCAACAGAGTATCGAGTTTTCAACCTGGTACACGTGGTGGCAAGCCACGGCACTTAATCCAGGGAATCTCGTATCTCAGATTATTCAAATTCATAAGCCATATAAATAATTCAATTATAATTCATCAACATCCACATCATTCCCAATTGCATCTCATTCATCATCATACATTAAACATATTCAATCCTTATCCTTCATTATATCACCTCCCATTCCATCCATCAATAGTTTCAATTCAAAACATAATTCATTCTTTTCTAAGAATCAAACTTCAAACTTAAAACATACTCACTATCTTAATAACTCAAAATCAAACCATATAACCCTTAAATCTAAATCTCTTTTAAATAATCATCTAAATAAAATCTCTAATTTTTTATAAAATTTCGGCAGCATCTCCTCTAAAACTCGGACTTTGCCACCCTTTTTGGGTCCAAACCTGCTTTCTTTTCAATTCAACATACCCTTCCTCATCATCATAACAATCACCACAATAAATCTACTTCAAATCAACAATTAAACTCATACAATATTCAAATCCAACAACCAAAATTCAACTAAGGATCATAGTTCACAAATCCTAGGCTTTTAACACAAAATACCTCATTATCACAACAACCTCCACAATAGTTATACCTCAAATCAATAATTCACCAAATCATTAGTTAATCAACAATAACATTCAACCATAATTCTCTCCAAATTAACATAACAACATTCACCATCCAAAATTAAAAACTAATTATCCAATAAACTTCAACCAAATATATTCATCGATAAATTACTAAACATTAAACATACACCTGCATTCCAACTTATCCAATGGTCATCTAGCCTAAGTTTTCACAGAACATTATATATTAAATGCAAGAAACCTAAACCATACCTTAGCCGATTTCCACGTAACGACCAAAGCTATTTATTCAAAACCAAAACAGCCCCTCAAAACTCAACTAATCCGCTTCCTCCAAGTTCCAGTATTCACAATTTCAAGCTCCAACTATTTATTTTCAACCTAATACACATTCATAATACATATATACCCAATTTAATACTCAAAGCTCAAATTTAATGAAATTAAAATAGAATTATCGTATCCTCACCTTACCCAAGCTTCACATAAGCAAGAGTGAACGTTTCTCTCAAGCTAATTGGATCCTAAAACATCAGAAATCAAAGAAATTCAATATTCCCACTTAAAATTCGAAAATTGGGGGAAAAGAGTGACTGAGAATATTTAAGGGCTTACCTATAAAATTGTTCCGGTAGAAATGTAAAGCTCGACGCGGTGGACGCGTGGTCGCAAACGGTGTGGCGATCGGAGCTCGGATCGGGAAGTTACGGCGCCTTGAACTTGGAACGAGGGTTCGGACCCCTTTTTCTTCTCCTCCCTGGACGCAAGCTTTCAGCGTCACGTTGCTGAAATGAGGGAGATGCAATGCGTGGGTTCATTTAATAGGTCGGTTCGGTTGGACCGATGGTCCGATTTGGATCCGGTTCAACCGGTTCGGTCCATTCGGTCCAATCTTGGACCGATTTTCTCAAAATTAGTGTCAAAATTTTCGTTTCGATGAGCTATATCCTAATTTGATATAATATTCACATTTCTAATCCTCCTTATTAAAAACTAATTTATTGACTAATTATTTACTAATTTAACCGGGGTTTACACCTGGCAGCCGTTGGATCTACGGATACCATCGTACCCGCCCTAAGGGTATCTTGGCTTCAGCACTTACCTTGGAGGCTCGCGTATAGGCACAGATCATGTCCCATTACGTCTTTCTGAGCACTCACGAGTCCTCCTTCACTGCAGACATGGCCGTTCTACTATGGTGCATCCTTACAGACCAGCCTCTGAATCTACCAAGACATATCCGGAATGCCATGGGACACGTACAAATCGCGGGCAACTTACCTTTTCCCGCCTTGGTTTCAGATCTTGTCTCAGCAGCCGGAGTTCCTTACAGAGCTGGGGACAGCAAAGCCATGCTTCCACGGGATGACCAGTATGTCCCTAACGGGAAATACCTCAGACTTCCAACAGCCACTACGAGCCTTCCTACTGCACCAGTTGAAGATATTCCCTCTTCAACACCACAAGCACCTACAACAGATGAACTGCTCCAGCAGATAATCAAAAGATTGGATCGGCAAGAACAGAAAGCTAAGTTAAGAGAGCGCCGTAACGAGCGTCGATTCAAACACCTCAAGGAGTTACTCAAGGGACACTTCAAGGACTCAGACACCCCGGACTCCACTTCTTTTATCAGCACAGGGAGCCATGATGGTCCCGACTGTGGAGATACTGCTACCAGCCCACCCCTATTCCTGACAGATGGCACCGAGGACGGTGCAAAGCCTTAAGTGTGGGGAGGTCGGTCAGTACCTAACTTCCGGAGGTAATTTCTCTTCCCTAGCACCAATAAATTAGGATTTTAGTTAGATTTTCTTTCTTTTATAGAATAGGATAAATTGTATAGTAATAGGTTAGTTGCATGCATGATCTACTTGATTGAAAAGACAATAAGTTTCTTCTAAGACTCTATCTTTGGAATAAAATTTCACTAATTTTTAAATTTTTTCATGATAAATCTACTTGAAGTTGTATTTTGGAACATGATGTTTAAGTTAAAGAACACACAACCTGTGAGGATTTGAGCCTTTATGTATGGTTACATTTATTAACCATAATTATTTTATTCTTGTGTGTTTACCTCTCTATGATTGTAATCTATATTTTGTTTTATCTTATATGTCCAATATTTATTATATTTGTATGCTTGCACATGATTGAGGCCATTATTTGTTTAAACTCACTTATCCAAATTAAGCCTACCCTTTTCAATTACCTTTGTTAACCATTTTGAGCCTTTAAACCCCATTTGTTCTATATTTCACCACATTACTAGCCTTAAGCGGAAAAACAATTGTATATCCCAAATTGAATCTTTGGTTAGCTTAAGATAGAATTGTGTGTGCCAGTTAAGTATGGGAAATTATGGGAACAAAAAGTTATTAAGGGAATGTGTCATGATGATACAATGGAAATTTGGATACCTACTCATGTGAAACTATAAGAATTAAAAATCTATGTGCACTGATAAGCTATGTTTATTTTTATGTAAAAAAAAATTAATAAAATAATAATAAATAAATAAATAAATAAATAAGGGGACAAAATTATCCAATGCTGAATTAAGAATTCAAAGATCAATGCACATATGATAAAAATTAAAATAAAAAGTTGATACATGAGTATGGAATGTAAAAGGGGAATTCTAGGGAGCTAGGCATGAATTCTAAAGTTATATAAAATATAGGTTCGGTTGAAGCTTGGGTTAATTAAAGATTCAATTTATAAGCTCACTTAACCACATGTATATCCCTACCTTTACCTTGGCCCCATTACAACCTTGAAAAGACCTCATGATGTTTGCATTGGTATATTAACTGTTGTTGAGGAGATAACCAGTGAGAAGTGACGCGGTCGCATGGCTCACGCGACCGCGCGAAAGAGGAGAAATTGCAGCGACGCGGCCGCATGGCTCACGCGCCGCGCGGACTGGAAAAGCTCGAGCGACGCGGAGGCGTAGACGACGCGAACGCATGGCTGGGAAAAACGCGAATGACGCATCCGCATGAGCGACGCGATCGCATGACGTGTGCGATCTGCATAATTTGCAGATTCGCTGAGGGCGATTTCGGGCCCTATTTTGACCCAGTTTTCGGCCCGGAACAGCAGACTAGAGCCAGAGAACATGCAGAAACGAAGGACAACATTCATTCTACACAGTTTTAGTTTTAGATCTAGTTTTACTCCTCCTCTAGGTTTTCTCTCTAGACATTCATAGTTTTTAGGATTTTTATTTCCTCTAGCTTTTTGCATTGGGATATTGAGAAGAGTTATTACCTCATCAAGACTTCATCATTCTAGTTCGTTTTCTTTACTTGGTTTACTCTTCCATGTTCTTTGCTTTGTTTAATTTTACCATTGGAATAATTTTAGGATTATTTAATACAAGGATCACTTTTATTTTTAATTGACTATTTTAATTTTTATTTACAATGTCTTTCTTTAATTCCTTTTCATATGCTATGAATTTTACCTCTACGATGAGTGAGTAGTCCCCTAACTTGATGGGGAGTTGATTGAAAGAAATTCTTGAATTGGAAGGTTCAAGAGAAAGGTTGTAATTGGGTTATTGTTGGTTTGCTCTCTAGTTCCTGACACCAATCCTCCCAATGGTGGATTGGGACTTGTGGATAGAACAGTATTCCAACTTGTTTTACCTTCCCTTACTTAGTAAAGGATAACTAAACGAAATAACTACCAATTGTCAATTAATCTTAAGAATATTCCATCAAGAATAGGGCTTCCATGTAATCAACTCCCAGTCAAGGCTTTTATTTACATTATTCAATTTCATCAATTTAATTTCCTGTTTACTCAACTCAAACCTTTTCGAAAACATCTAATTAATAAAATAGCACCCTTTCCTGTAACTCGTTGGGAGACGACCTGGGATTCATACTCCCAGTAATTTAAATTTTAATCTTCTGTGACACTTTTAAATTGAGCGGTGGATTTCTGGCAAGTTAAGAACTATACTTACAACATATATAATTTAACCATTTTTAATTTGCCAATTTCTGCCCGCATCAGTCTTGTATATGAATCTATGCCTGCTTGTATTTTTCTTAAGATAAAGTATTTATTTCTGGTTTTCAAAGAAATCAGCGATACAGTGTCGAGTCACAGGCTCCTCTTTTAGTATTTAGTATGTAAAGTAGTCGTAATACTTCTTGCTATCAGAGTAGCGCAGCCGGAAGCGTGACTTCTGATAATGAGGGTGTTACATTATGGTATCAGAGCGGTCTTTCCTGTAGAGCCTGAGGAATGGACCGGTTATGCTTCAATTGCATACTCTGAGAGTCTGTCATATAGTAGATCTTGTTCGAATAACGAGAATTAGAGCTTTATGCACATGACGGTCTATTGATTAATGCCATTAGTCTTGTATTGTATAATTCCTGGTATTAAGTTTGGCCGGCTTAACACTAGTGAATTATGTATATGTGAGCATTAATAGGTTATCATAGGCGATATGCAGGTCATAGATAACGCGAGTCGTGGGTTTTGGGAACGTTAGAAACTAAATTCTAGAGATTATTTCCGTTTCGACGTATAATTCTTATTCGTGCTTGCCGTTATCTTTTTCTTTATCAATTGTATTAGAATCTCTAGTTTTTTATTTCTTTCTTGGAATGTGTTTTGGATATTTTCTAACATATCTTGACATTCATATATATCCTTGCTTGATTTTGTTCCTAATTGTTGCTTGGATCTTTAAGGAACGTTCAACCTTGACATTATTCATGAATTTGGTATTTATTGATTTGGTCTTGAATTAGTTTTGGTGCAACGCATAATTCTTGATTCCTAAACCATTTGAAATCTTAAGAGTCACGATTCGTAGTAAACTAATTATGCGATTTAGTTCTTCTGTTCCATGTTTTGCAACCATTGTGTGTCTTGCTCGGATTACAATCTTTAGTTTTGTGTTTCTTCGTAAAGATGATAAAAACCGACCTTGTTTTGATAAAATGTATCAACTCTAGTAGTTTTCTTCTATAACTCTTATTTTGGAATCTCTTTTGAAAATAGTTTTATTTTGATTCTTTTTCTGTTTGACTCTGATTGTAACCATTATTTAAATTTTAAATACGACAACCTTTGATTTTGTAAGTACTTTCCTACAAAAAAAATAAATAAATAATTTCTTTATATAGTTACAACATGCTTTTATCTAAGAGTACTACTTAGTCTTTATTTATCTTTACAAAAATACTTTACTTTAGATTTTCTTATTTGAACATAATTTAATCCTTTTGTAACATTATATATATATATATATATATATATATATATATATATATACTTAACTATGTATCTACGAACTCTTCAAACTTCCTAAAGCAAGATTTCTATTTTCATTTCAGTTAATTTTCATTTAATAAACTTCACACAAATTATTTTAATTTGAATTTGATTTAATATAACATAATATTTACCTTTGTTTAGTTCTTTTTTGAAAAATATTGTATTTATATACTTTCTTTAGAAAAAGATAAACCAATTCCCTTAGGTTCAATTTGAAGTTGTTCTAAATTGCTGTGCTCTCTTTCCTATTACTACCCATGTCGAAGCTCTTGAATTCAGAATTCCTTCTTAAACTTTCGAATTAACTCCCTTTACATTACACTTCATTGCTTATATACATCCTTGTTTCTTGATAATCCCACGTATTTTCAAAATCCTTGTGAAGTACCATTCTTATTCAACTGTGAACTTGAGCATTCTCCCGATTTCTTGCAAATACTATTTGTGCCATTTGTAATCTTTTCAAGTTTAATATTTCTTATGTGTTAGTTCTTAAGAACGCGATTTGTGCGCACAAAAAATGAATTTGGTAAGTGTACGAGGTTATAAAGAGTCGCGGAGTTTCGAGATAACGGATACTTTGTTCAGTTCCCTCAATTGTTTATTTCACATCTTCTCTTTTCATTAGGTAAGATGGTCTTTCTCTTAAGTTTATCTATTCCTTGTGGATCTTTCATTTGATTCTGTTCCTACACGTTCCCTTGGATTTGGTAAATGACGTCCTTGACTCTGGTCGCTTTCTTGTGAATCTTGTACCTTGATTCAGCTCGAGATCAATTCTAATGAATGCACCGTTTTCTTCTTATCATCTCTATTGAAGTTCTTTAATTTCTCCATACGTCCACCTCTTATTTATAAATTGTTATCTGAATCTTTAAGAACGTCTATCCTTGCCATTATACTTCTCCTTATAAAGTCTTGTACTTTTTGACATAACATCGGAATTGTTTTTAGTACGATGCTGACTCTCAAATCTTTGAAAATGTAAAGTGCCCTCTTTTTATTATGTAGTATTAGCTTATGTGTTCTAAATTATGTCACTCAATTTGATGTGTCCTTCCTCCTTTTCTTTCCTTGGAATGTAACTTAAATTTCCTTGCTTTGCCATTTGTACCTTACGCATATCCTAACTATTTACACTTCTAACTATGTTAAAACTCTTGTAACACGGCTATTGATTCCATATTCCTCCACAAACTATGAAACCCCCGTGATCATTTGAAGTTGTTCCGCAGTAATGCGTCACCATAGTCTTTAATCATTCCTTTTCTACGAAATCTCATACTTCTTCAACTCAGCTTGGATATGTTTCAAACTAATGCGCTGATTTCCTTCTTATTGGTCCTATTGAATTTCTTTGATCCAAAGGTTATCCTTGAAGTTGTCAATTAATTTCTTTCTAGCAAACTCCATTGTTTGAGCATCCTTGTTTACCTGCAATTGCATTTATTCTTTCAAATTCTCGCGAACGAGGTCCTTGTTGCTTTTTCTTTCTTTTCTATGGTCTATTATCTTTCTGAGTATACTCGAGATTAGTTTTGGTATCTAGTGCGATCGTTAGACTTAATAAACAGCACATTAGCTCTTTAGAACACGTTTGGTGGAGATAAGTTATGTTGAAGTTTGAATAGTTGAGTCTTTGCAGTTGGTATGAGATTAGTATCCAGACGTTAAGCACGTCATTTTAACCCAAGCTTGTTTTATACCCTTTTGCCGCCTTGCTTTACCATCACACATTTGAAACATATTATTTTGTGCATCAAGTCTATCTTGTAACTTTGTTTCACATCATACTTATACCCTTTATATTTTTATGCCATATGAAAATTCTGGTATTTGAAACTATATGAATATATATACTGAGAACTTTTTGCCTTTTCTTAAAATAAGTTCAAGAGTGAAGTAATATGAAATCTCTTTTATTTTGTATCAATTTTCGAGGACAAAAATTTTTATAAGGTGGGTAGGATGTAAGACCCAAGACTTTTGAAAAGTCCTATTTTAAATCAATCTCAAATTATATATTTATTTATGATTTTAATTTCAAAAATTATTTTTATTAAAAATAATTAAAGGCAATTAATTGGACTTGAAATAAATTAAGGTTTTTATCCAAACTCTATACCTATGGATTATTTTCCTATTTATGATTTAAAGTTTTGGAAATTCAAAAATAATGAGGTTTGGCTATTTAAATTAGAATTTTGTCTAATTTTATAATTATTGAATTATTTTCTATATTTAAATTACAAAATTGGTAGTTATGAAGTAATAAAAATTTTATATGATTTGATATTAGATAATTTAATTTATATCATTTAATACTTTAAGTTAAAGATAAAGAAAATTAATTATATTACCAAGTATTTTCAATTAGAGTAATTTATTGAGAATTAATTAGTATTTTTATACCACAAATAATATTTTAAGGCAATTCTAGAGATTAAATTAGTTTTTCAAATATTAATACTTTATGCTCTAATTTTACTAAAATTATTTTGCTCAAATTAAACCAAAAATCTCCAATTCCATACACAAACCCTAACCCTAATTAAACTACATTTTTCTCCTATCCCTAATAAAACCCTAAACCGCCTTACCTCCTTCAGCCACCAAAATCTCCTTCTTCCCCAAGCCCACGCAGCACATTGATGGAAGAAAAAAAAGGGAAAGGGATAACGAAGAGAAAGAGAGAACTGAGGGAGGAGAAGAGGAAGGTTGCGCCGGCGCCACGGGTCCCGCCACCGCCGCCTCATTGTCGTCGTCCTCATGAGCTACCACCGCGCGCCATCCCTAAGCTGCAGCGCTGTGGAGCCAGTCTCGTCGCCTACGCCGTTCGCGTCCCGTCACCACCGCTGGAGGAAGGCCGCTGTCGCATCCAGCCACACCGTTACCACAGAGCCGCCGATCCGTCGCTGGGAGACAGACCCACGAAGAGAGAAAGAGAGGGAGCTCGCGCTGCCTTCTCACGCGTTAGATCCGCCGTTCGTCGTCGCCGATGCCTGGTCACCATCACCGAGCTACATGTCATCGTCGTTGAGGAAGTCGCCGCCGTTGCGTTCTACTTTCCTATGTGCCTCCATCAGCGTTGATCTGTCACTGTTGTTGCTGAGTTGGTGTCGCCGCCGCTATTCGCCGTTCTGGGCTGCGCCGCCGCAACTGTGGTCACCAAAAATGGTGTAGTGGCCATCAGAACTGCTTGGAGATCGCCGCTACCACTAGAAACCGCCACTGAGGTCTAGATCTGCTTGGTAAGCTCTAATCTTGCCTCCGATCTTCTTTTCTGTTAAGTTGGTTCTACTGTGAGTTGTTACTGAGGTTGTTTGCGTTAGGTTATACAGTCACCGTTGCTGCTGAACCGACTGAGCCACTCCTGAGCTGCCGCAGCCATTGTCAGAGTTCCTAGTCACCGCCCGAATGCCCTGGAATTTCTATTGTCTCGCCCCAATTCAAGTTCAATGTCACTACCCTGGTTTAACCTTTTTTCCCTAGCTCTGTTTCACTTTTACACGCTAACCTTCCTTGGTTTAATTTATCTGTTTGTTCTGGTTTTAATTCCATTTTAGTTTCGGTGTTGTCTTGAACTTTCAGTGTTGTTCCTGCATTTGATTTCATCAAATTCGAATCCTGCTGCAACCATTGTCATTACTATAGGAAAATTGACGCTGTTGCAAATTAGGAAGAAAAGGGGATTGTCGTGTTTAAATTCCACAATTTTGCCTAATCGAGGTAGGGTTTTTCTTAAAATCTATTTTATATTACAGAGTTGTTATAGATAGATATTAATGTGAGAAACATATGTCTGTGATTATGATTGTCTTATAAATGTGGTTGGTTGCTAGACTAAATGACTGATTGCTTGATTGCTTGAGTAGTTTGTGATTGCTGAAAAGAAATTAGTTTGAAAAGTTATTTAGTTGATTATTATGAAAAATGGTTTTCTTGGTTTTGAAGCTATTTTTGATAATGTAAACGAATCGACTTTGGAAATGATTTGAAATATGAAACTGAATTAATTTTGGAAACGGTTTAATTTTGAGTTAGTCTGACTTTATAAATGACTTTACAAATGATTTAGTATTTGAGCTGGTTGAATTTTGAAAATGAATGAGATTTGGAAAAGGTTTGAGGAATATTTGGATGGGACCCGAAAAGGGTGACAGTGTCTGAGTTTTAAAGAAGATGCTGCCGAAATTTTATAAAATTGGAAGTTTTATTTGAAGTAATTAATTAAAAAGATTTATTTTTAAACATTATATGTTTTAAGATTGACTTATTTATCAAAGAAAGATTTACATTTTGAATTGGGATTGTTAACGGAAGGAATGGAAAGAAGGATTATGAGGATTTTCTTTGAAATATGGTTTTTGAATGAATTTGGAAATGAGATTTGGATTCATGAATGATTATGATGTTGAAAATATTTAGATATGAACTTTGAATTATATATTTGGCTTATGAATTTGAATTATCTGAGATACGAGGTTCCCTGGATAAAGTACCACGGCTTGTCACCACGTGTACCAGGTTGAAAACTCGATACTCTGTTGACCCTACGACGTAAGTGTGACTGGGCACTATATAAATTCCCGGGAATGTTACCCCCATTGAGCAATATTGATTATTTAATAAAAAACTATGCATAGACTCTTGGGGATGCACGTCAGGGGACAGTCTAAGGACAATTCAGACTTGTCGGGTTGGCTGGATAACCGACAGATGAGGCTCATTAGTCATAGGACAGGCATGCATCATATGCATTTGTATGCTTTGCTTGGGTTTGAACTTATTTTGGTTTGCCTAATTGCTAAACTGTTCTTAACTGCTACTTGAACTATTTGCTGTAACTGCTACCTAAACATGTGCTTTCCTTGTCTGTCTTGCCTGTGTTTGTCTTGGTGTGCTACATTTGAGAATGAAATTTGATGCTGAATTAATGATTGTGTTGTTTAATTGCGTGGTTGATTTCTGATTGAGATTTTCTTATAAAGAACGAAAGGTTTCGGATTTCTGAGAGATTAAACATCATTTCTTTGAAAAGGTTTTGAACAATTTTCTATTGGTTTTTAAAAGATTCACAAGGCAATAATAGTCTCTGAGCTTGAAAATAGTTTTCTTATTGAATATCTTCTTATGACAACTTTGAAACTCCGTGGTGAGACCGTGTGGTTAGGTGATGCGTGAGCATCTTTCCTATTTTTTCCTAGTAAATTTGCATGTAATTTGTTGAGTTTAATTAAGAATTAATTATATTTTAGCCACTATGGATGCTATTTTGAAGTTTTATGCAATACTGTTTATTTTAGGTAGCATTCGGCTGGATTTGATGGAGTTTCTGCAGCACAAGAATCAAAGAAGATGGCAACGAGGAGCGACGCGTACGCGTGACTGACGCGTACACACGTGACTGACGCGTATGCGTGATTTGAAGATTTGCAAAGCGACGCGTCCGCGTGACATACGCGTCCGCGTGACTCGCGAAAAAGACCATCAACGCGTGCGCGTGACCGATGCGTACGCGTGACATGCGCAACGTGCAAAAAATGCAGAAAGACACTGGGGGCGATTTCTGGGCTATTTTGACCCAGTTTCCAGCCCAGAAAACACAGATTAGAAGCTGCAGAATGGACAAATCAAGTGGTCCCCACCCATCTGCTGAAGACTTGTTAATTAATTCGAATTTAAATTCAAATTTGATTTTTAAATAGGAAAAGATATTATTTTTATTTTTATTTTAGAAATTTGATTTTTAAATTATTAGGATTAGTTATAAAAGGGGATTCAGATCCATCAGATTGGAACTCAGTACATTTTACCTGAATCCTTATTTTCCCTCTCAATTATGAGCAACTAATCCTCCATTGTTAAGGTTAGGAGCTCTGTCTATTTCTATGGATTAATTTAATTACTTTTTCTATTTTAATTCATGTATGGATTTACCATTTAAGAATTGTTTTCGCTCTTTATCTTATGAATTTGGGTGGAACGGAAGTATGACCCTCTTTCTATTTGAGTTCTTGTAAAACTTGGAAAAGCTCTTTACTTGAACAACAGCTTGAAAACATATTCTCCTAAATTTTAATTATCTGGATTTAACGGGATACATGACATATAATCCCTTTATTTTTGGGTAATTAGAGTTTTTGTGGCATACAAACTGGAATTTGATCATCACCCTCTAATTGGAATTAATTGACCAAGGAATTGGTTGTTGATGAATTTTAGAGGAGACTAGGAAGGTCTAAGGAATTAGGGTCTAGTCACATATAGTTTGCCATAAATTAAATCCTACATAATTAAAATAGTTAGTAAGAAAGGTTAATCCGGAAGAATAGATAACTCTAAAGTCTTAACTATCTTCTCCATATTTTTTTTCCAAAGTATGTACTTGCCTTTCTTCAATATTCTTTATATTGTTTAATGTCTTTTATATTGCATCTCAATACCATTTTCTGTTTGTCTAACTAATCCTATCAAACACTATTGTTGCTTAATCTATCAATCCTCGTGGAATCGACCCTTACTCACGTAAGGTATTACTTGGTACGACCCGGTGCACTTGCCGGTAAGTTAGTGGGTTACAAATACCGCACCAAGTTTTTGGCGCCGTTGTCGGAGATTGATAGTGATTAACAATTATTCGTTGTTTGATTGCTTAGATTAGATAATTATATATATATATATATATTATTAATTTTTATTTTGCATTTCTTTTTTTACGTTATTTTTTCTTTTTTTCCTTTACGTTAATTTTTTCTTTTTTTTCCTTTATGTTATTTTTTTTTCTTTTTCCTTTTCGTTTACTTTCCCCCCTTCCCTTTATACCGTATCCTTTTTTTTATTTTATTTTACTTTTATTATTTAAAAAAAATAAAAAAATAAAAAAAAATTTAAATAAATAAATAAATAGCACCAATATTTTTCTTAATTTCTGAAATTAAATTTGGTGTTCTCTAATTAATTTTATTTTTATTTTTATTTTTATTTGTTTTTTGGCTTAATAATTTCAAAATTTGTCTTAATTTTAATTGCAATTTTCAATTATTTATTTATTTATTTAGTATTTTGATTTTATTTCTTTACACAGGTTACCTCACAGGGACTTCTCTACACTCTGACGTAGAGTGTCCCATCTTTTTTTGTTTTCTGTTTGTGTATGCGCAAGAACAGAGACAAAGAACATTTCTTAGACTTTGATCCTGAACCTGAAAGAACTTTCAAGCGGCGTTTGCAACAAGCAAGACTTTACAAGGCTACAGAGTCCACTATGGATCCTAACAATAATTCTAATGCTAATGTGGCAAATCCGAATGGGGATGAGCAACAAAAGAGAGTGCTTGACTCTTATTCTACCCCTACTGCGGATCTTTATGGAAAAAGCATTGTGGTGCCTCCTATAGCTGCAAACAACTTTGAGTTGAAGCCACAATTAGTCACCCTGGTGCAACAAAATTGCCAATATCATGGACTACCTCATGAAGATCCAAATCAGTTTATATCTGATTTTCTGCAGATTTGTGATACTGTGAAGACAAATGGAGTGAACCCAGAGGTGTACAAACTCATGCTCTTCCCGTTTGCTCTGAGGGATAAAGTAAAGCTGTGGTTAGATTCCCAACCAAAGGAGAGTCTGAATACTTGGAAAAAGGTTGTTACAGAATTTCTCACTAAATTTTTCCCACCAAAGAAGCTGACTAAGCTCAGGTTGGAGGTTCAGACTTTCAGACAGAAGGAGGGTGAAACTCGTTATGAAGCTTGGGAGAGATACAAGCTACTGACTAGGCAATGCCCTCCAGACATGTTCTCCAAATGGACCCAACTAGATATCTTTTATGAAGGTTTGGGTGAGATGTCCAAGATGAGCCTAGACACTTCTGCAGGCGGTTCACTGCACAAGAAGAAGACACCAGAGGAGACTATTGAGCTGATTGAATTGGTTGCAAGCAACCAATATTTATACTCATCTAACAGGAATCATGTAAACTCTGAGACCCCTCAGAAGAGAGGCGTGTTGGAAGTAGAAGCTGTTAATGCTCTTCTTGCTCAGAACAAGCTGATGTCTCAGCAAATAAATCTACTTACTCAACAGATGGGTGGCATGCAAGTCTCAGCTATCAACACACAAAATTCACCACAAGAAATCTCCTATGACATGACAAGTAATTTTGTGCAAAATGATAATTATGATTATGCTCAACCTTCTTCTGAATAGGTGAATTACATGGGGAGTGGTCCTAGGAATCCCAACAATGATCCATATTCTAAGACATACAATCAGGGATGGAGAAATCACCTAAATTTTGGATGGAGGGACCAACCTCAGAGACCTCAGAACTTCAACAATAGTTCTCAGGGTGGTTTCCAGCAGAACAATGATTTAGAAGCAATATTGATAGGTTTTAGACAAGAAACCAGAGCATCCATCAAGAACCTGGAGATTCAAATGGGTCAATTAGCCACAAAAGTCACTGAAATTGATCAGAGGACCACTAATAGCCTTCCTGGTAACACAATTCCAAATCCAAGAGAGGAATGCAAGGCTATCACCTTGATAAGTGGACAAGTGGCAAGTACGGAAGCACAAGTTATGCAGGAAACTAGAGCCTCCATTAGAAACTTAGAGGTGCTAGTGGGCCAACTAAGCAAGCAAATACTTGAGAGGTCTGCAAGTACATTTCAAGAGGATACAGTGGTGAACCCAGGAAAAGATTTCAAGGTTATTCAAGTGAGAAGTGGTAAAGTATCTGGGTCTGAGACCAAGGCCAATGAAGAGCTAGTTGAAAAGGAAGCTCCAGAGGAGAAGAAGGGAGAAGTGGAGCACACCCCTCCAAAGCGTGCAGACAACCCATTCCCAGACTCTCTTGACACTTATCCTACTTTGCCAAAGGCTCCCGAGTACAAGCCTAAAATGCCATATCCTCAGAGACTTCAAAAGGAGACCAAGGACAAGCAGTTTTCAGAGTTCTTGGAAGTCTTCAGAAAGTTGCAAATCAATATTCCTTTTGCTGAGGTTTTGGAACAAATGCCTCTCTATGCCAAGTTCATGAAGGAACTGTTGTCAAAGAAGAAGTCTTTAAAGGGAGATGAGATAGTGGTCCTGACTAAAGAATGCAGTGCCATCATTCAGAATAACTTACCAAAGAAGATGCCAGATCCAGGGAGCTTTCAAATTCCATGCACCATTGGGAGCACAACCTTTGAGAAAGCATTATGTGATCTGGGAGCAAGCATCAATTTAATGCCCTTGTCTGTGATGAAGAAGCTGCGGATCCAAGAGGCACAACCCACAAAGATAGCATTACAGATGGCAGACAAATCTATGAAGCATGCATACGGATTAGTGGAAAATATCTTGGTCAAAGTGGGTAAGTTCTTCCTCCCAGCAGATTTTGTAATTCTTGATACAGGAGAGGATGAGAATGCATCTATAATTCAAGGAAGACCATTCCTAGCCACTGGAAGAGCTCTGATTGATGTAGAAGTAGGTGAATTAGTGCTTAGAGTGCATAATGAGGAACTGGTCTTTCATGTCTTCAAAGATATACATTCAACAGGTGAAGGAGAGAGGTGCATGCAGGCTGAGCTTATTGATCCAAACCTTCAAGAACCCCCTGATGATGCACAACAGAGTCTGCAACTCAAACCTCCTTTGGTGACAATCAATAAAATTCCTTCTGACATCAAACCTAAGTTTGGTGTTGGAAATGCATCATCCACCAAGGAGGAGGTTCCCAAAAAGAAGAAAATACCCAGGGAATGGAGAAACAAAAAGATCCCCACTGAAGGTTTCTCCCCAGGAATGAAGGTGGTGTTGACTAAGACTCCAGCATGGATTTATACAGTAAATAGAATCCTCTCTCTAGAGCATATTGAGCTAATTTATGAAGACACAGGAAAGAAGTTCAAAGTAAGGGGTAAAGAGCTGATCCCCCTCCTTAGAGGAGCTGACCGTCAAGCTAGTGACGTCAAAGAAGCGCTTGTCGGGAGGCAACCCGATAATTTCGTATCCTTAGTTATTTTTCGTAGTAGTAGTTTTCTTACTTATTTGATTTTTATTAAGTTCTTACTAATTTTCTGATCATGCAGCTATTTTAGAACAGGAGCCGAAAAAAAAAAAGCACCCGATGCGCAAGCGTCGCTGACGCGTACGCGTCATCTAGGGGTGCGAGAAAAATAAAAAGTTACAAAGAGTTGCGCGTGTGCGTGGCTGGCTTCGCGTGAATCACACAAAACCCAGTGCACGCGGACACATGCCTGACGCTTCCGCGTCATTAAAAAAATCTCGCGACCCACGCGTACGCGTGCCGTACGCGTCGCCTGCACCGCACACCTCCACCAGTTTGCCACCAGTTTTTTTAAATTTTTTTATTCTCTCTCCCAAATCCTAATTCTCTCTTGTTCTTTTATCCTTTTATTCTTATTTTAGTATAATATTTGTTTCTTTTTATTTTCAGTTCTTCTTTGCTTGAGGATAAGCAAACCTTTAAGTTTGGTGTTGACGCTTCGCTTATAGGGTTTTCTGTCTATTCTTATGGCACCAAAGGGAGGCGAATCATCTTCACAAAGGAGCACAACCTAAAGAATAAAACGACCGCTCAGATAACTAAGGTGGTTGAGTTCCTTTCATTTTTTTCCCGCTTTTATTATGTTATGTTCTGGTTTCCTGCTACTTTGTTTTGTTTATTGCATGATCCTTTATTAGTAGATTCATAGGTTCTAGTTTAATTTTCTGTTAAGTGCTTTAATTCTGAAAGATGTCTCATGTATTGCCCACTGAGCTTGAAATCAAAAATAAAGAAGAACAGATGTAGTGCATGAGAATTTGAGTTTAATTTTTAGAGTAGTCTCATTTACTTAGATGTGGTGGTACTTTCTGTTTTCTGAATGAATGCTTGAACGGTGCATAATTTTGATAGTGAAGTTTATGAATGTTAAAATTTTTAGCTCTTGAAAGAATGATGAAAAAAGAGAAATGTTATTGATAATCTGAAAAATAAAAAAAAAAATTGATTCTTGAAGCAAGAAAAAGTAGTGAAAAACACAAAGCTTGCGGAAAAAAAATAATAATAATAAAATAAAGAAAAAGAAAGAAAAAAAAGAAAAAGCAAGCAGAAAAAGCCAATAACTCTTTAAACTAAAAGACAAGGGTGAAAAGGATCCAAGGCTTTGAGCATTAATAGATAGGAGGGCCCAAAGGAATAAAATCCTGGCCTAAGCGGCTAAATCAAGCTGTCCCTAACCATGTGCTTGTGGCGTGAAGGTGTCAAGTGAAAAGCTTGAGACTGAGCGGTTAAAGTCGTGATCCAAAGCAAAAAGAGTGTGCTTAAGAACTCTGGGCACCTCTAACTGGGGACTCTAGCAAAGCTGAGTCACAATCTAAAAAGGTTCACCCAGTTATGTGTCTGTGGCATTTATGTATTCGGTGGTAATACTGGAAAATAAAATGCTTAGGGTCACGGCCAAGACTCATAAAGTAGCTGTGTTCAAGAATCAACATACTGAACTAAGAGAATCAATAACACTATCTAAATTCTAAGTTCCTATGGATGCCAATCATTCTGAACTTCAAAGGATAAAGTGAGATGCCAAAACTATTCAGGATTGCAGTTGTAAACCCCACTATAAGAAGAGACATGAGCTTAATCGAACTCTCATTCTCATGCAAATTCACATCCTAAGCTTATATTAGTTTTGGTTGCTTGAGGACAAGCAACAGTTTAAGTTTGGTGTTGTGATGCGTGAGCATCTTTCCTATTTTTTCCTAGTAAATTTGCATGTAATTTGTTGAGTTTAATTAAGAATTAATTATATTTTAGCCACTATGGATGCTATTTTGAAGTTTTGTGCAATACTGTTTATTTTAAGTAGCATTCGGCTGGATTTGATGGAGTTTTTGCAGCACAAGAATCAAAGGAGATGGCAGCGAGGAGCGACGCGTCCGCGTGACTCGCGAAAAAGACCATTGACGCGTGCGCGTGACCAATGCGTACGCGTGACATGCGCAACGTGCAAAAAATGCAGAAAGACGATGGGGGCGATTTCTGGGCTATTTTGACCCAGTTTCCAGCCCAGAAAACACAGATTAGAAGCTGCAGAATGGACAAATCAAGTGGTCCCCACCCATCAGCTGAAGACTTGTTAATTAATTCAAATTTAAATTTAAATTTGATTTTTAAATAGGAAAAGATATTATTTTAATTTTAATTTTAGAAATTTGATTTTTAAATTATTAGGATTAGTTATAAAAGGGGATTCAGATCCATCAGATTGGAACTCAGTACATTTTACCTGAATCCTTATTTTCCCTCTCAATCATGAGCAACTAATCCTCCATTGTTAAGGTTAGGAGCTCTGTCTATTTCTATGGATTAATTTAATTACTTTTTCTATTTTAATTCATGTATGGATTTATAATTTAAGAATTGTTTTCGCTCTTTATCTTATGAATTTGGGTGGAACGGAAGTATGACCCTCTTTCTACTTGAGTTCTTGTAAAACTTGGAAAAGCTCTTTACTTGAACAACAGCTTGAAAACATATTCTCCTAAATTTTAATTATCTGGATTTAATGGGATACATGACATATAATCCCTTTATTTTTGGGTAATTAGAGTTTTTGTGACATACAAACTGGAATTTGATCATCACCCTCTAATTGGAATTAATTGACCAAGGAATTGGCTGTTGATGAATGTTAGAGGAGACTAGGAAGGTCTAAGAAATTAGGGTCTAGTCACATATAGTTTGCCATAAATTAAATCCTACATAATTAAAAGAGTTAGTAAGAAAGGTTAATCCGGAAGAATAGATAACTCTGAAGCCTTAACTATCTTCTCCATATTTTTTTTCAAAGTATTTACTTGCCTTTCTTCAATATTCTTTATATTGTTTAATGTCTTTTATATTGCATCTCAATACCATTTTCTGTTTGTCTAACTAATCCTATCAAATACTATTGTTGCTTAATCTATCAATCCTCGTGGGATCGACCCTTACTCACGTAAGGTATTACTTGGTACGACCCGGTGCACTTGCCGGTAAGTTAGTGGGTTACAAATACCGCTCCATTAGGTTCTCACTCCCTACAGCTTTACCTTTTCAGGAACCGGGTGAAAAAGCATTAGGAAGAGTTATACTGCGTTTGCTTTATATGTTCTTATATTAATTAGATTATTTTTTCCCTCGTCTTTGTTATTACAAGTTTGTAAGAGGGACAGGAATTGTATGTTTTATATGTATATTATATTGAGTTATTATGTAAGGAGTCTTGTATATGAATCTATGCCTGCTTGTATTTTTCTTAAGATAAAGTATTTATTTCTGGTTTTCAAAGAAATCAGCGATACAGTGTTGAGTCACAGGCTCCTATTTTAGTATTTAGTATGTAAAGTAGTCGTAATACTTCTTGCTAGCAGAGTAGCGCAGCCAGAAGCGTGACTTCTGATAGTGAGGGTGTTACACTTGGGCCCACTTAGGTTGAGTGCTTGGGCTGAGCTTGGGGTGAAGTTACGTTAGAATTTTTGCCAGTAAAGAATTTTATAAAAACAGTCGCATTGTAGATACAGTCTCTAAACCAACAGAAATCCCTTCTTACAAACGTTTGGTTGTCACAAGTAACAAACCCCTAAATAAATTGATAACCGAAGTATTCAAACCTCGGGTTGTCTTCTCAAGGAACTGCAGGGAAGTATGTTCTTATTATTGGTTATGGAGGTTGTAAATTGGGGTTTTGAGAATGAGGAGCGAATGGTTTAATTAGCAATTAAAGTAAATGAAGAACAAGTAATTTAAATGGCAAGTAAAATAAATAGATAACTGTAAATAAACTTTTGGCAAGGTATGAGAAATTAGAGGTTCTATCCTAGCTATCCTTATCAATGATGATAAAAATTGAATCTTAATTCCACTTTGTTAACCTTTACTAAGGCAAAGGAAGGTCAAGGGATTAATTGGTTTGATCTTCGGATCCTATTTATTTCCTAAGAAAAGATTGGGATTATTGAAGTTCAATTTAATTAACAAAGATAACAATTATCAATCATGTTTGAGTTTGATAACTCCTGAGTTACTGATTTCTTAACCAAGACCAAAAAGGAGAAAAGTAAATCTAGTGGAATAAAAATGTCTTCAGATGGGAATAAAAGTAACATAAATAAAAGAAAGCAATATTAAACTGAAATACCTCAAATAACATTAATTCAAAGAGAAATCTGTAACATGGAAGAATTCATAATTAAATTGAGAAAATAATAAAAAGGAATATTGAACCTGATAAAGAGATAATCCGGAAAGCGAATAAAATCCTAAATCTAAATCCTAATCCTAAAGAGAGGAGAGAGAGAATTTCCCTCTCAAAACTAAATCTAAATCATGGAAAAAAACTAACTAATTGGAGACTCTCCCTGAATGGATATATTATCCCACTTCATAACCTCTGGTCTATGCCTTCTGGACTTGGATTTGGGCCAAAAAGGGCTTCAGAATTCGCTATGAGCGTTTTCTGCAATTTCTGGTGCGTGGCCTCTGCCACGCATCCGCGTGGGTCACGCGGTCGTGTCATTGGGAGTTTTCCTTATCACGCGGTCGCGTCAGTCATGCGACCGCGTCATATGTGTTTCGCTCGAGGCGCGCGGTCACGTCAGTCATGCGGCCGCGTCAATGCCTTTTCGCGCTGGCATGCGGCTGCGTCGTCCATGCGATCGCGTGGCTGCCAGTTTCTTCAAAAACTCTGTTTTGTGCTTTCCTTCCATTTTTGTATGTTTCCTTTCCATCCTTTAAGTCATTCCTGCCTTAGAAGATCTGAAACTACTCAACACATGAATCACGGCATCGAATGAAAATAAAGGGTAATCAAAATAATTATTTTTAAGCATAGAAACATGTTTTTCACATACATCACATAATAAGGAAGGGAAAGTAAAACCATGCAATTAATATGAATAAGTGGGTGAAGGATTGAATAAATCACTCAGATTAAGCACAAAATATATCATAAAATATGGGTTTATCAACCTCCCCACACTTAATAGCATGTCCTCATGCTAAGTCCAAGAGTAATGTTAGGTTAAAGTAGTGGAATGCCATGCAATGCAATCTAATCTAAATGCAACTACCTAGATGCATCATGCAATTCTAAATTTTTATTCACTTGCATATAAAGCTTATATGTAGTTGAATTAATTCACATTCTCAAGGAATCATATATATATATAGCCAAGCCTTAGATAGTGATAAAGTGCCTTTACAATTGAGATGGGAGAAAAACATTTTATAAACTTGCAAGACAATTTATAATTTAAGCAAAGATATATGTTAATGAGCTATTGAACCCTCACTGGATTTTGTGTTCACTCTCTAGTCACTCAGTGTTTATTGGGTTAATCACTCTATTCTTCTTTTTATCCTTCCTTTCTATAACTTTGTTCTTCATCTAACCAATCAACAATTATAGAATATAGGCATACAAAAGTCATGAGGTCTTTAATTAAGGTTGTAATGGGGCCAAGGTAAAGGTAAAGGTATATGTATAAGGCTAAGTGAGCTAATTAAGTGAATCCTTGATTAGTCTAAGATCTCACCTAACATACATACTTTGTAAAGCAAAACTTCTTTACCTATGTTCCCACTTTTTTCCACTTTTGATGTTACATGCTCATACTTTAACTTTTGTCCCATGTGCATTTATTTTGCATTTGGAGAATCTTTTTGTATCCCCTTTATTCCAATACTGAAAAATAACATTTTTTTATTGCACATAGTAATTCAATTATTTGATTTTACATGAGCATGCTTCCCAAAATTTTTTTTTGAATAATTTTATTCTTTTCAACTTTTCTACCTTTTGTTTTTATCATCCATGTTCCCAATAGGTTTTCCACACTTAAACAATTACACACTTTCTATCTTAAGCTAACCAAGGATCCAACTTGGAATTTTTTTTTTTTTTTTGCTTAAGGCTAGTATTGTGGCTTATAGAATAAGAGGGGATTTAAAGGCTCAAAGGGGCTAACAAGGGTGATGTAAAGGGTAGGCTAATTTGGGATAAGTGAGCTAAAATTAAACAATGGCCTCAATCACTCTCTTGGTATGTATTTCTATTCTATAATCGGACATACAGATTAAAACAAAGTAAAGAACATCAGGAAAAAAAAGAAGGGCGGAACACACAGGAATAAAAATTATGGTTTGAATGTAACCATACAATTAAGCTCAAAACTCACAGGCTGTGTATTCTCTAGCTCAAAAATCATTTATCAATTATGTATGTCATGCAAGTAAAATTAAAAGTTCCCATTATTCTCAATGTAAAACTTAAGGTGGCTTTAAAGTTCTAGTGTTTCTCCTTGATGAAATGTTGTTAACTAACTAACATATAATGCTATATATACAAGTCGTGTGGATTGTTTCTTATTATGTTCAAGTCTCTAGTTTACTTCCTTTTTATATTTTCAAATTAAACTAAGCTATCTTATGCTAAAAAGGGTAAACTATACTAATTAATCCACAATTTCTATAACTAATAAGTTAGAATTGTTACTAAACTAAATGGCTAAAATATGAACTGAAAATGCAAAATGCAGAAATAGAGTAAAAATACATAAAAATAGCAATATATAAGTACTGAGAGAATAAAAATAAAAATAAAAAGAAAAATACAGAAAAATAGCAAAATAAAATAAAAAGAGTCTGTAGTGGTTCACCAAAAAAATACGCCAGAGATGGCGACCTCCCCACACTTAAAATGAAGCATCGTCCTTGATGATCACTCAAGCAGGGTGTGAAGGGGTGTCATCACTGGAAGGACGGGTAGTTGGAGTCTCTGTGGTGGCGGTCTGAGGATATGCCTGCTGCAGAGGAGGTGCTGACTGGATACGGATCTCGGGGTCTACAGCCTGAATCTGAGGCGGAGCCTCCTGATGTGATGCGGCCTGCTCTGTGTCTGCCTGCGCAGCCTCGCTCTGTGGATGGGTCTCTGCCTCGTGATCATCCGCCTCCTCCTCAGATGCCTCGGATGGTGTGTCAGGCTCGGAGGGGATGTCGCCAGATCGTATCATCAGCTTCAGGTGCTCATAGCGTCGCTTGTTACGACGCTCCATCTGGTCAAGCCGTCGAAATAGGCGGTGCACTAGGTGATAGATGGGCTCTGAGGCAGGTGGAGGTGCAGTGGTGGTAGCAGGGGTAGCTGTGGAAGAAGAGGGGCCGGCAGATGGTGTGGCTGTCTCAGCAGTAGTAGTGAGGAATGGAGGTCTGTAGCCCAAAGCCAGAAAGTTCCTGCTATGAGGGTTAATCTTCTTGCATTTTACAGCAGGTGGCTTCTCATCAGCATCCTCCCAAGGCACGTCAGCTCGACGGCCTAGCTGTGTAATCAGATAAGGAAAGGGAAGAGTGCCTCGGACGTGGACCCTGGCCATATAGTACCGGATAAAGCGTGGCAGGTACAGGTCCTTACCCTCCATCACACACCATAGGAGGGTGATCATAGCGGCAGGGATCTTTGTCTCATGGGTACTCGGCATGACTAAATTGCTCAGGATCTGGTGCCATAGCCGAGCCTCATCATTTAAGTAAATCCGCTTGATTCCCTTTGGCATGGTGGTGTTCTGACCCATGATCCATGGAACAGTCGGGTCAAGGGCTATCCTGGCCTTGACTGCATCCCAATCAAACTTATTAAAGCGCATATCCTCCTCAGCTCTTTGATAACCATCCAGCTAATCAGATTTAGGCAGAAGTTTCAGAACATCTTCAATGGCCTCTTCAGTGACCAGAATCTGCTTCCCCCTAAGGTTCACTGCATCTAGGGAAGTCTTGAAGTAATTGCAGTAGAATTCCCTTACCCAAGATGCATTGACCTCAGTCAGGTTTCTCTCCAGGAAGAACCAGCCTCTTTATTTGATCTGATCAGAGGTGTATTATTGGAGTTCTTCTGGGATCTTCAGAGTCCTCTCCAGGTACAGGTTCCTGGAGTTTGCAAACACCGGATACTTCAGCTCACAGTATCGGTTTGCAAACTTTACTGGATCAGTAGCAGGGAGTAGCTGGTCGGCCTTCTCCTGCGGGGTAAAGTTTTTCTCCCGCCAGGAGTCATCGTGCATGATATCCATGATGGACATAGCGGATTCTCCTCTTTTACGTTTGCCAGTAGTAGCCTTTGCTTTTCCTTTTCTTTGGCTGGCAGACATCCTGTAAGATAGAAAACCAGGATATAAAAAAAATAGGAAAACAAATAGGCAAATAATCAAAAGAAACACAAAGTGGCAAAGGAGCAATAGAAGAGGAGATTGAGTTAAGCAAATTTGCATTAAGGATTGTACAAGAGTTAGAATACTGAGAAGAAAAATGTCACAATCCAAAATGTACTTCAGTTCAAGTTAATTAGAAAAAGTATCATCATGCCTTGGTTAGAATGTTGAAAGAAAGTGAAAAATCAGAAGAAATGTTTTGAAAGGTTAGGTTTGGTTAGAAACGAAAAATAGTTTAGGAAGTTAAAATTAGTGAGTTAGTAAAAAGTGGGTAAAGTAAGTGGCATAATGATCATATTCCAAGTAACAGGCATTCACAAATAGAAGCTATAGGTAACTCATATCCAAACAAGGAAATTAAGTTGATGATGATTCAGATAGATATAGAAATAGCAAAAATTGGAATCTAAACATCAAAAATGTAGATTAAGAACCAGGAAATCAAAAAGAATAAGAAAGCTTGCCCTGGCATTCATGAATTGGTTTGGTAAAAGCAGAGTAAAGCAGAGTTTAAATAGCCAAAACCAAAACATGAATGAAAGTCAAAAACAGTTTATAAAAATTTGGGCAGCATTCCGGCTGAAATTGGATTGTCCCAGAAAATAAACAGCAACAGAATAGTTCATATGAATTAAAAATACAGCTGTACTTACATATAAGGAATATGAACGTGAAAAAGCAGTGTAAAGAGCAGCATGAAACAATAAATTTCAGCATAGGAACAATACGAACATCACAGCAACAGCAGAATTGCGAATTGATAAAACAAGAAACACGAACAGCGCAATTAAACAGGCCTAAATCCACTAACCACATCCTAGGCTACCTAACAACCTAAAATCCACTACAACATGCATAACTAACCAGCCTAAATATGAACATAAACAGAAAAATAAGAATTAACTACGAATGGATAGAAGGGTGGCGTTCGTCGGAACCTGGTAGGCGAAGTAAGGAGAATGGGGCAGAGAGGTGGCTTGGGGATGTCGCGGTGGCGTTGGGTGCGGCGGAGGAGGGTGGCTGGTGCACGAAATTACAATCACACTTTTGTAACTCCGCACAACTAACCAGCAAGTGCACTGGGTCGTCCAAGTAATACCTTACGTGAGTAAGGGTCGATCCCACGGAGATTGTCGGCTTGAAGCAAGCTATGGTTATCTTGTAACTCTTAGTCAGGATATCAGTAATTCTCATATTTAATTGTAAAAAGTAAAAGAACATGAAATAAATACTTGTTGTGCAGTAATGAAGAACAGGTTGAGGCTTTGGAGATGCTTTGTCTTCTGAACCTCTGCTTTCCTACTGTCTTCTTCTTCATGCACGCAAGTCTCCTTCCATGGCAAGCTTTATGTTAGGCATCACCGTTGTCAATGGCTACATCCCGTCCTCTCAGTGAAAATGTTCCAAATGCGCTGTCACCGCACGGCTAATCATCTGTCGGTTCTCGATCATGTCGGAATAGGATCCATTGATCCTTTTGCGTCTGTCACACGCCCCACAATCGCGAGTTTGAAGCTCGTCACAGTCATCCCTTCCTAGATCCTACTCGAAATACCACAGACAAGGTTTAGACTTTCCGGATCTCAGGAATGGCTGCCATTAATTCTAGCCTATACCACGAAGGTTCCAATCTTAGATTAGAAACCCAAGAGATACGCATTCAAGCCATTGCTAGTAGAACAGAGGTGGTTGTCAGGCACATGTTCATAGGTGAGAATGATGATGAGTGTCACGGATCATCACATTCATCAAGTTGAAGAACGAATGAATATCTTAGAATGGAAGCAAGCGTAATAGAATGGAAAACAGTAGTAATTGCATTAATTCATGAAGAACAGCAGAGCTCCTCACCCCCAACAATGGGGTTTAGAGACTCATGCCATAAAGAACACAACAAGAAACGTGTAAAGTGTCATGAGGTACAATATGAATCACTGAAAGTAGTATTTATAGTAAACTAGTGACCTAGGGTTACAGAAAATGAGTAAGCTAGGGTGTTTATTGTAAAATTCCACTTCCGGGGCCCACTTCGTGTGTGCTTGGGCTGAGCATTGAAGCTTTCATGTGTAGAGACATTTCTTGGAGTTAAACGCCAGCTTTTATGCCAGTTTGGGCGTTTAACTCCAGCTTTTGTGCCAGTTCTGGAGTTAAACGCCAGAATTCTTAAGCTGACTTGGAACGCCTGTTTGGGCCATCAAATCTCGAGCAAAGTATGGACTATTATACATTGCTGGAAAGCCCAGGATGTCTACTTTCCAACGCAATTAAGAGCGCGCCAATTGGGCTTCTGTAGCTCCAGAAAATTCACTTTAAGTGCAGGGAGGTCAGAATCCAACAGCATCTATAGTCCTTTTTCAGCCTCTGAATCAGATTTTTGCTCAGGTCCCTCAATTTCAGCCAGAAAATACCTGAAATCATAGAAAAACACACAAACTCATAGTAAAGCCCAGAAAAGTGATTTTTATTTAAAAACTAATAAAAATATAATAAAAACTAATTAAAATATACTGAAAATATACTAAAAACAATGCCAAAAAGCGTATAAATTATCCGCTCATCACAACACCAAACTTAAATTGTTGCTTGTCCCCAAGCAACTGAAAATCAAATAGGATAAAAAGAAGAGAATGTACAATGAATTCCAAAAACATCTATGAAGATCAGTATTAATTAGATGAGCGGGGCTTTTAGCTTTTTGCTTCTGAACAGTTTTGGCATCTCACTTTATCCCTTGAAGTTCAGAATGATTGGCATCCATAGGAACTCAGAATCCAGATAGTGTTATTGATTCTCCTAGTTAAGTATGTTGATTCTTGAACACAGCTACTTTATGAGTCTTGGCCGTGGCCCTAAGCACTTTGTTTTCTAGTATTACCACCGGATACATAAATGCCATAGACACATAACTGGGTGAACCTTTTCAGATTGTGACTCAGCTTTGCTAGAGTCCCCCAATTAGAGGTGTCCAGGGTTCTTAAGCACACTCTTCTTTTTGCTTTGGACCTCGACTTTAACCGCTCAGTCTCAAGTTTTCACTTGACACCTTCACGCCACAAGCACATGGTTAGGGACAGCTTGGTTTAGCCGCTTAGGCCAGAATTTTATTCCTGTGGGCCCTCCTATCCACTGATGCTCAAAGCCTTGGATCCTATTTATCACCCTTTCCTTTTGGTCTAAAGGGGTATTGGCTTTTTCTGCTTGCTTTTCTTTTTTTTTCTTTTCTCTCTTTTTTTTTCGCAAGCTTTTCACTGCTTTTTCTTGCTTCAAGAATCAATTTTATGATTTTTCAGATCATCAGATAACATTTCTCTTTTTCCTTTCATTCTTTCAAGATCCAAAAATTTTAACATTCATAAACAATCAAATTCAAAAATATGCACTGTTCAAGCATTCATTCAGAAAGACAATAGTATTGCCGCCACATCAAAATAATTAAACTGTTTTAAAATTAGAAATTCATGCACTTCTTTTTCTTTTTCAATTAAAAATATTTTTCATTTAAGAAAGGTGATGGATTCATTTTCATAGCTTTAAGGCATAGACACTAATGATCATGTAATAAAGACACAAACATAGATAAACATAAAGCATAATTTTCGAAAAACAGGAAAATAAAGAACAAGGAAGTTAAAGAACGGGTCTACCTTAGTGATGGCGGCTTGTTCTTCCTCTTGAAGATCTTAATGGAGTGCTTGAGCTCCTCAATGTCTCGTCCTTGCCTTTGTTGCTCCTCTCTCATGGTTCTTTGATCTTCTCTAATTTCATGGAGGAGGATGGAATGCTCTTGGTGCTCCACCCTTAGTTGTCCCATGTTGGAACTTAATTCTCCTAGGGAGGTGTTGATTTGCTTCCAATAGTTTTGTGGAGGAAGATGCATCCCTTGAGGGGAATCTCTCCATCTCCCATGACTCAGAGGTGGAAGCTTTTGTCTTTCCTTTCCTCTTTCTAGAGGTTTCTCCGGCTTTTGGTGCCATAAATGTTATGGAAAAACAAAAAGCTTTAGCTTTTACCACACCAAACTTAGAAGGTCGCTCGTCCTCGAGCAAAAGAAGAAAGAAGAGAGTAGAAGAAGAAGAAATAGAGGAGATGGAGTGGGCTTTGTGTTTCGGCCAAAGGGGAGAAGTGGTGTTTAGGTTGTGTGAAAATGAAGGAGTGAGAGGGGTGTATATGGTTCGACCATTATGGGTGAGTTTGGGAGGGAAAGTGGTTTGAATTTGGATGTGAGTGGTGAAGAGAATGGTGGGATTTGATAGGTGAGGGGTTTTTAGGGAAGAGGTATTGAGGTGATTGGTGAATGGGTGAAGAAGAGAGAGAGTGGTGGGGTAGGTGGGGATCCTGTGGGGTCCACAGATCCTGAGGTGTCAAGGATATCTCATCCCTGCACCAAGTAGCGTGCAAAATGCCCCTTTCTACCAATCCTGGCGTTAAACGCCAGGCTGCTGCCCATTTCTGGCGTTTAACGCCAGCTTCTTGCCCATTCCTGGCGTTAAACACCAGTCTGGTGCCCTTTACTGGCGTTTAAATGCCAGTAACTATCTCCTCCAGGGTGTTCTATTTTTCATTCTGTTTTTCACTTTGTTTTTGCTTTTTCAATTGTTTTTGTGACTTTTCATGATCATCAACCTACAGAAAATATAAAATAACAATGGAAAATAGAAATTAACATAGATAAGTAAAATTGGGTTGCCTCCCAACAAGCGCTTCTTTAATGTCAGTAGCTTGACAGTGGGCTCTCATGGAGCCTCACAGATACTCAGAGCATAATGATGGCCTCTTAACACCAAACTTAGAGTTTGGTTGTGGCCTTCCAACACCAAACTTAGAGTTTGAATGTGGGGGTTTTATTTGACTCTGTATTGAGAGAAGCCTTTCATGCTTCTTCCTTTTCCTGTCTGCAAACCATGGTGCTTCCTGAATGGTGAAGAGTTGCTCATCCGGAAAGGTTCAGAGATCTCAGTAGGAGGGTGGGACGCCCCTGCTACTGGTTCTATCCGGGACAGGTGATCAGCTACCTGGTTCTCTGTCCCTTTTCTGTCTCTTATTTCTATATCAAACTCTTGCAGAAGCAACACCCATCTTATGAGCATGGGTTTTGAATTCTGCTTTGTGAGTAGGTATTTAAGAGCAGCATGGTCAGTATACACAATCACTTTTGAACCTACTAAATAGGATCTAAACTTGTCAATGGCATAAACCACTGAAAGTAACTCTTTTTCTGTGGTTGTGTAATTCTTCTGTGCATCATTTAAAACACGGCTAGCATAGTAAATGAAGTGCAGAAGCTTGTTATGCCTCTGTCCCAACACTGCACCAATGGCATGGTCACTGGCATCACACATTAATTCGAATGGTAATGTCCAGTCAGGTGCAGAGATGACTGGTGCTGTGACCAACTTGGCTTTCAGGGTTTCAAACGCCTGCAGACACTCTGTGTCAAACACAAATGGCATGTCAGCAGCTAGCAGGTTGCTCAGAGGTTTTGCAATTTTTGAAAAATCCTTTATGAACCTCCTATAGAATCCTGCATGCCCCAGAAAGCTTCTGATTGCCTTTACATTGGCAGGTGGTGGTAATTTCTCAATTACCTCTACCTTGGCTTGATCCACCTCTATTCCCTTGCTTGAAATTTTGTGCCCAAGGACAATTCTTTCAGTCACCATAAAGTGACATTTTTCCTAGTTTAAGACCAGGTTAGTCTCTTGGCACCTTTTCAAGACAAGTGCTAGATGATCAAGACAGGAGATGAATGAGTCTCCAAATACTGAGAAGTCATCCATGAAGACTTCCAGGAACTTCTCTACCATATAAGAGAAAATAGAGAGCATGCACCTCTGAAAGGTTGCAGGTGCATTGCAGAGACCAAAAGGCATTCTTCTGTAAGCAAATACTCCAGATGGACATGTGAATGCTGTTTTCTCTTGGTCTTGAGGATCCACTGCAATTTGGTTGTAGCCTGAATAGCCATCCAAAAAGCAGTAATATTCATGGCCTGCTAGTCTCTCTAGCATTTGGTCTATGAATGGTAAAGGGAAATGATCCTTTCTGGTGGCTGTATTGAGCCTTCTGTAGTCAATACACATACGCCACCCTATAACTGTTCTTGTGGGAACCAGTTCATTCTTTTCATTATGAACCACTGTCATGCCTCCCTTCTTGGGGACAACGTGGACAGGGCTCACCCAGGGACTATCAGAAATAGGATAAATAATCCCAGCCTCTAGTAACTTAGTGACCTCTTTCTGCACCACTTCCTTCATGGCTGGATTTAGCCGCCTCTGTGGTTGAACCACTAGCTTAGCATTATCCTCCAATAGGATCTTGTGCATGCATCTTGCTGGGCTAATGCCCTTAAGGTCACTTATGGACCACCCAAGAGCTGTCTTGTGTGTCCTTAGCACTTGAATTAGTGCTTTCTCTTCCTGTGGATTTAAACCAGAGCTTATGATCACTGGAAAAGTGTCACCCTCTCCCAGAAATGCATATTTTAGGGATGGTGGTAGTGGTTTGAGCTCTGGTTTAGGAGGTTTCTCCTCTTCCTGAGGGATTTTCAGAGGTTCTTTTATTTCCTCTGATTCCTCCAGATCAGGCTGAACATCTTTAAAGATGTCCTCTAGCTCTGATTCAAGACTTTTAGTCATATTGACTTCTTCCACCAGGGAGTCAATAATATCAACGCTCATGCAGTCATTTGACGTGTCTGGATGCTGCATAGCTTTGATAACATTTAACTTGAACTCATCCTCATTGACTCTCAGGGTCACTTCCCCTTTTTGGACATCAATGAGAGTTCGTCCAGTTCCTAGGAAAGGTCTTCCTAGAATCAGAGTTGCACTCTTGTGCTCCTCTATTTCCAGCACTACAAAGTCAGTGGGAAAGGCAAATGGCCCAACCTTGACAATCATGTCCTCAATTATGCCTGATGGGTATTTAATGGAGCCATCAGCAAGTTGAAGACATATCCGGGTTGGTTTGACCTCTTCAGTCAAGCCAAGCTTTCTGATGGTGGATGCAGGTATTAGATTGATACTTGCTCCAAGGTCACATAGAGCTGTCTTAGTACAAGCACCCTCTATTTTGCATGGTATCATAAAGCTCCCTGGATCTTGAAGCTTCTCTGGTAAGCTTTTCAGAATGACTGCACTGCATTCTTCAGTGAGAAATACTTTTTCAGTTTCTCTCCAATCCTTTTTATGACTTAAGATCTCTTTCATGAACTTAGCATAAGAGGGTATTTGCTCAAGTGCCTCTGCAAATGGGATCTTTATCTCAAGAGTCCTGAGATAGTCTGCAAAGCGGGCAAATTGTTTATCCTGTTTCACTTGGCGGAGTTTTTGAGGATAAGGCATCTTGGCTCTATATTCTTCAACCTTAGTTGCTGCAGGTTTATTCCCTACAGAAGTGGTTGGAGAAGCCTTCTTAGAGGGGTTACTATCAGCACTTGCAGGTGTCTGATCCCTCATTGGCGTTTGAACGCCAGGATTGGGTGCTGGATGGGCATTTAACGCCAACTTTTCCCCCCTTTCTAGCGTTTGAACGCCAGAGTTATTCCTCTCTAGGCTCTTGATGTCCTCAGAGGGATTTTGGGCAGTGGTTTGGTCATCCTCTGTCATTTGTTCCTTTCTTGACTTTTTTCTATTTTGAGCTGAGTCATTCAATGTCTTCCCGCTCCTTAGTTGGACAGCTTGGCATTCTTCTGTTATCTGTTTAGATAGCTGCTGTCTTGTCTGATTCAATTGTGCTTCTATATTCTTGTTAGCATTTTTAGTGTCTTGGAGCATCTCTTTGAATTCTGCTAATTGTTTTGTCATAATGAGTAATTGCTGATTAAGTTCAACAATTTGTTCTTGAGGATTAGGATCAGTAGTTACTGCCATAGCCTCTTCTTTTATGGAGGGCTCACTGTTTGAGTACAGATGTTGATTTCTAGCAACTGTATCTATGAGCTCTTGAGCCTCTTCAATTGTTTTTCTCATGTGTATAGATCCACCCGCTGAGTGGTCTAGGGACATCTGAGCTTTTTCTGTAAGCCCATAGTAGAAGATGTCTAACTGTACCCACTCTGAAAACATTTCAGATGGGCATTTTCTTAGCATCCCTCTGTACCTCTCCCAGGCATTATAAAGAGATTCATGATCCTTTTGTTTAAAGCCTTGGATGTCCAGCCTTAGCTGTGTCATCCTTTTTGGAGGGTAAAATTGATTCAGGATTTTGTCTGATAACTGTCTCCATGTTTTTATGCTTGCTGTGGGTTGGTTATTTAACCACCTCTTAGCTTGATCTTTTACAGCAAATGGAAACAGTAATAATCTGTAGACATCCTGATCCACTTCTTTATCACGTACTGTGTCAGCAATTTGTAAGAATTGTGCCAGAAACTCAGTAGGTTCTTCCTGTGGAAGACCGGAATACTGGCAATTTTGCTGCACCATGATAATGAGCTGAGCATTTAGCTCAAAGCTGCTTGCTTTGATGGGAGGTATATAGATGCTACTCCCATATGCAGCTGTAATGGGGTTAGCATATGACCCCAGAGTCCTTCTGGACTGTTCACTTCCACTTATGTCCATGATGGAGAAAAGGGAATTGATTTGAATTATATTTTTTTTAATTAAAAGTGACCGAAAATAATAAAATAAAATAAAAGAAAAATAAAATAAAATTTCAAAAACTAAAAGAAAATAAAATCAAAGCAAATTGAAAACTAAATTAATTAATTAATTAAAAAGATTTTGAAATTAGCAATTAAAAAGATATGATTGAAAATTATTTTGAAAAAGATATGATTTAGAAGATATGATTGCAAATAAAAAAAAGATATGATTGAAAAGATATGATTGAAGAAATTAAAAAGATTTGATTTTTGAAAAAGATTTGAAAAGATCAATTTTTGAAATTAGAATATTGACTTGACTAAAAAAAATATATGATTTTGAAAATCTTTGAATAAATTAATGCAAAATTTCAAAAATTATGAGTAAAATAAGGAAAAGATATTTTTTTGATTTTTGAATTTTAATGCGGAAAGAGAAAAACAACAAAATGACACTAAACTTAGAAATTTTAGATCAAAACAAAGAGAACAAACAAGAAAACTTTGAGTGTCAAGATGAACACCAAGAACACTTTTTTGAAAAATTTTTAAGTAAATAAAAGCACAAAAACACCAAACTTAAAATTTTTAGAAAATAAAGCACAAATTTTCAAAAAATTAAAGGAAAACACAAAGAAGACACCAAACTTAGAATTTTTTAAAAATCAAGAAAGAACTAAAGACATGCAATTTCGAAAAATTAAAAGAAAATAAAAGCATGCAATTGACACCAAACTTAAAATATGAAACTAAACTCAAATAAAAGACTCTAAACCAACAAAAATAATTTATTCCTAATCTAAGCAACAAGATAAACCGTCAGTTGTCCAAACTCGAACAATCCCCGGCAACGGCGCCAAAAACTTGGTGCACGAAATTACAATCACACTTTTGTAACTCCGCACAACTAACCAGCAAGTGCACTGGGTCGTCCAAGTAATACCTTACGTGAGTAAGGGTCGATCCCACGGAGATTGTCGGCTTGAAGCAAGCTATGGTTATCTTGTAACTTTTAGTCAGGATATCAGTAATTCTCAAATTTAATTGTAAAAAGTAAAAAAACATGAAATAAATACTTGTTGTGCAGTAATGAAGAACAGGTTGAGGCTTTGGAGATGCTTTGTCTTCTGAACCTCTGCTTTCCTACTGTCTTCTTCTTCATGCACGCAAGACTCCTTCCATGGCAAGATTTATGTTGGGCATCACCGTTGTCAATGGCTACATCCCGTCCTCTCAGTGAAAATGTTCCAAATGCGCTGTCACCGCACGGCTAATCATCTGTCGGTTCTCGATCATGTCGGAATAGGATCCATTGATCCTTTTGCGTCTGTCACACACCCCACAATCACGAGTTTGAAGCTCGTCACAGTCATCCCTTCCTAGATCCTACTCGGAATACCACAGACAAGGTTTAGACTTTCCGGATCTCAGGAATGGCTTCCATTAATTCTAGCCTATACCACGAAGGTTCCAATCTTAGATTAGAAACCCAAGAGATACGCATTCAAGCCATTGCTAGTAGAACAGAGGTGGTTGTCAGGCACATGTTCATAGGTGAGAATGATGATGAGTGTCACGGATCATCACATTCATCAAGTTGAAGAACGAATGAATATCTTAGAATGGAAGCAAGCGTAATAGAATGGAAAACAGTAGTAATTGCATTAATTCATGAAGAACAGCAGAGCTCCTCACCCCCAACAATGGGGTTTAGAGACTCATGCCGTAAAGAACACAACAAGAAACGTGTAAAGTGTCATGAGGTACAATATGAATCACTGAAAGTAGTATTTATAGTAAACTAGTGACCTAGGGTTACAGAAAATGAGTAAGCTAGGGTGTTTATTGTAAAATTCCACTTCCGGGGCCCACTTCGTGTGTGCTTGGGCTGAGCATTGAAGCTTTCATGTGTAGAGACATTTCTTGGAGTTAAACGGCAGTTTTTATGTCAGTTTGGGCGTTTAACTCCAGCTTTTGTGCCAGTTCTGGAGTTAAACGCCAGAATTCTTGAGCTGACTTGGAACGCCTGTTTGGGCCATCAAATCTCGTGCAAAGTATGGACTATTATACATTGCTGGAAAGCTCAGGATGTCTAATTTCCAACACAATTAAGAGCGCGCCAATTGGGCTTCTGTAGCTCCAGAAAATCCACTTTGAATGCAGGGAGGTCAGAATCCAACAGCATCTGCAGTCCTTTTTCAGCCTCTGAATTAGATTTTTGCTCAGGTCCCTCAATTTCAGCCAGAAAATACCTAAAATCATAGAAAAACACACAAACTCATAGTAAAGCCTAGAAAAGTGATTTTTATTTAAAAACTAATAAAAATATAATAAAAACTAATTAAAATATACTGAAAACATACTAAAAACAATGCCAAAAAGCGTATAAATTATCCGCTCATCAGTGGCAGAGGCGGCGGCGGTTGCTGTTTGGAGGCAGGGGCTTCGGGAAGGGCAATGGGTGTGGGGGGAGAGAGAGGGAAGGAAGGGAAGGGGGGCTTGGGTGGCGGATGGGGTCGCAGCGATGACGGCGGCGCGGTGGGGTGGTGATCGCAGAGGGGGGCAGTGGCGGTGGAGGGAGGAGGAAGAAGGAAGAAGAAGAAAGAAGGGGAAGGAGGAAGGAGGGTGGCGTGGCGGCAGGGTCTGGGTGGTCGGTGGGGTGGCGGTGGTTGGTGATGGTGGCTGGGTGGTGGTTGGGTGATTGGAGAAGAAGAGAGGAAGGAGAAGGGTTTGGGGGGCGCGAATGGGTGGGTTCGCGTGACTGGGGGGTTATAAATTTGAATCCACGCGATCGCGTGGGGCACGCGGTCGCGTGGTTGGGCTGAAATGGTGGTTGACGCGATCGCGTGGGGCACGCGGTCGCATGGAATGAATTAGGGAGCGAATGACGCGATCGCCTGAGGCATGCGATCGCGTCGCTGGAAATTGTGCTAAACGCACGATTCCAGCGTCGTTTCAGCGCAACTCTCTGTCTCCTTTTGGGGTGTTGTGCAATCCATGCGACGCGATCGCGTCGCTCACGCTGTCGCGTGGGATTGATGCTGTGCAAGTGACGCGATCGCGTCAGGGACGCGATCGCGTGGGCATTTTGTGCAAAACGCACAATGGCCGCACGATTCCAGCCTGACTTTCTGGACGTTGGATGTTTACGCCGATCTCCAGATCACGCGGCCGCGTGAATGATGCGGACGCGTGGATAGTGTTTTTCGCAAGTGACGCGATCGCATGAGTGATGCGATCGCGTCACACACCCTTTTTTTTTATGCAGTATGCAGAATGCAATGCTTAATGAAGGCTATGCAAAACTCCAGGTTCAATATAATAAAATAAAAGAAAACTTGAAAACAAGTAAAACTGAATAAAAAATGAAAAAGGAACGATCATACCATGGTGGGTTGTCTCCCACCTAGTACTTTTAGTTAAAGTCCTTAAGTTGGACATTGGATGAGCTTCCTGTTATGGTGGCTTATGGTTAAATTCATCCAGAAATCTCCACCAATGCTTGGAATGCCAATAGCCTCCGAGGTCCCAAACTAGGCATGTAAAGCTTCTGAGTAGCTTCAAATAGATTCTTAGGCTCGCGGGGTGACGAGTGTCAGAATAGATTCCAGGATCCCAAACTTGGCTTTTAAATCCGCCTTCGTCTTGATCTATATCTTTCCATCTGGGCGGTTTAGAAATTAAATTCTCACCAAGATAACCAAATGTTTCCCGAGATCCATTCGATTGATTATGATGCCAATCCGTGCACTTCAAGTTGAAGCGTGGAACCTTATTGAACCTTGTGCACCAACTTTGAGTACGAGCCATTTCCCTTTTACTCTTAAAGCCGCAGAGAGCTCTAAGCTGGCCATCTGTTTCAAGCAAACCATATTCAAGTGGAAAAATAAAGCTAAAGGTTAAGGATTGTACCCACTTGAAGCTTGTGTTGGGTGGTAATGGCCTTGGGATAGGTGGTTCCAGTGGTTTTGTGAGTTTTACTCCCTTGTGCTCTCCTGTGAAATTCTTCACTTCTTTGCAAGATTCTTCAAATGTATCCATGTCCTTATCAAAGCCTTCTATGTCTTCCTCATCACTTAAGTCATAAATTGGAGGTTGAGAGAAATCTACCTCCGTATCATCTTCGTACTCGCTTGGGGAAGATTCTTCGATCTCAGAGAATTCACTCGCGGATGCAAGTTTATTACTTGGGGATTGTGTACTATCTTCCTTAGCATCAGTTGTAACGTCCTTGACAGAATTCTCCACAACTCTGGGTTCCCATGGAAGTTCAGCGTCTCCTAAATCTTCAACCAACTCTTCTTCTTGTATAATGACAGCTTCCTCTACTTGTTCTAATATGAAGTCATGTTCTGTCTTGTCCACTGGAGTTTCTAATATCTCCTTCATGCTACGCTCTTCGTTAGATTGTCCACATGGGGCTCTGGGAGTCCCTTGAATGTTCGAACGTCTAGAAGATAATTGACTTATTGCTTGCTCCAGTTGATGAAGGGTTGTTTGAAGTTGATCTACTGTTCCCTTAAGGCGAACTTCTGATTCTCGGGGTGATGGATTTGGACGTGGTACATTGGGAAGTGGTTGTGTTTGGGAGTAATTGGATTGGAATCGGGGTAAATGAGGATCATATGGTGGTGAATGGTGAAAAGAAGCTTGTGAGTGTGGTGGTTCGAAGTTATGTTGAGAGGATGGCCTATAAGCACAGGGTGGGACTTGTTGGTAACTACGAGGTTGTCCTCCATGTCTATTTGCTTGGTATGCATTGTAGAATGCTCTTTGTCCATGACATCTTGGAGGGTGTTGTTGCCTAAAGGGTTGATCAAATCCTCTTGGCTCCATCCATCTTTGATTGCTCTGACCTTGATGCATGTTCCTATTATAACTTTCACTCCTTTCAACAATATTATAACCAAACTCAAAGCGAGAGGGGTGAGAATTCATAGTAGCTAATGGGAATAAAAAGGGAAAATAAAGACAAATAAACAAGTAAAAGAAAAATATTTACAGTAACCAATAATAAGGCACACAATTGCAGTTCTCCGGCAACGGCGCCATTTTGACATTGGGATTTTTGCCAGTAAAGAATTTTATAAAAACAGTCGCATTGTAGATACAGTCTCTAAACCAACAGAAATCCCTTCGTACAAATGTTTGGTTGTCACAAGTAACAAACCCCTAAATAAATTGATAACCGAAGTATTCAAACCTCGGGTCGTCTTCTCAAGGAACTGCAGGGAAGTATGTTCTTATTATTGGTTATGGAGGTTGTAAATTGGGGTTTTGAGAATGAGGAGCGAATGGTTTAATTAGCAATTAAAGTAAATGAAGAACAAGTAATTTAAATGGCAAGTAAAATAAATAGATGACTGTAAATAAACTTTTGGCAAGGTATGAGAAATTAGAGGTTCTATCCTAGCTATCCTTATCAATGATGATGAAAATTGAATCTTAATTCCACTTTGTTAACCTTTACTAAGGCAAAGGAAGGTCAAGGGATTAATTGGTTTGATCTTCGGATCCTATTTATTTCCTAAAAAAAGATTGGGATTATTGAAGTTCAATTTAATTAACAAAGATAACAATTATCAATCATGTTTGAGTTTGATAACTCCTGAGTTACTAATTTCTTAACCAAGACCAAAAAGGAGAAAAGTAAATCTAGTGGAATAAAAATGTCTTCAGATGAGAATAAAAGTAACATAAAAAAAAGAAAGCAATATTAAACTGAAATACCTCAAATAACATTAATTCAAAGAGAAATCTGTAACATGGAAGAATTCATAATTAAATTGAGAAAATAATAAAAAGGAATATTGAACCTGATAAAGAGATAATCCGGAAAGCGAATAAAATCCTAAATCTAAATCCTAATCCTAAAGAGAGGAGAGAGAGAATCTCCCTCTCAAAACTAAATCTAAATCATGGAAAAAAACTAACTAATTGGAGACTCTCCCTGAATGGATATATTCTCCCACTTCATAACCTCTGGTCTATGCCTTCTGGACTTGGATTTGGGCCAAAAAGGGCTTCAGAATTCACTATAAGTGTTTTCTGCAATTTCTGGTGCGTGGCCTCTGTCACGCGTCCGCGTGGGTCACGCGGTCGCGTCATTGGGAGTTTTCCTTGTCACGCGGTCGCGTCAGTCATGCGACCGCGTCATATGTGTTTCGCTCGAGGCGCGCGGTCGCGTCAGTCATGCGGCCGCGTCAATGCCTTTTCGCGCTAGCATGCGGCCGCGTCGTCCATGCGATCGCGTGGCTGCCAGTTTCTTCAAAAACTCTGTTTTGTGCTTTCCTTCCATTTTTGTATGTTTCCTTTCCATCCTTTAAGTCATTCCTACCGTAGAAGATCTGAAACTACTCAACACACGAATCACGGCATCGAATGGAAATAAAGGGTAATCAAAATAATTATTTTTAAGCATAGGAAACATGTTTTTCACATACATCACATAATAAGGAAGGGAAAGTAAAATCATGTAATTAATATGAATAAGTGGGTGAAGGATTGAATAAATCACTCAGATTAAGCACAAAATATATCATAAAATATGAGTTTATCATGAAGCCACGAGTTGGTACTTCTTGGGGGGCATTGGATGCCAGCTTTGGACTCCTTTTTGGGCGTTGGGAGCCAGCTGCTCCCTTTTGGGCGTCCAACACCAGGAATGGGGTTGGTAGCTGGCATTGAATACCAGCTATGGGCCTTCATTTCCAGAGCAAAGTATAAACTATTATATATTGCTAGAAAGTCATGGATGTTAGCTTTTTGTAGCTGTTAAGATCGCACCATTTGACTTTTTGTAGCTCTAGAAATGCTCCTTCGAGTGTGTGGAGGTCAGAATCTGACAGCATTTGTAGTCCTTTCTCTGTCTCTAAATCAGACTTTTTCAAAGCTCCTCAATTTCATCCAGAATTTACCTGAAATCACCATAAAACACAACAACTCAAAGTAGAATCCAAAAATGTGAATTTTGCACTAAAATCTATGAAAATATAATAAAACTTAAACAAAACATAATAAAAACTATATGAAAATGATGCCAAAAAACGTATAAAATATCCACTCATCAGAACACCAAACTTAAACTGTTGATTGTCCCCAAGCAACCAAAAACAAAGTAGGATTAAAAAGAAGAGAAGGATACAATGAATCTTAGAGTTTTTAATGAAGCTCAGTTTCAATTAGATGAGCGGGACTAGTGGCTATTCACTTCTGAACAGTTTTGGCATCTCACCTTTCTTTGAAGCTCAGAATAATTGGCATCTTTAGGAACTCAGAATCCAGATGATACTATTGATTCTTCTAGTTTAGTTCTTTTTTATTCTTGAACATAGCTTCTTTTGAGTCTTGGTCGTGACCCTAAGCTCAATTGTGATGAGAATTGTTCGTTGCTACCACTTAGTTAACCCTTACTAAATAAAGGAAAGTCAAGTGGATGAATTGACTTGAGCCACAAGTTCTAGCCAACTCCCAAGGAAAGACTAGCTTTAGTGCACTCCAAACTAATTAGCAATCTCTCCAATTATCAATCAACAAGGGAATTAGATAACTCAAGTATCACTAATTACTCTACCTAGGCCAAGAGGAACAAAATCTACACTAAAACTAAAAGAGACATTTCAACAAACACATAAAGTGCAATAGAAGTAAACATTATTAAATGCAAGAATTAAAGGAATCTACAACTACAAAAATAAGAGATCAACAATAGAAAAGCAAAGAAGACACATTTATTATGAATTACCTCTTATTGAATTGGAAGAATGTAGAAGGAACAATACTAGATCTACAACAAAATATAAGAACAACATAAAAGAAATTACAACAAAAGAATAGAAGAAGATTGAATGTAGCAACAAAGAATTGAGAGATAGAAGTGGAAGAAAGCAAAGATTAAAACTTAGATCTAAGAACTAAACCTAATCCTAATCCTAATTCTAGAGAGAAGTGAGAGCTTCTCTCTCTAGAAACTAACTCTCACTACTAAACTAAGCTAAAACTAAACTAATGGTAACTAACTTCTAAAGTATGAAAAGTATCTTCATTCCCCCTTCAATCCTTGACTTAAATAGCATCAGAAATGAGTTGGATTGGGCCCACAAGGCTTTAGAATTCGCTGGCCACGTTTTGCTTTAAGTGAACCAGGTGGCAGCAACGGCGCGTGCGCGTACTATGCACGTACGCATCACCATGCGCGGTTCAACCATAGCAAATCTTATGTCGTTTCGAAGCCCCGGATGTTAGCTTTCCAACCCAACTGGAACCGCATCATTTGGATCTCTGTAGCTCAAGTTATGGCCGATTAAGTGCGAAGAGGTCGGGTTGACAGCTTTTGCGTTTCCTTTATTTCTCCATGAGTTCTCCATTTCTACATGCTTTTCCTACATTCCCTTGGTCCAATCCTCGTCTCCTAAATCTAAATCACTTAACAAACATATCAAGGCATCTAATGGAATCAAGGAGAATTAGATTTAGCTATTTTAAGTCCTAAAAAGCATGTTTTCACTCTTAAGCACAATTAAAGGAGAAGTTATAAAACCATGCTATTTCAATGGATAAATGTGGGTAAAAGGGTATAAAATCCCCTAAATCAAGCACAAGATAAACCCTACAAATGGGGTTTATCAACCTCCCCACACTTAAACCAAGCATGTCCTCATGCTTAAACCAAGAATGAAGTAAGGGTATGGCATTTATTCAATGGAAACTAACTAAATGCAATCTACCTATATGCAACTATCTAAATGAACGCAAGTGCTTGGTCAAAATAAATCAATTCCCAAGAAACATATATGCACAAGGGCTAAGGACTAGCAAGTCTAATCCACAATTGAATTGAGTTATTAAATATTTTTACAAACTTGCATGAAAATTATGATCATAGGTGAAAACATGTAATTGAGCATCAAACCCTCACCGGTAGTGTTTGCACTCTATTCACTCAAGTGTTTAGGGTTGATTCTCTCAATTCTCTCCTAATCATGCTTTATAAGATTTGTTTTTCTTCTAACAATCAACAAATATTTTATGCATACATACATATATCATGAGGTCTTTTCATAGGTTGTAATGGGGTTAGGGTCAAGGTAGGATGCATATTTGGTTAAGTGAGCTTGGAATTTGAATCTTTGATAAGCTTAAACTTTCCACTTAACCCATATAATAACCTATACAATTAAATTCTACTCTAACTACCCATTCTACTCACTTTTTCACATACTCATGCATCCCTTTTCATTTCACAACACTTATGCATTGATCTTATTGAGCTTCGCTTTGGGGCATTTTGTCCCCTTTTTATTATTTTTCTTCTTTTTTTTTCCTTTTCTTTCTTTTTTCTATTTTTTTCTTTTCTTTTCCATATTGTTTTTCTTTTTCTGTTGTTCTTTTGTTTTTCTCATTTTTTTTCTTTCTATATACAAGAGCATCAATACATAAGGTTTTACATTTGATCAATACATGAGTATGTACCCAATTCCCAATATTTTCAATAACAATACAAAATACCCTTTTATTCACCCAATGTCCCAAGGTTCCCACACTTGAATGATACTCATACACACTAGCCTAAGCTAATCAAAGATCCAAATTAAGGGACAATTATTGTTTTTCGCTTTAAGGCTTGTAATGTGCTAAAATAAGAATAAGTGGGTTAAGCGTAGGCTCAAAGTTGGCTAACAATGGAAGATAAAAGGTAAGGCTATTTGGGTAAGTGAGTTAAATGAAATGATGGCCTCAATCATATAAATGCATGAATACACAAAATAATGGACATAAAGAATCAAACAAATCAAAGATTACAATCATAGAAAGAGAATAATGCACACAAGAAGGAAAAATAAGTGGTTATAAGATGTAACCACGCTATTAGGCTCAAGTCTCACAAGCTTGTGTTCTTAGCTCAAAACATGATCCATAATATATATAATTCAAGCAAGTTCTATGAAAAGTTTTCACTCAAATCAATTGACATGCCCTATAGATGGAAATCTTGAAAAATTCTCATTATTTTGACTAAGCTTATTGTGTATACATATGCAAAAATAAGAAAATGCAAGTAAAAATCCTAAAATCCTAGAATGAAATGCAAAAGTATTGGAATTAGAAATTTGTCACCCAAGATCGCCGATCGGTCGGACGACCTCCCCACACTTAAAAGTTTGCACCGTCCTCGGTGCACTCAAAGATGAGCAAGGGGGTACGGCGAATCTCCAGATTGCTGCGTGTTCTTAGTTTTGCTTCCATGATTGCTTGTGGTGCATTTATCATGAAAAACAAAAATACAACACCATAAGATGAGAAGATATAAAAGCAAGGAAGCATACATTGTTGGAATGAGGTAAATCACTAGAATTGAGTGAGTGAATTAGTGTGACATTAAGAAATATTAGGTGTGTGAATTCTAAATTGCACGGTTTAGAACACACATTAGTATAAAGAACTATGTCACAAAAGAAGCATGCACTGTACTCATTCTAGTGTGCTTGAGATGCTTTAAGTAAGCTTGTAAGGTAAGACAAGCATTAGAGAAGCATGAAAGCATTCAAGTCAAACATATGGATGGATATAATCATGAAATATAATGCATTAAGGTAAATGCACAACATCATCCATCAAGAGGTTGCCTAATCGAGGGAAAAGGATCCAAATCACATGATGGCTAGCTACAACATGCAATTCAAAAGAGTTATAAGCTCGAAGACAATTCTCATCACTTGGTATTTTTCAAAAGGTAAGCATGAAGAACTCAAAACCAAGTAACAAAATATAACCTCAATCATAGAATCCAACAAAGATTATCTAAAAACATTCTTGCTAAAATAGCATTTAGGCAATAAGGGATATAGCAATGTATAGTAAACAAAGTCAATACTCCAACACTTATGATGAAAAGAGAGAAAATAAAATGAAAACTAAACTAAAACTAACTAATCAACTAACTAACTAACTAATTAACTAACTAACTAACTAACAACCAACTAAAATAAATGGTTATCGATGGTGTTTGGAAGTGTTGGATGAGGGGTAGTAGGAGGAAAGAAGAAAGGAGAAGGAAAGAAATAGAAAAAGGAGAAGAAAAGAAGTGGATGGGAGAAAGGGTATCCACGCGAATGCGCACATGGCGCGGGCGCGCGGGTGGTGGAATAGAGAGAGAGGCGCGGACGCGTACTCTGCGCTCACGCGTAGATGGGGATGTGGGCATGGGCGCGGACACGTACCTTGCGCGTCTGCGTGGATGGCTAGCCAGGTCGGCGGCCTAATGTTGGCCCAGAGTTGGCACAACTCTCTGGTAAAAGTACCAAGAGTGCAGGTGGCCTAATCGACGCGCGCGCGGCATGTGCGCTTGCGCGTGTATTGCGAATTCAGCATGATGGGCGCGTACGCGCCAGGTGCGCGGACGCACGGATGGTGTTGGGCCGGGGGCTCAACATTCGCACAGTGAAGGCCTAACTCTCGGGTTTGCTAGCTGGGAGTGGAACTTCTGCATCTACGTGCGCGCGCCATGTACGCGGACGCGTAAATGGTCGAAAATGCTTGAAGTGCGCGTACGCGCCATGTACGCGTACGCGTGAATGGTGCTCTGTCTTTCAAAAAAAAAAATTTAATGTTTTTGCACCAATCTCAGCATTCTAAACCTCCAAGCATCTACCAAAACACCCTAAAACCTTATTTAACATACTAAACTACCAATTAAACTCAACTATCTAAACAAAACATGAAATTAAACTAATTCTATCAATATGTACAAAAGAGAAAATGAAAGGATTTTACCATGGTGGGTTGTCTCCCACCTAGCACTTTTGTTTATTGTCCTTAAGTTGGACTTATGGGGAGCTCCTCATCAAGGTGGCTTGTGCTTGTATTCATCTTGGAACTCCCACCAATGCTTGGTTCTCCATTGTGCCCCAAGATTCTTCATGGATTGAGCCAAGTCTTGATGGAGTTCTTCACAAGCTTGGGGCTCCCAAAGTTGATCCTCTTCTTGTAATCCGGGATCCCACACTTTATTTTCACACCCGTCTTGAAGTTGATCATCATTATTAATCCATCCGGGTGGTGAACAAGATGAATTCTCTATGAAATGCCCAACAATCCTCCTAGACCCATCTATTTGAGCACTATTCCCACCTTTGTATTCAACTCTTGAAGTATCAACCAAAATGAGCCTTGATTTGCAACGCCAACCACGAAACATCTTTCGCTTACGCTTCATCCCACAAAGGATCCTAAGTTGACCATCCGTTTCAAGCAAGCCATACTCAAGTGGGACAATAAAGCTAATAGAAATGAATTTTACCCACTCAAGTGAAGGAGTAGATGGCCACCTAGGCAAAGATGCTTCCAAAGATCTTGACAAAGCATAACCAACCCCCGTTCTTCTATTTCTAGGGACTTCCACCTCTTCACAAGATTTCTCTAATTCAATCCTTTGTTCATTAATAATCAAACTATCTAAGCCTTTTCCCTTAATCAAACTATAATTGGGAGGGTGAAAGGAGTTTACCTCCACAACCTTTTCAAATGCACCGGGAGAAGGTTCTTCAAGTTCAAAGGATTCTCCACTACTAGGACTTGATGCTTGCTCTTTATTGCCATGGGAACTCAGTTCTTGCTCTATCCCATCCAAGTCTTCATATGGAATATGCCTTGGAAGGTGTGCACTTTCCTCCCTAGCATCAATTTCAATCATCTTGGAGGGGTTTTCTTCAACTCTATGTTCCCATGGAAGCTCCGCATCTCCTAAGTCTTCTACCACTTCTTCCTTGTCTTCAACAATTAAAGCTTCCTCCAATTGTTCCAATACAAAGCAACTTCCTTCATTTTCCACCGGAGTTTCCAATCTCTCCTTCATGCTATGTTCTTCATTTGATTCTCCACATGTAGCCATGGGAGTTCCTTGAGTGTTCAAGCATTGGGAGGCTAATTTATTTGTTACCGCATCCAAGGTGGCCATGAAATTTTGCACATCCCTTTTCATCTCTTCTTGCCCTTGAACAAGAACACCAAGGGTTTCATCCATTAGAGATTGGGGTGGGTGGAAGGGTTCATTAAATTGGGGGGAGGGTTCATAGTAGGAAGGTGGTCCTTCTTGGTAGAGTTGTGGTGGTTCTATGTTTTCCACTCTTTCCACTTGTTGCACAACACACTCCATGGTTGCTTGAAATTGATCCAATGCTTCCTTGAGACGATCCCTTGACTCTTGTTCCTCTTGGATAATATGATTAGGATCATGTGGCTCTTGGATCAATGGATATGAGTATTCTTCCATGGGAGGTTGTGGTGGAAAGTAGTATTCATCTTGTGGTTGAAAATTTTCATATATTGGAGGTGGTTCATCTTGGTAATAATGTGGAGGAGGTGGCTCTTGAAAATGTTGATGTTGGCGTGGTGGTGGCTCTATGTGTGGTTCATATTGCTCATATGGTTGTTGATAGGATGGATATGGATTAGGGTCATATGAAGATGGTTGGTAAGAAGGGGCTTGTGAGTATGGTTGGGAGTTATGTTGAGGGTATGGATTATAGGCATATGGTAGTGGTTCTTGAAAATCACAAGGTGAGTCACCATAGCCATTGGATTGGTATGCATCATAGAATGGCTCTTCTTCATAGTGCATTGGTGGAGGTTGTTGCCATGAAGATTGATCATATGCATATGGCTCCTCCCACCTTTGGTCATCCCATTCTTGATACACATCTTCATTATAGTCCTCATTTCCTACAACATGTTGATAACCAAACTCATAGCCAAGATGAGAATTCATGATAGCAAGAAGAAAATGAAAACAAAATCAAATAAGAAGCAAGAAAATTAAATCCTAAAACTAGCAAGAGCTAACAAAAGCAAACATATTCACACTATTCACATATATACAATAACCAATAACATAACACCATTGCAATTCCCCGGCAACGGCGCCATTTTGATGAACGGATTTTTTGATGGTATAGAATTTCACAAATGAATTCTCGTTGCAAGTATAGTTTCTAAACCAACAATAATCCTTTCATACAAAAGATTGTTTGTCATAAGTAACAAACCCCTAAAATTAATAACCGAAGTATTCAAACCTCGGGTCGTTCTCCCTAGAAATTACAATAAAGTGTCTTGTTATTGGTTATGAGTTATTTTGGGATTTTGGATAAGCAGCATGAAAAGTAAATGGCAATGAAAATAAACTAACAACTATAAAAGGCTCTTGGCAAGGTATGAAAATTAGAAGTCATATCTTAGTTATCCTTCTTAATTGTGATGAGAATTGTTCGTTGCTACCACTTAGTTAACCCTTACTAAATAAAGGAAAGTCAAGTGGATGAATTGACTTGAGCCACAAGTTCTAGCCAACTCCCAAGGAAAGACTAGCTTTAGTGCACTCCAAACTAATTAGTAATCTCTCCAATTATCAATCAACAAGGGAATTAGATAACTCAAGTATCACTAATTACTCTACCTAGGCCAAGAGGAACAAAATCTACACTAAAACTAAAAGAGACATTTCAACAAACACATAAAGTGCAATAGAAGTAAACATTATTAAATGCAAGAATTAAAGGAATCTACAACTACAAAAACAAGAGATCAACAATAGAAAAGCAAAGAAGACACATTTATTATGAATTACCTCTTATTGAATTGGAAGAATGTAGAAGGAACAATACTAGATCTACAACAAAATATAAGAACAACATAAAGGAAATTACAACAAAAGAATAGAAGAAGATTGAATGTAGCAACAAAGAATTGAGAGATAGAAGTGGAAGAAAGCAAAGATTAAAACTTAGATCTAAGAACTAAACCTAATCCTAATCCTAATTCTAGAGAGAAGTGAGAGCTTCTCTCTCTAGAAACTAACTCTCACTACTAAACTAAGCTAAAACTAAACTAATGGTAACTAACTTCTAAAGTATGAAAAGTATCTTCATTCCCCCTTCAATCCTTGACTTAAATAGCATCAGAAATGAGTTGGATTGGGCCCACAAGGCTTTAGAATTCGCTGGCCACGTTTTGCTTTAAGTGAACCAGGTGGCAGCAACGGCGCGTGCGCGTACTATGCACGTACGCGTCACCATGCGCGGTTCAACCATAGCAAATCTTATATCGTTTCGAAGCCCCGGATGTTAGCTTTCCAACCCAACTGGAACCGCATCATTTGGATCTCTGTAGCTCAAGTTATGGCCGATTAAGTGCGAAGAGGTCGGGTTGACAGCTTTTGCGTTTCCTTTATTTCTCCATGAGTTCTCCATTTCTACATGCTTTTCCTACATTCCCTTGGTCCAATCCTCGCCTCCTAAATCTAAATCACTTAGCAAACATATCAAGGCATCTAATGGAATCAAGGAGAATTATATTTAGCTATTTTAAGTCCTAAAAAACATGTTTTCACTCTTAAGCACAATTAAAGGAGAAGTTATAAAACCATGCTATTTCAATGGATAAATGTGGGTAAAAGGGTATAAAATCCCCTAAATCAAGCACAAGATAAACCCTACAAATAGGGTTTATCATTCTTCTCTCATGGCTCTTTGATCTTCTGTTATTTCATGGAGGATTGTGGAGTGCTCTTGGTGTCCCATCCTCAACTGATTCATGTTGGAGCTCAATTCTCCTAGAGAAGTATGTAATTGGTCTGAATAGCCTTAAGAAGGAAAATGTATCCCTTAAGGCATCTCAGGAATTTCTTGTTGAGGCGACTCCACATGCCCGTGCTGTGGTGCATGTGTAGGCTCTCTAACATGCTCCATCTTTCTTTTAATGATGGACTTGTCCTCTTCAATGAGAATGTCTCATTCTATCACAATTCTAGCTGAATTATATAAGTGACAGATAAGGTAGAAAAAAGCCAACCTTGCTAAAGTGGAAGGCTTCTCAGCTATCTTGTACAATTCTTGAGGTATTACCTCATGTACCTCCACCTCATTCCTAAGAATGATGCAATGAATCATGATGGCTCTGTCAATGGTCACTTATGACCGATTACTAGTAAGGATGATAGAGCGTTGGATGAATTCCAACTATCCTCTAGCTACAGGCTTAAGGTCAAGCCTTCTTAGCTGGACAGGCTTACCTTGAGCATCCCTCTTCCACTGAGCTCCTTCCACATAAATATCTGAAAGGACTTGATCCAGCCTCTGATCAAAATTGACTCTTCTAGTGTAGGGATGTGGGATCCACTGGTCTTGAGAGACTAGGGAATTCAAATTCCCTGCCCCCTTGTGGGTGTTGAACGCCTAGCCTCTGCTCCTAGTTGGCGTTCAACGCCATCTTCATGCTCCTCACAGGGCGTTAGATGACGCCCATAGGGGACCTCCTTCCTAGCGTTCAACGCCAGACCTCTGCCTCCTTTGGGGTGTTAAACGCCCAGCCTCTGCCCCTTGGCTAGCGTTCAACGCCAGCAATGCTGCTCTTCTTGGACGTTGAACGCCTAGTTGGGACTCCTTTCTTGGCGTTCAACGCTAACTTTCTTGTCCATTTGGGGTGTTGAACGTCCTTCTTTCCTCCTTGTCTGGCGTTCAATGCCAGCAAGGGGCCTACTCCCGGGTGTTCTATTTTCAGTTTTGACTGTCTCTGTTTTTGTTCTAACTACTACACATGATCACAACTTATAGCAACAAATATGAAAATTAAACTGATATAACTTAAATAAACTAAACAAAAGAAATACTTTAATTATTGATGGGTTGCCTCCCAACAAGCGCTTCTTTAACGTCACTAGCTTAACGGTTAGCTCCTTATGAAGATGAATAGGGGCTCAGAATTTCGTCCCTTACAGTGAACTTCTTGCCTGTGCTCTCATGTATGAGCTCCATGTGCTCTAGAGACAGGATCTTGTTCACAGTATGTGGAATGACCAGGTTGTCAGTGAAGACAACTCTCATGCCAGGTGAGAAGCCTTCGGTGCGAATTTCCTTGTCCCTCCATCCTTTAGGTACCTTCTTCTTAGTACCTTTATTCTCAGTGATTGATGATGGCTGCACAACACCAAACTTAGAATTGGTGTTTGGGGTCTCTGTATAGCTTTGCACTGAGAGAGAGGGTTGGAACACTAAGTGTTGCACCATTGTCTCTCTTTTGTCAGAGGGAGAGTTAGGGTTAGGTATCTTGAATAAGATACAGTCCTCATGCAATTACAGGACTAGCTCTCCCCTTGCTACATCAATGATGGCATTGGCAGTGGCTAGAAAGGGTCTTCCAAGGATGATGGATTCATCCTTTTCTTCCCCAGTATCCAAGATTATAAAATCCGCAGGGATGTAAAGGTTTTCAACCTTTATTAGAACATCTTCCATTAAACCATATGCCTTTTTCATTGACTTGTCTATCATTTCTAGTGAGATTCTTGCAGCTTGCACCTCAAAGATTTTTAGTCTCTCCATTACAGAGAGTTGCATGAGGTTTATGCTTGACCCTAGGTCACACAGAGCCTTCTCGAAGGTAATCGTGCCTATGGTGCAAGGAATTAGGAAGCGTCTGGGATCCAGCAGCTTCTGAGGTAGTTTCTTCTAAACCAAGGCATCGAGTTCCTTGGTGAGCACTGAAGGTTCTTCCTCCAATGTCTCTGTTCCAAATAACTTGGCATTTAGCTTCATGAGGACTCCTAGGCAATGAACAACTTGCTCTTTCCTAGTTTCCTCTTCCTCATCAAAGGAGGAGTGATCTTCATAATCCATAATTTGTAACAAGGCATTCAATGGAACTTCTATGGTCTCCTCATGAGTCTTAGTTGCCTTCAGTTCTTCAATAGTAAAGTTTTTAGTGGGTGTTGAACACCCAGCTGCCCCATTACTGGCGTTCAATGCCAGATTTTGTGCCACTTTGGGCGTTGAACGCCCAGTAAAGACTCCCTTACTGGCGTTCACTACCAGTAATGACTCTTCTTTGGGCGTTGAACACCCAGTAGGGACTCCCTCACTAGCATTCAACGCCATAGTATCCCCTTCAGATTCGGCCTCAACTTCTACAGTGATGGACTTGCACTCTTCCCTTGGGTTAACTTCAGTGTTACTTGGGAGAGTGTTATGAGGGGTCTCAGGAAAGTTCTGTGAGGTTTTCTCCGGAGTGTTGTGCTTTAACTTATTGTAAATGCCTCCTTAGAATCCTCTCAGGTTCAGGATGAGGGTCAAAGAGAGGTTCTTTATCTATGTTCCTGCTCATAAACAAGAAAAAAAAAAACAAGAAAGAAAGAGAATGGGAGTTTCTATGTCAGAGTATAGAAGGAAACAGATCCTCTCAATTTTTTTAACAATTGAGGGAGTAAAGTGTGATCTCCCACCATTAATTTTATAAGTGGAAACAAAAATAAATATGAAAGAGAGAGCAATGGAGGGTTAGAGATAACACTTTACATTCTCAATTTTTTTTTAACAATTGAAAGGATCCATTTCTGAGTATAGAGAATTCCCTGTAAGATATGAAGAAGGAAAGAAGAATGAAGATAGAGGAATGAGAAGAAGAATTTGAATAGAGAGGATAGAAGAATTCAAATTTTAAGAGATAAAAAAGGGAATTAGAAAAAATATTTTTGTTTTTTATTTTATTTATTCATTGAATTTGAAAAACAAGCAGGAAATTAAAAGCTAATTAACTAAAAAGATTTGAAAATTAGAAGGTGATTTTCGAAAAAGAAGAAAGAAGGATTTGAAATTGAAAAAGTTTTAAATTTAAAAAGAAAGTAAGTTAGGTAAGTTTCAAAATTAAAAGAGAAAGATAAGATGAAGATTTGAAAAGAAAGTGATCTCTTTTAACTTCTTTTCAAAAGATAGAATTTAAATTAAAAAGATTTGAAAATCAAAATTGAAAATATTTAAAAGATTTGAGATTTTAAAAATTAAAAGAAAGATAAGATAGAAAAGAAAGATATGAAAAGATTTGAAAAAATAGTAAAGATTTAAACAGATTTGAAATTAAAATTTAAAAGAAGATAAGATAGAAAAGTTTTAAATTAAAAAGATATGACAAGATTTGAAAAAGATTTAAAAAAGATAAGATTTAAAATTTAAAATTTAACTTTACTAACAAGAAAATATCAAACTTAGAAATTTTTAAATCAAGATAAGAAAGGAAACAAGATTTTCGAAAATTAAAGAAAGATTAAAGGAAGATTTTTTTTCTTTTTTTTTTTTTTTGAATTAATGAAGAAAGAGAAAAACAACCAAAAGATACTTAACTTAAAATTTTTAGATCAAAGACACTAGTTTTTCGAAAATTAGAAAGAAAAATACCAAAAGACACCAAACTTAAAAATTTTAAGATCAAACAAAGAAAGGAAACAAGAACAACTTGAATACCAAGAAGAACGCTCAAGAACAAATTCAAAAATTTAAAGAAAATAAAGAACACACAAGGGATACCAAACTTAGAAATTGACACGAGACCTAAACAAAAGACAAAGAAAAGATGGATTTTGAAAAGTTTTTGAAAAAGAAAATAAAAGACACGATTAAAGAGAAACTAAACCTTAAAGTACCTAATCTAAGCAACAAGATAGTCCGGTAGTTTGTCAAACTAGAACAATCTCCGGCAACGGCGCCAAAAACTTGGTGCATGAAATTGACTTCGCAAGTTTCGCACAGATAGACCGGCAAGTGCACCGGGTAGTCCAAGTAATACCTCAGGTGAGTTAGGGTCGATCCCACGGAGATTGTCGGATTGAACAAGCAATGGCTATCTTGTAGATCTTAGTCAGGCGGATAGAAAATGTACTTGCTGTGAAAAACGCATAAAAACGGAATAAATAAAGTGTTACTGGATTGGTGTGAAATCAATGATAAAAGAACGGTTGAGGCTTCGGAGATGCTTCCTCCTTCTGGATCAACTTTTCTCACTGTCTACTTCAACTTTTGATGATTCCTTCCATGGTAGGCTGTAAGTGACTAACGCCAGGTCAGTGGTCATTAATCTCCTCTGCTTCAGATCAAATGCCAAGTTAGTGGTCATCCAACCTGAACGGGGGTGAAGCTCTAACAGTCCATTCCCTTGGTGATCCTACTCAAAACGCCACAGACAAGGTCGGATCTTTCGGATCAGAGAATGCTGCTTCACGATTTTAGCCTATACCACAAAGGCCCTAAGCGCCCCGTACCTAGGCTGAACTGATGTCTCCAAGTCTCCAACGAAGTCGTGGATTAGCCGTCTAAGAGATGTATAATCAAGCTTGTAGTTCAGTACTATCCCGTCAAGGACTCGCAAGAACCTGTGTAGAATAGGGATGACAGTCAAGTTACACTCCAAATTTATTAGGATGAAGAACGAAGATACATCTTGGAATGGAATCAAGCATAGATTGAAATAGAATAGTGATATTATTAATCCATGAGAATCAGTAGAGCTCCTAACCTTAACCTAGGAGGTTAGTGGCTCATACTGTACAATAATGTTCGAAAGTAAAAGTGGGGGAAGAAGATCCTAAACAAGGTGATCTTCTCCTATATATACTAACCTAGTAACTAAGAAATATAGAAGTATGATAGAATAGACTAGAGGTGCGAAAATCCACTCTTGGGTCCACTTAGGTTGAGTGCTTGGGCTGAGCTTGGGGTGAAGCCACGAGTTGGTACTCCCTATGGGGCGTTGGACGCCAGCATTGGACTCTTTTTTGGGCGTTGGGCGCCAGCTGCTCCCTTTTGGGCGTCCAATGCCAGGAATGGGGTTGGTAGCTGGCGTTGAATGCCAACTATGGGCCTTCATTTCCAAAGCAAAGTATAGACTATTATATATTGCTGAAGAGCCCTGGATGTTAGATTTCTGTAGCCATTGAGAGCGTGTCATTTGAACTTCTGTAGCTACAAAAATGCCCCTTCGAGTGCATGGAGGCAGAATCTGACAGTATCTGTAGTCCTTTCCCTGTCTCTGAATCAGACTTTTCCAAAGCTCCTCAATTTCAGCCAAAATTTACCTGAAATCATCATAAAACACAACAACTTAAATTAGAATCCAAAAATGTGAATTTTGCTCTAAAACATATGAAAATATAATAAAACTTAAATAAAACATAATAAAAACTATATGAAAATGATACCAAAAAGCGTATAAAATATCTGCTCATCAATTATATATATATATAACTCTTTAGTTTTTTGTATCGAGCTTTTTAATCTTAATATTTCGAGTGTGGCACCATTACTATTTTGTTTTTGCTATCCTTTATTTCAAGGCTTCTAGTTAAACTATCTTTCAAATATATATATACGTATGTACTTTTCGTTTAAAGATTGTAATACCTCACTACCTCTGATTTACAACTATAGCGTAAAGTTTTGTATAGTAGGATGTTATACGTCTTGTCAAACTGCATCTCTTCCTAAGCTCGTTCATCATTGTCTTCTCCAGTTGCACGCTCGTTGTCTCCTCCATTGACGCAGTGGTTATCAAATCCATAGGCGCGGTGGTCGTCTCCTCCATCAACGGCTCAACGCGTTTGTCGTCTCCTCCAGCAGCGCGGTTGTCTCCTCCAGTGGCAATGTTGTCTCCTCCAGCATCACGGTCGTCTCTTCCATCGGCGGCGGTTGTCTCCTCCGGCGGCTCCGTCAGACCACGCACATCCTTCATATCATCTTCAATTCATTAGGTAATTTAACTTTAACTTTTAAATAATAAAGTATCAAAATAAATTAAATATTATTTGTACACAAATACTTATAAATTAAATCATTAAAATACCATAATCATGTTATTGTGTAATAAATTAAGTGAAATGTGTGAAAGATCACCCTAAAAAATTATCTAAATTAAAAGTAGGGGTGGCAACACTACCCGAACCCGCGGGTACCCACCCCGCTCCTATCCGCTCGGGGTGGGTAATTACCCGCCCCCGCACCAAGGCGGGTTTTAACGGGGCGGGTTCTTGGGCGGGGCGGGGCGGAGTCGGGTTTAGGTTAAACCCGCCCCTACCCGCCCCAGTATATATAATATATATGTAAATATATATATTTTTAATATATAATATATGTAACATATATAAAATAATTAGTAAAATAATTAATAATATTATATCATATATACATTTTTACTTTAATTTATATTATGTATGTAAATAGTGGTTATATAATTTTTAAAATTTAATTTTATTTGTTGGATTTAATAATTATAGGGGCGGGTAGGGGCGGGGCGAGTACCCGCAGGGGCGAGTTAGGGTTTAACATTTTACAACCCGCGGGTAGGGTAGGGCGGGTTTGATGCGGGTTTTTTGTAGGGTGGGGCGGGGTCGGGTAGAGCAAAAACCCGCCCCTACCTGCCCCGTTGTCACCCCTAATTAAAAGATAGAATTTATATTGGTCGAGTGGCACTAAAGGTTTGCAACCATTGCATCAATATTATTAATGAACTCAATGAATCTTTGCAGTGATATGGTTTATTTAATTGTAGGAGTGTTCATTTGTTTATTTAATCTGTGGCATTTGAGTCAGTTTTTAGCATAAGTTGTGTTCTTGACCCTTATCACAGTTGTTTGAGTCTCACCACTATAGAGGCTTAAATTTGCACTCAAAATTAGTTGAAACCTACTAAGATTTTGATTGAGCTTGATGAAGGAGATCGCACTATTGATTCAGGTATAATGAATTGGTTTATTTGTCTTTTATTATTCGTTTTTTGTCTTTCATGTTAAACCATTAACATACCATGACATATTTTGTTATTATTGAATTGAATAGAATTTTCTGGAGTTATTAGTGTTGGAGATCTTGAAGTTTAAAGTAGAATGCAACTTTTCAACCATCTTAGATATTCACTAGTACTTGTATTGGTATATAATAATTTACATTGCTTCTTTTAAATTATTTTAACATGTTTTATTATTTTTTCTCATTTGTTATTTTTTAATAGGAATGAATGGTTGCTGATATAGTGTCAATTGAAAAAGACATGTCAATTGGAACTTGCTGTTATAGTATGCTGAATTGCTAATTTAGTGTGTTGTTTCACCAAATGTTGTTTTTATGAATTTTAGTGTGTTATTTTATGAACTTTATGATATATTATTTTTAATTTTTTATGTTGTACTTCAATTTAGAATAATTAAACTTAGATCTTGTGGTTTTTTTTTTTTGTTATTCAAAAAAATTTTTATTGATAATATTTTAGGAGAAATAGGCTTTAAAAGGCGAAAAATAAATTTTCTAGACATTTTTTTATAAAAATAGGGCCTTAAAATAGCTTTCTAAATTATGCGGATATACCTAATATCCGATCCAATCCACAAATATGAGGATCGGATCGGATCCGACCTGAAAAATTGTGAATTTCATATCCGATCCGATTCGTGTGCAGTCTTACAGTCTCCCACAAGTAAAGGAGAATGGTGTCCAGTGGTGCACGAGTGTGGCTCATTCACCAAAGGAGTAGTAGGCGAGGCCGCTGTTAAAAAATAAAACCTTTCGATAACAAATCTATTCAAAATAAAAAATTTATATTTCGAAATAAAAAGATAAAAATTATAATAAACAATTATTTCACATTTTAGAATAATTAACTTTAAAAATTAAACATTTAAAAAATTTATCCAACATCATTGCAACAAATAATATCCAATAAAATAAGTTATCTAGCATATTCAAAATTAAAAATATAAAATTCAATTTAAAAAAATAAAAAAAACATAATAAATATTTAATAAATTAATTAAATTAATTAATTAAAATTTACTAAAAATATATTTCACCACCTAACAAATGCTAATAACATGTCAACTAACCTATTTTATATTACCAAAGCATAATATATTCTACTCATGTATAGCAACACTAAATCTATAAAAGTACCTTAACTATAATTATATGCTTATTTATTTAAAGGAGGAAAACAACAACACTAACCTAAAAGTTGATCGCTCGCTCCCGCGATGTGTCAAGTTACATTCAGGCAGTTGATGTCATCGTCTCGTACATCTACGCCCACCATAATGTCCAAGTATCTCAAGAATATCAAAAAAAAAGTCTGATAAATGGAGAAATGAAGATTAAAGGGCAATGAGAGTGACATTTGAGGCGTTGTAAACGAGTTCATTATATAAGCGTGTCTAAGCATTATCCCGTTTAAAGTGTAAACAAAATAAAATTGCTTATATCTTGTTTATACTATAAACGAGATAAGTTACATGTCATGATACATGTGCAAACGTTATACGTGAACTACATGATATGTCTTATTTCATTTACAATGTAAATGAAATATAAGTAATCTTATTTCGTTTATACTGTAAATGAGATATGTAAAAAAATGAAAATCGATAAATATGCTACAAATTATTTATATTCGTAAATAAAATATTTAATTTATTTATTTTAAAAGAATTCCTTTACACGTAATAAAATCATAAATCAAGTAAAAACTAGTTTAGAGTTGGGCTTGGTACAAAGATTAGATGTATTATCTTTTATGATCTACCTCTTTTGCTACGTTCTTATTAGTTCATATATACAGCAAAATAATATGTTACACTCCTATCAAAATTTGATAACTAATAAATATTACCTTTCAAAAAAATAAATTTGATAACTAATAAATATTACCTTTCAAAAAAATAATAATAACGGAAATTTTTAAAATTAATTAAAATAATTCTTTATTATTTAAAACAAATAAAAACATCTTTAATTACACAAATTCGCTTTTTTTTTGTTGAGACGACGCAAGTCGCCTAATTACACAAATAATCTACTCACATACTAATTGTTGTAATTTAGTGTAGTATAATACAATTTAAAAAATTTTATTTATTATAATTTAATTTTATATTTAGATTATTTTAAATTATACTTCAATTAGTATAATTTTAGTTTAAGTAATATTATTATGAATACAAAATTAAATTAAAATATTTAAATTACATTGAAATATTTAAATATGGTGTAAAAGAGAGAAATACAGATAAATATAATGTTAAAAAAAGTTAAAAAATTATTTTTTTTTGTTCGAAGACCATGCTTGGCATGCAAATTGCCTACACCACGATCTGCGTTGCAGGCAAAAAACAAAAATGTGTCTAATTAAAGATGTTTTTATTTATTTTTAAAATAAATAATTATTTTAATTCATTTAAAAAATCATATTATCCGTGATTATTTTGAAATGAAAAATGTTAGAATTCAGCACTTTTTATTAATATTAGCTAATACTTTGAGTCAATATCTTATTTTAATAGAATTAGAATTTAAAATTTAGAGTATAAAATTTAAAATTTAATTTTTAGTGTCTAAAATTAGCTAAATAATGATAAAAAAAATTTATTTGGTCATATAACTTACTCTTTTAAAATATAAAACCTCTAAAATTTGGCATCTATTCATTTTAAGTAAACTTATTACGTATAGAGTTTACCAAACCATCTGATTTTTTATGTACTTAAATTTACAAAGAAAAAACTTTTTTTTACATCTTGTTTTTAAAAATAATAAATAAAATAGGAGAGAAAAAGAGAAGATAATTTGGGGAGGATTAATGATGATGGTGAGTATGGTAGGAGATAGTGATAGAGAGACAGAAGATAATGTGAAGGTGGGAGTAGTAATTTAATGCCATATCATCAATTCTGTTAGTCATATAATCATTTTTTGTTAATAGAAACGTGATCGATTATTATTTGGATACTTTTGTCAATTTTTTAAAATTTTTGGAGATTATTTTATTATTTACGAATATTTTTGTCAATGTAAAAAACTTTTAGAACTAATTTAGTGATTAACTCGTGATTCTAACTATACTTGCCAAAGTTTCCAAATTTTAATTATTAATTTATTAATTCTAAAAGTACTTTTTATTTGGAACATAATAATTTTGCAAACACAATATATAATTTTTGTACAATCCAAAACTCTAAATTAGAGTAAACTACTAAAATGATATTTAGAAGTTTAAATTGCTGACAAAAATAACCTTAAAAGATGCTAAACAAATAAATTTTCGAAAGATTTAAAACATGACAGAAGAACTAGATATTAAATACATATTCTAAAAAAAGACTTTAGAGATTATATTTTGATGCAAATTTTTGTAATCATTATTAAAAAAATAACATATTTTCATTCTTAAAATTTGATAATTTTATGCAAGCGATTTTTTTTTTTAAATTATTATGTGAATGACCACTTTTTTTTTTTTTGAAAAATTGAAAGAAAATTTAGAGATCAAATTTTGCTCTAAATTATTTTGTACATCTTCTAAATATTTATTCAAATATTATCACAAAAATTTGAATCAAATGAATAAGTCGTTTGCTAAATACAAAATCTTTGTCACTTACAAAAAAAATATTTATTGCTTATTTTTGTCACATTTTCAAATCATTCAGGGACTGTTTTGCCAATAACATCTTTTATTGATCTTTTTATTAGTAGTTGAATCCTTCGGATACCGAGCTGGTAGTTAATTCTTAGGAATTCTGCTAGGGAGACAATGGGGGTATCTATATAATGTCTACAATGGACTATTTATTTGGCCCATTATGAGTTAAAAATAAAAATCAACCTACATTTTACCCTAATTTCAATAACTATCTAATCCCTAATTAAAATTTTCCTTAATCCCTTTGTTGTTCCCTGACGCCAACCCTTTTCACCCAACCCTCACGGCCCCTAACCATTCCACCGTAGCATCTCCATCAACCCCGACCAAACCCCCGCGACCCACCCTCCAACAGCGCCGACCAAACCCCCCCGGCTCACCCTCCATCCGTGCCGGACCAGACCACCACAGCTCATCCTCCATCAGCCCCGACCAGACCCCGCGTGTCACCCTCCAGCGCGTTCCTCTTCTGTCGCCGGCAACACTCAGGTTGGTCGTCCCTTGTTTCCGTCACGGGTGTCGCTTGGCCTTCACCGGAGTGCCTCTTCGTCGACGGAGTTCCACACCGCAGGAGCCTGGTCGCGGCTTGCGTCAGCGCCAGCACCAAGACCGCTGTTCATGACCGCTGCGTCCTGCATCATCCGTCCTGTGTCGGCCCTTTGAAGCCGTGACAGTTCAACGAGTCGACGTGGTCGTTGTTACGGCCCCCAAACGCCTAACATCGTCAACGAACAACCGAAGGTTAGTGGGTTGATTTTTTTTATGTGATTATAACTTTTTCTGTTGCTACTAGTTTTACATGAAATGAATCTTGTTGAGGTGTTTGATTGTTTATAGTGAAGAAATCAATTTTTGCAATTTCACTGTATTGGAACGTGTATAACAAGTTGTAGATGCATGGTTGATATTGATTTAATCTTAGCGAGGGAAATTTTGCAAAAGTTTAGTTTAAATAGCGTAGTAATTTTCGCTCGCTGTGTGGATCTTTGCATGTAATAACACGTAGATTAGGTGACCATTGTCGTTCTTTAGTTGATAATATTTGAATGGTTATTTTAGCATGTTTTCAGATGGTTGGTTTCTATTCTAGGGATTGGGATTTGCTTTTAAAAAGTTTTTAACTTATTTGAATCATGTGCTTTTTGACGCGTTGTTTGTTTTTAAGCAACTAAGTTTGGTATCTTAATCCTTTGAAGGATATGTTGAAGTAATGTAAATGTATATATGGTCCTCAAGTCGAACTACGTACTCAATCAGTCAATCAATCAAATATAAGATTGCATTTGTCTTTTGTGATACTTCAATATTTTCAAGTTTCTATAATGTTAGATGTATGGTTGATTTTATCGTTGCTCATAATTGATGTTAAACGTGATGTGATACCGTACAAATCGGATGTTGATTTTTATTAGCTTATGGATGGTTGGTTTTCGTATAGTAGATCCTTTGTAGATTTTATTTTATAGATGGCTTATTTGAATCATCATGTGTGAGGGGTGTCTGTTTTTTTTAAGAATGCAAATGTATACATGGCGCCTATAGTGGGATCCGTACTCGAATATCCATTTCTGAATTGACATGAAACGGATGGTTAGTTTAATATCTACCTGGATGGTTAATTTTAACTATAGATACTGTTGTTTGGGTGTGCTAGGTTGTTACGTTGCTTGAATCTAATTTATGTTGCTGCTTGTCTTGTTTCCAATTGGTTTATCAGGTGCATTCATTATTAGAGGACAAAACTGAACCTGTACGGCGCAAGCAACCACGGAACAAGAAAAAGAAAGTGAGATCACCATTCACAGTACCTAGCACGAGGACGTTGATACAACGTGCCGAAGGATTACCAAATGGGTGAAAAATCAAAGGGAGGAAGAAGTAGCGTACTCAAGTTTAAGTACACCATTAGAGTTGCATATTTAGCTTATTTACTGGTTAGAGTCTTGAGAATTTATTTATGATACATTTGGAGGACTTATTTCTGATGGATCCTATTTTTTTCGAAACTTCTGTGAATCTGTTGGTGTACAGTTGTTCAAGCATGACGCACCTACGAGTGACTCAAAATGACCATCTATTTTGTTTATGAAAATAACCATCCAGATACATATTGAACCTAACTTCCGATATATTATGTCTTAGTATAGGGATATCTCTTTCATATTTCAAAGGGAAATGACTTGAATCTGTTAAGTGTTGACATCATGATCACTGTTCTTATCCCAAGATCCAGTCATTCCTTTAGAATGCATGCTACAGTTAACACGAGTTGAATCCCCCAAACCCAACCATCCACATATAGAATAAAAATGACCATCCAATCTCATAGAAATGAACATCCAACATATTTGAGTAAAGATAATCATGTAATTACTATCTAAAACGACTAGCTGTCATATGGAAATTTGTAACAAATTTAATAACCATACTTGTAAGATAAAGAATAACCATCAAGCATTATATACAAATCTGAATTAATCCACATTAAACTGGTTCATTGAAATTAATCAGGTTTAGATTCTTGCAACAACTACAAACAAACCTGAAAACTATATCTTTAGAAAATAAACACACCCCTTTCGTACAACAATAGCATCACACATAACATTTGCGTGTGGAAAAAATACCCTCTTCATATGCACTTGCTAACAAATGAATAACCATCGAAATCCTATATACATGGAGATAAAAATAAACGTACTCAAACCCATGTCCAATAGATTCTAACTATTGCCGAAGGAGCTTAACAAAGACATGAACCTACCAACTTATTGGGGCTGATTTCGGCCAACAGGAGAACCAAAGTTTATATCTTGAGAGGCCTCCGGACAAACCACCTACTAAACAACACAAAAAATGACAACATTTAACTACTTGCATAGTAATATACCAAATAATCGTGTAAGGTCAAATTTTTTAATAAAGATTTTCAGAAGTAGTCTTAAAAATAATAAAACCATTAGCTGAATTTTTTATTCAATATACTACACTAATAACGTTCCAGTGGGGTTATGAAAATCATGCACAGGAACATGGCTAATTGCTCATTGATGAGCAAGGTCTCCAATGACACCAACTCTTATGCTAATACATGCAAGGTGATTCTTTGCTTAAATAAATACATACATTCATATAGGATAGTACAAAATGCAACTAGTTTCAACCAGCATCAAATATATATGACATAATTTATTATCACACACAAATTATTCATACATATAATCATAACAAGAATATAACACAAGCTTAAAATTGGTTGCATCAGAAGTGATTATGTTGCATCTACTTAAGCAGTTAACATAAAATAGAGCCCTCTACTTGCACTAAGTGTAATGAATCAAAATCATATGCAAATAACCATCCGTTATCAATGCTTCAACGTACATTGCTTACCTTATTGGATTGCTCACTCTCTTCTACGCAATGGTTGGGAACGTTGTCATGTGGATTTGATGAATTGTCGTTACCGACGGAAGATGGAACACGACATAGCGGTTCAACGAAATTGCACTCCATTAACGATCTTCCGAGGAGGGGTGATGGACCTATCAAAGGTGACTCCACTTGTGATCCCTCTATCTTGCGAATGACGACGTTGAGAGGAAGAACCACGGTGGCTACAACGGATGGGGTGCACGACTGCGGCAATGCGAGACCGCAGGAGCGACGCAAACAATAGGACGGTGCTGCTAGGCATTCGCATTTGCGCACATCAGTGTTAGCCGGATCTATGTCGGACGGCGGTTGGTGACTGTGGCGATGCGGCACCGGCGAGAACCGAGGAGAAAGGGAGAGAAGGAGGTCACACCGTATAGAGAGAGGAAGATCGGTTTTGTGTTTGTATAACTGACGGCAATCCTAATTTGTTTCAAATTTTAAATTAGAAACTATTCAAAATTAATTAATTGACTATAATTTAATTTTAATTTCAATTTAACCCCATTGTACGCATTGTACACTACATACATTGACTCTTCATACTTTCTCTTAATTCTTTTATGAGAAAGTATGAGAAGCCAATGGAATATTTATACAATGGGTACAATGGAGGTTTAAGGAGTATTAGAAATATAACCATTAGTGTTACTTTTTCCCATCAACTGAAGCTTTTGGGATGAGTGATATCATAATATGGTATTAGAGATTCGATGCTTGGTGAATCCGAAACAATTAAAACCAATTTGACTTGTAATGCTTTTAGTTTCGGAATTTAAGATTTTTATTATATCGGTTATAATATTCAATAGACTTTCGTAGGATTCACCGACTAGTGCTGTTTTTTGATTAATTTTGTAGTTAGATATATGATTATCTGTTTGTGAGTTAGTTTGTATTCCTTTTGCTAGTTTGTTGGAAATGCCTTTGGGACTATTCTATCCTAAATGGTAATGTCGAAAGGGATAGTAGTTTTTATTGGGTGTTTTCTTTTTCTCCCTAATTTCAGATTGGACTTGTATTGAAGCATCTAAAAAGATTATGCTAACGAAGGCACTGCTATTGTGGATGAAGGAGAGGGCTATTATTAGTGAGAGAGAACGAGAGAGTAAAAGGCTACCTCCACACAATCAACCTCTGTCCCTGTCTTATGCATAGCCATTGTCGGCCCTGTCATTGTACCGTTTCTGTCCTCTGGGGCTGCAGCTACTACTATCCAATATTATTGCCTCAACTATGTCTTCTATTGTTTAACAAAATAATTATAATTTAGAATTAAATATTATTTAATTTAAATTAATAAAAATAATTTTAAAGATAAATATTAAAATTTAAAATAATTAGATTTTTATTTTACCTAAAACTTTCACTCAAGCTGCACATAATGGACATTTCCCCTACACACAAATGGAAAAACTGACGGAAAAAGGTTGCTAGAGTTACATGCACACCATCTATTTGTTGTCCACCATATCTTTCTCAATTCAATCAGAGTCATCTATACTTTTTAAAATAAATCTACATGGCTAAAAAGATTGAAACTTTACTTATACGTTATTTAAATCTTCGTCATACGAAAAAAATCAAATATTATTTAAAAATTACGAGGAGTGTTAGGGAGTTAGTAACTTTTGTGATTTGTAATCATTAAGTAGTCATTAATGATATTTTTAATGGTGTGAGATTTCATCCAATAGTGTGGGTTTATTCATTTTTGTTTTGACGGTTACATGTTGGTCAGAATTTAATAAAGTTGCTGGCCCTCTAGACTTTTTCCTTTTTTTTTAATCTAATAAGAGATTATAAATACCTTTTTAGCTATTGTAGTTGTAGCATTGAGTGATTAGAAGTGTCAAAACATTTTTTTTTTGGTTTCATGATAAAACTATGGTATGGACAAATGAGGTTGAGTGAGTCATCTCTTGTTGCATAGAAAATTGGGTAGAAGATTGAGTGAATCATCTCTTGGACCTAACTATAATGTTGTTAAGCCAACCTTTGCCATCAAGAGGGGGCCGTAGAAAGATATCTGCTAGCAGGGGCGGAGCTTAGTTAAGACAAGGGGGCATGGCCCCCCAAACTTTTGTTAAAAAAATTAGTACTACTTTTTCAAAAAATAAAAAATAGTTCAGTTGGCTCAAATACTTTAATTTACTATGACATAAAATATTAAAGTTCAATCTTCATCTCTTGTTTTTATTGCACAATAATTTTTTTAGTTTTAAACATTCAAACCTTGTTGGATTTGGACTAAACTGAGTGTATTTGCATTTCGCATCTCTCTATTCAATAAGCAACACTCCCTTTACCTTTGAATTCAAATATAAAAAATTAGGCATTTTTTATTTATGTAATTTAATATTATTTTATATTTTACTGTTTATTTAATTTAATTTTTTATATGATAAAAAATATTAGAATATTCAATAAATATTGATATTATTGTATTTGTATAAATTGGTAAAAAATTCAATAAATATTATAAATTTTAATATTTATCCTTCTAATTTCTTTTTTACATATTTTACAGGATATATATTCAAATTTTTATATAAAATAATTATGAAAAATCAAAGAATTGATGCATTTTTAAGAGGAAGGCTAATATTCAAGAAGAACATATAATTTTTACAATAGGAAAAGTATAGGTAGACAATGAGAATACTAAACAATGTGAACAATGGATAGATTAGATGTTCATTTCACTAGGTGTGCAGATGATTATTCTAATATTAAGATTTAGGTGGTTAATTTGGAGGTGTAGTGTGTTTTAATTTGATTGGTGGTTGTTCATATTGTTTAAAAAAATTATTGGTTACCTAGCATTACCCTTTACAATATCAACACCTGTGGATAGTTTTTCTACTTTAATGAATCACAAAGAAAGTGAGATACAATCTTCAAAAGTTTAAAGATCTGATAAGTTTGACCTTAATTCTTTAGAACGAGACACTGAAAAACGGCTTTAAATTTGGCAATATCACCCAAATTAGAGAGATGAGGTTAGGCGAGCTTATCTTAAATGGGGTTCATATCAAAAACATCTTAACAATTATCTTCTATCTGGCCCCCCCAAAATTTTATTTCAAGTTCCGCCACTGTCTGCCAGCTTAATATTAAGGAGCAACAGGCAAGAGATATGATGATCAGGGGTCTGTCCATGGAGGTGGAAAATGACAGAAACATTCATTTTTGGGAGGATGCTTGGTTACAAGGTGGCTCTTTAAAAGATTGTTTTTCGAGACTCTTCTCTGTTTCAAATCAACAAGGATCCGTAATAGGAGACTGTGGATTTTGGGATGGGTTAGAGTGGGTATGGAACTTCCAGTGGAGGAGAGAACTCTTCTAATGGGAGTTAGAGTTGCTCAATCAACTTCACGACCGATTACGGATTGTAAGGTTATCGATTGATAGAGAGGATTCAGTTGTATGGAAATTTGATAAAAAAAAAGTATTTTTTCTACTAATTCTTTTGTACAGGTGCTACAGAAAGAGACTCTCTCAGACGACATCATGAGTTACAACTTCACAAGCTCTATTTGGAGAGGCTTGGTTCCTCCAAGAGTTGAACTATTTGTATGGTTTGTGCTAGTAGGCAGGGTCAACACGAAAGAGAGGCTGAGTAGACTCGACATTATTAATCATCATGACAATATATGTGTGTTGTGTAAAAAGGACATAGAATTTGTACATCATTTATTTTTTGCTTGTGAGTTTACGTGGCAGGCGTGGTGTGCTTGGTTGACGTATACTGATAGAACTTGGGCCATCCCAGGAACCGTTAAAGAGTTCTTTGAGAGTTGGACTGGAGTAACAGGTGGGAAGTCTGAGCAAAAGAAATGGCTGATAGGATTCTGTGCGGTTATTTGGAACATCTGGTTGGAGCGGAATAGCAGAGTTTTCCAGAGAGTAGAGACAAGTGTTGAAGGAGTAAAGATTCTGTCCTTCTTGAATTACAAGAAATGGTATGGAGTTGATCCGTTTGGTTGTTGATGGTAATGCCGGAAATGACAACGGATTACAACTTTTTATTTGTGTTTATGTTTTGTTTTTTGTTGTCCTTTGTTCCTTTCTGCTCCACTTTATTGTGTTGAGCTACCTATGTTCAAAAAAAAAAAAGATTGAGGAGTCTCTTCAATTCAATTCTCAAACTATGATGTGGATAAGTTAATTTGATGAGTTTCTTTCTTATTGCATCAAAAAATTGGATAGAAAATAAAGTGATTCTCTTTGTATCCAATTTCAATCTATTCCTTTTTGTTTTTTATTTTTATTTTAATGTATCTTTCTTATTCAATTTCAATTCATGTCATTTTATTCATCTTTTTTTCCATTTCATTTAATATCAGAGTTCAGATATTAGATTAATCCTTATTAATCTATGTTTGTTCTTCTTATATCCAAAAAAATAAAAAAAAGGTTCAGTATATCTCACGTCCTTTCTTACGTTCTTATCTTTCTTATTTGTATTTAATTAATATCTTGTCGTTCTTGTTGATTTTATATTTAAAAAATATAAGAAAAGTATACAGAAAAAAAATACAAAAAAAAAATTATCTTCTTTATATTTGTCTCTTTTCATATATTATTTTTTCAGCTACAAGATTTGAGGACGAATCTTTTTTAAAGAGGAAGAGAATGATACATGCTTTAAATGTTCGTAATATAAAGAGATTAAATATTATTTAAAAATTATTTAATTTATTTTTATTTTTATTTATTTAGTTACTAGATTAGGTTTTATGTTTGTGAGCTTTAAGATTTTCTCTGTTTTAACCTAATAAGAGGTTATAAATACCTCTTTAGTTATTGTAGTCGCAGTATTAAGTGATTAGATGTTTAAAAATTCTTTTTAATTTCGTGACGAAATTATGATATAGACAAATGAAATTGAGTGAATCATTCTCTTGTTGCATCGAAAAATTAAATAAAAAGTTGAAGAATCTTTTCAATTCAATTCTCTAACGTGGACAAATTAAATTGAGAAGTCTCTATTATTGCATCAAAAAAAATAAAAAATAAATTAATACTCTTTTTATTTAATTTTAATTTACCTCTTTTATTTTTATTTTTATTTTAATATATTTTTTATTCTATTTGAATTCTTATCTTTTTGTTATTTTTTATTTTTTATCATTTAGGGTAACAAAAAAGTACAGTGGTATAGGTAAAAAGTTTCCTATAAATAGACAACTATATTCCGGATCCCAACATGCATAAAAAGGGAAAGTAGTTGGAAGAGAAAGAGAGTACTCCAAGTTGTGGTGACACAGCCTGACAGGCGAGAGTTCAATATCAATGAGATAGAGTAGTACAGGCTTTCTTCTATTTGGCAACAGTTTTCACCTTTTTCTTCAATAACTTGCAATGACGCCATTGGATACATTTTAACTTGTACTGACAGTTTGACACTTGAAATTATTCAACTTATTGAATTAAGTCACGGTCTAACTTTCAATATTCAAGTAAGAAAATAAAAAATATAAAAAAATAAGAAACAAAATTTAATAAAAAAAAATATAAATAGATCTTTGACTTTTTGTTTTGTGGATATTTTTGTCTTTGATCATTAAAAAATACTTTTAAGTTCATCTCCCCTTTAAAAATTAGACAAATTAGTCCCTCTATGCAAATGCCTTCATCAGACCCAACGAAAAAAATCTGACATGGTTCCATTCTGCTTACCTAACATTACGGCTGCCAACGTGACACATTAGTGGAAGGCCAGTTTTTAAAAAGGGACAAAAAAGTCCCTCTGTCTCAAAGCCACTTCTTCTACAAGGTGTTCAAGGCATACACACGGCTCTGGAAGTACCAGCAAGAGAACCGGTTAAAGCTGGTTCAGTGCGGTCTCGAGCGTTGGGAAATCAGCGAGATTGCGAGCTGAATTGGCCAGCTCTACTTCAGCCATTACATGAGGACCAGCGACATCAGGTTCCTCATCGAGGCCTACGTATTCCACGAGGCCATACTCAGCAAAAGGGACTTCGAAGGATCTGAAGGCTCGCCGAGAGATTTGGGAGTCCGGTCCAAGGAGTTGAGGTTTTACGCGCGGTTCTTGCTTGTTTCGATCATTCTGAGCCGCTCCAAGATGGTCAACCACCTCATGGACCGCTTCGTGACTCTCATTGACGATTGCAGAAATAACTTCCGGGTAAATACACTTCCGCTCTTCTCAAAATTCCGGCTAAAAAAATGCTTCTCCTTATGGAAAGTTGTGTTTTCTAGCTTGATTTTGGAATTTGAATGGTTAATTGTTGAAGGGAAGTGAATTAGCGTTCATCCACTAACTTACTTTCTCTCGTTTTTGTTACTAACGTATTTTAGACTAAAACGATAGCTTATAAATTCTATACATGCTTTTTTCTTTCCTGTGATACTCTTTTTAAGTATGAAGGCGCTCTGTTTAGATCAATTACCTATATGGTTATTGCATCATACTTGATTTAGAGTGACTAAAATAGTATGTCGTGTATTTAGAGTGTTCTATAAGGTAGCGTTTGGTAGAGAGACTGAGACTAAGAGACATGGATTGAAATAAATCTCAGTATTCTGTTTGGTGCAAAATGGGAGACAAGAATTGAAACAAGAATGAAACTCTAATTTAATTTGCACAAAGGGTAAAATTGGAATTAATTAATTGAAATGAAAGTATTTTAGATATAAAATGTTATTAAAGTTTCAGCCTCCATCTCTAAAAACTTCAGTCCCTTGTGTCCCTACTTTTTGGAAGTACTGAAATACTAAAATTTTAGAGATAGAGACAGAAATTTTAGTACCAGTCTCTGAACTAACAAACACGATACTGAGTCTCAGTCTCTCAGTTTCTGTCTCAGTATCTCAAAATAAACGCTACCTAATTGTTGTATTCAGTATAATACATAGCTACATGCTTGTATGTTTTATCATCTATAACGTTGTTAGTGTAGGACATGTCGCTAAATCTTTATTGAAGCTATTTGTAGCGGTGCAAAATATATTGAGGGATAGAGCAGATAAGATTAGGCTCTAAAACAAGAAGAATGAAAAATTTGCTTAATTAATATATGCTACTTTGAGATAGAGAAATTTTTTTGTCCATTTTCTAAAACTAACCATCCACTAATGTGCCATGTGGGCAGTCGTAATACCAGGTAAGCAGAATGAGAGTTACGTCTAACTTTTCTGTTGAGTTTGACGGAGACATTTGTACGGAAGGACTAATCCGTCCAACTTTTAAGGAGGTGAGGAACTTAAAAGTATTTTCCAATGGTTAGGGATGAAAATATCTGCGGGACAAAAAGTTACGAACTTATTTATCCTTTTTTCTAAAAAAAATGTTTCAGTACACAAGTATTTATATAAATAACTTATATTTTTATTCTAATCCAAAATTTTCACCCCTATTTATAATCATTCACTTTTATAATTTATTCTAATTTCTTCAGATTGAATATCCAAATATTTAATAACAAATATTTTACCTATTATATTTATTTAAATTCTCTAGATAATTTTAAATTATTTTTTATATTTCTAAACATATATATACTCTTTTAAAATATTATATTTGTATAATTTTTTAGGATCTTTCAAAATCTTATGAAAATTTTTAAAACATTATAAAATTATTTAGAGTTTACTCAAATACTTTAAAATTTTTTAAATTTTTATCCAAATACAGTGAAAATTAATATTTTAAAATTTACTTAGAGACCATAACTTGTCATTCCAAAAAATATACATTAATACTATTCCATTTACTTTTAATAAATAATTTTTTAATTAAATTTAGTTTTAAAACACATATAGCATAATTAAAATAACCAAAATATATTTTTATGTACATATAATAAAAAATCAGTTATTAAAAATTATAAGAGTTGGTCGAATACAACTCGACTTGATCAACCCCACAAAAGTAATAAAAATCTCTTCAAAAGGTTTTTTTAGTTACATAATTAACACATGAAAGTTGAAACTACTAAGGCCAGTTTGGATAACTAACTTAATTAAACTCTTTTTGATAAAATAACTTAAACAATAAATGATTCTGTTAAAAGTAATTTATAAATAAGTTATTTTGTGTTTGGATTTTTAACTCTAAAAATACTTATTTTAAAGAAATGTAATGAAAAGTAGAAGTATTATGAGAGAAGTCATTTTTTTTAACTTCTCTATAAGCTCCAAAATAGCTTCTTAAAAAGTTACAATTTGGTTTTGAAAATTGCACCCGACATTAATACTACTACTTTTCATAAGTCAAAAGTTAAAAAAAGCTACTTCTAGAGTTTCAAAGATCAAACTACATATTACAGATGGAGACAATTCAGGCATGTAATTACAGGAAATAAAAATGATACAGAGAATATATTTGCTTGTGTGGTTATCTTCGCTTCTCTATCTTCACTGGGAACCCACCTTTCATCAGCGACGTAAGGTATCCGGTATACTCCGGCACCACCCCTTCCGCCACCGCCGGAACCACCCTAAACTCCCTTAAGATTCCTGCCACCACTCTCTTCATCTGCAAAAACGCCATCTCCTTCCCCAAACACACCCTAGGCCCGGCCTGAAACACTGTGTAACTATACGGATCAACTCCAACAAAAGCCCACTTCCCCTCCCCATCCCGCCTCAACCACCTTTCGGGCCTGAAATCGGCCCAATCCGCGCCCCATATCCTCTCACTCCTTCCCATCGCAAAGATATGGTACGCCAGACGTGTCCCTTTCTTCACAAAAGTACCATCAGGTAAAACGTCGTCGTTTGCAGCCTCTTTCGTATCCACAGGCACCGGCGGGTACAATCTCATGCTCTCGCACAACGCGGCGTGAGTATACACCATGTCCTTTAGCTCCTCGTAAACGGAGGAACCATCTACGTGGTTCTTCTGGATAATTTCACTAACCACCTCTTCCTCCACGTGCGGATGGCTAGCAAGAAGCCAGAAGAACCACGTGAGCGCTGCGGAAGTAGTGTCCCTCCCAGCGAGAATGAAGCTGATGACTATGTCCGTTACAAACGACTCGTCGTTTTGTCCGGAAACCAAGAACCGCGACAATAGATCCACGGATTGCAGCGTTTTCTTCTCTTCAAGCTCTCGCTTCTTCTCCTCTACGATCTTCTTTGCTAAGCCTCTCACCTCCGACACTGCGGTTCGGAGCCTATTTTCGGAACCTATGTTTAGGATTTTCTTTATCTTCCATACCAGCGGCACCGCGGAATTGAACCTCTCGCTGCTGATTCTTGTTGCGTCGTCGAAGGCCTTGGCGAAGGTGGTTGTTGGAAGCGATGGGAGGAGGTATTCCGGATCGTAACCGAAAGCGATCTTGCATATGTTATCGAAGGCGAAGCGTTGGAGGATATCTTGTAAGTCACATGTATTTGTTGCATTAGCGTTGGTATGATTACACGTGGCAGATAAGATTGGGATGAGGCGGTTGGAGAGTTCGGCGTCTACAACGGTTTCGACGAAGTTGCGGAGGGATCTTGTGTTAAACTCGTGGCTGGAGAGCTGGCGCTGGAACTTCCAGTTGTCGCCGTCGGAGTTGAAGATGCCGTCACCGAGGAAGTCGCCGAGGGCGCGGTTAAGGGTGGGACCTTTTTGGTAGGTTGGGAAATTGGACTTGAGGATGTGGTGGACGATGGCGGGGTCGGCGGTGAAGATCTGGCGGGAGCCAAGGGAGCGGCGGAGGGTGAAGGTGGAGGAGGACGGAGAGGAGAGGAGGATGTCGGAGATCCAGTGGATGCGGCGGTGTTTGTTGGCGGCGATGGCGAAGATGGAGCCAATTATAGGGTAGGCTTTAGGAGTATTGGTGTTTGGTGGAACTCTTTTGGGTGTTGAAGATGAAGAGCGTGTTGTTGCTAAGAACCAAGTGAGAATTGCAAGAAATAGAAGGAAGTAAGCTATGGGAAGAAGCTCCATGTTTTCTGGTTTAGAAGGTTCTGCAATTGCTTTCTTATTGGTGTGTTTTCTTTCATGTTTCGCTTGCTGCAATATTTATAGTGTCGTGCGTCAAGAGAATTGGTTTTGTGATTTTCCTTTTTCTTGTAAGGAAATCACATGCATATACTAATTTTTTATTTTTGAACCAAACAAAATTTTATTTTTTGTTCTAGAAAGTCTAAAACATATACTAAAATTCTATAATTGTAAACGAATAACTTTACAAAATACCCAAAATTACCATTCATGACTCATCATGAGTTATGAATATTTTAAGACTTCACTTTATGCATGTAAAAAAAAATTAGATTTCGACTTAGGCATATTGCATTCATAAGATATACGTGAATTAACGAGAAGTTAGTATTATAAATCCTCAACTGATAATACTCTGGTCATGGCTCAAAATTGATATTGATTTAGATAAATATTTGGTGATTAATTAATTTTTTTTATATTTATTTTGTATTTAAGGTAATATTAATCAATTTTTATTATTTTCGCTAAAAATATTTGGTTCTCCATTTATTTATGATATCAACATAATTAAGGATAAGCAATAAAGAGAATATATCATAAATAAAAGTATATAGAAATTACAATCTAATTTCTTCATTTTTCTGTTTTATATCTATTTAATCACAATATAATCGAGATATTAAAAGGTTAAATGACTTTTTTTTAAAATATTTTTATTATATGTAATTCATAAAAAAAAATTTATTTTTAAATTTAAATTCAAGACTCTTTTATTAAATTATTAATTATTTATCATTTCAATTAATTTAATTTTTAATAATTTTATATATATATTTAATAAAAAAATGATTAATTAATAAACACGCTTACCTTTGTGTCTATTAACAAAATTTGTTAATCGCAATGTTTTATTTTTTGCGTTATAAAGTTGTAGATACGTAAATGCTTACGAAGTAGTACTTACGTGTCGGTTTCTCTTAACATGAGAAGCATGATTTTCAGACCATTATTATTATTTGTTACTATTTTGAATTGACTGCTGTTATAGAAAATACATCTTCTCAATTTTTTTAATTAAAAAAATAAAGTGTAGTCTTCTATTATTAATTTTATTAATAAAATAAAAAATACAAAAAGTATTAAAAAATTAAAAATTATATTTTATTTTTTTAATTATTAAGAAAATGAGAAGATCCATTTTTTTCTTAATCAAAGATATGAAATTCGAATCCATAATTTCTTAATTAAGTATGAAAAAATTATGCTATTTGAACTATTACTCATTCGCATGAGAAGAATCCATTTTCGCGGTTATATACTTATATATTCGTATGTCATTAATTACTTGCTCCTACTGTACGAAATCTTATTTTATTAGAACTTTGAAATTATCAAGTTCATTTTTATAAGATTGGTTTATTATGTTATGCAGATTTAATTTATTTGGCTTTAATATATTAGATTCCGCCTAGAAGAAATATTTACTTAAATAATGCTATATAACTAAATATTATAGATAATAAATAAAAATATATAATTAATAATATTATATTTATAAAAAAATATGAATTATTTTTTAATTTAATTAACTTAATTAATTGTTTTTAATTATTTTTTTTATTTAATTATAACAAAAGTTAATTTTAAATTTAATATGAATCAAATCTTAAAAAAATTTATTTTATTATTATATTCATAATTTTATATTTTTTTAAATAAAAATTTTAAAAATTCTATATTTTCATTCTTAAAAAAATTTCAAATCACCTCAAGACATTTTATAAAAAATAAAAATATTTTAAATTTAATTCATCTCTATTTATTGAAAGAGGTTTGTTATACATATAAACATTTTTGACATACAAGTTCATACAAGTTAGTCCAAATCCAATAAAAATAATCCTCAGTTTAGATTGCGTGTAAACACGCGATTTTCCAACTCTTGAATAGCGCAAAAACCATTATGACAACCGGTTCTTCTCCCTCAATTAAAATCGCAACACTCAAAATTTAAACAAAGATCAAAATTTCTCAAAAATTTCTCAAAATCGTCGCAAAAAGTGAAGGAAGTTTTGAAGCTGAATTCGAAAAGAATTATAAGAAAATGAAATAAGAAGATAAAGAAGAAGAAGCAGCATAAGATGAGGAGGAGAAAGAGGAAGAGTTTTAAATTATGTAAAACCTATTAGTACAAAAATACCGAAATTCTTAAATGATACACATAGATATCTTAGTTTTATACCGAAATTTATAATAAATACACAAAAATGTTTCCTTTAATGCTGTATTTTTTTTCTTCTTCTTCTTCTTTTTATTTATTTCTTTCTTTTAGTTGAATGAATGTGTTTGATTTTTTTTGTTTTTATTCTTGTTAAGAGAGTAAAATAAGAAGAAACTTAAGAAAGTAAAACAAGAAGAAAAATATGAATAAGAAAAAAAAAGAAGAAGATAGTGATGATGATGGAAAAAAAAAAGAAGAAAAAGCAGCAGAAGATGAGGAGGAGGAAGAGGAAGAATTTTAAATTATGCAGAACTTATCAGTACAAAAGCACCGAAAATTCTTAAACAATATACATAAATATCTTAGTTTCACATTGAAATTTGCTGCAAATACACAAAAATATTTTCTTTAATACTTCATTTTCTTCTTCTTCTTCTTTTTCTTATTTCTTTCTTTCTTTTAGTTGAATGAATGTAAATTCATCATTTTTCAAGTAATTTTGTAGCATTATGTGTGTTCTTCTTTTTCTTTGTTTAATTTTTTTTATTCTTTTTAAGAGAGTAAAATAAAAAGAAACTTGAGAAGGTAAAACAAGAAGAAAAAGATGAATAAGAAAAAAGAAAAAGAATATGGTGATGGTAATGAAAAAAAGAAGAAGAAGCAACAAAAGATAAGGAAGAAGAAGAGGAAGAGTTTTAAATTATGCAGAACTTATCAGTACAAAAACACGGAAAATTTTTAAATAATACACATAAATATCTTAGTTTTATATTGAAATTGGCTGCAAATACACAAAAATATTTCTTTTAATGCTGCATTTTTTCTTCTTTTTTTTCTTATTTCTTTCTTTCTTTTAGTTGAATGAATGTAAGTTCATCCTCTTCCAAATAATTTTGCAGCATTATGTGTTTTCTCTTCTTTTTTGTTTCATTTTTTTGTTTTTATTCTTGTTAAAAGAGTAAAACAAGAAGAAACTTGAGAAGATAAAACAAGAAGGAAAAGATAAATAAGAAAAAAGAAGAAGAAGATGGTGATGATGATGAAAAAAAAAGAAGCAGCAGTAAAAGATGGAGAGGAGGAAGATGAAGAGTTTTGAATTATGCAGAGTTATCAGTACACATACACCGAAAATTCTTAACAATACACATAAATATATTAATTTTACACCGAAATTTGCTGCAAATACACAAAAATATTTTCTTTAATGCAGAACTCCTACATTACATTCAATTCAAACTATCAATGATGAACAGTAATTTTCACAAACAAAAACAACATTATTCACCTACAGAATCATAAACTACTAATGAAAACATTAACTAGAATTGAACCACACCTCAGCCACTTGATTGGATTCAAAACAATAATCCACTTCGCTCTGGTTCAATTGACAACTGAACTTGAATCATTCATTATCTTCAACAACGAGATAACTGTTCAAAATTGATGATTTCAGAGCTTGATTTTAAAAATGTAGAGAACGAAGGAAATCGTGAAAAATGAAGAAAGAGAAACGCAAAGAACGCAGAGATGGAAGAGAACATAGATCGAAAACGCTGAGAAAATTCAAAAACGGAAACGAAACCCTTTCGAAAAAGGCAGTTATATATTTGCGCGTTGATTGAAAAGTTGGTCAGATAATGACGCATGAGGTAAATTAGGTTAAAGAGACTTGTATTAAAAAATAACTTATATATGAAGAATATTTGTTATTGAAAATAAGAAACGTCTAAAATTATTAGTTTGTGACCTACAAATAAAATAATAAATAATAAATTTACACTAATTTATTGATTATAGATATTATGTATTTAAAATTATAGATGTTATAGTATAAAATTATGGATATTAAATTAAAATATTTTAACAATTTCTACTATACAACTCATATGTTATATATAAATTATTATTATAAAAAATAAAATATAAAAAAATAAGAAATAAATTTTTAAAAATAATTATTAACTCATCATATCAAAATCAATAAATAAATTAAACATACATATCAATATTAAATAAAAAATATTAAAATAATTAAAATCATCATCCATTGGTGCACATAAGAGATAATTTGAAATATACAATAAAAAACATAGTTTAAAGTTTGGTAACATTAATTATAAAATTTTGTTAATTATGAACATTATATATATGAAATTATAAATATTATGAGTAGAAAATTATAGATGTCATTAATATGAAATTATAGATGTTATATTACTTAATTATAGATATTATATGTATAAACAATAGATATTAACTTTGTCAATTGAATAAATTAATTTAAGTATTTGACATTTTTTTTTAAATCCAACTAAAATAAAATTTAAAAACATGTGTGATTAAAAAATCAAAATAAATTATTCCACTTTAAAAAATATGAAACAAATTTTTAAATTATCGAGGATGGTGATTTAAAAATTATACGGTGATTTAAATGTATAATGCCTTTAAAAAATATATTAAAATAATTTAAAATCATGATTTATTGGTACATATATAAAATAATATATAATTTAGAATTGACTAATATTAATAGTAAAAATCTGTTAAATATAAAAATTATGTATATGAATTTATGATGTTACATAATAAATAAGTAATGTGCTTTTATTGTTATAATTTAAATTAAATGCCATAAACATAAATTGTGTATTCAATTAATAAGAACGTAATTTTTTTTGTTGTCCACGGTATTCCTCAACCCGATAGGTCAATGACTAATTCGTTGCGAATCTGAGCTCCATTTAAGGGTTTATCGTTGGCCAATGGGTTGCTACATACACAAGATGGGATTTAAATCCCCAACACTTGATTAAGCGGACGAGTAAGCTGACCACTCGACCAACCCAAGTTGGTTTAATAAGAATGTAAATTGATAAATGTATATGATTATTAGTCTTGCTACATATCCAATTCTTTTTGATAACCAAATCCAACTAAGTTAGCTCAAACCCATTTCATTACACATAGCGTGTACACATGTGCTTCAATAACGCAAACGAAACACCCACTTCACATACGTTTTGCGTGCCGCGCTCAAAGAATATGAAAAACGGTTTCCTATCTTCATGCGTCTCCTCCTCTTTCTTCTACTGGTGCTACTGATATGTTACTGCATTTTGTTTTTATTTCTTCTTCTCCTCCTCTTTTCTATGTTATTGCAGTCACTTATTCTTTTTTATTTTTTCTTCTCTTTTTCTTAATTTTTTTCTCTCAAGAGAGTAAAGTAAGAAGAATTATGAGAAAATGAAATAAGAAGGAGAAGATGAAGAAAAAAAGGATGAAAAAGAAGAAGAAAATGAAACAAAAGATAAAAAATAGAAAGAAGAAGAGTTTTGAATTATGTATATTTTATCAGAATAAATATATAACACCTAAATTTCTTAACAATAACACATATATTTCTTAGTTTTTACACCGAACTTTTGCTACAAAAGCATAAAAATGTCTTTTTTTAATGCTTATTTCTCATTATTCTTTTTATTCTTCTTTCTTTCTTTCTTCCTTTCTTTTTCTATTGCTCTTATTTCTTCTTTTAGGAGCATCGCTTCTCATATTAGATTTGAATGAATATGTGTATTATAATTTTATTTAGTTGAATGAATATAGGTTCCTCTTCTTCCTACTGATTTTGCAACATTATATGTTTCTTCTTATTCTTTGTTTGATTTTTTTCTTGTTTTTATTCTTGTTAAGAGAGTAAAATAAGAAGAATAATGAGAATGTAAACCAAGAAGGAGAAGATGAATAAAAAAAGAAAAAAAAGAAGATGATGATAATGAAGAAGAATGAGGAGGAGAAGGAGTTTTGAGTTATCATTAAGTAATTTCGTGCATTCTGGATTTAAATAAGTTTTAGAATAATCTTTGTAGAATTTTTTAACTTCTTCAAGCGTGTTATAATTCAAAATACACCAAAAATAGGAACAGAATAGATTCATTAAAATAATAATTCAGATTCAGAACTCGTACATTACATTCAAATTCAAACCATCAACTATAAACAATCATTTTCACAAACAAAAACAAAATTAAACAACTACAGAATTATAAACTACTAACGAACTACATTAACTAGATTCGAACCATACTTTAGCCACTTAGTTCGATTCAAAGTAATAATACAATTTGCCCTAGTTCAATTGACAGTTTGAACTTGAAAATAGACCCAAAACATTTTCAAAATACACCAATTTATAATTTCAAATACACTGAAACTGGAAATGAAACAGATTCATCAAAATAATAATTTAGATTCAGAAGTCATACATTACATTCAAATTTAAACCATCAACCATGAACAACAATTTTCACAAACAAAAACAAAATTATTCAACTACAGAATCATAAACTACTAACGAACTACATTAACTAAATTTGAACCATACCTCAGCCACTTGATTTGATTCAAAATAATAATACAATTCGTCTTGGTTCTATTGATAGTCTGAACTTGAAAATACACTGAAAGCATTTCCAAAATACACCAATTTATAATTTCAAATACATCGAAACTGGGAACAGAACAGATTCATCAAAATAATAATTCAGATTCAGAATTCGTACATTACATTCAAATTCAAACCATCAACCATGAACATCAATTTTCACAAACAAAAAAAATTATTCAACTACAGAATCATAATAAACTACTAACGAACTGCATTAACTAGATTCGAACCATACCTAAACTACTTGATTCGATTCGAAACAATAATCCAATTCAATTCGTGCTGGTTCAATTGACATACAGTCTGAACTTGGATCGTTCATTATCTTCAAAAATGAAATGCCTATTCAAAGTTGATTTCACAACTTGATTTCAAAAATTTTGATCCAAATCTTCAAATCAGATAAAAGAACATTGATCTTGAATGAAAAGAACACGGAGAACGAAGAGAATATAAAGAAGGAAGAGAAATATAGAGAACGCAGAGATATGGAAGAGAACGCAGAAATAGAAGAAAACGTAAAGAAATTTCGAAAATAAAAACGAAATCCACATAAAAAAAGGCAGTTATATATATTCACGTGTTAAGTAAAAAATTTGTTAGAGCTAATAGCGCATAAAAATTAATTTTATAACTTTTATAAAACGTGTGACCAGTTATCTTAATCTAAAAATAATTAACTCCTCACTTATCATTATATCAACTTTTTTATTAAAAATCTTAATCCATTTAATTTATACCAACAGAATGAGTTAAGTAATAATGTTTAAAAAGTGTTGGCCTAAAGATAAAGCTGTAGCGTAAATTTTCTAGTCCCATCTTACAAATTAAAGAATCCAAATCCAACAAATTTGATTATACTAGTCTAGTTAGATGTACAAGTCCATCTATCCGACTTGATTTAGATGGCAAGTAAAATCTTATCAAATCTTACTTCAGATGATATTCACAGTTTATTTATTATTTTAATGTGGGATAAATTCTCATATAATAATGAAAAAAAAATTATCCACTATTATAAATGGAGAAATTCAGAACTAATGGCTAAATCATTACCTTTTATAAATATTTTCATTATATTTTTTAACTTAATTCATTTAAATCTGTTTTAAGCTTTTCCTAACTTAACCTTATAGAAGTTTTTTACAGATATTTTTACTGTTATTCAGGCGAGAACATCGAACAATCCACTATTCTTAAAAATAAATTAGATTTTTCATTTAAAATAGTCTAAATTTCACATCTAAGTCTAAATCTACTTTGGTATTAAATATTATCTCAGAACAAAAAGTATTCATAAAAAAAATAAAAATATAGAAAACATTCTAGAGTCTAAATAGTTGAAGAGAAACTTTTAAATATTATGAAAGCAAGACGGTGCTCCTATTTTTGTTAATTAACTTCTTTTTATCAATATTATACTCTTACTAATATTTTTAGTTTAATTTTAAAAATGTAATAAAATAAAAGTTAATTTCAAACTATCAAAATAAATTATATAGAGCAAAAAATATTCATTTGCAAAATTTCATCATTGAAATGGACTTGAAGCTAATCTATCTTGCGTGTATGCTTGGATTGGCTTGGTATTTTACTTCCATTGAAATCGTCAACATGAGTTTTGATTTTTGATGCTGACAAATTAAACTCTCAATTTAGTATCTTGCGAAATTGTCCGATCAATGCAAGCAATTTATTTCGAAACTTAAGCCGCAAAATAATATAGTATATAATGAGATTGACTATGAAAGAAGTACAACTTTGTCAGATTATCATTAATGGTTCTCATTTATATTATAAATAGAATTTAATTTTAGTATACCGTTAATTTTATATTTATATTCTATCATATAATATTATATTATTAAAATAATTATTATTTTTATTAATTGTATGAATAATTATTTAAAAGAATAATTATAATTATATAATTATATAAAATATTTTATACTACCAATATATGAAAACTAAACTTATATATATATATAGATAGATAGGGTTGTTATACATTTAAATATTTTTTTATCTAAGTTCATTCAAGTAGGTTCAACACCAATAAAAACTACTTTTATTAAAAGAGTGTGATTACACACGCAGCTTCTTCTCACGGTCGTTTACGACAGAGCGTCTTCTTCTTCTTCACCTTCTTCTTTGCGTTCCTCCTCTTTTTTCGCGTTCCTTCTTCTTCACGTGTTTTCTCCATATCATCATTCTTTCGTTGTTATTGCTTCTGTATTTTTTTTCTTTTCCTCCTTCTCTTTCTGGTAAAGAAACAGTAGAAGGTGGGGAAGAAGATTTTTAAATTGTGCAGAACAGAAATGAATCGAAATTATACTCAAAATGAACTGAAATTATATTTAGAATGAACCAAAAATTAAATTCAGAATGTAAACTCGTTTCAAAACAAGTACAGAACAAAATAATTCACTCAAAAATGAACCGAAATTATGTTTAGAAATGAATCAAAATTATATTTAGAATGAATCAAAAATTAAATTTAGAATGTAAACTCGTTTCAAAACAAGTACAGACCAAGTACACCTTTATTTAAATCGAAGATGAAACAAAATTATTTAATAATTGCGACACACAAACTCAATTCGAAAACAAGCACACAAACAAAAATTGAATTAGGAACAAAAATTGAGAAAAGGAGGAGGTGGTGGTGGTGGTGGTGGTGATAACGGTAACGAAAGTGAAAAATAATAAAAAAAAAGAGAAAAAGAGGAAGACGTAGCATCAGGGGTGTAAGAAGAAGAAGAAGAAGAAGAAGAAGAAGAAGAAGAATGTATGCGTGAATTTGAAACAAGTGCAGGAAAAGAAGCTTGTGACTCTAAATTACTTAGATAAACTTTTGGATACTAAAATTGTTTGAATGTAGAGAATAATTTATATATATATATTCTAAAAATATTATTTGACAAGTGCAGAATATCCAACAAAAACATTTGTGTATAATAATATAATGAAAAAGCTCTACATCCATGTAATTTTTTCATCCAAGCTATCTAAGTAACTTTAATCAGACGCGCCTCCCCAACCCCTTATGCGTTTGTTATACACGCACCTCATATAACTATAACGTAAACCTTCTGCTGCATGATAAACCTTTCTCAATGTAAACCTTGTTCTCTTCTCGCGTTTTCGTTCTTCTTCTTCTTCTATGCTCTACTCTTCTTCTTCTTCTTCTTCAACCTAATAAAATTTGTCATTCTCTTCTGTTCGCATTTTTCTTCTCTGCTCACATTCTTCATTATTGATCTGCATTGAATTCAACGTAATAAACTCCGTCGTTCTTCTTCTTCTTCTTCGTTTTCTTCTTCGATCTACACTTCTGAATGGAAACAATGAATGATTCAACTTCAAATCAGTTGAATGAGGTTATTACGTTGAGACAGCTACGAAATTAAATGATTGTTGCATGCTATCACAATAATCTTAAACTCTGAACAAAGTAAAAGGAGGCCACCGAATCGAACAACATTCATTTAGTGAATCAAAATCACAAAGGCCACCGAATCGAACAATGTTCATGTGGTGAATAAATGGTGAACAACTTTCAATCAATAAGAATAGTATTTCTCCTCCTCCTTCTTCTTCCAAATTCGCGCACGTAGGTTCTTCTTCTGCTTCTTCTTCTTCTTTCGTTATAATCATCACCAACAACACCAACATTTTTCTTGGTTAAGTGGAGTTGCTCATTTTGATTCACTTGATTGTTAATGTGTTCAGTTGAGTCCTTGTGCATGCAGAAATATTTTTCTTACTGATTGAATGCTTATCACATTTTATTCAGCACATGATTGGTGTTTGGTTCAGTGGTATTGAGCATTTCGGTTCACCTGATTGTTATGTGTTCAGTTGACTTCTTTTGCATGGAAAAATATTATTCTTGATGATCGAATGTTTATAACGTTTTATTCAGCACATAAATGTTGCTCGGGTCAGTGGAGTTGCTCATTTTGACTGACTTGATTGTTAGTGTGTTCAATTGAGTCCTTGTACATGTAGAAATATTTTTCTTGATGATTAAATGTTTGTGACGTTTTATTCAGCACATGAATGATGTTCGGTTCACTGGAGTTGGCCATTTCGGTTCATTTCTGTTCTGCACAATTCAAAACTCTTCCTCCTCACCTTCTACTGCTTCTTCACCAGGGAGAGAAAGATTAAAAGACAAAAAAATACAACAGCAATAACAACAAAAGAATGAAGATATGGAGAAAACACGTGAAGAAGAAGGAACGCGAAAAAGAAGGAGGAGAATGAGGAAGAGGAGGAAGGCGAATCTTTGTTGCTGTTTTCGTTCGTTTCTGGTTGTTCTTTGCCAAATCTTGTCGCGTTTCTTCTCCAGTAGTGGTTTTTGCAGAGATCGTGACTGAAGTTTGAGTGATTTTGAGAGAGATTCGAAGAAAATGAGCAGTTTCGTATTGAGAAAGAAGTAACTTTTTTTCATAATGAGTGCGAAGTAACGAAGTATTTTTGGGCACGTATTTTCGCTCATCATTAATATGTGTGACACTATTTAGGTTTGAGTCAACTTGATTATATGGTTACATGGATGTGTAGCATGCTTGATAATATAATATAATTAATAAAGGTAATACGTGACTCAACTTAAATTGCATTTTTATTTGTCAAATATTAATATAAAATTACTATTTGGATACTAAGAGTTAGCGTGACTACTCTATTTGTTATTATTTAATTTTTTAAAATAATAATGCAAAAATATTTAGGTATTGTTTTAAATGTAAGATGTTTTCAATCCTTAGCTTTTGAGGAAGTTGAAAAAAGCGGGGTTCAGATAAAACAATACAGGGGTATGACCGGAATCACAAAATGATAGCTTTTGTACGTGTTCCAACTCCTTTAATTTATTAGCCTTAAAAAATATTAAGGCCGAAAGTCGAATAAGATTAGGGGTGAAAATGAGAATCCAACCGATCAAAATGTAATTGGTTCTATTTGGTTTGAATTTGTAATTTTTTATATATGTATTCGAATCAAATCAAACCGATTAAGAATGAATTGGTTTGGTTCGGGTAATTGGGTACCCGATGATTTTAAAATTCATAAAAAAAAATTAAATTTTTATCTTAAAAATTCAACAAGTACAATAAACATGAAATATCAATAGAAATAATCTAAACATGTTAAACACCAAATACATTAAAAATTAAACTCATTAAAATCCAAACATATTAATAATGAATAATCATTGTCTAATAGAAAAGTCATATATATTTTTTTATTTAATTAATATATGATCTAGTTCGCAGATTGGTTCGGATTCCGCACCCCAAAACTGATACCCGAACCAATCACTAACAAAAGTCATTGGTTTGGTTCGGGTTTGACCCGATTACCCGTTGATTTCAGAACCAATTTAATTGGTTCGATTCGAATTTAGATGGGTAGTCGGGTACCCGCGCTCACCCCTAAATAAGATAGAGTAGGATTTAGATTTGATTTTAATTTAATTTATAGATTGAAAATATTTTTAAAATGAGTAAATTTTTAAAGTAGTTTTTGAGATTAACATTACACTAAAATCATTTATTTTATTTATAGATTAAGAATCTCTCGATCTTAATTTAATTTATTCTATTAAAATTTCAATATAAATTTCAATATGAATTTATCCAATTTTACCTACAATAAAACTATTTTTTTCAATTAACTATAATATTTAATCATTCATATTTCATAAAAACACTAATAAAACAAAAATATAAATACAAAATTAAGTTTAAATTAAATTTAAAAGCAATAAAGTTATAATAAAATTTATGTTAAAATTACAAATAACATATACTTCACTATAAATTTATAGAAAGAAGAATACGTGGGTTTGAATTCTCATCTATTATATTTCACGATACATGCATATATAATACTTTTTAATTATATATTGTAATATATTAGGATGGGGTAGTAGGTTGGGTAGAATTTATTTTAAATTCGCATTCGATTTTATTTGTAGATTAATCTGTTTTACTCTTAATTTGATTCATTATAAATTAAATTGTCAATTTTATCCGATTGAATTATCCGATTGAATTAGATCAAATTAAATATCCATAAATAGAATTAGTATTGTCAATCCTAATTATTAATTAAGTCTAATGGAGCAAAACTAATTAATGACATAGAATTTACTTCACTTTTCTTTTTTTTTCAAAAATGATAAATATAAAAAATATGATAATATTTAAATGATGACAAAAAATCAGTGTAACAATTTAAAATTATTTCATTTAGTATTTATTAATTATTAATAATTATATAATTTTAGATATAATAAGTGTATAAGTATAAATATTATATACATAAAATTATGTAAGTTAAATAATTTTGGTTATAAATATGCATGCGTGCAAGTCAGCTACAGACTAGCATATACACGAAATGAAAAATTAGCAAACTAATTTTTGGTATATATATATATATATATATATAAAAACAAATGTTGTGATATTCTTTAAATTTAAGAATAGACAAAAAATGAATAAATAGTAAATAAAACTTATATGTAGATTTAATTACAATAGAGTTGAGGTGTATAAATAATGGAATTAATTTTTATATACAAATAATATTATTTAATAAAACATTTTCAATAGAAAATTAGTATACTGATTCAATTAATTCAAAGTTCTTACATATTGATATCGTAAAAAACCTGATATAACTTATAATTCTAAAATATATTTCTATGATTTTTTTGGGATCATTAATATAAAATTAAACTTAAAGTCGTTTGACTAATTTAACAATTTTTTTTATCTATACCCGTATTTATTAAATATAGTATTCCTGCTTATATAATAAGTATTTAATATTTTAAAAATACTAATCTATGTTTACAAGAATTGTCATTAGTTTCTCTTGTGTGGGAAAAATGGAATTAGTTTCTTGCTTAGCCATTTCGTGTCAGCAATTTTTGTCTGCATTTTCAATAACCTTTGTTTTCTACTCTGTGAAATTTTCATTTCGAGTGTGGTGTGGCTAATTAAAGTGGCCCTCATGGCCACATGCATATTTCTAAAAATATTTTTCTTGGAGCATATTTTAATAAGTAATATTTTTACATATTTATTTTTTTAGTAAAATGATATATAATTAGATCTTTAAAGTTTTTTATTTTGGATTAATTAACCTCTAAAAAAATAAAATATTAATTTAATCTTTTATGACAACTAATGATAGATTTGTTATGTTCTTATATCGATTTATCATGTAAAATTTAACGGCAGTATTTATGTGTATTGTTAATTACTATAGTGTATCTATTTATGAAAAATTGTTATGTAAATAATAATTTTTGAAGCGAAACTTCACCTGTTTTAATAGGATTCGTAATAAAATAGAGAACAGTTAATAAATATTATATGAAAACTCAAAAGACAATGAATGCTTCATTATTTAAAATTACATCGTTTCTATGCTCATATGACACTAACAGAATGTGCATCACTATAGATAATGAAATACATGAATAATTTCGTTTTATTTCACATTATTTATTGATAGAAAAACATACATATCTACTATTTACTATCGTAAAAAATTTAATTAATACTATTTTTTAAAGACTAATTAATCCTAAATTAAAATTTTAAAAAATGTAATTCTCACTCTACTCTTATTTCTTCAAGAGAAACCCTTCACAGCTCCATCTACCAATCAATTATGTTTGTTGAGAAATTCTTATATATGTCGACAGGTTATTTACTTTTTTCTTTCATTTATTGTTTGACATATTATATATTACACATAAATGGGAGGGAGATAGACAAATATTTTCACATTAAATTCACATTATCAGCATATCATGTGTCAAATAATAAATAGTATAGAATTAAATGAGCTTTAAGAGTATACGAATTTCTCTTGTTTGCATAAAGCCATAAACCGCTTTATCCTCTTGAAAATTTTACAAAAACTAATTTAAGACTATATTCTTGACATTTTGGTACATGTAAAAGAAAAATACATATATACTAAAAAATTATTAGAATTTATTATTTTTTATCATCACTTAGTCATTAATTTAATTTTTTTAATATAATTTTTTTAGTTTAGTAATTTAACAACATATTTTATCTTATACTTTTAAATATTAATAATTAACTAATAACAAAAAATAATAAATTCTGATGATTTTTTAATATTTTTTAATTTAAAATTTAGAGTAAATATTTAGATTGATTTAAAAAAAAATTACAGATAAGATACTTTGATTCTTTTAACAAATTTGTATTATTTACAAATTTTTAAGATTATTTTAATTTGATTAGACAAATTAATTCTTTGTAATTTTGAAAAAATACTAATTATATTATAATAAAGTTTAAGACTTATTTATATAATATATATTAGAAGTTTAATTGAAGAAAACATAAAAATTAATTTTTATGATAAAAATAATTCTCAAAAATTGCTAGAACATATAAATTTATTAAAAATTTAAAATATGTTAAAATTTATTTAAATATTTATTCTAAAATCTAACCTATTGCACCTATATATGTAGACCAATAACACTATTATTGAGTGACTATGTATACGAGGTTGGGGAGCCCATGACGACTCATCAGGAGAGCAACCTCAATGTGGGACCTGGCTAGCAGCTTTTCACGTAGCTAAGGGCTAACTTCCAATTCTCCTATGCAATTTATTAGGTGGTTCCTTGAATATAATAAGTTAATAACTTTCTTGCTACATAAGGAGGGATAATTGATGTTTTTACTTTTTTTTTCCTATTGCCATTTTTTTAAGAATAAAATGGCAAAATTGTTAGAGTACTACTCCTTTAAATTAAGTTGGGTTAGTCGAATGATTAGTTTACTTGTCCGCTTAAATAAATGTCGAGAATTTGAATCTCATCTTACGTATACAATAATTCATTGAAAAAAAAAAACTCTGAAATAAAATTTCAATATGCAAATGTTTCGCTTGATTTTGTTCTTTCAACCTCAACAAGAAGTGTTGACCAAACTTATATCAACGATCTCAATTCAAAGGATAGAGACGACAATTCTTTTTTGTGAGTTGTTCTTAGAATTTAGAAATTGTGTCCAAAAGAAGTGTAGAACATAATAATTATAGAACACAAGAAGTAAAAAAAATAAGTAAAAAAAAAATAAAAAATTACAAGTGTAAGTTTAGTAAAACTAATTATAAAAAAGAAAATAAAAAGAAAACTAAATAATAAAAAGGAGAAAAATACTCCTACGTAATAGCCATCAAACTTTGATGGTGGAAAGAGAGAAAGAATAGTAATCTCATGTTATGGGTGATTTACGTAACAGATATTTGCTTATAAATTGAAAATTTTTTTGAGTTGTTTTCTCCTATATATGTAGAGAGAAGTGTGTTTTCTGTTTGTCAAGAGAGTGTTATTGTAATCTCCTTATGATAGAGAGAAGTTGTAATTCTCAAAGAAAGTTATTTTATACAAATTTTTTATTTTTCATCTCTATATTTTGCTGTATTATTTGTCTAGTATCTAACAGTGGTATCAGAGTCAAAGGTTGCTGATTAATATTTTTTCTTCCACTGCGAGTTACCATAAAAAAATGGCAGCAAAATATGAGATTCCAAAATTTAGTGGGAGTAATTTTTTCTTATGGAAAGTGAAAATAAAAGCAATTAGGAGAAAAGACAATTGCGTGGCAGCAATTGAAGGTAGATCCACTGGGATTACAAATGAAAAATAGAAGGAGATGGATGATAACGCCGTAGCAAATTTACACTTGGCACTCGGTGATTCAGTGTTGTCAAGTATAGCAGAGAAAAGGGCAGCAAAAGAAATTTGGGATGCTCTCACCAAATTATATGAAGTCAAGTCACTTCACAATAAGATATTCTTGAAGAGAAGACGTTATACTCTTCGAATGAGTGAATGTATATCGGCAATAGATCATATCAACAATCTAAATATGCTATTTTCCCAACTCTCATCGTTGGATTACAACATAGTAGAAAACGAACGTGCAGAACTTCTACTTTAAAGTCTACTAGATTCATATGATCAGCTCATAATTAACTTAACTAATAATGTTTTGATAGACTATCTTTCTTTTGATGGTATGGTTGCTACGATTCTTGAAGAAAAATCCAGGCGCAAGAATAAGGAAGATAGATTAGAGAGCTCAAAGCAAGCAGAGGCGCTGTTGATGACGAGAGAAAGATCAATGGAGCGTGGTTCCAGTGGGAGCAAAAGTAGACCGAAGTCACAAGAAAAGAAGCAATTCAAATGCTACAATTGTGGCAAGAGATGGAACTTCAAGAAAGATTGTCGGAATAAGAAAAGTATAAAGAAGGTTCCAGAAAGATTAAGTTCTCAAGGATGTGAGTACCTCTGATGATGGAGAAATCCTATATGGCGAAGCAATAATTGGTTCTAAAGGTAGAAAATAGCTCACTGATGTCTGGATTATTGATTCAGGAGCAACCTGGCACATGACTCCTCATCGTGATTAGTTTTGTACATATGAACCTATCTTAGAAGAATCTGTGTTTATGGAAAACAATCATGCCTTAGAAATTGTTGAAATATTACTGTCAAAATAAAAATGTTTGATGGTTCTATTCATTCACTTCAAGGGGTAAGACATGTAAAGGGCTTGAAGAAGAATTTGTTGTTGATTGGGCAACTAGATGAACTTGGTTGCAAAACCCATATTGAAGGTGGGATCTTGAAAGTTGTTAAAGGTGATCTTGTGGTAATAAAAGCAAAAAAGATTGTCGCAAATCTATACATGCTTATGGGAGATACTTTGCAAGAGGCAGAGGCATCAGTTTCTTCAGCAAGCTAAGAAGAAACAATGATGATATGACATCACAAACTGAGCCACGTGTCAGAACGAGACTTGCAGACTCTTGTAGAACGTAATATCATTCCCAGGCTCAAATCGGTAAACTTACCTTTTTGTAAAAACTGCGTTACAAGCAAGAAATATAGATTGACGTTTGGTATATCAACTACTCAGAGCAAGCACAAATTGGAGTTGATTTATTCTGATGTGTGGGAATCGCCGAAAATGTCCCCAGGAGAAACAAAATATCTTGTATCATTTATTGATGATTACTCTAGGAGGCTATAGGTGTACCCAATCAAGAAGAAGTCGGACGTGTTTGCGATGTTTAAAGAGTTCAAAGCAAAGTTAAAACTTGAATCTAGAAAGAAGATCAAGTGTTTAAGGACAGATCATGGAGGAGAATATGTTGATGGTGATTTTCTAACATTTTGCAAGCAAACAGCCATTCAATGGCAATTCACAGTTGCATATACGCCTCAGCAGAATGGTGTAGCAGAGCGAATAAATAGGACTTTCCTAGAAAGCGTACGAGCTATGTTGCAAACTGCAGGTTTAGCCAAGTCTTTTTAGGTAGAAGCTGTTAAAACCGCCTGTTATGTGATAAATCGATCACCATCAATTGCAATTGGGTTAAAGACATTAATGGAGATGTGACAAGGTAAGCCACCTAATTATTCTTCTTTACATATATTTGGTTGTCTTGTGTACATGATGTACAATTTTCAGGAAAGAACAAAGCTGGATCCAAAATCTAGAAAATGTATATTCTTGGGTCATGCTGACGGAGTTAAGGGGCATTGCCTGTGGGATCCCACTGCCCGCAAGGTAGTTGTCAGCAGAGATGTGATATTTGCAGAAGATGAATTACAAAGAAAACAAAAAAATGATAGCATTGTTAAAGAAATAACCACTATTCAAATAGATGAAAAATGCAAAGAATGTGATCTCTCTGAAGCAGAACCAGAGCACGAAGAACAAGAAGTAGAGACCAATGACATAGAAGTTCGTCGATCCACTTGACAAAGAAAAACACCATCATGGCACTCAAATTATGTTTTGATAAGCCATGATGCATATTGTCTTATGACAGAAGATGGAGAGCCAACAACTTTTATGGAGGCTATGTGCAATCCAAACGCTTCTATGTGAATGACAACAATGCAAGAAGAAATTGAGGCATTACATAGGAACTATACCTGGAAACTTGTTGAAGTTATAGCAGGTCAGAAAGCCATTGGTAACAATGGGTTTACAAGATCAAACGAGTTAGTAATGATCAGGTGGAACGATATTGTGCAAGATTGGTTGTCAAGGGATATGCTCAGAAAGAAGGTGTTGACTTCAATGAAATATTTTCTCCAGTGGTGAGACTAACTACTATCAGAATAGTTTTGACTATGTGTGTTGTATTTGATTTACATCTAGAGCAATTAGATGTAAAGAATGCCTTTTTTTCATGGAGAACTTGAAGAAGAGATATATATGCTCCAACCAGAAGGTTTTGAAGAACAAGAAAAAGAAAACTTGGTTTGCAAGTTAACTAAATCTTTGTACGGTCTAAAGCAGGCGCTAAGGTGTTGGTACAAGAGATTTGATTCTTTCATTATTAGCCTTGGATACAATAGACTTAGTTCAGATCATTGTACCTATTACAAGAGGTCTGGTGATAATGATTTCATAATTCTGTTGTTGTATATGGATGACATGTTGGTGGTAAGTCCCAATAAAGATCAAATCCAAGAATTGAAGGCACAGTTGGCTAAGGAGTTTGATATGAAAGACTTAGGACTAGCAAACAAGATTTTAGAGATGCAAAAGGAATAGGAATATTTGGCTATCGCAAAAGAATTATTTGAAAAAGATCTTGCAACGCTTCAATATGTAGAATGTAAGCCAATTTCAACCCCACTTTCTATAAATTTTAAATTATCTTTAAGTATATGCCCTAGTAGTGAAGCAAAGAGGATGAAAATGTCTTGAGTACAGTATGCATCAGCGGTGGGAAGCCTTATGTATGCCATGATCTGTACAAGGCCAGATATTGCTCAAGCAGTTGTGGTGGTAAGTCGATTTATGGCAAATCCGGGTAAAGAGCATTGGAATGTTGTTAAGAGGATTCTGAGATACATTAAAGGGACCTCAAATGTTGCATTATGTTTTGTAAGATTAGAATTTATTGTCAATGGATATGTCAATTCAGACTTTGTAGACGATCTTGATAAACGAAAATCTACTACAGGCTATGTGTTTACACTTGCAGGAGGAATTGTGAGCTGGCTATCTAAATTATAGACTGTTGTAGTTCTATCTACTACAGAAACTGAATATATGGTAGTTACACAAGCATGCAAGGAAGCTATTTGGATCCAAAGGTTAATGGAGGAACTCAGGCACAAACAACAGAAGATTTTTGTATATTTTGACAGTCAGAGTGTCTTGCACATTGTAAGGAATCCTGCCTTTCATTCAAGAATAAAATACATTGGAGTATAATATCACTTTGTTCGGGAAGTAGTAGAGGAAGGAAGTGTTGATATGCAGAAGATTCACACTAAAAATAACCTAGTAGATGCCATGACAAAAACCAATCAACACTGAAAATTTTGAATGGAGTAGATCTTCATATAGCCTATCGAATATATGAGCTATGAATTTTTTGAAAATTTACCAAAATTAGTTTTAAGTGAGAAATTGTAAGTTTAGTAAAGCTACTTATAGAAAAGAAAAAGAAAAGAAAACTAAATAATGAGAAGAAAAATACTCCTACATAACAGCCATCAAACTTTGATACTGGAGAGATAAAGAATAGTAACCTCATGTTATGGGTGTTTTACGTAACAGAGGTTCACTTATAAATTGAAAACTTTCTCATTTAGTTTTCAATTCAATTTCATCCAACAAGTTAAGTCATCCAGAGAGAAAAACATAGGTTTCTTTAAGTAGTTTTCTCCTGTATATATAAAAGAGAAGTGTGTTCTCCTTTTGTCAAGAGAGAGTGTTATTATAATCTCCTTGTGATAGAAAGAAGTTGTAATTCTCAAACAAAGCTATTTTATACAAATTTTTAATTTTTCATCTCTATATTTTGTTGTGTCATTTGTCTGGTATCTAACAACAAGATTGTATTAAGGGTTAAGTACAATTTTGGTCTCTAAGGTATAAGTTGAAAATTTTTTCGTCCCAATTTTTTTTTTTTTGCATAAAAAATTGTCCCTAAGATTTAAAACCAAGTTTTAAAATCGTCTTTTTTATTTAAATATTAAAATTTTGTACCAAATTATCTATAACAAAAAATTATAAAATAAAAAAAAAATAAGAGAAAGAGAGTGTTTCTACTCTTGCGAATGGAGAAGGGAAGAAGAAGAATGGGGAAGGGAAGAAGAAGAAAAAACTGTCCACGATTCACCTTTGTCTCCGCTTCCACCGCCACCTCCGTACAATTTTGGTCCATAAGGTAAGGATGATTTTAAAATCAAGTTAAACTTTAGGAATGATTTCGTATGCAAAAAAAAGTTCGGGACGAAACAAATTTTTGACTTATACCTTAGAGACCAAAATCGTACTTAACCATTATATTAAAATGTATATAAATTAACAAGTTCTTGAATAAAAATGACAAAATTTAAATACCAGAAATGAAAGACAAAATTGAAATTACTAAACAAGAAAAAAAAGATGGAGTCTCGCGAAACTTATATAGACTCGTGACTCATGTTTCTAGGCGTTAATATGACTAAAAATTTTAAGAGTGAGTGAGTGTATGAATAAATAGAAGTTCTATTAACTTATTGAAACTAATCTTATTTATAAAAAAAAAAATTCTAAACTAATTGATATAATCTTAGACTTTAAATAAACTTACATTTTAAATAATTTTAAGCCTCAAGTAAATTTAGATTTCAAATAGTCTTAAACTTTAAGATGATTTTGGATCTTAAGTAAAACTTGATCAACAAATCTAATTCAATTTTATTTTCTTCAACTATAATGTATTTTATATACATATGATCTTTAAATTTAATTATTAAATTTTTTAATGTCCACTATTATTATCAAATTTTTGTACAACAACAACAAATATATTCTTAAGCTGTTGAATTGAGAAATAACGTCGTAACAAACAAAGAGCACTACTCTTTTCGGTTTAAAATATTTGTCGTTTTTGAATTTTAATAATATATATATTGAAAGTTAAAATTAATGAATATCATTTTGAAATGGAAAGAAAATTTTATTAGCAACGAACACCCACCTACTAGATGGGCTACTCCGGAATGATTGAGTACAAAATTAGAGATATATAACGGAGCCTCAAACTTTTTTTTTTCTTCCTCCTCCCGTCCCATTAGATTTATATTAGGGAGTTACTCAGATAAAGACATCTAAAACGTCTTTTTTTAAAGATATTTTTTAGTAATTAAAATTTAACACATATAATTAATTAAATTGTATTATTTTTGTCAAAATTAAGTCAAATAAATTAATTTAACCAAAAAATAGTGAATCAAATATTAAACTGGTCTAAATTAATACTATTTTTTTTTATAAAAAATGATTATAATACCCTTATTATAGAAAATAACTAAAATACTTCTATTATATATATATATATATATATATATTAATTTTGAGAATTCTAAATTCTAGTCATTTACTTCTTGTTATCATAGGATTAGGATTTAGAGTTTTAAAAATTAATATAAATATATATATATAATAGAAGTATTTTAGTTATTTTCTATAATAAAGGTATTATAATCATTTTCTATAAAAAAAAATTTAGACCGGTTCAAGATTTGATTCACTATCTTTTCGATCAAATTAATTTATCTGGCATAATTTTGACAAAAATAACACGATTTAATCGATTATATATATACTAAATTTTAATTACTATAAAACATCTTTAAAAATAGACGTTTTAAACGTCTTTATCTGAGTGACTCCCTTTATATTATTATCATCTAACGAGAAATTTGCCATTTTATTAGTTCTTTTTCTTGTTTAGACTTTAATTAAACTTTTTTATTAAATTACTATGATTTTGTTTGATTTTTTTGTCAATCTCAATACGTCAAATCAAATTTGTATTAAAATCTCACTTCAAAAGAAGATACGATCTTTTTTTTAAGAGTAAACTCAACTCAAAATTTATTTAATATATGTATCGAACAATTATTTATATATAAAATATTGAATATAAATTGGATTAAATAATGTAAACAACAACAATAAAAAAAATACAAAATAAATGAAACTTTAAATGGATAAGAAAAATAAAATTGAAATTGAAAAGGAGTAAATTTCTTGAGGAAAAGAAATTAAAGTAAAAAGCTTGAAGTAAAGAAATAAAAATAAAATACGTAAAGAAAAAATAAAAATAAAACAAATTAAAATTTATTATTCATTAAGATAAAAAAGTTATTATTCATTACAATGGGTTATGAATTACATTTATATTTTATATGATCTTATTAATATTAATTTTTTTATTTATTAATATTTTATAAAATAAAAAATTATATATATACATAATAAAAATATTATTGTAATTTTATTTGTGTAATAGTTTTTAAATTGAGACGGTTTATAACTCCTACAAATAAAAAAAAAAATTAGTTTAAGTAGTTTGTAGGAGTTGAAAAATCTCCCACAACCTCAATCAAGACCGCCATAAAATAGTGTAAGTAGATGCATGCCTTTGAAAATCAATGCAATATACTGAAAATCGCCACAAATTACAAAGGACAAAAAATCCCGCAATTTAAATGGACACTAACTCCATCAGTTTATAAAACCACCGTTACGCAATTTACAAGGGTTAAAAACTCTCGCAAAATAAAAAAAAATCCGCAAATTAATGCTTTTTTGTAGTATCAAAAACAATAATAAGGTGAGATTCTAAATAAATTCTTTCTAACATTATAAGTCGATGATTACTGCAATTAATAAAATATTGTTAACTGATCATACAATGGTACAACGAATTAGTTTCATTTTTCTATAAAGGAATTTCATAAGAAGAAAAGGAGGTACGTTTTTTTTTAATCTAAAAAAATGTCACACGAAATTCACATATGTCGTCTTGAATGTTGGAATTTTTTGTAAGTATCTTTATATTCACTTTATAAAAAAAGATATACCATAATATTGTAAGAGATAAACTATACCTAAAAAATACATCTACTTAAGAATAATATGTATTTTTATTTATATAAAAACTTAAAAATAAATATAATAAATTGATAATTCTCTTACAAAAGCTTTTAATGAACTCTGTATTTGTTACTCTATATGGAAAACTTAAAAAAAAAATTAATTTATAAACTTCTATCTTATTTTCCTTCCCAATATAGGATAAGTGTGCTATGGTAAATCCTATACATAGTAACCATTATAAACTCCACTCCGAGAAATTGAGACACGTGAAGAAGATAAGTGCCGCAAATTTTATTGCCGACTAAACAAGGCCCCATGAATTTCCACCACATTTCCAATTATTCAGTCGCTTTCAGGTATTTATACAAGTATAATCCAATGCAGCAGACAAGGCTGAATTTTAGACATTTTAATTTACAAGGCTATTATAACTCGGAAATTATTTCTAAAATGATGCATGTATGTGTGTAATGCAAGATGATGATAGTAGAGTCATGAATTGTACAATTATCGGCCCACAGAAATCAGTGGCTGCTATTCCTTTTCATAGAAGTTGGTGGGTTTGATTTTTTTTAAAGAGGTTAAAACATTATTAGAATATTTTATTTTTAGTTATTATTTAATTATTAATATTTAAAAATATGAAATAAAATATATTATTAAATTATTAAATTAAAAAATAAAATAAAATAATTGTATTAATAATTAAATAATAATAACAAATAATAAATTTTAATAAATTTTTAATATTTTTCTATTTTTAGATACTGACGTATGTATAGTGATGTATGTGCACAATTTTATGCACAAATTAAAAACAAAAGAAATAGAATTTTTTAATTTTTGTTTATTAAAAATTAAAAAAAAATTAAAATATTTTTGAATTAAAATCAAGGTTTTCAATTTCTATTTTTAAAAATAAAAAATTTAAAATTAAAATTAGATCCTCCAATTTTATTTTTTTCCTACCAGTCCCTATATTTTGTAAAAAAATAAAAAAGACAATATACTTAAAACATTATATTTTAACCTGACCCATATTAAAATTTTTTAGACATTATAAATGGGATTTTTTATAAATAAATAATTTAATTATTTTATTTACCAAAATATATAATTTATAGCATATTTACCAATTTATAATACATTAATTTATCTTATACAGGAAATAATTATAAATGAGATACATAGAATTTGAAAAATACACATATCTCATTTACAATATAAACGAGATACATTCATAAAACGAGATATATTTATAATTATCTCGTTTATACTATAAACGAAATATGTGTATTATTATTATTAAAAAAAATTACGATTAAAATAATATACATATCTCATTTACAGTGCAAACAAAATAATTATAAATGTATTTTATTTACACGATAAATAATATATGTGTACTTTTTAAATTCTATATATCTCATTTATAATTATTTTATTTATACTATAAACGAGATAAATTATTTTGATATAAATTAATAAATATGCTACAAATTATATATTTTGATAAATAAAATAATTAAATTATTTATAAAAAAATCCTTATAAATGCCATTTTTTATTTTTAGTATTAAATATAATGGATAAAAAATGAAAAAAAATAAACAAGACACATTATGGCCTCGTGTCATAACCCTCCAAAGTGCATGACACTATTGATATCCGCTCTCTCCGAATTTGCACGTTTTTCTAAAATTTTTCTTCTTAATGTTGATTGAAATTTGAAAAACCAGTACACAAGTCACACTATAAAAAGCTCACTAATCGTTATCCTTTTCTTTTTCTTTCCTTATTCTTAATTTTTTTTTTTAACTAAAGATAGGAAATCCAACCCGTAATTTCTTAAATAAATATAAAAAAATTATGTCATTTAAGTTATAACTCATTAGCTTTTTCATTTTTATTATTGCTAGTTTGGTAATTGGTTTTTGTATACATAAACGCTCCACACACACCCAATAGTAATCAAGAGTTCAACTTCAACACTCAACACTATTACATATTCATGTAGGTATAAACAAAAACCCCCACCACACACACAGTAGTCAACACTATACATAATTATTCAATTCGCTCTTTATTTATATATGACACCTCAAAAAGATAGGCACAAAAGGAGGAGAGGGGGGGGGGGGGGCTCAAATTAATCGTTAACAATTTTTTTATCCAACGTATTAGCTTTAAATAAGAAGATTGATAAATTAATTTATGATGTTTTATAATATTAGGAAAAGTTTGTTTCTAACAAAATAAATAAATCTGTCTCTTATTAATTTTCTAAAATTTTAATTAATTTAATCCTGCAACAATAATATTTTCTAAAAATTAGAAACTAATTTATATTATCATTTTTAAGAAATATTAGAGGATAATTTGTTTAATATTGTCAAGAATCAAGTTGTTATTTTTTTATTAGAGATTAATTTATCTTATACAAAAATTATTAAGATCAGAATTAATCTTGAATATCCCTTAGAAAAAGAAAAAAAAAAACACTATAGTTTGGAAAGTTGAAGTGCTCATGTGTTGTTCATGAGTATTGATGCTCTATTGGAATCGTTTACCGAATTAATCTTGAGCACTGGAGATTTGTTATAAGAGTGTTTTTGGAATAAATGGATAAGGACAAGCCATTAACAGTATATTGAAATCTGCAATATTTATCCGTATTTGATCAGTAATTTACAGATATAATTTGATCTGCAAAATGATTGGATTTGATCGATCCACACTCTAATTGGATCGGATCTCAGATATCATATCTATAACCGTAAATTCAATCTATATATCTACGAATCCGCACCAAACATAAATACTATATGTTGTATTTATGTTTAATTTCAATTAATATTTATTATTTATATATATTGTATTATTTTATTTTTGTTATTTAAAAAAAACTGGTTTAATAATATTTTAAGAATAAACATGTTTAAAAAAAGTAAAAAAAAAAAGAGTTTAGGGTGAAAATAGAATTTTTCTTATAGAAATAAGCTTTTTAATATATTTTTTTATTTTGCGGATATATTTGATATCAAATTCGATCCAATCCATATATGTGCGGATCGAATATGATTGAACCTGAACATAAAAAATTACAGATATTAGATCCAATAAGTTTAATGCGGATTGGATCGGATCGAGATTTTTGGCCATATCTAATCCGATCCGCAAATATCCCAAACCATTATTGTGCTTGTCTTATGAGTTATGACGCATCTTTCTTACCAAGAACCAACAACAAAAACTATGGTCATCTCCATTATTTAAGAGGAGTTAGTTAAGTTAGTTAAGCACATCATCATAGAGGTAGGTTAGTTTTTTATTAGTTCTGTTAGAAGTTGCACTCTCTGACATGTGAAGTTAGTTAGAGATTATCTCAACTTGTAACTTCGAATATTACTCTTGTTTTTTTAGGTATTTAGTTCTTATGAAGTACTACAATCTTATTTAATTTAGGAAACACTAGAAGACCAACATTTTTAGTATTAAAAAGTAGAGAATTGACTAGTATTAGTTCGAATGTAAAACAAAAATAAGACAAAAAGTATTAATATCTATCATTTTTCTTTAATTTTAACCATGCCGGATCTTACTCTTGTCAAGACACTATATGTCGCAAATATATTCCAAGGGTAACAACCCCATGAAAAGTAGCAGCGTTACTACAGAATTGGGGACATAACTTCTCTATAACCAATAAATATTTGGTGAATTTTAAAAATGTTGAAACATAGGAGTTAGGTAACAATTGTTTTCCATCGTATAACTTATAAAGACACAAAAACTTACTCATGAACCTTATAAAATACACCGGGACTAAACTCGAAACTCTAACCCAAGTTAACATAAGTACATAACAACACAAAGGGCCAGAAAAAAAAAAGGAAAAAGAAAAAAAGACCACCCATAATTAAAGAAGGATAAGACAAAGTTTACTAATCCTATTGTACAATCTGTGTAGAATGCCTGTGCTGCAATATGCAGGCAAATCAAAGAGAAAAGTATACTTTTTTGGTTCTATCATCTTTGCCCATTGTATGGGTATAGACTACAAAGCTTATTTATTTATTATGCTGATTCTCCACGATTATCCAGCATACATCTGCAATATGCAAAAATTGTTAAAAATGAAGAAATTGATTACATTTAGGATATCAAACAATACAATCAAAATTAAGGCTATAGATTACAAGGCACTAGTTTTACTTATAAATTAAGCATCATCATTTGAATCCATTTATACGAAGATTCTATCATTATATTCATGCCAAATCATGCAGCAGGTTTAAAAAAAAATTTAAAGTCTATATTAACATCAGAGCTAATTGAGAAGAATCTCAGTCAGTTTGTACTTCATATCATTCATGTTGAGATGAACATGGATAATGCTTGACAAAGTATCATACAAAAATTTCTGTTTAGATGCTTACCATCTTGATCTAATCCCAATTTTCCTTATGTCGCGCAATTGAATAGCTAAATCTTGAATAAATTGCTTTCCGTCATCTCCGCTTCGAAGAGAATTAAATATATGCTCAAGAAGATTATGATTAAATTCGATTGCTTCCAACCTTTCACTAAGGTCTGATATTTCATTTTCCAGAGCATCCAATTCGACTTCTTTCCTGGAATGATTGTTCCCATTACTATGAGAACAATCATCACTATCTAAAGAAGCTGAGCCATCCTTATCGGTATGATTTCCATTAGACATATTATTAACATTTTTCTGCATGGATGAATCAATTTCTTCTTCACCATTAGAAGATCCTTGTTGATCCAGTTTTTTTCCTTCAATCTTTTCGGAGGAAACCTCATTACCATAAAGTTCTTTAAGCCTATTTTGCAAGCTTTTCAAGCGATTCAAAATGCATTGCTTTTCCTCTTCAAAGTCTAAAGGTGAGGAGGTTGCACCAATGGGATCTTCATCACGGATTTTGGATACCTTGGTCAGCTTTGAACCGGAAGTGGTTACAGCATTTGTGATATCTGTGGCAGTTTTTTGTTCTGCAACATTTTCTACCTTCAAATTAGAAATTTGGACCATAGGCTCCTCTGGCCAGTTCTCCCTATAAAATTCCAGCTCTGCTTCTAAATCTTGTAGCTCTTTTTCCTTTTCCGTCAGTAGATCGTTAACTTTGTCCAATTCATCTCTATCATATTCTGCTTGCTCTTCCATCATTCTTAGATATTGCAGAGCTTCCATTTGCAGTGCTGCCTTCTCCTCCTGCAACCTGGTAATCATATTCATTGTTTGATTTGTGGCAATGGCAGAAGCATTTCTTTCTTCCTCCAGTTCCTTTTGCAAGGCCTCCAAGCATTTTTTGTCATACTCAATTTGTCGCTTCAATTGATCAATAATAGACTCCCCTTCAATTTCATTAACTTTGCTTCCATCCAGATATTCAAAATCAGATCCTACCGAGGATGAACTTGAAGGTGGCTTAACTTCATTTGAATCCGAGGCCTCAACGTGTCTCTCGGTGGACTGGACATGGTTCGCTAAAACCTCTGAGTTATCAGACCCACCAGCTGTGACGTTTTCTTTGGTGGAGACAGGAGACTGACTCATGTTGTTTGAGTTCTCTTGACTATGGCTTAAAGGAGAAGAATCACTTACCACTTTATCAGTTTCCACAGATGCTTTTTGTGTTGTATCAATCTTCTTTGTGTCTTTCCTATCCTCTTCGGTTGCAAGCTCCACACCACTTGATTTTGTAACATCTTCAGCTGGAAACATTTAAGAAATCAAATGTTAGATTAAATTTTCAATTGAAAAAACAGACACACAAGGAGAAAAGTTTACGTTTATTTAGTGATGCTCCAATGCCATCCAAAGTCATAAGCTCGGATATGGAAGTGGGAAGAGAATTCTGAGAAGGAGAAGTTGTTTTCACACCATCAGATTCTCTACGAGGAATTTTCTCTGCGTTAGGTGATGATGGAACATCGTCTAGTGAGATGAGCTCAGGCAGCTCGGAACTAGATTGATTTTCTGGCTTCAAATTAATTTCTTCCGGGACATCATGGTGCTTGCTAATCTTAGGTTCCTCAGATGAATCCGGACGTGACGGCATGGCTTTGGGGGAACTAATATTGGGATTTGGAAGATTCAAACCTCTTAGAACATGTCTTGGGGGAACTACTGGTTTAAATCGAGATGTATTGCCAGGTAATACACTAGCTACATCATCATCAGAAAATGGAAAATCAGACTCAGAATCAGAATACATTTTCGGCTCATTGTACACCATACGAGATGGTTGACGATGAGAACGCTTATCTTCTGATCCTGAAGATTGGCCCTTTGTTTTCTTCGAATTATCCCGGTGATTTGAACGGCTTTGCCTTGGCACTTGTGGCAAAGGAATGTATGGTGGCTTAATAAAAGTTCTCTTAGGTGATTTCAGTTGGATAGATCTCAGGGCATTTTGCTCTGACTTGCAAAGCTTGTAGCAGCCAGCACACGTACTCGGCCCCTTAGCGCCATTTAGCGAGTCTTTGGATAGAGACGGGCTTTGGGAACTAGAACCACCATTAACCATTCCCAATTTACCAACCAACAACTTGTGAGATTTCATGTTCGGTTTAGTGCTGGTAGTGCATGACAGAAGACAATCATCACACATTCTTTTTCCATCTGCAATCTTCCCATGAGCATGATATGAAGCCAGAGATGCTAGTTCGGATCTGTGGTCGCCGCAAAACAGGTTCTGATAGAACTCCTGCTTATCTTTACCAAAGAAACGATCCAGCCTAGTGCATAGCAAACAAGGGAATTGCAAATGGCAATACCTTGCAAACCTTGCAAGGAAATATGATAGCGCGGATTCGAAAAACAGCAGAAAGATCAAGAACCACTCACAAACTGCAGATGTAAGAAGGGTTGCTCCATGCACCCCCATTGTTCTGCCGAATGAAGTTCTGCTTCCACTAACTGCTGCCAACTCCGCTGCACGAATTTCTCTACAAATCCAATAGATTCATAGAGAAGATATGCGTTCCTCAGATACAGCCACCCAACTCAACCCAAAATTTATGAATCTATGTTATCATAAATCTCAAGGAGCTAGGGCTAGAAGGCTACATATAAACAAAGAAGCAAAAAATGGCCATCATGAGAAGTTAATCAAATTAAGATAAATGCATTAAATTGACACAAACATTTAACAATCAACAAGTTTTTCAGACATGATCATAATCACAGACAGCACAATCACAACAACAAATCAACAATAACAATAACATTAATTAAATTGAGCAACAACAAAAATCCCCAAAACTCCTCAGATAATGACACCAACAATCAAAACAAACAAATAAATAGGAACAAAAATGCAGGTTGAATTAAAAGAAAATAAATGATGAAAATGAAATGCACTCTTCCTCTTCCAACTGATTAATCATTACCTATTTAATAATTGGGGAATAGCCACAAGCACAAACGGTTGAACGAATTCAAACCAAACCCAACCATCACACATTATATCAACTAGCAACCGAAAATTAAATTATCATCATAAATATATAAAATAATTGTGAAACACAACAAAAAAAATAAATTCAAGAGGGAAAATTCTGCACCGAAGATTATGATTGCTATGCAAAATAATTACAAAAATTAACAGGATGAAATAAAAAATCATATACGAAATTGAAAACGGAGAAAAGTGTTTTACCTGTTTCTGCAACTTCAGGAGAAGGAGGGAGATGAGGAATAGAGGCAATTTCTGATCATATATGGAAAAGAATATGTATATCTTTTTTCGTTTGGGAAAAAATAGAATAAAATAAATAAATAATTAATAAAAAATAGAAAATACGGGGATGAAGAATAAGGCGCGGAGTGACATGCATGTCCCGCGCCGGTGGATCGAGTAACCGTTGAAAACAACGGCATTTGATTTGTTTGTTAGCAAATGAAAGAAAAAGAGATAAATAAGTAATTGTATAATGAAATATCTAATCAATAATTTATCTCTTACAACATGCTATATAGACAAATAATAATATTTGGCAAATTTGGCTAATCAAAATAAAGTTTGATGATACATAGAAATGCACATTGACCACGCTTCGTGACTTTATATTGACATATAAATATATATAATCAAATAGAAGCATAAATGATTCGCTTAAAATAGTCAAATAAAAAAAATAGTTCAGTTATACATTTAAGTGTTTTTGGCAATTAAATCTAATAAAATTGACCAAAACTCAACAAAAATTATTTTTATTATACCAACGTGTACACACGTCTATTTCAATAACGCAAATCCTTTTTTGTCTTCGTCTTTACGTTTGCGTTCTTCCTTCTTTTTCTTGATTTTCCTCCTTCTTCGTCTTCGCATTTCTCCTCCTCCTTCTTCTTCGTGTTCTTCTTTCTTCTTCTTTGTCTTCCTCCTTCTTCTTTTTCGCGTTCATTCTTCTTATTTGCGTATTTTCTCTCGATCGTCATTCTTTTATTGCTGCTATTGTTGCTGCATTTTTTCTTTTCTTCATTTTAATTGAGGTTAATTTGGATCCAGAAATAAATTTAATGTGTTTTTGTTGATGATTAATTCTTTTTGACTACTTGTTCAAAATTGAATTAATTTCGATTCATTTGTGAATTAATTGAGATTCACTTGATGCTGCTGATAAGTATTGACCAAATTTTTTATTCCTTAAGTAATTTCGATTCATTTCTTAGTTTAATTCAAGTTCATTTGGATCCAGAAATAAATTGTATGTGTTTTTGTTGATGATTGAGTCTTTTTTACTATTTGTTCAAAAATGAACTAATTTCGATTCATTTGTGTTAATTGAGGTTCACCTGATACTGCTGATAAGTATTGACCAAATTTTTTATTCCTTAAGTAATTTCAGTTCATTTCTTAGTTTATTTGAGGTTCATTTGGATCCAGAAATGAATTCGATGTGTTTTGTTGATAATTGAGTCTTTTTGACTGCTTGTTCAAAACTTAACTAATTGAATGGAATGGAGTGAAATCTAATGCAATTGAATAAAGTGATAATGAATAATTTCATTCTTCTTTGCTAAGAATTTGGTCAATACTTATCAGTAACATCAAGTGAATCTCAATTAACACACAAATGAATCGAAATTAGTTCATATTTGAACAAACAGTTAAAAAGACTCAATCATTAACAAAAATACATCAAATTCATTTTGGATCCAAATTAATCTCAATTAAACTAAGAAATGAATCAAAATTTCCTAAAAAATAAAAAATTTGATCAATACTTATCAGCAGCATTAAGTGAACCTCAATTAACACACAAATGAACCGAAATAAACTAAAAAATAAACCGAAATTATATAATGATGGCATCAGAGAAATCAAAACTAATAAAAATGTTAGCAAAATTTGGTTTTATTGATGATGATGATAACGAAAACGAAAAAGAAAAAGAAAAAGAAAAAGACGCAACATTAGGGAGAAAAAGAAGAAGGAGAAGGAGAAGAAAAAGAAGAAGAACTTGCGTGTGCAAATTTGGAAGAAGAAGAAGAAAGAGGAGGAGGAGAAGAAGAAGGGAAGAAGAAGAACCTGCGTGTGTAAATTTGGAAAAAAAAAAGAAGAAGAAGGAAACAGAGAAAGAGAAGGAAACGGAGAAGGAGAAGGGGTCACGTGATTCAAAAAGTTGTTATAACAACTTGATTAGATTTGGTTAAGTATTTTGCTTGGATGTAGAGTTTTATTCGAAAAAAATATAAGAAGAGAAAGTACAATTATTTAAGGGAATTAGCGTTAGGGATAAGATATAGTTGGAGCGGAAACGAACCAAATAATTTTATGTGAACAAAATAAGTCAAGAGAGAGTAACACTAATATTTTAACGTGAAAATTTTTTCTTCAGGGCAAAAAACTATGGGCCAACACTCCGAAAAATATCCACTGTATTAAAGATAATTGGTGGATGTTACAATACTCCTATATTGTTTGGAGTTTTAAAATCTCTTTACATTATTAGTGTGATAATATGCATTGGCACAGTATTCTAAAAAGTAATTAATGGAGCTCTTATTGTACCTTGATAATATCATTAAATAATTAATGCCAAAAAATTATATTCTTTTAAAAAAGTTAATATTTAAAAAATTAATACTAACTTAAAATTATGCTTTTAAATAAAAATATAAAATAATCATAAAATATTAATCTTTCATCTTTATTTATTTATTAAGTAACATTTTTTTTAATTTTAGTGTTTTATTAGTGTTAATTTTTTTACTGAAACAAAATAAAAAAATTATTGTTTTTCATAATAATTTTTTTATTTTTATCTTTTAAGATTTATTTTATTTTAGAATTTCATAAATTCATTACAGTACGATTTAGATCGTACTGGTATATTTTTATTTTTAAAAATCTAATTTTATTTACATAATTTAAAATTTTAAATTATAAAATTTTAAATTAAAATTTAAATAAATATAATTTGATTAATAGATTAATTTAATTTGATAAAAATAAACGTATTCGTATTATTATACTTAATATGATTAATTATATTTATTCGATTTTAAAAAAGTAACTATTTAAAATTGTTAATTATAAATTAAAAATTTAATATACTCGTATTGTTTTTAATATGACTATGTTTACAATACTCTCTAATAGTTTGGTGAATCGACAGTCTATAAAGTCGTTAATTATTTAATCAATACTCCATATATTTTTATTTTTAAATATTTTTAAATTAATTTTTTGCAGTTAAAATTTTTATTATTTTCTTTATATTTATTTTACCTCTTCTGCTTTAAATTAAAAAATCCTTTATATTTTAAAATTTTACTTTCTAACTCGTTTAAGTAATCTAATCTTAAAAGAACATTTTAATATTTAAACTTAATATTAAATAATATGTTTGATTCTATTAATTAAATTCAAATTCACATTCCCATGTTGTTTCTTTTAGTTACTAAAAAAAATTCAAATTTAAATTTTTATTTTTTAATTTAATAAAACAACTTTAATTATTTAAAGAATATTTTTATCATTTAAAATTATATGAAAAGTGCATGTTAGTCTTTTAAAATTAAATTTAAATTTTTAACATTATAAATTTATTAAATGATATCAATTCAAATTAGAATTAGATTTTTAAATAAAAGAAAAAAATTTCTACTACGAAAAATAATATGAATAAAAAAAAATGAATGATAATTGAAGTGAAATTAGAGTTAGATAAAAGTTATATATTTTATTATTGGATTGGTTGTTCGAGCTTGTAAGTAGGTCCTTAATTTTTATAAGGATATTTTTGTCTTTATAAAATTATCTATAAGAGTATTTGATAAATTAAAATTTAAAATTATATTTTTTAATTCATTTAAACAAATTTAATTCTAAAATAATTTTTATTATTTAAATCTCAAGTTTTTTTATGCATTTAATCTATACCAAAAAGATAATTTTGCCTTTTTATTACTATTTAAATAAATATTTTATAATTTTTAAATTAATCTTTAAAAAAGATAATTTTATCTTTTTAAATTTAAATATAATTTTTTTAGTTTTGTTCTTTTTAAAATTAAATTAAATTTTTAATTCAAATTAAATAACTTTAATCTTAAAAAATATTTTAGTCTTTTAAAATTCATATCAAAAAATATATTTGACTTTTCAGTTTTTTAAATTTTTTATAATAATGTTATAATAATTTTTTATTATAATAATATTATAATAATTTAATATAAGTAATATTAATCGAAAAATATAACGGGCTTAAAATGGCCCAAATTAAAATAATAGTCTTAATTTAAACAAATTTTAAATAAAAAGGAAAAAAAAAATAGGTATAAATGTTAACTTTTGTTTAACTCTTTAAAAAGAGTTTTAATACTCCAAAACTTCAAGGAGCATTAAATCAGGCGCCACCCTAAGATAATTACAATATAGTGAACCGCAGTAAAATACTCTCTTACTATAATTATTAGTATCTAGTGAGCACTAGAGAGTATAATCAAATTCTAATGTGTATCATTCACAACACACTGAATTTTCTCACACACTTTCTATAATATTACACTCACTGATACAAGAAAACTCACTCAAAACTAAAAATAAAAACACACGAAGCCTTGAAGAAGAATGCTTCATTGCTTGTGTTTTGTGTTTGATGCAAAAGAAGAGTTCATTGTGCTCTATTTATAGTCGAAGTCAATGAACTACAACCACTCCTTCCTTCCATTATTTTATTACTAATCTCTTCAATAATAAAAGACTACTCCACTTCAGATGCTCCAACCACTTTGCTTCGGTGGATTGATAATGCAAGTCATTATTAACAATTCTCCACCTTGACTTGCATTGTCATTTGTCTTTAATTTCTGCAAATATTAACCAAGTTCACGCAATGCTTAAGCTTGTCAATCAACAACGGTTTGGTTATCACGTCGGCTGGATTTTCAGTTATAGCTATTGATGAGTCCATATTTGATGATGAATTTTGATTTAATTTGGATGGATTTCATCATATAAACTCACACTTAATCACCAAAATAGCATACTTTTGTGTTTGATCCCTAAATTGAACATAAATGTAAAAGCATGCATTTTTTGCTCAAATTGAATAATTTAATTCCACTTTTATTCCATTCGATGCCGTGATATGTTTGTTGAGTGCTTTCAGATCATAGAGGCATGAATGACTTGGTAAAAGTGGAAGAGAAGCATGCAATTGGAAAAAAACATGAAGAAAACAAAGAATAAAAACATTTCAGAGTGTGTCCATGCACACTTTCTGTGCCTACGCACAAGGGTCAAAATCAACACCTGTACCCACGCACAGAATGAAAATCAGTAAGTGTGCGTACGCACAAGTACCAGTGCATAACTTTATTAATGAAGCACGTGGCTCGCGATTTTGGAGCTATTTTGGCCTAATTTTTGGAGTGCTGAAGCCTTTTGGAAGTGCTATATCAAAGGGGAATGAAGACATATCAAGGCATTAGGTTTTTATTAGGTTTTCATTAGTTTTAGGAAGCTTCCATAGTTAATTAAGAGTAGGAGTAATGTAGTATAGAATTTCTCTCTTAGGGTTTATTTAACTTTCATTGTAATATTTTATAGTCAAGTTTTTTGTGGATTTTGCTCAACTCTTTTGTGAGTACTCTTTAATTTCTCTTTAATTACATCACTTTTGCTTTTACGTCCTTTTGGTTCAAGTTAGTTGTTAATATTTGCAATTTTAGTTTTTTGAAGTTTTGATTGATGAATTTAATGTTTTATGCTTTATATATGCTTGTTTGATTGTCTATTGTTGATATTGTGAATAGTTGGTTATAGTTTCCTATTTTCCTTTACAATTTCTCATGTTTTGCTTTTATGCCCACCAAGTGTTTGTGAAAATGCCACTTGGTAATTTTGAGTAGATTTTCACACCTTGACTTAGGATTTGAGTTCCTAGAATACTAGAGTCATAATGTCCGACACCGTATCGCTATTTTTTTTGAAAACCGGAAATAAATACTTTACCTTAAAAAAAACAAATAAGCATAGATTCATATACAAGACTTCTTACACAATAGCTTATAATGTAATACACATATAAAACATACAATTCCTATCCCTCTTATAAATATTGTAACAACAAAGACGAGGGAAGAAAAATAATCTAATCAATACAATATCTTATAAACCAAAACGCAGTATAGCCCTTCGTAATGCTCCTTCATCCGATTCCTGAAAAGGTAAAGTTGTAGGGAGTGAGAACCTAACCACACGGTCTCACAATGGAGTTTCAGAATTGTCATAAGAAGATATTTAATAAGAAAACTATTTTCAAGTTCACTGATTATCATTGCCTTATGAATCCTTTTAAAAACCAATAGCTAATGGTTCAAAACATTTTCAAAGAAACAATGTTTAATCTTTCAAAAATCCAAAATCTTTCTTTTCTTATAAGAAAATCTCAATCAGAAACCAACCACGCAATCAATCAACACAATCATTAATTCAGCACCAAAGTTCATTCTCAAATGTAGCACACCAGGACAAACACAGACAAGATAGACAAGGAAAGCACAGGTTTAGGTAGCAGTTACAGCAAATAGTTCAGGTAGCAGTTAAGAACAATTTAACAATTAGGCACACCAAAACACGTTCAAACCCAAGAAAAGCATACAAATGCATATGATGCATGCCTGTCCTATGGCTAATGAGCTCATCTGTCGATTATCCAGCCAACCCGACAAGTCCGAAAACCTTAGACTGTCCCCCGACGTGCATCCTCATGAGTATATATATATATATATATATATATATACCATTCTCGGGAATTTATAAGTGCCCGATCACCCTTACGTCATAGGATCAACAGAGTATCGAGTTTCAACCTGGTACACATGGTGGCAAGCCACGGTACTTTACCCAGGGAACTCGTGTCTCAGATAATTTCAAATTTATAAGCCATATGGATAATTCATTCAACATTCATCAACATCTAAGTCATTCTCAATATCATCATCATTCGTCAATCCATATCTCATTTTCAAATTTATTCGAAAATCATATTTCAAAGTCAATCCTCATCATCCTTCTTCCCATTTCGTTCATCAATAATCCCAATTCAAAACACAATTCTTTCTTTGATAAATAAATCAATCTTAAAACATATAATGTTTAAAACCAAATCTTTTCAGATAATACTTTAAGCGAAACTTTCAATTTTATAAAATTTCGCCAGTATCTCCTCTAAAACTCGGACACTGCCACCCTTTTCGGGTCCCATCCAAACATTTCTCAAACCTTTTCTCAACCATTTTCAAATCTCAATCATTTTCCAAAATTCAACTAGTTCCAATATCAAATTATTTTCAAATCGAACCAATTCCAATAATAAAACTCTTTTTAAAATCAAACCAGCTCAAATATTAAATCATTTATAAAATCAGACTAACTCAAAAATCAAACCGCTTCGAGAATCAATTTATTTTCATATCTCAAATCATTTCCAAAAATTGACTCATTTACATTACCAAATAAATTCCAAAACTAAGAAAATTCACTTTTCATAATAATCAAGTAAATAACATTTCAAACCAATTTCTTATCAACAACCGTACACCACTCACGCAATCAAGCAACCAATAATTCAGTCTAACAAACCATCACATCCACAAGACAAATATAATCACAGAAACATATCTTTTTGCATCAATATCTATTTATAACAACTCTGTAATATAAAATATATTTTAAGAAAAATCTCTACCTCGATAAATCGAAACACATAGCCCAAATGCCTCGCAGAGTTCCTTTCGCCTCAACCCAAATTAACGGCAGCCAAAACCTCGGCTCTGCTTGCTCTCTCAAAAGTAGAAACAGCTTCAAACGCCACAAACAAACTCAGATTCTAACTCCTAAAACCATTAACATCGCAAATACTTTATTACACGGAACAAAACACTAACGCAGGAAATTTTGACACAGAAATACTTACTGAACTAGTGAAACAAAGCAGCCGCGAACTCCGAGCACGACATGCAAGCATCGATGTACAACCCTATGACAGACAATGCCACAACACCTCAGCGTAAAATAACAGAATACTAAATGAAAGGCTTTTCGAAACAAAAACGCTTACCGCAACAAAGGAAGAGCGACTAAACCGAGTAGCAGCAGTTCCAATGGTGGTCCCGGCAACACCCACGCCACACCCGATGGACCAGAATGGCGGCAACAACGGTGCAGAAGTTCAGAACAACAAGCAGTTGCGGCGGACGACTGAAATAAACATGCAGTGACAATAAAGGTTCCCGAAATCCAAAAGAACAGAAACCAAACTTTAAAACCCTTACCGACAGTGCATTCTCCGGCGGCGGCATCAGGGTCTCAAGCGACAGAAGCGGTGGTGGATGGCGCGGGTCTCCTTTCTCTCCTCTGCTCTCGTGCTTTCTCTCTCTCACTCTTTGGACCCGATGGCTTCCCTCTCGACGACACGGCGGTGGCAGACACGGCTGGAGGATGCGACGATCGCGGCTGGCTTCACGTTGGACGGCGGCGATGGGAATGGCGAGCAGCGGTGGCGAAGATGTGGCGGCTCCAAGCCCGTGACCTCCCCTCACTCGCCAGCCATCTCTCTGCGCGATGTCAACGGCGACGGCGACGTGGTGAGGATGAACGGCGACGGGAAACAGAAGCGGCAGCTTCCTGGACAGCGGCGGCGGCGCAAGCAGCAGGACGCAATGGCAGCGGCGGTCCGCGATGATGGTAGGACCTCCTCCACCGGCCTCCCCTCTCTCAGATCTCCCTTCCCTGTTTTCGTCTTCTTTCTTTTCTGAAGTTGTTGCTGTGTGTGTGAAGAAGAGTGTGGTGCGTTGTGTGTGTGTGTGAGTGAGGAGAGTGGCGGCAGGTGTGGGTGAGGTGAGTGTGTGGTTAGAAATTAGGGTTAGGGATAGTTTAGTAATTTTGAATAAAATTAGGGGTAATAATAAAGTAATTGAAAATTTATTTTAATCCAATAACAATATTTATAAAAATACTATCTAATTATCAAATTACAATTTATTTTCGAATAAATACTCAAATACAAGAATTAGAGATAATATAATTAATTTTTTTATTCATAAAAATTAAAGTATCAAATTATAAAAATATCAATTATTTAGATTAAATTATATAAAATTCTTATTATTTTATAACTACCAACTTTATAATTTAAATATGAAATATAATTCAATAATTATAAAATGGGATAAGAATCTTAATTTATTTCAAATTCAATTGATGAAGATTTGCTTTAATTATCTTTAATAAAGTAATTTCTGAAATTAAAGCTACAAATACATAATTGAATTTAAAATTAGTTTATAATAAACCTTTTCAAAAGTTCTGGGTCTTATACTAACTCTAGGTCAAACGTACTTATAGTAGCTAATAGGACTCGAATAGAGATATGCTTTGCAATAGGAGAGAATACTTCGTTGAAGTCGATACCCTCCTTCTGAGTAAAGCCTTTTGCAAACCCATTTGCAGTCCAGAAATTCCTTCTTTTCTTTTGAAAACCCATTTGCATCCAATTACTCTTTTTCCCTTTGGAAGTTGTACTAGCTCCTATGTCTGATTTTTATGAAGAGACTCAATTTTCTCTTTCATTACGGATAGCCACTACTTTGACTCCATGTTGTGAATTACTTCATGATAGGAGTTTGGTTCATTTCCTACCACGTCATCTGTCATAGCCAATGCAAAAGCTATAAGATGTGCCTTTACTGAGTCAAATACACAAGAAGTTGAATCTTATATCTTTTTGGCTTATGAACTTGTTGCTTCTCTCTACTAGTAGCAATACTATATGGTTCTACTTTTCTGGTTTCTTCACCAGTAACTCTATCATCGAATTCATCTGCTTGTTCTTCTTCAGGTTAAGTAGTCCCTAGAGTGCTAGGCAGAATTTTTTCTTCTTCTTGCTTCATCTTTCTATTGTCAACTTCTAGCTCTACCTGCTTCTGGACACCATGATCTATTTCTGCGTTATCTATTTTAAATTTCTGCTTTTAATTTATCATTGATGCCTCATCAAAAATGACATCTCTGCTAACAATGATTTTTGAGAAAACTGTCTTTTCTGTACACCACAATCTATAGCTTTTCACCCCTCGTACATACCTTAGAAATATGCATTTTCTTGCCCTCGCCTCAAGTGTACCATAACTCACATGGGCATATGCAGGGCAACCAAATATCTTCAAATCAAAATAATTAACGGGTCGACTAGACCATACCTCTTGTGAAATTTTCAGATCAATTGCAGTTGATGGAGATCGATTAATCAAGTACACAGCTGTATTGATGGCCTTAGCCCAAAATGATTTAGGAAGACCAACATTGATTCGCATGCATCATGCACGCTCTAAAAGTGTTCTATTCATTTGTTCTGCAACTCTGTTTTGTTGTTTTGTTCCTGGTATAGTATGGTGCCTCACTATACCATTATCTCTACAGAACTCTATAAATTCTTGACTGCAAAATTTTTTGCCATTGTCAGTTCTCAATCGCTTGACTAATTGCCCGGTTGGCTTCTCAACCATGAATTTCCATTGCTTGAATCTTTCAAACACTTCATCTTTATTCTTTAGGAAATAGACCCAAACTTTTCTGGAATAATCATCAATTGGTGTGAGAAAATAGCAAGCTCTACCTAGAGAATTGACAGGGATAGGACCCCACACATCTAAATAGATGTAGTCCAATATCCCCTTGCTATTATGCTTTTCAGTGCTAAACTTTACTCGTTTCTGTTTTTCAAAGATAGAGTTTTACAGAAACCAAGATTGTAATTCTTCGAGCCTTTTAACAAGCCTTTGTTAGCAAGTATGGACATTCTTTTCTTACTCATGTGCCATAATCATGTAGCATTATTATCATTCTTTTTAGAGAATAGAACAACAGCACTTTTGCTTACTGTGCTTTTTTGCAATATGTAGATCTCTCAGTGTAACTTTTCTTTCATCACCACCATCGAACCTTTGAATACCTTCAAGAAATTTTCCTTGCCTATGAATTTGTAACCATTTTTAACTATGGCGCTCAACGAGATTAGATTTCTCTCCAATTCTGGTACGTGCCATGCATGGAGCAATATACTGGTACTATTATCTAATTTGATTCTGGCTTGTCCTTTACCTACCATTGGAATTAATCTGTTGTCTCCTAGTCGGACACTTACATCCCTATTTGTGTAGGAAATGAAAATATCTTTCCTAGGTGTCATGTGAAATGTTGCACTAGAATTCAAGATCCACTCGTCTCCGTAGTTACCAGTGAATACAGTTAGAGTAGAACCAGTATCACTATCTTCAGAACCATCAATTATTATGTTGGCAGAATTTTTTTATTTCTCCTTTTTTTCATGGGTAATTTCTTCTAATGCATCCTGATTAGTGACAATGGAAGCATTTTATAGATTTGTGCTTTTGAGACTTTGACTTCGATCTACTCTTGCTTGAGCTTGTAGACTCCCTTTCTTGACTACGACCACTCGTTATGAACAACCTAGCAGCAGGATTGTCTGCGGTGGATTCGGATACTAACTTCTAATGCTCCTTTTTCAATAGTGCATCTTTAACATTTTTCACTATGATTTCAGATCTACCATATAATATGGTATCACAGAAATGATCATATGATGGAGGTAGTGACGTCAACAAGATCATGGCTTGATCAACATCTTCGACATTTATTCCAACTGCAGCAACATCAAATATCATCCGATTAAAGTCATCTATGTAGACTCTCATAGACTTATTTCTTGAATATTTAAATGTATACAACCTCTTCCTTTGGTACAGTTTGTTGGACAAGGTCTTGACAAAAAAATTTTTATCCAAGGCCTTCTACAATGAATCAGCAGTTTTTTCACCTATTACCTCTTGTAACACGTTGTCTGCCTGTTATAAATGTATTGTACTTCTCGCTTTTGCCATGTATATGTCTTTTTATCATCAGACAATATTTTTAGCAATTTTGTTATTCTATTCAATGCCTTCATTATGCCTTGCTGATCTAGCAAAGCTTGCACCTTTTTTTCCATAACTGGAAGTCATTGGAATTGTCAAATTTTTCCACTTCAAATTTTTGGACCAACATCTTATGTCAAGGTGAAATTCTTTTTCTGATATGGAAGATCAGACAAAAATGAAACCACAGAGCATACGAAGAATTAAACCTTTTTCCCTAAAATTAAGTGGCGTTGATACCACTTATTAGAGATAAGACATAGTCGGAGCGGAAGCGAGCCAAATAATTTTACGTGGAGAGTAACAGGATTAATATGCTAACAAAATAGGTCAAGGAAGAGAGAGAATAATACTAATATTTTAACGTGAAAAAATTTTCTTGATGAATGTGAAAAAATACTAATATGCTTTTGTGCTAGCATTGCATTGGTTCTTACTTGTCTCCACACATGGTATACTATACATACTAAATAAGGTCAGTTATAAAGTGATAAAAAATTCAGTAGTAAGGTTTAATTTGTGCCTAATAAAAACATCAGTAGTAAAGTTTACTTTCCAGTTATTTGTAGTAGAAAAAGAATAAAGAAAATTTCTTGTGAGACAATCCCTTTGCTATTTTTTTTATTATAGCTTTTCCACATTCATTGCCATATTGATTAAATTTTTTATTTCCATATAATGATGTGATTTCACTACATCAGTAATTGATTTATTCAAACCACCTGTAAATCGTATCATAGTAACACTACAAAAAAATGTTGAGTACCATCGAATTTATTGGCAGAATAAGAAAAATAATTTTTCGGTAAACATATTACTAGCAAATTTACTGTTGAAAATAATTCGACGGTATAATCCTCGCTAGTAATCAATTATCGTTGGATTGAAAAATCTGATGGTAAATCACCAGCAGATTCTGAGGCGAATTCTTTGCCCAAAAACTATTTGGTTACCATTAGATTTTTCTTCCAGTAAATTTGATGGTAAATTATTTTTTTAACATAATTAATAGTCAAATTCTAAATAATAGAAATCAAAAAAATGATTTTATTCAATATCAAGTGTACGAATAGAATAAAAAGTCAAATAAATAAAATACAATCAAATAGTCTAGAACAAAATTCTAATAACTACGGATCTTGATAGTTGTCGTCGTTATCATCCTCCTGATCTTGCTGAGACGGCAAACTAGGCGGTGATGTCGGTGCCCCACCAGCGCGCACCTGCTCATGGTATACTGTCATCTGTTGTTGAATCCGTTGAATTCACTCCAGCTCCAGCATGAGGAAATGTGTGTTTGAGATGCATGCAAGGATCTCGTTATACGTCTCCTCATACTACTGCAACTGCTAAGCCTGTTGGTGAAGGCTCTAGGTGAGATTCTGCACCTGCTCCCTCAAATCGACATTGTTCTTGGCTTCGACGGGGCTGGTGATAGAGGCGGATGAAGCCATCATTGTGGAGGTGTAGAGGTTGTTGGTGAAGAATGATCCTAACTCGTAGACACAACTTTTTGTAAGGCTCAGATGTGATCTCGTGCCAAATCGTATCAAGATCGACGACCGAATCACCGGAGTTGTTGTCGTCCTCTCCAGTAGGCTAGGATTGCTGGGTTGCGGCCTCCAGTCTCAGCGAGTAGGACTCCTAGGATCGATGAGAGGATTCCGGCACTGTGGTGTCTGTCGCTAGAGGTGGCGTCGTCATCGAAGTAGTAGGCTGCTGAGCGGATGGAGGTGGTGGAGTCCACTCTAGTTAAGCAGCCGGACGACTTTCTGGTACTTGGTACGGAATTTATAACCAACAAACTAACCGGCAAGTACACCGGGTCGTACCAAGTAGTACCTTAAGTGAATGAGGGTCGATCCCACGAGGATTGATGGACTAAGCAACAATGATTACGTGATTTACTTAGTTAGACAAACAGAAAATGGTGTTTTGAGAGTTCAAAAGCATTAACAGTAAGTTCAGAATATCAGAAAGCAAGCAGTAAATGGGTGTGAATAATATGGGAGAAAACAGTTAAGGTTTCAGAGATATTTATTTTCTGGATTAACTTTTCTTACCAACTATTTTAATCATGCAAGATTCAATTCATGGCAAACTATATGTGACTATGTGACTAAACCCTAATTCCTTAGACCTATTTAGTCTCCTCTAACCTTCATCAACTGCCAATTCCTTGGTCACTTAATTTCAATTAGAGGGTTAAGTTCAATTCTAGTTTATATGCCACAGAAATGTTTTCAAGCTGTTGTTCAGGTAAAGAGCTTTTCCAAGTTTTACAAGAACTCAAATAGAATAAGGGTCATACTTCCGTTCCACCCAGATTTATAAGATAAAGAACGAAAATAATTCTTGAAATTGAAATCAATACATGAATTAAAATAGAAAAGTAATAGTATTAATCCATAGAATAAACAGAGCTCCTAACCTTAACATTGGAGGTTTAGTTGCTCATGGTTTAGAGAGAAAACTAGGATTTCGAAAAACTGTAAAGTGCAGAATGAGGTCTGAGAGAGAAAAGTCGAGCCCGAATGGCTGAATCTTTTCCCTTTTATATCTAATCCTAATTCATGTAAAATATATTTTCTAAAACTAAATAATATATTTTCCTAATTATAATTAAAATAAATGTTTTAATCAATAATCAAATAAAAGTCTCATGCATTGCTTCAATTGGCATGGGGACCATGCCTTGATGATGAACTGGCGCCTAACTTGGGAAATTCCAAGTTAGGCGCCACCTTTGCAGCGCCTCCAGGGAGTGTTGTGTATTGAACTGGAACCTAAATTCAAGAGCTGAAGTTAGGCGCCACCCAGGCAGTCTTAAAGATGAGTTGTTGAGGTTGAATTTGAAGTTAGGCGCCACTATGGCAGCTTGCATTCATAACTTGCTTTTTCTTCCAGCCCAAGTTAGGCGCCACTATGACGTTGTACTTTTGAAGAAAGGGTAGACTATTACATATCGTTGGAAAGCCCTAGAAGTTAACTTTCCAATGCCGCTAAAATCATGTCAATTGGACTTCTATAGCTTAAGTTATTTCTATTTGAGTGCAAGGAGGTCGGGGTTGACAGCATCATTCGCTTTCTTCCTTTTTTGCTACAAAACTCCGTCAAATTCATCCGAATGCAACTTGAAATAAACAGAAATTGCAAACAACTCAAAGTAGCATTCATAGTGGCTAAAGGTAATTAAATCTTGATTAAACTTAATAATTCAAATGCAAATTCACTAGGAAAAGATATGAAAAATGCTCACGCATCACAACACCAAACTTGAATTGTTGCTTGTCCTCAAGCAACCAAAACTAATATAAACTTAGGATGTGAATTTGCATGAAAGATGATTACTCAATTAAGCTCCTGTCTTTTCTCAAAGTGGGATTTATAACACTAAAACTCTGAATAGTTTTGGCATCTCACTATCCTTTGAATTTGAGGAATGTCACTGTCATTCGGAATTAGAATCCGGATAGTATTATGAATTCTCTGACCTTTGTACTTTAGTTTAATCCTTGAACATAGCAAGTTTTTTTTCATTCTCTTTTCTTTGGTGCTTTGCACCTTGAGTCTAGCCGTGACTTTAAATGCTTTGTCTAAAGCTTTACTTGACACAAAAACACCACAAGCACTTGACTAGGGAACTCTCTTTTAGTTCTGATTTTTCTTTCAGTTACTCCCAGACAGTGGTACTCAAAGCCTTTGGCATACTCTGTTAAATGCACTTGATCTTGACTCTTAGTGCTCTATCTCAAGGATTACTTGAAACATTTACACCACAAACATATGACTAGGAAAATAACTCTTTGAGCTTTTAATCATATTTGACCTTCCTAGTCATTGATGCTCAGAGCCTTGGACCCTACTTTTCTTTATTTTATTTTTGCTATTTCTTTTGCTTCAAGGATTAAGCTTTTGTTTAATTCAGAGAATTTATAATAGTTCTCTAAATTCCTATTCCTTATGCACCAACATCCTTTGATTCAAATTCAACTATGCACTGTCCATATCATGCATTCAGAATCACAAATAATACCACCACAATTAAGTAAATAAGACTACTCTTAAATATAAACTCAATTTCTCATGCAATACATCAATTCTTTTCTTTTCCACAAACTAACCGGCAAGTGCACCAGGTCGTACCAAGTAGTACCTCAAGTGAATGAGGGTCGATCCCACGAGGATTAATGGACTAAGCAACAATGATTGCGTGATTTATTTAGTTAGACAAATAAAAAATGGTGTTTTGAGAGTTCAAAAGCATTAACAGTAAATTCAGAATATTAGAAAGCAAGCAGTAAATTGGTGTGAATAATATGGGAGAAAACAGTTAAGGTTTCAGAGATATTTATTTTTCGGATTAACTTTTCTTACCATCTATTTTAATCATGCAAGATTCAATTCATGGCAAACTATATGTGATTAAACCCTAATTCCTTAGACCTTTTTAGTCTCATCTAACCTTCATCAACCGCCAATTTCTTGGTCACTTGATTCCAATTAGAGGATTAAGTTTAATTCTAGTTTATATGCCACAGAAATCCTAATTACCCAAATATAAGAGGATTATATGTCACATATCCCGTTAAGTCCAGATAATTAGTGATTTAGGAGAATATGTTTTCAAGCTGTTGTTCAGGTAAAGAGCTTTTCCAAGTTTTACAAGAACTCAAATAGAATAAGGTCATACTTCCGTTCCACCCAGATTCATAAGATAAAGAACGAAAACAATTCTTGAACTTGAAATCAATACATGAATTAAAATAGAAAAGTAATAGTATTAATTCATAGAATAAACAGAGCTTTTAACCTTAACAGTGGAGGTTTAGTTGCTCATGGTTCAGAGAGAAAACTAGGATTCCGAAAAAGTGTAAAGTGCGGAATGAGGTCTGAGAGAGAAGAGTCGAGCCCGAAGGGCTGAATCTTTTTCCTTTTATATCTAATCCTAATTAATGTAAAATGTGTTTTCTAAAACTAAGTAATATCTTTTCCTAATTATAATTAAAATAAATGTTTTAATCAATAATCAAATAAAAGTCTCGTGTATTGCTTCAATTGGCGTGGGGACCATGCCTTGATGATGAACTGGCTCCTAACTTGAGAAATTCCAAGTTAGGCGCCACCCTTGCAGCGCCTCTAGGGAGTGTTATGTGTTGAACTGGCGCCTAACTTCAAGAAGGCGCTACCCAGGCAATCTTGAAGATGAGTTGTTGAGGTTGCACTGGCTCCTAACTTCAAGAATTTGAAGTTAGGCGCCACTACGGCAGCTTGCATTTATAACTTGCTTTTTCTTCCGGCGCCTAACTTGGGATTCTCAATCCCAAGTTAGGCACCACTATGCCAGTGTACTTTTGAAGAAAGAGGTAGACTATTATATATCGTTGGAAAGCCCTGAAAGTTAGGTTTCTAATGTCGCTAAAATCACATCAATTGAATCTCTGTAGCTCAAGTTATTTCTGTTTGACTGCAAGGAGGTCGGGGTTGACAGCATCATTCGCTTTCTTCCTTTTCTGCTACAAAATTTCGTCAAATTCATCCGAATGCTACCTGAATTAAACAGAAATTGCAAACAACTCAAATTAGTATTCATAGTGGCTAAAGGTAATTAAATCTTGATTAAACTTAATAATTCAAATGCAAATTTACTAGGAAAAGATATGAAAGATGCTCACGCATCAGTAGGCTGCTGAGCGGATGGAGGTGATGGAGGAGTCCACTCTAGTTAAGCAGCCGGACAACTTCCTGGTGGCGCGGGTGGTACAACAGAAAGAGCCATGTGGGGTTAGGACCATGATGAATGGTGTGTGTACCCATTGCCTGTGACATCCCAAGGATGGTCGGAGTAGAGGGTGATGACTGAGAAGTCTCAGGGTTACCAGTAGAAATCTTCCCTCTACCACGACAACGAGGCCGATTCATGACACCTTTTCTGTTATCATGTTTGCAAAGTGCATATCAATTAAGAAAGTTAGTTGGAATTAGTTCAGAATCAAAAATCACTTAAGATGCAAGAATTCAAGTAGGAAGAGCTACATTGTGGAGTATATCAAAATTAAATTCAAATTTGATTTTGATTAGACTTCTTGTGTTTAGTAGTTTAAATCACTAATCTATAAACTTCAATTATATTTAGATTTTTTAGAAATCTCAGCAGAGTTTCATCTATAATTAGAAGGCGTTTAAAATTCTATCCATCAATAATTCACTTAAATAATTCACAAACAAACCAATATGACATTATATCACTACTTACACACCAAAAACTCAATCATACAAAAATCAGCATCTCAAGCAATCTACCATCACAAATTATACTTAATAAAGTATGCCAAATAAACTCAAACATTCTAAATAACATGGTAGCTACAATATGCAATTCAAAATCTAAAATATTCATAGAAGCAGATTGTCGAATACGTGGCATGCATAGGCATAAACAGCAAGAGATAGCACAAACAAACATTCTTTTTTCATTAATTCTCACAAATCATCAGTATATACAACACAAAATCAGTAGCAATATCCATCAACAATCAGAAATTTTCAACAAACTAAAATCAACCTAATAACTAATACTAACTAAAACAGAATTAAAAAAACGTTTGATAAAAACTTATAGTGTTGAACAAAGATAAATGAAACAGAGAAGAGGGGAGGGAGTGCTACTGGAGCTAGAGGTGGCGAAAGGTGATCATCAAAGTGTGGAAAACTTTGGAAATAGAGAAATAGAGCAGTTCTGGTGCTGTGTTTGAGAGAGAGTTATTTAGAGAGCTAGAGAGACAAAAGGTGAAGAAGAAGGAGAAGGTGAGAAGAGAAGGGAGAGATGGGACCGCAGTGGTGCTGGGTGACTGACAAAATGGTCAAAATAGAGATATGAAGAGAGGAAGAGAAGGCCGGCGAAAAAAAAGAGGAAGAAGAAAAGGAAGAATGGTGGTGCCTTGAATGGCGATAGAAATGGCAGAGGGTGGCACTGTGGTGGTGGTTACGGCACAGTGAAGCAGAAGAGAGTTTACAGAAATGTGGGGGAAGGGTTAAGAATTTGAATTTTACCCCACTTTTACTATCGGATTTACCAGCAAAAATATCTGACGGTAACGTGCTTGGCGGTGCCTAAATGCCATGTTTTACTGAAATCCTTTTATCATCGAAGAATTCCAACTGAAAATCCGACGCTAAATTTGGCGCTAATAAAATTAATTTTCGCATCTCTATTTACCGTCAGATTTAGGTACGAAATTTTAAATCTAACGGTAACTAATTCGAGGGACGAATTTTTGCTCGTAATTGTCGAAAAATCTGCCGCTAAATTTGTCGGTAACGTTCCTTGCTAAATCCGATAGTATTCAATATTTTTATTGTAGTGCAACCTCGATATCCTCTTCTATGTTAGCCTTAATCATAAGCATATCTATTTCTTTATAGTAATCTTCAGCTAAATTGGAACCTTAAGTCAACCTGTGTAACTTCTGATGCAGTTCTCTATAGTAGTACGAAGGCACAAATCTCTTCTTCATGAGACGCTTCATATGATCCTAAGTCTATATAGGATGATCTTCATTTTGCTGTCTTGTCTTCACTAATTCATCCTACCAAAGCAAGACATGATTAGAAAAAGCAACTGCTGCCAAATGAACTTTTTTTGTTTCAGAGTAATTATGACAAGCAAAAAATTTTTTCACTTTACGTTCCCACTTTAAATAAATTTTAGGATTATTTCTCCCTTTAAATGGTGATATTTGTATCTTGATGATATATTGATATTGCTATCTTGTCTTTTGTGTCGAGGTGTAGCTCTAGTAGAGTCATCATTAGAAGGTTCATGATTTTGACGACTATTTTTGAAAGTGTCATCTTTAGTACTTTTAGATAATGTGTGTCACCTCATGCCTCTATTCTTTCAATTAATTCAAGTGATTAGTTAGGTGTTAAATGATCATTTGCATCAACCTCATATCAACTAGAGTATTGTCTGAATGAGTCGTCATAACAATAAACCTGCAAAATTGTGACAAAAAAGACCTCACAATTAGGGGTAAAATTAGGACAGGTTAGACTTCATCCTTAATAAGTCAGGCCTGCAATAAAGTTTATTAGTCTGGGTTTGACCTGTAGTCTACTATAAGCTATATACTGAGTATTTATTCTGAGTTATTGATAACAAGCCTAGCCTAACTTAAAACCTGTTAAAAGACTTGATAATTTATTAAAAAAATAAAAAGTTATAAAATAAATAAATAATCAAGTAAAATCAAATATATTAAATATATTTTAAAAAATGTATATATATAATTAAAGAAATAAATAGCCTAATGGATAAAAATCTTCAAATAAATTAAACTATAGAAGTCTAAACTCTCACTATTATATTTTTTAATATAATAAAATCATGTATTTATATGTCTTAATAGGTCCAAACCTACTTGACAAGCCAAATAGGCTTTTGAACTTGACCTATTAAAAATTTTAGGTTTTTAAAATAGTCTAAGTCAGGACTTTTTTTCTGCTAGGCCAAGTCAAACCAAACACAAGTCAATCCGAAAACTCTTGATAGAATTATCTGTCTTTTTTTCACCCTTACTTGCAATCACTCTTTTATTTGTTTTACTAAAAAATAGATACTCTTATTTATTCTTAAAATTGATTTTTACTCTCTATTAGACTCATCACTCTTATCTTTTACTACTCTTGAATCTTTTTAGTTGTTACACTTTAGAAACTAAATAAAATAAAAAATAAAAAAACTCGACCAATAAAAATAAAGTTATTAAATTATAAGAATAATAAAAAATAATAAGATAAGATATTAGAATACGTGAAAGCAAAGATAAGGACAAAATATAACAAGACAAAATAAAATAAATGCAATAATAAAATTGAAGATATATCTAAATATGTTAAAAAAAAAAAAAGAAAGATTTTTTTCCCTTTTTTTTTCACTGAGTGCTTTTTTTATTCAATGAAACTTAAGTGCTCCTGCGTGCTCGATGTTATTTTAATTTTTCAATTTTTTAGTGAAATCGAAACAGGTTTGGAGAGTAAATATCCATTTTGCTTCCTAAGATTTGTGCACAGACCTAGAAATAAGTAGTGGGGGCAAAAATAATACAAAAAATAATTAAAAATAGATATCTAAAATTTAAAATATATTAATTAAGTTTTCAATAATTTAATTAACATGCTAAAAGTATATTAATTTAAAAATATTTAATATGATTATTACTAATACTAATGTTTTGTCAAATATTTTATACCCATTAAATCATATTTTATTAATTTTTATATAATACAAAAAAGAATTATAGTTCAATAATTAAAAAAATTATTAGAAATATAATTTGAATGGACTAATTTTAATTTTTTTAAGTTTTTATAGTTGTGTGAGGGAAATTAACAAAAAATTTGAAAAAAAAAAAGATAAATTTAAATTTAATAGTTTATAATTCTGTTTATATATATATATATAATGTCTCTTTATTTTTTTATTAAATAATTATTTAACAATTTTTTTTATTTAATTGTAAAGTTAAAACTCTATCATATTTATGGTAGATATTTGTTTGACAAAAAAAATTATTTTATATAAGGCCAAAAATAAATTAAATAAAATAATAAAAATAAATAAATAATATATAATATTATCTCAATTAATTTTTAAGAAAAACTACACAATACTAATAATATTATTTATATTTAAAAATTTGAGTTTGGTTTTGTATAATTAACTAATTGAATTATTATTATTTATTTTTTAATTTAAGTAAATTTAATTTTTCTAGTTTCAATAGATTAAATTTATATATAATTTTTTTCATTATATTGATATTTTTAAGAACATAAATTTTTATGATACATAAAAAAAATTAAGCATGCCATAAATACAATGATACAATAAACATTATATACTTCTATGTATACTTGTTATTATTTTTTCTATAATTTAATGGGGCAGATGCCTCTACAACTTTGTATGTGAGTCCGTTTCTGTTTGTGTAATTATCCATTTTGATCTTCGAAATTTAAAATTTTTTATATTGGTCCCCCACATTAGGTCTGAACACCAATTTGATTCCTCGACCCTTTTTCAACAATGAGTCATCAAACCAAGTTTTGAAATGGTAAAATCTTGTCATGCTGGACACTCTAACGATTAGGTGACATGACAAAATTTGATTTTGAATATCATTTGGTCCTTGGAACCTAACTTTTTTTTCTTGCTCTGCGTCATCGTTCTTCCTTCTGCAGGGTTGTTGTTGTTTCCTTTTGCTCCAGAAGCGACACCGATGTCTCTGCTCTCGTCTTCTTCGATGTTGGGGTTGGTGTTACTATTGCTACTGTTTGTTGGAATGTTGTTGTTGTTGGGAGTGTCCAGGAACTCTTGTTCTCTTCTCAGGTGCAGTGATTAGGATGCTGAGATTGAGTTGGTTTTTCTGATTGTCACATTATTCTCAACTCACTATCGATTCATCATGTTCAATTTTAATTTAAGAAAAAGAAGGTTTTATTTTGTTTGTTTGTTTATTTATATATCTGAAAAGAAAGAAAAATTGAGATTTATATTATCGGATAGATAACAAAAAAGAGAAAAAAAGAGACACCCTAATTAAGCACATATATAAAGGGAAAGATAACCTTATCCAAGTGGCAGGACTTTATCTGAAAACTGACCAAGAGAGATTTGCATGTAACCCTAATTAAGCACATATATGAAGGAGGTGTAGTAGTAGTGGCGGCAACAATAATTGCATATGGTGTTGATGATTTGAGGGGAAGAAGTGATGAAAGGTGGTGCAAGAGGAGAAAGACGGTGTGGAGCAAGAAGAAGAAGACTAAATTAGGGTTTTAAGGATTAAATTGGGTCCAACATCAAATATTGTCATGTCACTTAATGGTTAGAAAGTCTAGTATGATAAAATTTTTGTTTTCTTAGCACTTTATTTGTTGACTCATTGTCAAAAAGAGTTAAGGAACTAAATTAGTATCCGAACCTAAATTTGAGAGATTAATATAAAAATCTTAAATTTTAAGGATTAAAATGAATAATTACGTGAATTTTAGGAAGTAAAATGGAGATAAAAAATCATGATAATAGAAAAAAGGGTCGAAGTAATGACACAAACTAAGAGAAAGGAGAAAAAAAAACGAAGGACAATGAATACAGATAAATAGCAAGAGAAAATGAAAGAAATAAAATAAAAACAACAAAGAGGACAAGACAAACAAGAACACAAATATGATTTACCATGATTATTGTGTTCTTTTATATATATATATATATATATATTCGAGAACACAAAACAAACGAACAATAAAGTTTTAAGGATGGGTTTTTTTTAGGACACAAAAAAATAAATATAAACTAATAAAAATTAATTTAGTATTTAAAATTTAATATCAAATAATACAAAACAAAACTTAAGATAAGATAAAAATTAAAGAAAAAAATTTTTCTACTTCAATTTGATTTTTTAATGTAACAGTTAAAAAAATTGTTTTACATTTTTTATTCACACTTAAATTTTACAAAAAATTAAAAAAAAATGTATTCATCAAAATAAGAAAAAAGTGACTATAAGATTTAAAAAATTTTTATGTCTCTTAATTTTACACCCTTAACTCATAAATTTATTAAGATAAAATAAACTAAATCATAACTGAATCTAAAACAATAAAAACAAAATAAACTAAAATAAACATAAAATAAATTTTAAAATAAATACAAATATAGTCATTTATATTTGATTCAACTTGACTAATGTGTGAATACAACTTGAAAATACTAAGGCAATTAGTTTTTCGTAATCCTTAACCATTGATTTGGCCAATTCTTAGTACACATCTTGAATAAATGATTTAACGATATTTATAAAACCTTCTTTTATTCTTAGATGTGCTCTTGTAATTAAACCAATTGATACATGACAACTTTCAGTTTGTTCCAGAAAGCTCGTATCATAAGAGATGAAACCACCTGCTACCTACATATAAAGATTAAACCTTACTTATTCTGGTGAGTTCGCTTTATATCTGACCTTACTACTTAGAATTTATAGGCATAGCATACCATGTTTGGATTAAAGTGAGAGCCAATACTAACAAAGCAGCAAAGAAGGCAATGTGAGACCATGGGGTATTGAAGTAGGTGCTGCGTAGTTGAGCCAACGAAGTCTTCCATTTGTTTCTGTAATGCGCATCGATTCGAAGCTTGACTGCAACATATCTATTGTCATAGCTTTCGGCGTTGAACAGTTTGCTTGGCAATACATGGCCTAGTTCATTGAAGAGTTTGGCCACGTCTTCATCACTTCCAAGTAAATTTTGGAGGACACCAGCTGCTCTGAGCTCTTTCACATCCTCGGCATCATCAACCAAGGAATCCATCAAAGAAAAGTAAGAGCAAAATTCGAAGTTGTTATCGAAATCCGGACACATCTCATATGCAATCAAGTTGTGATACAGATAAGGTGTGACATCATCAATCACAATCCCTGGAAGCATCAATTGTCCGCTAAACATGTTGGAGATGAAAGAAATGTTACCCCATTTCCATTCAGTTTCGCTTGCTTTCACTCGAATACCCGCTTTTTTAAGATCCCCTATGTTCTTATATCTATGCCAGGAATCTGCTTCTCGGAGAGATAGAATTAACTCTCTTAATGTTATGGGTGAATCTGATAAAACACGCTCTGCTTTATCTGTATCTTGCAATACTAACGCAACAAACATATAATGGAGTATTGATAGGAAACCTAGAAGACCCGACCAGCAGCCTATGTTATGTTTGTATTCACCTTCAGAGTAATATGAGCGAATATAGTCGAGTAGATGAGTATGAGTTGATTCTTTACCATCTTGTTTTTGGGGAATGGTGGTCAACTCTTTTTTCTTCTTTGGTTGGCCCATGAATAGAAAATTGAACAGTAAGTTGTTCAATTGATGAGCACCATCAGCCATTAGTAACTTCAACAACATTATTGGAAGTTGATTTTCCAACAAGATAATATCTCTCCATACATACAACAACTGGTCAAGTTTTAGCAGCAACGATTTTGGATTTTGATCATCAAAATTGTCCATGAAATAGAGCAAAGCACATCCATCCACAAACAGCATCTGTGCTAGTTCCTCATCCTTGTATCCTATAGTCACGTCCTTACAGAACAGATTTCTCAATTCCTGAAGGTTTTGTGTTACCTTTCCATAGAGAAACCTTTTTGCATATTCATTGTCTTGTCCACCTCGTTCACTGGTGAATTGCTCAATATAATGGAACGCCCAAAGGTATTTGAATTGTTGTCCCAGCTGGAGATTACCATTCTGATCACGATGATGGATGGGACCAAATGAGATCATTTTGGGTGAACAGTACCTTTTAAAGTTGGAATTTTGAAGCAACAAGGCGGGAACGTTTTGGATCTTGGACCTATTACTTGGAAGTTGAATATTTTCTTCCAATATTGGCAGCTCAACCCCAAGCAACAGTTTAGTAGCATGAATATCTCTTCCATATGTTGCCTGCCATTTCTTCTCATCAGAGGAAATATTGGCATCTGATTTCGCCGAGGCAATCACGATGCCATTCTCCACATCTCGGCCATCCACATTCTCATTAGCGGCAATTTTGATGGTATTTAATTCTTCAGGGGCCTTCTCCACATCCAATTTTGCATCCATTATCCAGTGGTTATTAGCTTTTGCTTGTTTAGCTTCTTCTGAGTGCGACAAATCAAAATTTATCAATAATATTGATTCCTGAAGAGGCAAAGGCCAATTTAGTCATTAAAATTTAAAATTAAGGTTAAAACTTTTAATAATCTTTTAAGGGTTATTTTATCTTGTGCCTTTTAGGATTATTTCTCCACTTTTTAATTTAGATATGAAAGAAAGAATAGTATAGGACGGCAGTTATGGAATGTATGGATACTTTACGCAACTGGTAGCAAAAGTTGGACCGTCCGATTTTTAAGAGGTATAGAAATCGGCCTGTCCGATTTTTTGGTATAAAAATCGGATCCTTCGATTTATGTTTAAAAAATTAAAAAAATTTAGGTACAATTTGTGTACCCCAAAATTTTTTGATTTGTGTACTCCAAGTTTTTTCTAATTTGTATACTTTTCACAATTTTAAAAAATACCAAAAATTCAATGTTAAAGTATATTACTCATCTCACTTCTATATCTAAATTTTTTAACCTTATTTTTCTATGTAAAATTTTTTGAGTATCATTTTGATAATTTACTCTTTAAATTGAGAGTATAAAAATAGTGGTGAAGCATTGGTATGAAACTAAATATGTGGATAAAATAATAAAGAATTAATTACCAGAAAAGAGAAATATATATTAATGAGATAAAAAGATAATTAAATTTATTATTTTAGTCTTCTGACTATTTCTTCATAATGATTATGAAATAAGTTTGTCCAAAAGCAATTTTAATGGAGTGCTTTTGAAATATCACTTTTGATACTTACAAAAAGTGAACTAATTTAAATTAAAATTAGCATTATTATTAATAGATAAAATAAAATTTAATTTATTTTAGAGATACAGTATCACTTTGATGTAAAATTAAAAAAAAAATTATTACTTGTATAATTATCTTGATAAATAACAAAAAAAATATAAAATTTAAATTAAATTGATACCAAATATTAAAATGACAAATCTCATGTTTAATTTTATATCATGAAAAATACTAAAAAAAGAAAGGAATAAGAAATAGAACACCCTTCAAAATTCAAATTCTTATTTTTCTCTATAAAATATAAAATACCCAAGATATCAATTACTACGTATTAATATATTTATATATTTTACTTTATATATTTTTCTAACATGATAATTGATCGCAGCAAATTGGCTATATTTTTAACTTTTTAAGCAACAATACTTCTCAAGATACTAACATTTTTTTGGCTGAAAAACTGAATATTCAACGTATTTAGGACTCACGATAAGTATTTGGGTCTGCCATCTATTATTCGAAAATCGAAAAAAAGCTATCTTTGATGCTATCAAGAATAATATTCGAAAAAGGGTTGAAGGCTAAAATATAAACTCCTCCGGGTTAGAGGTAGGCATACTTATTAAAGTGAATGGTGAAGTTGTTCCACCTACACTCTTTTTTGTTTAAAATTTTTTGGTGTTCTAATTCAAGAAATTTATGAAATTTTTTTTCAATTTTGGTGGAAAAAAAAGAAAGAGCAAAAGAGAATTGACTGGGTTCGGTGAAATACGATGCCAAGACCAAAAAAAAGGAGCCCTGGAGTTTAAAGACTTTCAAATACAGAACCTAGTTCTATTGGGTAAACAATACAACCTAGTTCTATTGGGTAAACAATGCTGGATGTTAGCAACAGAACCTAATTCTCTTTTTGGAATGCTTAAAAGCAAATATTTACAGGCATATTAAGAGTTGAGGCAGCAGAGGAAGCCTAGCACAGATGGCATATCTATATGCTTCTTGCAAGCTGCACCCAGGTTCAAATCCCAGCTCATCTTCATAGGAATGGAGGGGCAAAAAGTTTTGGGTTTGATGTGTATATATTTTCTTATCCATGGTTTCTCACTTTTCATATGTATTCCTTTCTATTTGTTGTGACCAATTTTCCTCAAATTACATGTAAGACTTCGAATTTTTGAAAGTTACATAACAAGTTATTTACTATTTATTATATTTAATTAAAGATTATTTTTTTATTTTCAGAGATTTTTATATTATTTGAATAATTTATTATTTATGATCTAAAGTTTTAAAAATTGAAAGATAAAGAGAATTTTATATGCTTTAATTTGAGTATTTAGATTTTTAACCTTATTTTATGAATAAAAGAAAATTAATTTAATTTTTAATTCTTGAATTAGAATACTATTTAAAAAAACTTACAAGTTGATGAATAAATAATATTTTTATATAAATTTATTGTTCGATTAAAATTGGTTTTTAATTACATTACCCTATTTTTATTAGAAATTACAAAATCATTCTTATGCCACCCAAAAACCCTAACCCTAACACCCCAACATAACCCTAGCCGCCACCCCCTTTCACCCTAACACACCCACACGACAGAAAGAGAAAGAAAAGAGAGAGGGAGCAGCGAGGAAGAAGGAAGGAGAGGGGAGAAGGGGAGATGGCGCCGACGAGGAGGGAGACCGCGCTGGCGCTGGGAGCTCGACGCCGTCAAACGCGTTGTCGCCGTTCGAGGAGCTCCATGCCCGCTGCCGTTCAGCCATGTCTCCATGGTCGCCATTGTTGAAGCCACACAAGGAGAAGGGAGCTGCTGCCGTGGTGGAGGTCGTCGCGACACCACTGCCGAACTGCATGTGCCGTCGCCGCCATGGAGGAGAGCAGAACAGTCATCGTCGCCAGAGGGAGGAGAGAGAGAGAGAGAGAGAGAGAGAGAGAGAGAGAGAGAGAGAGAGAGAGAGAGAGAGAGAGAGAGAGAGAGAGAGAGAGAGAGTGAATCTGAGGAGATGGAGAGAGACACGATGTAGCAGAGGAGGGAGGAGCCGTTCACTGCCATCACCGACGATTCGCTGCCATGTCTGACTGTTGTCGTCGCCGCCCCCGTTGCCGAAAATCGCCGCTGGAACCCCTGTCTTCTTGGTAAGCATTTTTGTTTCCGAAACCCCTTGAATCAGTGTTCTGTTATAACCCGTTAGAGATTCTGATATGTTGGTAACATAGGGTCAAGTTTCGATTATTGCATATTGCGATTTAAGTTGTTGCTGTTGTTGCGAAAGTGGTCTGGAACTATGGTTGTGGCTGCCGCTGTTGCAGGCCGAGAGAAAACAGAGTTTGTCGCGTAGTTAAGTCGTGATTGAGATAGGGGCTTTTTCTTAAACTTATTTTACTTTCAAGAATTGTTACAAGTTGATATTAATGCAAAAAATATATTTTTATGATTTCGTAAGTCTTATCGATTGACCTGAGTTGTCTTGAATAAATGCAATTGCTTGCTTGATTGGTTTATTGATTGATTGAAGATGTTTAGTTGGGTTTTGTACTTGGTTTAAGGTTGTTATTATGATGATTGGATTGTGGCTGTTTCTGATTATTGAGTTGGTGTTGTGGAAGTGAATGAAAGATTGATTTAGAAATCTGATTCGTATGTTTTATTGAGGAATAATTTGAGATTTGGAAAATGATTTGATTTTGGAAATGAATTAAGATTTGATATTAGAATTGGTTGGATTTTGGAAAATGATTTGAGATTTGGAAATTGTTGAGTTTTGAACCGGTTGGAAAGGATTGAGAAATGGTTTAGTTGGACCCTTGAAGGGTGGCAAAAGTCTGAGTTTTAGAGGAGATACTACCAAAATTTTATGAGAAATTGGAAGTTTTGTTTTGGTCAAATTGATTAAAGAACTATTTTATATGACTTTGATTTTACTTTGGGGTCTCCTTTTGTTATTTTGATGTATATATATGTATAGTTTCTCCTCTTGTATGTAAGAATACTTTGTTTATGTACCTCTTAGAGGTTTTATGGAGAACTAGGGTTTTGAACATGTTCTTTTGGGTTATTATTATGTATATATATGTACGTATATGTTCTCCGGCCAGCCTTGGCTTCGCAGGCTTAGTCAGGAGCTAGTTATGCTGTGTTCTTGGCCCTCTACTCGTATCATCTGTACATATATGTTATTGAACTTTAGTTTTCTTCTCACGCAAGTAACCACGTTTTCTGAGGGTTGCGCTTTTGAATTTTGCGATTTTATTTTACCCATTTTTCAAGGCTCATAGTTAAGTATCTCTTTTATTATTCATTTTTAGAGGTCGTAATACCTTACTATCTCAGTCTTATGACTTAAGCATAAGATTAAGTATGGTAAGGTGTTACATTATGGTATCAGAGCAGTTCGTTCCTATAGAGCCTGAGGACGGATTGAATATGCCTTTGTGCATTCTCTGTGTATGTGTCTATGTGCTATTAGGATATCTAGCTGATATATGTGGCATAAACGTTCATAAGCATGCATTTGGAACTTAAAGCACTAGACTTGCGATATTGAGACTGATCAACTTGATATCACTTGTTTGATGTGTATAGGGACTAGAAGTCGACTCGCAGACGCAGACGGGGGCGAGGTAGAGGCAGACTAGGCAATGCTATGCCTGAAGCGACAAGGAATATTCCTAATCCTGTAGACTTCATGGCTGCTCTACGGAATATGGCCGCGGCGATGCAAGCAACAGCCGAAGCCCTGGGAAACCAAATAAATAATGGTAACAATGGCAACAACGGCGATGATGGTCCTATGACGCTTTCCTCCTTCCTGAAGGTTCATCCTCCGACCTTCAGAGGAACCTCGAACCCTACTGATGCGGATAGTTGGATACAAGCTATTGAGCGAGCATTACAGGCTCAGCAAGTTCCTAAAGAACAGTGAGTTGAGTTTGGGACCTACCAGCTGCAAGGTTAAGCTCAGCATTGGTGGCAGGGCATGAGGCACATTCTGCAGCCTGATGGGGTTGTAATCTCTTGGGAGTTGTTCCGAGAAGAATTCTATAAGAAATACTTTCCCAGTTCAGCCAGAAATGTTAAGGAACTTGAACTGCTTCAGCTGAAACAAGGCCAGATTAGATGACCATCACTGAGTACACTAGCAGGTTTGAGGAACTGTACCGTTTCTCACGGATTTGTCAGGGAGGTCCTGAGGACTTTGCTGAGTGGAAGTGTATCAAGTATGAGGGAGGCCTTAGGAGCAATATTCTGAGCTTCGTTGCACCGATGGAGATCCGAACCTTCTCTGAACTGGTAAACAAAACCAGAGTTGCTGAAGAATGTCTGAGAAAGGTGGCATTAGACAAGAGTGATCACCGAAGCTCTGTTAGGGAAGATCACGGAAGAAATTTAGCGCCTAGAGGTCAAGATTTCAAGCGAGGCGGCAATACTCCACAGCAACATCAAGGCCAGAGTAGCTTCCGGAAGTTCAATCATAACAATAACCAGGGAAAAGGACGCAGAAAATAGGCTAAGTTTTCGCAGGATGACTTGACTTGCAGGAGGTGTGGAAGGTACCACCCGAACACTCCATGTAGGGCCGGTTGGGATGTCTGTTATTACTGTGGAGGAGCTGGACATATGTCCTGGAATTGCCCAAAAAAGAAGAGTCAGGATACTAGGAGAGCTCCGCAAGCAAGACGAGCGTACACTATGAGGGTGGATGGTGCTGAGGGCACAGATGCTTCGATTAGAGGTAATGATGAACTGGTAATTAAAATTTGGACTGCTTTACATGATGATGATCTGTAACACTTATTATAATCCTCCACCCAACTGTGAGAATTGTGACTTCCAAGAGATTGATCGAAAGATGACTTTTAGTTACTGAAACAAAACGACATTTGGTTGACTTTGAGGGAGTGACTAGGTTCTTGAAGAATAATAACTAGAGTTATGTAGTAAAAGAGGATTGGGAGAGTAAACATACAACTTGAGTCATAGGTTAGGGATCGAGAGTGTTGAGAATGGTATGATGATACTATTGAAATCGAAGGAACTCAAAAGCTTGAGGGATTATAAAATAGAGGACGAGATCCGTTCAATCAAGTGTTTCCGGTATGAAATACCAATTGGACCGGAGAGCGCGTTAATGAATCCTTCCAAGTCGACCTGACCTTCTTTTGTAGCTTACAATAGAATTCTACCCCGAACTTCTTCTTAAATAATAATAAATGGATCAACTCCTAATCCTATCCCTGACTTGCACGAATCTTGCTCCTTCCAAATGAATCCAACTTTGTCTTGTCATAATAATGTAAATTCGTGAATCTTAGGAACTTTCCGCGAATGGAACTGCCCTCTTTCGTAAAACAGGTAATCCGTTGACATCAGCTAAGATTTATTTAATTTGGTGCGCTATATCTTCTCCTCAACTAGCGTGAATCTCAATTATTCTCTGAGAGTGCACCTTAACTCCTTCTTATATATCTTGTTAATCTCTAGAACTTGTTGTACCCACCATATAGGGCATCCCTTTACTCTACAATAAACACCGTTCCAGTAATTCAATTACCTCTGGATTTATTATCTTTACAAGCTTCAATTAGCATCACGTATAACGCCTAACCATAACAATAAAGAAATGTCGGTCCCTTAATATTCTTCCATACCTTAGAAAACATTACTGTTTAGGTGCTTGAGAGCGGAAACGGTTTTGAATATCCTCGAAAAACTAGTTACACATTATTAAATATTACTTTGAGAGTCGGTGTGAAATTGAGACTAAAGAATTAAAACATGGATCTATTGCTCTGTTTATAATGTAAATACAGAATAAGAATTAGAATCGGAGAACACACCTGAGGATTTGAACCAGATAAGAGAAACGATCAATGCGCCTATGTGAGGTTACTACACTTGAATTTTGGGGACAAAATTCCTAATTAAGTGGGTAGGATGTAAACCCCGCAAATTTAGCAAATAATTAAAAGAAAAATTAAATTTTAATAAGGAAAATTAGAAATGTAAATCTAATATTAAAATAGGATAGAGCTAATTAAAACGAGAATTTTGACACCAATTTAAAAGAAATCGGCCCAAGATTGGACCAAACGGGCCAAACCGGTTGAACCGGACCCAAATCGAGCCCGTGGGCCCACCAACTCACTTAATTAAGTGAGTTCAGATCTTCTTTCTACCTTCTTGCATGCTAAACACGTTGCTGGGCAGCCATGGAAGAGGAGAAGAAGCAAACCCTCACCTAAACTTCAATCTTTGATAACTTTTGATCCGGAACTCTGATCGCCGCACCGTTTGCGATAACGGGTCCGCGGCGTTGAGCTTTACAAATCTCAGTACCTTTCAAGGTGAGAAAAGCAAAATCCTAGTTCCTATTCTCTCTTCTTCAATTCGGGAATAGTAAGATTTTTGAATGTTAAGATTTTGGTTAAATTGATGATTATAGGATCAAATTGAGTTGAGGAATGAGCGGGCTTTGGGTTGATTGAGGCACATACAAGGTAAGAATGACCTAAACCCTAGCCAAATCTTGAATTTATTATGTGAAATCTGAAGTGTACATGTGTCTTAGGTATGAATTAAGTAGATATATATGCATTGGAGTTGAATTGTGGGCATTTGGAAGCTTGGTGGTGATTGAAGCTAAACTTGTGGCTGGTTTCTCTAAGCTTGAGGGGCTGTGTGGTGACTTGGGGGGCTGCCTTGGACTAAATATAGTAATCGGCTAAGGTATGGTTTAGGTTTCGTGTGTTTAATATGTAAGGTTTTGTGAAAACTTGGGCTAGAGCACTATAGGATAAGTTGAAATAATTAATTGTGTTAAATTATTAGTCTTTATGGTATGAATGGACAAGTTGATGTGGGCATGTGTTGAGTAATTGATAATGTGGGTTGAATGCAAATATATATATGTATGTTAGTATAATGATGATGGATGAAGGATCGATGATTATGGCAATTTAATGATATGGTTGAGATTGCGTGGTGTTTATGTGGAATTGTTGGTATGGTTATTTTGATTAATGTTGTGGTGATGAGTTAATAAGATTGTTGTTGTTGCTGAAATTCTGTTGATGGTTAGTTTATTATTGTTAAAAGAAGTGCAGAATTTTAATGCTTTAAAGTGAGCTTGTATGATATAAATCATGGTGATTTTTGATAAGTACATGGAACTGAGATTTCGGGGTAGGGTTATGATATAATTTAAGTAGATAAGGTGATGAATAAAAGGAATGGTGGATTAGTATAAGTTGAAAACCTAGAGGACTAAATTTGGTTAGTGAAATTGAGAAGTCTTGCTGCAAAAATTTCTAAATTGTTTGGACAGTAACTTAAAACGAAAACTGGGAATAATCTGGGTATGATTTTCGAACCAAACCATTTTCTTAACAAATTTCTATAAGTCAAGTTTACCCCATAAAAATTTCATGGAATTTGGCCAAGTGGTTTAGAAGATATGAATTTTTCAAGTTTAGTGGTTGCTGCAGAATTTTTTGATTTTCTGGTCATGCAGACCAACTTCTAGATGCTATAACTTTTGATTTAAATAAAATTTTGAGTTTCTTCCAAAGGGATTTTGAATATCTGTGAGTCTACTTTAATTGATTACCAATTTCATGTCCATAGCTACTTTGTAGAGTTAGTTATATCTCTTGGAAGCTGGGCTGTTCGCAGAAAATTTAGAACTAATTACTAGAAATAGGGCAGCAATTCCAATTGATATTTAATTAACCAAACGAAATGCTATGAACCTGAAACTTGTGAGTTTTTAAACTTGGGAATGTTGACTGTAATCTCAACAAAATTTAGAGGCAACGGATTAGAAATAGAATTATTGTGGAATTTATAAAAATACTATTGCTGTCTGTTTTTCTGAAATTTTGTAAATGCAGTAGCAGAATTCTAAATCTTGTAAAAAATTCAATTCTAATCCAAGTTTAGCAAAATCTAACTTAAATTGAAGATTAGGGTCTCTAGAGTTACCTTACCAAGAAAAATAGGTCGTGCATAAGTATTTACAACACAAGAAGGTTTTAGATTAAACAAGCTTAGAAAATAAAAAGAAATGTAAGTTGCCCATAGGAAGGGTTAAAGTTAAAGACAATGATATTGAGAGATAAAGAGAAGAAAGAAGAATGAGGAACAAGGAAGGAAATAAAAGTTGAGAATTGATAATGTTCATCAATCAAGAATAATAAAATGTATGAGCAATGAGTTAAGTAAAGTTGAGAATGATGAGATGAGATATGAATTGGTTTCGAGAATGAAACTGATAATTATGAGAAATGACTGAATAACTTGAGCTTGAGGCGTTGTCCCTATGTCAGTCGGAATTTTTTCCGTGGTTGTTATTGAGCTTGGGGTATTGTTTTCCCCATGTCAGCTTAGAGTGCTGTCTCTTCTCCCCATGTCAGCTTGGGATTCGTCCCATGGATATTATTGAGCTTGGGCGTTATTTTTCCTATGTCAGCTAGGGGGTCCTCCCCATGGTGTATTTTGAGCTTGAGAACATGTCGGGATGACTACGTAACCGACAGTTGATATCAACAGGCATAGGACAGGCATGCATCATGCGCATTTGTTTGTTTTGATTGCTATGTATTATCTGAGATTGCCTAACTGAATATATATCCTGCTACCTGCTATACTTGCTACTTGCTCTACCTGCTTCTTCTTGTGTGTGAATTTATCTGGTTGCTTGTCTCTCCATGATTTATGAATGACGGAGGAGTGGAGGAAGGGTAAAATGGGTTGGCGTTGGTGTTAGGTTTAAAAGTGAGTAAGTCTAGGAGTGTTTTAGATTACCTACCCTTTTTATGGCTTCTGCTTAGAAATTAAGTTTTATAACTGTATGTTGGAGTTCTAGGATTGCCTTTGACATTCCCAAGACCTTATGTATTACATGTGTGGCACCTTTACCATACTGAGAACCTCTGGTTCTCACCCCATACTGTGTTGTTGTTTTCAGATGCAGGTCGAGCGGCTCCTTAGTAAGCGTCTGAAGGTTTTGTAGCGAAGTGGTTTACTTTAGGGTCTCCTTTTGTTATTTTGATGTATATATATATATATATATATAGAGGTTTTATGGAGAACTAGGATTTTGAACATATTCTTTTGGGTTATTATTATGTATATATATGTACGTATATGTTCTCCAGCCAGCCTTGACTTCACAGGCTGAGTCAGGAGCTAGTTATGATGTGTTCTTGGTCCTCTACTCGTATCATCTGTACATATATGTTATTGAACTTTAATTTTCTTCTCACGCAAGTAACCACGTTTTCTGAGGGTTGCGCTTTTGAATTTTGCGATTTTGTTTTACCCATTTTTCAAGGCTCCTAGTTAAGTATCTCTTTCTCTATTATTATTATTATTATTATTATTATTATTATTATTATTATTATTTATTTATTTATTTATTTATTTTTAGAGGTCGTAATACCTTACTATCTCAGTTTTATGACTTAAGCATAAGATTAAGTATGGTAGGATGTTACAATTTCAAATTCTCCATTTTTTTTATATAGCTCTCTATGACTCTATGTATTTTCCAATTTTATTGTTTCTCTTTTTGATATCTTCAATTACAAATTTTAATTCAAACAATTATAATTTAGGTATTAATCTAATATTTTATTTTCTTTATGACTTTATATATTTTATTTTATTCTCAATTTATTCATCCTTATTACTTGTTTTTTTATCTTTTGTTCTATTATATGTACTTATGTTGCATATAAAATTTTAAAATGAATTGAGTAATTTATTAATTTAGGATATATTTTTTATTTTTAAAAATAATAATAAAAATATTTTAATTACAATACATAATTAAACAAATGCATAATATCTTTCATCTAACATTATATCAAAATTAAATTAAAAATATATAACAAATTTAATTATTTTAAAAAGAAAAAAAATTATAAAATAAGTTTTTATTATTTTATATAAACATATTTTTTATATACAGATTTAATTTTTTTAGTATTTATATATAATTTTAGTTTCAAATTATAAATACTAATGTATTATTATGCGCTAATGTATCAATTGATTCAGTCTTTTATTATTAAATGTATATAAAAAAATTAGTAAGAATAACAAGTTATCTATAATTTAATTAATATATTTTAAGTTTAAGTTTTAAAAATAAAAAAAATATTTTTTATAAATTATATATAATGAATAGTATTTTTAAAAAAGTGTTCATTAATTTTTTTAATTTTTATATCTTCATATAATTAATAATATTCAACAAAATTTATTTTAATACATATATTTTTGTCCTTTTTTCTAAAATTTTTTAAGTCCGTCACTGGACACCCTAAACTCCTTCAGGCTTCAGCGTAGGTAAAATGAATATGAATTTGTTATTTCTTATTGATGTTATAAAACTAATAGTTAATATTGTCATTATGAATTAAAACGTTGGTTTTAAATATACTTGAAAACAAAATTAAAACTGATTAAAAAACTGAATTTCAATTTTACAAAGATACTATTCTCATAAAATATTAATTAATACTACTAGGTTGCATCTTAATAAATTACAAGTTTTAATATGGAAGCATAATTTATAAAAACTTCATCAAAGTTTGTGTGGTGCATTTTTGGAAGGCATTCACACTGGTAGATGAAGGAGTTTTAATATATCTCGAAATAATTTTATTAGATGAAAAGGTAAATTACTCTTATATTATTATTTTGATTGAAAATAATAGTAGTAAACTTTAATTGCAACAATATAAAACAAATAGATTAACATCTATCCTTTGTTCAATTCATGCAGATATTTCGAAAAAAAATTACAAATATGTATACGCTACACTTGAAAAAAATAATATCTAGTTAAGTTAAATTATTACACCGTACAAGAAGGATCCCAAAATTTTATTATGACTAAGACATTTGTTTTAAAAAGTAATGACAACACAGATCTACTCTTAAAACAAATCAAACAAGTATTACTATTAAATTATGAAGATTTAATACTAATAAATAGATTACGAATAGAAAACTCCAAAAATATTTAATAAAACCCATAGAAAACAATGTATTAATCAATGGTAGTGGTAAGGAAAAAAAATAAATTAAAAGACAATAAAAATTTCACATTTCATGTTCAATTAATCTTCTTCCGATTCAAGTGCAGGAAAAACAAACAAATATCATCAAGAAGCAGCAACACTATAAAAAAGAAAATACCAAGAGGAAACAACAATCAAACAGAAAAAATTATATTGGGCAATTTTACTTATTTAAAATATTACTACCTAAGAACTAAGATATATAACTTTTGACAATTTCAAGTGTTTTCGTGCAAGATTAAATAGAATGATGAACCGTTTCATAAATATCATCATTATTAATATTCAATCAAAATTTTAAATAAACATTAAATAATATTTCAAAAAAACTTTTTCAATAACTAAAAAATATTCTACAAAATTCATTTTTCATATTGAACAAAAGTTTTGACACGGTTAAATTTTTCTATTTCTAAAACATAAAAATTCTTAACCAATAATTTTACAACGTTAATTAGCAAATTGTTTTTGGTTTTTCCATTATCAAAGGGATAGTACGAAACTTTTAGTAAATGCACCAAATTGGGATGACAACTTTTTCAATTTTTTCTCTTAAGTAATAATGTAAAATGTGTTTTTTTCATTTTTCATCCTACTTTTTTAAATAAGACCAAGAATAAACGTATTTAAAAATTATTATAGAATAAAAAGTACACTTAACAATATCACTTGATAAAAAGAAAGTTGAGAAAATTTATTCTCATGTAATAGTTGCTGCTAAAATTTTTACATATGGATAATTTTAGTGTGAAACAAAAATATATTTGATCATTTTGATGGTGTACACTGTTATGATGGTAGTACAAAATATCAAGGCATCACACACTTTAAGGTTAATTTGTAAAACTAAAATATCCTTATATATATGACTAATAAAGGTTATTTGATTGTATTAGAAAATAGAAATTAGAATCAAATTTTAAAAAGACTAAAAGACCCTTTTTAGGGTTAAAGTTGTTTAATTGTATTAAAATCTTGAATTTGATTTTAGAAAGACTAAAATAAAATAACCTTAGCTTATAGTGAATTTTTAAAAGATTGAATTACCATTTTAAAATTTAGGTTGTTTGATTAATTGTATTATAGTTTGAAATATAAATTTTATTTTACAAACACTAAATTTGATTGTATTAGAAACTAAAACATTTTTGTATTAAAGTTGTTTAATTGTATTATAATTTAGAAGTATGAATTTGATTTAGTAAAACCAAACTACTCCTGTAGTTAATTTTAAAAAGACCAAATTTAGGATAAGTTTTAAAAAGAAATTCCCTTTAGTGTTCAGTTTGTTTAGTTGTATTAAAAATTTGACTTTTTATTTTTAAAAAGGAAAAAAACAAGATAACCTTTTTGTTAATTTAAAAATATGAAAGTACTCTTTATTTCATACCAACACACAAATATTAGCATCACAACAACCTACCAAAGTACCTTAATATCATAATTATTATTGACTTCAGATTATAAATTAAATTTAAATTTAAAACTTTTTTCATGCAATATTTCGTTATACAAAAGAAAATTAATAATGTGCACATCTTTCACTTTAATTAATCTTCCTACTACTCTACTACTTTATTGGTGAGAATGGCAGCTAATAATACGAGTTAGTTTCAACATTTTATGTACACATCTTAAATATGAGTTTGTATAGGACAATATATGCTTGCATAGAAATATTTTAATTTTGGGTGTTTTTTTTTTATTATTATCCATGATATTTTTTAGCCTGACATGCTAAGAATTAAGCAGTTGCAAATTGGAGTTCTATTTAAAGGTTTAAAGGTTTATCAATGAATTGCTGCATGCACAAGGCGAAATTCGAACTTTCGACACTTACTTAAATGGATTAAGAAAAAGTTTAGGGTGCCAACAGCAACTTAAATAAATTTTGGCCAGCATGTAACTAGCAAACGAAAAATGAGTAATTCCACACCATTTGATAAAATTTCACACCATTAAAAACATCATTGATGGCTACTTGATGGCTACAAATCACAAAAGTTGCTAACCCCCTATCACTCCTCATGAATTAATGAACTAACCACTAAATAAACCCAACTTAATTAATTTCGGGTGTTATTATATGTTGTACTTAGCACAAGAGAGTATTAAAACAGTCTGAATTTGGTTTTCGCACCTACTGAGATTAGATAATACCTTCAAAATATAGAGATATAAAGAACTGAAATTTCTAGTGATAAAAACTAAAATTTTAATAATATTTTTTTAAAAAATTACTCTCATTTAATTTTTTAATTTCAAATTTATCATTTAATAATCTTTATATTTATCTTAAACAAAAAATAATATTGAAACATAACTCATTTCAATATATTTTACATTAAAAATAATATAAAAACTTAATTTAGTCTCGGTAAGTCTCAAGTCTCTCTTCTAAACGCAATCTTAATTCATAAGACGTATTTATATATATGGTCTTTTAGCAATTAACCAACATTAATCAAATATATATTTCTAAGTTTTAATATAATTCACCAACCTTAATCCTAAAAGTATGTAATTAAAGAAGCATATAAGGATTAGCTGAAGTTGATGAATGGGTAGCAAGCTGACCTTAATTACCAGGAGGGAGAGTGAAGTCCTTAGCTTCGTGATGCAAACCAACCTGCCCAAAAACAAAGAAACAAGAAACTAAAGGGATTCTGATTAGCAGTATTAGGAGAATAGTGAATGAAGTTTGTATACATCTGCTTCTAACGAAACCTTCAAATTTATTCTCATTTCGCATTCCCCTATTCATTACTAACCTCTGAACATTTATCATTTATTTTTACGATGTGATATTCAACTACCGCTGTCCTTGCGGTTTTAAATTTTTTTTAAATAAAATAAATTAATTATTTACTCAAATAAATGAATTTATAGAATTTTACTTTTTTAAATATTTAGGTACAATTTTACTAGTACAAAAAACGAAAATAAAGATTACGATATTTGCGCTGAATTATTTCTGCATTTTTGTTGTTGGTGCAAGCGAAAATAAAACAATTTTTTCCTCCTAAGTTTAGGTTGTCAATACCAACAAAAAGAGCAAAAAAGAGAGAAGAAAAAAAATTATTGTCAATTACTCCCATATTTTTTTTTTTTTTTCGTTTTCGCTGATAATGACAATATAAATATGACAATTTTTATTTTCATTTTTTGTGTCAGCAAAATTATAACTAAATATTTAAAAAATTAAATTTTATAAACTGATTTATTTAAATAAATAAATAATTAATTTTATTTAAATAAAAAAAAGTGCTGTTCTTGCTTAAAACAAGTTGACTCTCTAGTCAATCAAATAAAACAAACAAGTCCACTCGCTCCATATAAATTTACACGTTGTTCATGCTTAGACTTAGATTAGATGCCACCAAATTGGAATAATTTCTAATAAAAAAATTTTAATATTTTTTGTAATTTTTAAGTAAAAATAAAAATACAAAAATATCGTTTTTAAAAGTGATCATTTTTATCTTTTTCAAAAAATATTTTAACATAATAAATAAATAAATGAATATTTTTATATTTTTGTATTTAAATATAATTATTAAATAAAAATATTTTTATGAATATTATCGATAAAAAAATTCTCTCTTTTTTGGTTTTAAAATTGACAAACATTCAAGTTACAGTATTATAATAATTTGACTAGCATAATCCAATCTGAATCTTTAATAATTTATTTAGAATAATACTACATGATTAATAAAATTATCAACACTTAGTCAATATTAAACTTTAAAGATTAAATTTTAAATTTTAAATTTTAATAATATAAAAATAAGATATTAATTTTAAATATTAACTAATATTAATAAAATATATTTGTTCTAACATTTCTCATTTATTTGTACAATTTTATATTCAAGTATTCAACTACCACTTATTTATTTGTAGAATGTTATATTCAACTACCAATGTCCTTGCTTAGAACAAGTTAACTCGCTCTATATGAATTTTCACATAGTTTATGGTTAGATGTCATTAAATGAGAATAGTCTTTTAAATTTTAGTATTTTTGATAATTTTTTAAGTAAAAGTGTGAATTATAGTATACAGAACAAAAAATTATACAGATTTAAAGATATGCTTTTTTGTTCATACACTATACAACATATGACTTGAGTGATGTAATAATAATGTAAGAAAGAGAAAATAAATTTTGTAATTATTACAGTGTAGTTAGAGACGACTATTATTTTTGTTACGGAATAGTAAAAACGAAACTTTTGGAAATTAAAGGATTACTTGTGTTGAAGTTTTTTTCTAGTATAGTATTAAATAAAAATTATTACAGAACATACATCGTTTATACTAAATGTAAAATAAAATAATTTTAGATATAAATTAAGAATATTTTTTTAAAAATAACAGTTAAGACATTGTTTTTAATTAAATTTATTTGAACAATTTAAAAAGAATAATTGACAAAGATAATACTAATTTAATATTAGCTGAATTTATTTTATTTTTAACAAGCAATCAGCATGCAAAAATAATATTCTTAATTTTTTAAATAATTTTGTTTTAAATAAATTAGTACTTAATAAATAAATATTAAAATTTTAATTCACGACATTTTATTGAATAAATTAGTTTTTTAATAATATAAAAAGACAAATTAATTTCTTCTATTTTCAATTTTTGTTAATTTGTTTCTTTTATTAAATTATTTTTAGAAAAATAAAGGAAACTTGTCACTTTATAAAATAGGGTTTAACTATTTTGTCTCTTGAGAGTATATGTTAATATTATAAATTAATTTTTTTTATTGAAAATAAAAATTTAAAATTTTAATATATTTATTTTACATTTATTAAATACAAATATTTAAAATATTTTACTAATAATAATTTTATTTTGTGTCAAAAAACACATATTAGCTGAATTCTATAAAATATACTATGGCCTGAATTATTTCTTTTTTTATTAGAGGTTAATATATTTAATATTTTAAAATATTCAAGGCTAATTTGATAATTTTAAAAAATAATTTGGGATATTGCTTTTTTAGTTTCCTAAATAAATAAAATACACATTAAGTTAAATCACATATACTAATAAATATTTGATTATATATATATATATATATATATATATATATATTATTTGATTAAACTATCGAAATCGTATAATCCACTTCAAACCATAAGTAGAGAAAGTATATTTAATTATAATAAGTTTGAATTTGTCCATATTAGATATATCATTTTTGTGAACTATTAGATTTTATTAATTGAAAATCAAGTGATTTAATAAAATAAATGTACCGAATGATTTTAATAAATACAAATAAAAAATTATTGAAAATTAAATATCTTGTTATTAAAAAATAAAAAAAATATATTGATATTAAGTGTTAACTACTAAAATTATTTTTCAACACCATATAAAATATATAGACAAAATTCTAATATTGTTTTCGCCTCTCATTTTATTTTATTTTATTTTTTGATAAACAACAGAACTTAAAATAAGATGAAAATTAAAGAAATGAATTTTTTATGTTTTAATTTAATTTTTTGATGTAATAATTAAAGACATTATTCTACCTTTTTTGTTCATATTTAAATTTTTCAAAGAAATTCAAAAAAAAAAAATTATTCATCAAAAGATTAAAAAAAACGTGGCTACAAGATTAGTTTAGAAGTTTTTATATTTCTTAAGTTTAGACCCTAACTTATAAGTTTACTAAAATAAAAAATGAATCAAATTATAATTGTGCCTAAAACAATCAAAATAAAATAAAATAAATATAAAATAAGTCTTAAAATAAAAAATAATAAAGTGATGCCTATTTGATCTATCTTGACTAATGAGAATCTTTAATACAATTTGTAAATAGTAAAACGTTTAGGTTTCTATAATCGTTAATCATTGTCTTAACTAATTCTTGATGAATTTCCTAGACAAATAATTTAACCATGCTTACAAAACTTTCTTTTATTCTCTTAGTTGTTACTTTTGTAAGTGGACCAATTGACATATGGCAGTTTTTAGTTTATTCCACAGAGCTCGTATTATTCCCTTTCTCCTAGAAAAGATTCGTCCTCAAACTTGCATCAAAATTAAAAGAAGATAGGTTAAAGACATTAAGGGTAGATGTCACATTATACTCACCTCAAAAGTCAATTTTGTAAGCATTGTCATTGATCCTTTCTAACACCTGAAATAGACCATCATCCTTAAGGTCTAACTTGAATTTTCTTTGAGTAGGAAACCTCTCATTTCTCAAATGAATCTATATCAATCCATATCCAAGCCACTGGATTCAAAGATAAGTTGTCTTCGATCTTTACTCACTCTTTGAAGGTCAGCCTGTTTTTTTTTCTTAATTAACTCACTTGCTTTCCAGTGCATTACTTTAACATTTTTAGCTTTACTTTCTACATCCAAATTAATAAGATCACTCAAAGACAAAAGTAATAAGTCCAAAATAGTTCAAAAGGATTAAAACCATAAATAAGTTCAAAATGAGAAAAATATGTAGAAGAATAAATAGTCCTACTATAAGCAAACTCAATAAAAAATAAACAATCTATTCAAGTTCTCAAATTCTTACCAACATAATAAGATCCCTAACATTTGATTTACCACTTCAATTTGACTAGAATAGAGTATAATAATTTTGTACCCAACTTATTCCACAACACTTTCTAAAAATTATTCAAAAGTTTTACGTCATGATTAGAAACAATAGTTTGAAGAACATCATATATGTAACACCCTCACTATTAGAAGTCACGCTTCCGGTTGCGCCACTCTGATAGCAAGAAGTATTACGACTACTTTACATACTAAATACTAGAATAGGAACCTGTGACTCGATACTGTATCGCTGATTTCTTAGAAAATCGGAAATAAATACTTTATTTTAAGAAAAATACAAGCAGGCATAGATTCATATACAAGATTCCTTACATAATAGCTCAATATAATATACGTATAAAACATACAATTCCTATCCTCTTACAAACTTGTAATAACAAATACGAGGGGAGAAAATAATGTAATTAATACAACAACATATAAATCAAACGTAATGTAACTCTTCTTAATGCTTCTTCATCTGGTTCCTGAAAAGGTAAAGCTGTAGGGGGTGAGAACCTAACCACACGGTCTCACCACGAAGTTTCAAAGTTGTCATAAGAAGATATTTCAATAAGAAAACTGTTTTCAAATACAGTTATTATCATTGACTTATGAATCCTTTTAAAATTCAATAGCTAATCGTTCAAAACCTTTTCAAAGAAACAATGTTTAATATTTTCAGAAATCCAAAGTCTTTCTTTTCTCATAAGCAAATCTCAATCAAAAACCAACCACGCAATCAAACAACACAATCATTAATTCAGCACCAAAGTCCATTCTCAAATGTAACACGTCAGGACAAACACAGGCAAGACAGACAAGGAAAGCACAAGTAGGAAGCAGTTATAGCAAATAGTTCAAGTAGCAGTTAAGAACAGTTTAACAATTAGGCAAACCAAAATAAGTTCAAACCCAAGCAAATCATACAAATGCATATGATGCATGCCTGTCCTATGGCTGATGAGGCTCATCTGTCGGTTATCCAGCCAACCCGACAAGTCTGAATTGTCCTTAGACTGTCTCCCGACGTGCATCCCCAAGAGTCTATGCATAGCTTTTTCTCAAATAATCAATATTGATCAATGACGGTAATATTCCCGGGAATTTATATAGTGCCCAGTCATACTTACGTCGTAGGGTCAACAGAGTATCGAGTTTTCAACCTGGTACACGTGGTGGCAAGCCACGGTACTTAATCCAGGGAACCTCATATCTCAGATATTTCAAATTCATAAGCCATATCAATAATTCAAAGACCATATCTCAACATTCTCAACGTCGTAATCATTCATCAATCCAAATCTCATTTCCAAATTCATTCAAAAACCATATTCTAAAGAAAATCCTCATCGTTCCTCATCATCCTTCTTTCCATCCCGTTCATTAACAATCCCAATTCAAAACACAATTCTTCCTTTGATAAATGAATCAATCTTAAAACATATAATGTTTAAAAACAAATCTTTCTGATTAGTTATTTCAAATAAAACTTCTAATTTTATAAAATTTTGGCAGCATCTCCTCTAAAACTTAGACACTGCCACCCTTTTCGGGTCCCAACCAAACCAAGCCAAATGCCTGTTAATCAGTCAAATCACTTCCAATAACCATTATCACAACAACACTCAATCCAAAGGAAATTGCAAAATCCAGAATTCAATCAACCAATCCTATAAATCGCAATTTAAACCGACTTCAATCAACAGCATCAATCAATAGTTAAGAATTCTCAGTCTTCTCAAACAGTCTCAAACCAAACCATTCCTCAAACACTTTTCGAATCATTTCCAAACTAGCAAATCATTCTCAATAAATAACCCGTTTTCAAATATCAAGTCCTTTCCAAATTTGTTTTAAAATCAAATTCCGATATCAAATCGGGTTTAATATCAAATCAAATTTCAATGTTAAATCTTTTCTAAAATCAAACCGTTTCCAAAATTAATCTAAGAGGCAATAATAAATCTTCTCTAATAATTCAAGGAAAACCATTTTAACAACATCAATCAATTAATTCAATTATCCAACTTTCTCAATCGATCAGTTTATCAATCAAACTAATAATTTCACTCATCCAAAGCAACTCAATTCAATTCATAAGACTTACGAAATCACAAAAATATATCTTACGCATTAATATCGATTTATAACAACTCTGGAAGGTAAAACAAGTTTAAGAAAAGTGCCCCTACCTCAAAAGTCGAAACCTTTAAGGGTTAACGCATCAAGGATCCCTTTTTAGTCTTAACTCGCGGCAGCAACCACGAGAAACGAAGAAGGATGACACCGCAACAGCCTCTATTTTAATCATACAGTTTCCAGAACTGGACCCTAGCATATTAACATCATGAACTTCTCAAAATTTTATAGCAGAATAATAACGGTAAGAATTCCAAGGCTAGAATAAATTACCACAGTTAAAGAAAAATGCCACAACGGAGGGGCAGAAGCTCCGGCAGCTACCTCAAGTGATGACAATAGCCCCAGGCTCCGATGACAGCAACTGTAAAAGCTCTGTAGTGACAACAATGTTCCAGGAATTCAGAAGAACGGAGATTAAAAATGAAACCCTTACCGACAGTGGATCCCAGTAACGGCAGTGCCGTTTTCCGGCAACCAGGCATGGCGGCGTGGCGAGGCTCGGCGACCCATCATCAACCGCGGCGACAGGGCGCGCGACGGCGGCGAAGGCTTCGCGCTGCACGACAACGCCTTCCCTTTCTCCACGGAAAGTGCTCTCTCTCGCTCTCTGCTCCAGTGACGGCGATGTTCGCGGCTTCACCCGGCGGCGATATGCACGGCCCTGACGGCGAGATAGCGCCGTCGTCCTTCCTCCCTCTCTTGGCAACAACGGCGTTGGCGGCACGCTTAGCGCGACGGTGACGGCGCGGACAACAGCAGTGGCCTCCTCCTCTCCTCTGCTCGCCTGGTTCCTTCTCCTCCTCTAGGCAACGTCGACGGCGACGGCAAGGTCTACCAGCGCCGGCCGGTCTCCCTTCCTCTCTTCCCTCTCCTCTTTCTCCCATTCCTTCCTCTCTGCTCAGTATTTCTTTCTTTTCTTTTGTTTTCTTTTGAAACAGTTGCAGTAGCGTTTATGGGAGGGGTTAGGGCGGTGAGTGTGGTGGTGAGGTTAGGGAAAATTTGGGATTTTGTTTAGTTAGGGTTAGGGTTGTGTTTTGGGGATTTAGGATTTTGATTTGGGAATTAGGGTTTAGGCAAGGTATTAATAAAAATCAAATTTAATCTAATAATAATATCTATAAAAATACTATTTAATTATCAACTTAAAATTTATTTTCAAATTAATACTTCAATTCAATAATTAGAGATAATAAAAAAATCAATTTCCCTTATAATCATGAAATAAAGTTAATAAACTTAATTATTCAACTTAAAGCATATAAAATTCTTTTTATTATTCGGTTACTAAAGTTTTAAATCATAAATAAGAAATTGTTTAATTTATATATATAAATCTCTTAAAATATTATCTTAATTAAATATAATAAATCATAAACAAATCTATTATTTAATTTTGTAAAAATCCGAAGCCTTACAATATAAGTACACAGCCTTTTTACTCAACCTGTCTATCATAACAAAAATGCTATTTGTATATTTCTTAGTTTTAGGCAAAATAAAAACAAAATTCATATAAAAATATTAACTTATAAATATATAGGAACAGATAAATTAAAAAAAATATACAAATTATATGATAAAGATTTAGATTTAGTTTATTCACATACAAAATATTTTACCTTATAAATTTTGTACAATAAAAGATATTTAAAAAAAAATAAATATAAAAATATTTCTATATCTCCTTTGTATAATAGATAAATTATGATTATTTGATATGATTTGAATTATTAGTAAATATCACACATATATTATCATATGATATATGTTTTTGTTGCATATAAAAAATATATTTCATGGCTGAAAATTGTATTTAAATTAAATTGTGAAAATTGGACTATCTAATTTTATTAAGTTGTTTGAAATCTTGTATTAAGAATTTAATTGCTAGATATATAAATTTGAAAAATTATTTGAAGTAAAATGAAAACTATCTTTTTTTTTCCCAAAGATAATTAATAGGTTATATTTCATTAATTATTAAAAAATGAAATACAAAGATGTCCAAAAGCAGGACAACATAATAAAAGGTGGGGATTTCCCAAAACACTACACTGAAGGTATTCATCCGACGGTGCGTGGTCGAAAAACGAAGAAAAATCTTAAAGAAGAAAGAATGATAAATCCAATTGCATGCAACTAAGAGCTTGCCTCATGGAGATGACGACCTAAACTGTGAGTTCTTTGGATTTCACGGAGCAACTTGACAGAGCTTGCTAGAATGACAGACGGCATAGAAGTAGAACCTTCAAAAATCAACTGGTTGCGAGCTTTCCAGCAGTTCCAGCAAATGATGGCAAGCAATTGAGGATTACGGTCAGCATTCTTCAACGGGTTAAGTATCTCTGTTGATGCAGTCCACCATGTCCAAAAGTCGTTAGAACTTTGAGGGGGAAGACAGTCACGAAGATAACTCTGAGACCATACGTCTTTAATTCTAGAGCAATCGATTAAACAATGAGTGACTGTTTCCGTTGCTTCATGACAGCAGGGGCATATTGGTGATATAGATGGGATGCGGTGATGAATCTGAGCAAGCACCGGAAGTCGGCTATGGAGAGCTTTCCAAATAAATAGCTTAATTTTGTGAGGCAAGTTCAACTTCCATAGATCAATCCACGGCTTTTTCTGCTGCATATAATTAGGGCAAAGCTCCAGAGGCGGATGGTAAAATAAATAGCCAATTCTGTAACCTGAAGCTGTATCATATTGCTTGGATTTGTCCAAATCCCATTGCAATTTGTCCCTACCCTGCTGAATTTTAACTGACAAAATTCTGTTTGCAACGTCTTGGGGAAATAATTCTTGAATGAGATTCTGATTCCAATTCCTATCTTCAGTAATTAGATCTTTAACTCTTGGAACTAACTCAGAAATAGCCTGTCTATTTGACATGTCAGAAATCATTAAAGGATACGGAGGAGACAACCAAGGATCCTCAAAGGTTCGGATATTCTCACCAGTACCCACAGCCCAATTAAGACCTTTTTCAACAATCTATCTTTCATCAGTGAAGACAATGTAATTTTAATAGAAAAAAAATACAATTCATATACTTTGACTAAGTTATATATCATGTTAGAATAGTTTCTATTAATTAATAAAAACTAAACATAAATGTAATAATGTCTTAATTTTGTTTAACATGTTTAATTGTTTCCATGTAAAAATGAAAAGAAAGCAAACTAATAAAATGTTAAAATGTTTATAACAAATTAACAGTACACGTTATAATTATTTTTTTAATATATACTTATAAATAAATATTTAACAATTTTTTATATATCATACGAATACTATTTTTTTATAATTATCATTTAAAAAGTTGTAAATAAAGACGTAAAGAAAAAATAAAAAAATGTGTTATTATTGTTTAAATAGTTAAATATGTATTATTTTACCGTCATATATAATTATTTAATCTACTAGTATATTACATTAAGAAAAGAAAAAAAAATAAACTTGAGTCAATAATTCGAACCGAGAAAGCCATGTCGTTGTATAAGAAAAAAGAAGTATAATAAAATTTAACAATTTTTAACTGCGTCAACCATTTTCAAACGGAGTTAATAATTAATATTTAATAATAAAAAAATATCGGTATAAAATCTGTATGAAGTGAATCTTTACATTAGTGTGTTCCTTTTAGAAGTGTGAATTTTTATCCTTTTAAAAGAATATTTTAATATAATAAATAAAAACTTTTATATTTTTGTATTTAAATATAATTTTTAAATAAACAAATGAGTTATAATTCAAACGGCATAGTCTCTTTATATTCAATTAAGAGGTTGTGGATTCGAGTCTTCTATTTTTAGTAAAAAAAATATAATTTTTAAATAAAAATATTTTATGAATACGTGCGATAAAATATATGATCTCTTTTTGTTTTAAAATTGACTCACAGATTCAAGTTACAGTACTATAATAAGTTAATAAATTTTTTTTGGTGACTTAATGATTTTTTTGGTGATAATAAGTTAATAAATTGTCCAACGTAATTCAATCCAAATATTTAATAATTTATTTCGAATAATACAATATGATTAATAAAATTTATTATTTTTTATTAATATTTAGTCAATACTAAACTTTAACGGTTAAGATTTAAATTTTAAATTTTAATTTTTAAATCATCATAATATAAAAATAAAATATTAACTCTAAAAATATTGACTAATATTCATGAAAAAAATTGTCCTAACATTTTTCATTTATTTGTACAGTGTGATATTTTTGAAAAATTTTAAGTTAAATTAAAAATAATTTTTTTTTAAAACCCATAATTTTTATCTTTTAAAAAGAGCTCTTTTAAAAAATATTTTAACATAATAAAAAAAATAAATGAGTTTTTTGTTTTATATTATTCTATCTAAATATAATTGTTAAATAAAAAGTTTTTTTTATGAAAAATAACGATTGAATCCTAATTAAATCACATATCCAACTATCTAAGTTGCAGTACTAATAATTTGCCCAGCACAACTCAATACAGATCTTATGGAAATAAATTAAGGATACAACTAATATATGTCCTAAATACACAAGACAAAAGTCGAAGTTATTCTTTAAGAAAGTTTTTTTATAGAAAACAAAATATAAAAATTGAGTTTTTCATGCATTTGTATGTTTTGTATTTATTAAAACGAAAAACTTTAAAATTTTTATTAATAATAATCTTAACATGTACTTTTAAAATACATGATAGTTAAATTCATAAATTAAAATTATAGAATAAAAATTTTTAATAAATTAAGTTAAGATCTTTACTTTCTATAGAGATATTCATGAGTCAGGTTAAATTAAATTTATCTTGTCTCAGATTAAACTATAAATATTGATTGGGTCTAATTTTTTTATATTTTTATTCAAATTCTAGAGTCAATAAAATCTCATTGCTTTTGGATTACAATAAAATCGGGTGGGTCTAAATAAGATAAAAAAATAAGTTTAGATAAAGTTTAAACTTAAAATAAAAATAAGTTGATACCAATAAAACTTAAAATACAAAATAAAAAAAATTAACACAGATTTATTTTAAACACAAATTTCAACTTATCTATTTGCAAGAATATATCCATATACCAAGAATCAAATTTATTCTCTACCACTAGAATTGAACTACAAATCAAGTATAAGCTCACTCAGCTAAAATTAAATTAGTTAATGTTGCTAAGGAATTTTTTATGTATTATAGTATTTAAAAAATATTTAGTGTTTAATTGCTCTAGGTTAAATAGTTAATATTATCTAATTTAAAAATATATAAATTAATTAATTTTAAATATAAATGTTATCTAAATTTTTTTTATCAATAGTAGATATAGACTTACTTGTTGTAATTTTTTTAAGTAGGAGTACATAAAGAGTACATAGTATATAAAGTGTAATAACTCAACGGTTTGACCATTTATTCATCTTATGTGCTACCATATGTCTCTACAAGTACAATTACCATCAACAAATCTGTGGTATATCTGTTAACATCCCTCACAATAATTTCCTTCTCTAAAATTCTGGTCATATACTTAAAAGCTTCATGACAATCCTTACAAATCCTCAAATTCTTTACAATTCTCAATGGCTTGCCTGGTGGTGCCAAATGCCACTGCCAACTTCTCGCTGTGATGCCAAAGAGCCTCCTTTCTTTTTTCTTCCTCCACATTGTGCAATAAGTCATCCCAAATTGGAACATATCCCAATTTCTCAATCTCCCCCATGATCTCTTCCAACTTACGATAAATTTCCGCGGATCTCTCATGCTTCCAGTCCCCTGCTGCAAAAACATGTACTTTTCCCTGAACTTCAATCCAACTCCTCCCTCCTTGTTTCTTAACCCTCCTATCTCTCAACATCTTCCTCAATTCCCCAACATCATCCCATCTTCCTGCAGCTGACAATACATTGGCAACAATAACATAAGCAGAGTCATCAAGCGGTTCAAGTTCCAAAACCCTCCTGGCCATAGACCAAGCCTTATCGGCTTCACCATGAAAAGCACAAGCTGATAGCAAGGCTCGCCAAACTGCAGCATCTGGCTCATATGGCATTGTCAATGCTATCCTCTCTGCCTGTTCCAAGTGCCCAGCACGGGCCATTGCACCTACCAAGCAAGTATAATGCACCAGAGTTGGCTGCAAACCATAATCCACTTTCATCCTTGTCAACCACTGATCAGCCTGAAGAAACATTCCAGCATTATAGAATGCTGTCAACATTGCCAGAAAACTATACTCATCCGGCACCAGTCCTTGGCATTCCATTGAATCAAACAGTTCAGAAGTAGATTTATGATCTCCTTGCTGGGCATAACCGGCCATCATAGCATTCCAACCCACTAAATTCATCCAAGCCAAATTATCCTCAAAAACCTGCCTTGCATTCTCAACAACGCCGGCTTTACCATAACCATCAACCAGAGCACTACCCACCACCACATTTGAATCAAACCCAGCAACAACCGCATGCCCATGTATCATTCTACACTGCTCCAATGCTGCCAGCTCAGCAGCAGCACGCAGACCCCCCGAAACGCTATGCTCTGTGGATGCAAAACCACGATGCCTCATGTCGGCCAAAACCAAAAGCGCATCTACAGAGCGGGAATTTTGAGCTAGACCCACGACCATAGCGGAATAACAAACACTATCTCTATCAGGTATTTCATCGAATACCTTGTGTGCGTGGTGCGGCATACGACACTTAAAGTAAAAGCTGAGTAGCGCAGAACTGACAAAAGGATCACTGGAAAGGGCGAGCTTGAGGGAGAGGGAGTGGAGGGAAAGGGCAAAGGAAAAGGCAGAGAGTGCAGCTTAGGTGCGGAAGAGGGAGGCAAGGGTGCGATTGTTGGGGAGTGTTGGGTGGCGAAGCATGGAAACGAAGTAACGGAGGGCGAGGAGGGTATTGGAGTGGGCGGAGACAAGTGCGGTCCATGACACAACGTTGGGACTCCGGATTTGGCTGAACACGCGGACAGAGTAGGACGCCAAGCTCTCCAATTTCGAGTAAAGCGTTACCAGGTTGTTGAATGTCGCACAATCTGTTACAACTGATTTTATAGCACGTGCGTGAATTGCACGCGGATCGGTCTTACTGGGAGATGGAGACGGTGGCAGCGACCGCGGTGGCGCGCTGAGGTCATCATGTTGCGCCATGATGCTCGCTTTCTCACTCGATCTGAGTTATTACACTTTTATATACTGTGTACTCTTTATCTATTCCTATTTAAAAAAATTATAACAAATAAATTTATATCTACTATTAATAAAAAGAGGCTTGCTACCATAGTTGTAAGAACCGGACCGGTGATCGAACCGGTCAGGTTACTGGTTTATTGGTTTATTGGTTCAACCGATAAACCGTTGGTTAAACCGGTAAAACCGATTTCACATGAATAAAAATAGCAATCCTAAATTTCCTAGTTCTTATTTCCTATTCAGCAAGACAGCAACCTTAAATTCTTAAATAGTTAAATTCCCTATTCAGCAAGACAAGCAAATTCATATTTCATAGATTCAAATCAAGCATATAATCCAACAGTTTCATATTTCCAGTACAAATCAACAAAACATAAATTGATTTACATGAAAAATGCAACAGCCAACAGTTTCATATTTCATGTCCTAATCCAACAGTAAATTTACAAGGAAATTCAACAAGCATATTCAACAAGGAAATTCAACAAGCATATTCAAGTGTAATGTATTCAACAGTTTCAAATTTCAACAAGCATATTCAACAAGAAAATTCAGCTTAACAGAACTTACAGTAACAGAACAGAGCAGAGTGTAATGTATTTCACACAACAATCATTAAACTTCAAGTGCAGAACAGAGTAGAAGCAGATTACAGAACTGGAGCAGTGGAGCTAACCTGTTGACAGAGTCACAGAGCAGTAGCACTAGAGCAGAAGGGCGACGGGGAGGGCGACTGGGCGAGGGCGACGGCGCTGGAATGGCGAGTTCGACTGCGCGCAACGGCCGACCGGCGAGTTCGCGGGTGGCGGATCTGCTGTTCGGAGAGGATGACGGGCTGAGTTGGTTGAGTTGGTTTCTTCAGAGCTCAGACCGCCGGTGAGACGAAGAGGATGACGGGCTGGGGGCTGGGTGAGTGAGGTGAGGGCGGCGGACTGGCGGAGGGCTGGTAGGGTTTCGCCGTTTCGCCGTTAGGGTTGGGGGGAATAGCCAAAAGGGGAGGGAAATTGGAACTGCAAACTGGGATCGGGTGGGGCGTGGGGGTGGTAGCCCGTAGGGCTTTTCTTTTTTCTTTTTTTTAAATAAACCAAAACGACGTCGTTTTGGAAAAAGAATAAAAAAAAAATTTCCTGAACCGGTCGGTTAACCAAAAACCGCCGGTTTTCCGATTTTTATCAAAACCGGCCGGTTCAACCCGGTTCAAAACGGTTCTAATCCGGTTATATCACTCAACCGGACCGGTTCTGGATCCGGTTCACCAGTTTTCCGGTCGAACCGGCCGGTCCGGTCCGATTCTTACAACTATGCTTGCTACACATACAAGCCTTTTTGGCTTACAAGCTATACAAGTTGCTCCAAGTCCAAAAAAAAAAACACGCACTCCTTCAACAACACCTTCACTCTTCGTCTTCTTCCTCAATCAAAACGCAAACCAACAAGAAAAAACACGCGCCCCTTCCACAACACGTTCACTTTTCCTCTTCTTCCTCAATCAAGCAAACCATCAAGATTCAAGGGACATTCAAAATAAACTACTACGATTCTGTAAAAATGTTCCAACTCCTCGCAAAGAGTAGAAGAAATCAAGAAGAAAAGATACAAATCTCCATAAAAAATCACTAGAAAAAAGGAAGAAACATTATTCAAGGTAATGTTTTACTGTTCTTCTAGATTTTTCTTCTAGATTGTCTCTGTCATGTGCCTCATCCTTAACCAGCAAAACATTAAAAGATTTCAAGAAGAAATATACTGTCTCCCCTGTTTTGGGTGTATTTCTTAAATTCTTTGGGTGTATTTCTGTAATCCTTTGGGTGTATTTCTGTAACCGTTTGGATGTGTTTTTGTAATCCTTTCTGTAACCGTTTGGGTGTATTTCTGTAACTGTTTGGGTGTATTTCTGTAATCGTTTGGGTGTATTTATGTAATCGTTTGGGTGTGTTTCTGAAGTTCCATTATCTTCAAAACGATTTCAAAGCTTGATTTCAGAAACCATGAAAATTGAAAAAAACGAAGCAAAGAGAGAACGCATGAAGGAGATCCAACAAATTTGGCAAGAAACTCGAAAAAAAAAATGAAATCTTTTGAAAAATGAAATTTATATATTTGTGCGTTAATTGATTTGAATTGATTTAAAATTCTGTTAAAAAGGCACGTAATAAGCAGCGCGTTTAATGGGTGGGTTTCGTTCAGACTTGTAAAGCTTGTAAATGCAAAATACTTGTATGTAGAGATTAATCCTAATAAAAAATAATTTAAATAACGATAAAATTTGTTATAAAAGATAAATTCGACATTTTAATTTTCATATGAAGCCGTTGGTGGAATAGGCCACAGATATAGAATACACGTGTGCTTTACCAAAGTGTGGTGTCAGGCCAACAGAAATCGGACGGTACGACAGGGAGAAGGGATTGACAGCCACGTGTTGCGCAGCCCAAGCTCCCCTGTGCCCTTGAACTCAGCATACCCCTTCTTGCCCTCACTCCCTCTGTCCGAAATCACTCTCATAGTGTCCCTAACCCTCACAACCATTCCATTCTCTCTTCCTCTTCTTCCTTCAAGCTGTTCTTCAAAGTGTATGAAAAAAAAATTAAACAATGTCAAAGAAACACATTGTTAAAGATGTTAATCGTCCTGAATTTTATATTGTAAATTATCTGTGTCATTTTGATTATGTAAGTTTATATTCTTAAACTTTTTTAAAATTCAGAATTAGCATTATTTTTGTTAAGAATTTTTTTTAGTATTATTGTTAGAAATTGAAGTTAGGTATATATATGACAGAATTATTATTATTATTGTTAAAAATTTAAAAATATATGTTTAAATAATAGTTAGAGTTATATGTTTAGATGTTATTAGTTAGAGAATATTTTAGAAAATTTTTGTAATAATTTTTAAAATTTTAATTAATTAATTAACTTTTATGATTAATTTTAGAAATTATAATTTTAGGAATTATGATAATTTTTTGTTATTATGTTTAGATGTTGTTAGTTAGAGAATATTTTAGAAATTTTTTGTAATAGTTTTAGAAATTTTAATTAATTAATTAATTAACTTTTATGATTAATATTAGAAATTATAATTTTAGAAATTATGATAATTTTATGTTATTATGTTTAGATGTTGTTAGTTAGAGAGTATTTTAGAAATTTTTTGTAATAGTTTTAGAAATTTAATTAATTAATTAATTTTTATGATTAATTTTAGAAATTATAATTTTAGGAATCACGATAATTTTTTGTTATTATGTTTAGATATTGTTAGTTAGAGAATATTTTAAAAAATTTTTGTAATAGTTTTAGAAATTCTAATTAATTAATTAACTTTTATGATTAATTTTAGAAATTATAATTTTAGGAATTATGATAATTTTTTGTTATTATGTTTAGATGTTGTTAGTTAGAGAATATTTTAAAAATTAGCTGTAGGAAATATCATGATTAGTTTTATGATTAGTTTTAGAAATTATAATTGTAGGAATTATCATGATTTTGTGTTAGTTATTATTAATAGTAAGTTACAAAGTGTAGTTAGTGGTATAGGAATTAGTATTACTCATCGGCAAATTATGTATGACTAAAATAGTTCAATGCTTACCTTAATAGTTCGATGACTAAAATAGTTACTCTAATTAAAAAATTATTAAATCTTAGTAGGGAATTAGTCATTATTAATGATTTGACTAATAGTTCGTTATGTTTTTGTAGAATTTATGAATGTTGACATGTGATCACTCAGTGTCTCCGGATCGGTATCATCCTAATGTGGAGGAACATTTAGAGTCTATTGGTTTCTATTATGCTTCTCAGATTGGAATAGTTCAATGCCAGAAAGAACTGGTAAATGCTCTAGTCGAAAGGTGGCACTTAGACACACACACCTTTCACTTTCCGGTTGGTAAGTGTGCAGTGACACTGGAGGATGTAGCCGTTATTCTTGGTCTCCCGACGAAAGGTCTTCCGGTGACAGGAATCACGTTGAGCAGGTTCAAAGTCTTAGAGGGTGAGTATTTTCACCAATTTGGGGTTGCACCGAGAAAGTCTGAGTATAGAGGAAGCGGCATAAAATTGACCTGGCTTCGGGATCTAAAAGAACGTTTACAGTTGATTGACGAAAACAGTGTTCAGAGGTATGTGAAGTGCCACATTATGCTATTATTGGGTACGATCTTGCTTGGAGACAAGTCCGGCGCATCTGTGTACTGGAAGTATCTGCCTTTACTCCGTGATTTTGGTTGTATCGGACAGTATAGTTGGGGATCGGTATGCCTAGTACACCTGTACAAGTCAGGACATCTCGTTTTGACTGTAAGAAAATCGATGGTCCACTAACACTCCTGCTAGATTGGGATTGGATCTGCCTACCTTATCTTGCTCCGGTTCCTAGGGAACCCCACAGTTTTCCGATTGCAAACAGGTAACAGTATCAACTTACCTAGCATGTTCATATTTATATTTAAATTGTGCTAATGAAATAAATCATTTTAGGTGGCGTAACTGGGAGCGTGGCGATCGACGCTATAGATATCTTAGTCACGCTCACTTTAGAAAGTCATTAGATGAGCTTCAGGAAGGCCAGGTGTATTTTTATCATGGTTCTGAAAACCGAACCGGACCGGCCGGTTCAACCAGAAAAACTGAGAACCGGTCACTTAGCCGGTCCGGGTAAGGTTAGAAACCGCCTGACAAAAAACTGGTGAGAAAACCGGTCGAACCGGCGGTTAACTGGAAGAACCGTCCGGTTTTTTAGCGGTTTTTTTATTTGGATAAACTTCAAAACGGCGTCGTTTTGAAGGTAAAAAAAAAAAAGGAAAAAGAGAAGCTAAACGCACGAAGCCACGAACCCTAATCTCAGTCTCTCTCAACTCTCAACTCTCACACTCTCACAAGTCACAAGAGACACCATAGCCACCACGGGCAGACCCACCGTCGCATAGCCACCCACGATGGAGCAGCCCCTCTTCGCCGTCGCGTTGCCACCACCATCGCCACCGCATTCCACCACCATCGCCATCGCATCCCACATCCCACAGCCCCTCTTCGCCATCCCACAGCCCTCCAGCCACCGCAGCCACTGCACCCCGCAGCCCCCAGAGCCCCGCAACCACGCTTCATTGTCATCGAAGAACTCGTCTCCTCTGGGTAGAGCGCGCTCTCTTTCTCTTCGCCGGTGTCACTCCCTTTCCTCCTCGCCGCCGGTAAGCACTGTGGCTTTGATTTTGATAATACTGTGCTCGCCGGTGTCGCCTCCTCCTCCTCGTCTCCTCTGTTTGCTGGTTTTACTGTTACTAATTGAGTTGCTGATTTAGGGTTTGTCATTCTGAGTTACTGATTTTGTTAAATTTTTTGGAAAGAATTTGTTGTTGATCCTCATATTTGTGTTACTGATTTTGTGAATTTGTTATTTTATTCTGAGTTGCCAATGTTTATGAAACTTGTGCTTATTTTGTTAAATTTACTGGAAAGAATTTGTTGTTGATCCTCAGATATTTGTGTTACTGATTTTATGAATTTGTTATTTTATTCTGAGTTACCAATGTTTATGAAATTAGAGTTGATTATAATGATCCTCAGATTTTGAATTGCCCTTTTGTTGAATTTGGAGTCTGATTTCTGGACAGAACTTTTTTGGTTGATTGTAACCATTGTAAGTTGCTTTTTTTTATTTTTTTTATTTTATTTTTGTTGATTATAATTATTCTGAGTTGTTTATTAGAATGATTTTAGAATAATTTGATATTTTTTGGATTAAGTCTGAGTGGTTGTTAATTATGATTTGTGATGAAGAGTTTCTTTATTTTGGTTTTACAAAGCATGAAACCCAGAACATTTCAGTTCTATTGGTAAAAAATTATAGGATGAATATATATGTTTAAAATTATATATAATTTTTTAATAATTTTTTTTAATATTTAATTAAACCGGTTGAACTCCAGTTGAATCCCGGTCAAACCAATGAACCATTGAACCAATGACCTCACCGGTTTATTGACCGGTCCAGTTTTCGCAACCTTGATTTTTATTAGAGAAGTATTTGTTTCCTATTTAGTGTTACTATTATTTGGCTTGTAATTATCTGTCTCTTTTATTGTGTGCAGTTTGTGTGGGTTGCTTATGGTGTTGATCGCATTGATCCAGACATAATCTCAGAAGACATCAACATGCACTCAGTTGTGTGGAGCGCTCTAATGCAGTTAATAATTCCAGAAGACTCTATGCAATACCCGGATATCAGTTACCAATTCATCGCCTTGATATGCAGACATAGTCTCAAAATGGACGACTTCTAATGGCTCCTTATGACACACGGCCTCAAACCATATGCGCAAACCTTCGTACGATGCTTCCCAACCTCCAAATATTTTTTTCCACTGATTTTTGCTTAGCCAACCATGCTTTTCGATAGCTGATGGTGTAATTGAACTTCGACTGCACTTCCACAATAACTGATTTCACCTTTATCGAGGGGTCAGCCTCAACCAACGGCTTTATTGCTTCTGCAATTGTGTTCGAATCCAGCTTCGAATGATCCTGAGAAATTGTGGCTCTAGTACAAGTGTGACTACCGTTGTACCTCCTTATAACCCAACAGTACTTTCTGCTGATCATGCTAACCCTGATAAGCCAATCACACCCTGATCCATACTGTGTACACTTGGCATAAAATATCAAAGGCTCCAACTCATACACCCGATAGTCTACACCTCTTCGGATGGTATAATCTTTCATCGCCATAATAATAGCATCCCTGAAACTGAATTCCATTCTGACTGCAAATTCACCATCTGCAACCATAGGAATTTCTACCACGACGACAGCCATATGAAAAATATTTAATACAAAAATATTTAATAACTGAAATTAAAAGTAAATCCATGCTTACTACATCCACATTAATATTTTTTCCACTTTCCATCATGTTATTATCTCACTTTTAACATAATAAAAACATAAACACATAAATAAATATGGATTAATGCATACTAATTAATATTTAACTAAATCAGTAACTCACTAAAAATATTATTATCTTAATTTTAACTACATAAAGACAAACAATTGTTAATTGAGCATAGTTTCACATGACCCTTAGCTATTTGGTAGTTAGATCAATATAGATTTTTACCAAAAGTCTAATCCTCCGTATAAATATATGCATTTACGCACCTGCACTCATATATGTTGGAAACTCCAGCGCATGCATGGCTTCCAAGTCCAGAACCCGCATGAAAGATGGCTCCTCAAACGGATATTCGTTTGCGAGTGCATTTGCGACGTCTGCCACATTTGGAGCCATCGTCCCGTCACCTTGATCTTCGTCTCCGTCTGGAGCAACAACTTTGTAATTGCTTTCAAACTCTTCTTCACTGTCACTATTGTAATCTTCCCGTTCAATATTTCGGTCGGCTTCAGATTGTTCGAATTCAACGTACAACTCGATGACCGATATCTGAGCGCGAGTTTCAATATACATTAAAAACATCTCTTGCATACTCGCTTCGTCGGTTACATATTTGGTTTGAAACTGCACGAATCCACCAAATACCGGTATCAGATATCTGTATAAAATACATGATATTTTCCTTGGCATCTCAGAATCTATCTTCTCACAAATCACACCTTTTAACTCTTCAAATGAGATTGTGAATGGAATAACAATATCTAACAGATTCTCACAACTAAATCTCACTCCATCAGATATTTGTAATAAAATCTGACCAAAATAATACACTCTTAGTGAAACTCTATCATCTATTTCTCACTGTCTCATAAATATGAACTTCACTATCACATTCTTTGAGTTCATACGAACTAAGGGAGATGCAGGAGTTGGAGAAAGAAGAAGAAACGAACAAGAAGAAGGAGGTCTGAGAAGTTGCATCCGAGTTCTCCACACACACACACACATTCAAATCGGACCCACCGGTTAATAAATAAAATATTTATCAAGCAACTCGGACCCTCCGAGTTCATTTTCAAAAAAAAAGAAAAGAAAAACATACTAATCAGACGATACAATTAGCTCCAGCCAAATTCAAAATCTCCTTCCAACCAACTCGAACTGTCTGATTGGTGGTCAACTATTTTCCTAACAAAGAAATCGGACAATCCAATTTCTCCCTACCATTGTTTAAAAAAGTCTGTCCCACACCTGTGTCTAACATCTCTGTATCCCATAACCAAGCACAACTCACACATTGGTGGCATATCGAAAAAAATGAGCCTCATCAAGTGATAAACATCAGAAAATTGGCCTTAGCAATAGAGGAGTCTTTAGTGGAAAAAGATTATTGTGGACTTCGAAGACTGGCCAATGTTACATTAAAAATTTGGATCTTTTAAATTTTGAATTTTTATTTGAGAGGATAAAGTGTGATTTTTCATTCTTGAATAGTTTTTCTCTCGTATTTTTCCTTAGTTCTATCTATAAAATAAATGATAAAAGATCATACTTTATCCTCTAAAAATAAAATTCAAAATTTAAAAAATTTAAATTCGTTGCATTAAATACATGTTAAAAAAAAGGGTCGTTTTAAGGCAAAACAATATTGTTTCACTTAGACAGTAATCGCAGTTAGCTTGACAACAACGCTAATGACAATTAAAGACGATAGTTCCGTAGGGTTTAGTGCCCTCAGGGTTGGATATTCTTCATTGCCATCTCCTATGTCCATAACGAGATGTGGTCTGTTAAAATTTGCTCCGATTCACATCACTGAACCCAATCGATCTTAATCCATTTGACAGAAAGTTTGTCAATTGAATTCGCAAAATCATCAGCTGTTTTTTCAGTGTGTAGATCTACTATGGAGCACGAATGCGAGGTGAATGGAGGAGGCCAAGTAGCCGTCTGTTATGCATTGTGTTTAGGTACTAAACATATTTCCTATCGAGAGTCTCACCTCAAACTCCATGTGCAGTGAGGTATGACATGTTTTTATTTGTCCCAGTTTTATGGGATTGGTGCATGATGATTCTTATGCATTTTGGAAAAGTGTATTACGTGATACTCATGTTTTGTAGTGAAGACATAGATTGTGCAGTGGAGGTAGTATTCAAGTTCACTAGGAAGGGTAAATGTGGTGTGTTTTTTCAGATGAAGTAATTTTAATCTTAAAAGTTTTTTCAGTTTGTCCCACAATATACAAACTCTACATAGTTGCAATCATATTTGGCATAGGATGAAAAATCACACTTTACTTAACTATTGAAAAAAAAAATAAAAGAATCTACTCCCTTAAAAAACATACTTTTATTATTAGGATTAGGGATAAATTGATAAAATTAATATTTTTATTTCGATTCCGTTTGGTTTGGTTCAGTTTTAGACGAGCCAACTAAAAATCGAATCAAACCAATTTATTTTGTAAAAAAAAAAAAATAATTTTTTTGGTTTTTTATTTCAATTGTTGCAAATTTATGATCGATTTAACAATAAAAATTGGTTTGGTTCAGTTCCTAATGCCCATATAGTTGTTTAAACTTTTTTTCGCATTATCTTTTGAGGTGTGTTTGTTTATAGGCATGGGACACTGAAATAAAGATACATATACACAAAATCATTTTTAGAGTATAATTAGGATCAATTAGCATTATTTAGCATATCTGAATATTTATTATAGAATATTATGTCATTATTATTTTTATTCTCTTAACACCTATAAATATCCTTTTATATTATATTACTAGTGTATATTTTCATGCCCTACACGGGATAATACATAAAATTATATACATTTTTTTATTAAAAATTAAATAAAAATATATATAGTAATTATTATTATAAATATTTTATAATTTAAAAATATTAAAAATAATTAGTATTTGTCATAACCAATTTAGATTGGTTGATTAGTCATTTCATTTGTCTGCTTAAGCAAGTATTTGGAGTTCAAATATCGCCTTGTGTATGTAGCAATTCATTAGTTAGCGGTAGATCCTTAATAAATAGAGCTTCAATATGTGGTGAATTAGTATTTGGCCTGCCGAGTTAGAAAATTCGTAGAAAAAAAATGTATTTGTCTTTAAAATAGATTAATTTCTCATTATTAATAGCAATACTTATGAACTTTTTTCTTTCTTGAAATTTATCTAGGACAATTTTATTTGTTGGTATCGTATTCATTTTTGAAATCAAAACAATATGATCAATATTGTTCCTTGTTAAAACTTCACGTTTTATGACATAATTTTTAAATTTTCAAACTTATAGACTTATGTCATTATAAAATTTATTAGATTGATTAATATTTCTTGGTAATATAGTGTAGCGAAACATCATCGTTGAGTATTAGTTAGTGTGAAGAGAAACCGATAACAACTTTTATTATTCAATATATATTTTATTCTATTAAAAAATAAATTAGTATTTTTTAAATTGGTAAATACATTTATTTATAATTTCTTACACTATTTTATTTGACAATATTTGTCGTTAAAGAATAACAAATGATCATACTATCTTACAATATGATATACAAAGTAATTTTTTATCTTGAAATTAATTCTGGTTAGTGAGATAAAATTTAAAATATTTTTATTTTCTTAATCAAAATTAAATTTAAATTTAGAATTGATTACCAACTTATCCTTTTTTAATTCAACAACAAAAATAAAATTGATTAGGTGTAAAATATTCAGCACTTAATAATTTCAATCATTTAAATTTTAGTTACCAAAAATTGGGTTAAAAATCAATTATAAACTTAATAACCGATAATAGATATTATATTAGTATGTAAATAATAATATATGATGTATTAATTATTTATTTTTTTGACATGTCTAATGTATTATCTATTGAGAATTGATTTATTGTCTAAATTTTTTTATAAACTTTATAATATATAAAAATAGTGATCTCATTTTTTATTATTATTTAAAAAATTATTCATAATTTTTTAATTATGTAATTAACTTAATTAATAACCTTTATTATTATTTTTATACTAAAAAAAATATCAATTTATACTATTTACATATTTTTCACTATTAATAAATAAATAGGTATTTGCACTGTTGTCTTAGATGATGACTTAAATTATTTATTTTATATGTTAAATAATATCTTGTATCTTAAATTTATTAAATATTAAGATAAGAAAAATTATGCAATAAATTATATAAATAGTCAATTACAAAAAAAAATATTTATTATATATAATAATCGTTGATATATGTAGTATCATGTATATATTAGGATTATTTATTTTAATTATGTGAGTGATTATTGTTATTTTTACTTTTTCATTACATTAGTAAATAATATTTAAAACTAAAAAAAAAGATAATTAAAAATTTTTTTAATTTCAATTAAAATTTTTTTGTAAATATGTCAAATTTTTATATATACTAAGTGTTATAATATTAAATAGTATAATATATTATAACAATGACTCAAAATATTAATCCAAGATATACTTGGGCCTAATAAGACCTCAATGTAAGCAAGATCAATCCAGGCCCATTGTTAAGGTCCCAAATTCGACTTAGGTTCATTACCTTAAAGGGTCAATGCAGATAAAGTCCACATGTTTCCTCTCAAATCGGCTCAGATTGAATTTTCGTTGCTAATTAGGTATGGTAATTGGTACTCAAGGAAGCGTGGCAGACCCTCTTCTCATTTCTCATTCCTGTTTAAAAAAAAATGCCCTCGTCCCTTCTTCATCTTTGCAAGTTCCTGTTTAATTATCTTCTTAGGAAACGCAGATCTCCTCGAATATCTACGAATATTCTTTGAAAATTTTTGAAAAAAATTAACACAAAAATGCATAATATAATAATCATACAATAATTAATTCAATATAATTCAACACAATTTATAACATATTCATTATGAAAAATAACATTTAAAAAAAATATAAAAACATAATCCAACATAATAACATAATTTTTGGGACGATATTGAGTGACGTAGTGACGAACTTGAGAGGCAGAAAAAGTGAGTTAGAGAGAAAGAGAGAGAATTGAGGTTGAGAATGAGTCTGGAAGAAAAAGAAAAGATTTGAATTGGAGGCAGAAATTAGGGTTACTAAATTCAATAAATAAATTTATGTATATATAAATTAAGTTAAATTAGTAATTTTATATTTGTGTGGATTTAACGAGTCCCATAGAGCGGGTACTTATGTCCGTTCCCCATCCATTTTCGCAACGGATTGTGAAAATTTTATGGGTTTTCATCTAGCACCAAAACGCGAATAATCCCCGCAAATACCTGTTTCAGTTATTTTTGTGATCATTTCTATTACTAGCATTCATTGGTTCGTGATGTGGAGCTATTTCAGCCATTCAGTAAATTCTTAGATAATCAAAGTCTAGGTTATATCATTCTTATAAAGTTACATGTATCCTTGTTATAACAATATTAATAAAAGATAAATGGATAAACACTAAATAAGTCACATTTTTCATATATATATATATATAACTAATATCACATATTATAACTTGTGAAATCATAATACTTTGAGAAGTGATATATAGATAACTTAAATGTTGATAAGTCTAAAAAAATTTAGAAAAAAAAATAAAAATATAAAAAAATTGCATGTTGATCCATAATATTTTTTTTAGAAAATTATCTATAGTCTATAATTAATAACTTTGAAATTACATATATGTTATTTATCTTATATATTTTTTATTTTATAAAGATTTATAATTTTTTATCGACGATGTTAGTGGTTATAGAGAGATTTTTACCTTTAAATAAAATTATAGAGAAATTAAAATAAAATTAGTTGCTATTTTTCTGACAATTCAGTTAGTTTTTAGTTTAAATTAAAATTAAATTATACATTCAATTTATATTTGTTTGTTTATTCTAATGACTGTATATAATACATAATATATTTAAGGATGTTTTGAAAGAAACTATTCAATTTTATATAATTGAAAGTTAACTATGAAATTGAGACTAAGAGGAACTGAGGAAGTGAAATACAATAAACATATGAGGAGTAAAAGTAAAATAAATAATTAAAAATAAGGTAACAAAATAATTAAAAAAAAGTAAAAAAAGACAGAAAAGACAATACATGTAGTTAATAAAAACATACTGTAAGAAAAATTTAGTATAATCAATGAATATAAAAGATGATAAACAAAAATTAAGATATATTTTTATTAAAAAATAAAAAAAATATTATGAAGAATAATCTATTAATTAAGCTCTATGAAAATATTATAGAAAATTTGAAATATTAGTAAATAAAATAATAACTCCTTTAAGAACTATTAATCAAAATATATAAAATGACATTATGATTCATATATATAGAAAAATAATAAGAGAATAATTTAAATTAAATTTATTTATTTTATTTTTTTATTTGGTCAAATCAAATAATATAATTAATTAGTTATAATTAATATTATTTATTCTAGTAGTATGATTGAAACATATTAAAACTCTAAAGGTAAAATTAAAACTAAATGATAAGAATAAAATTAAAACAAAATAGAATTTGCTATCTTGTAATTTTTTTAATAAAAATCCCATTTATACACATTTAAAATACATCACTTTAATATAATGATATTTTAATTAAAATAAAAAATTATGGTAAATATCTCATATATTTGTTAGTAAAGTATATACAAATATTTTTTGAAGCATATCACTTTTATCATATAAAAATAACTTAGATATCTTTAAATTTGATTATGATAATTAACTAAGTATTATATATTCTTTACTAATTTATATTTAATAATTTATCTCTAATAATATATTTAATAATGTAACAATTAGTTTGTTGTATCTATCAAACTTTTAATTATGGTAAAAATATAAAATATGATGCAAAAAAAAAAAAAAAAAAGCTAAAGCAACATAAATATTTTAATAAAAAAATATTTTCTGTTTATTTTTTAGACATGTATCTATTTTTTTAAGTTATAAATTTTAATTGATATAAATTAATGATAATTAAGTGTACAAAAAAATAGCAATTAATAAGAAATAAAAATTAAATAAGGCAAACATGGTCTGAAAAATTGAAACAAAATAAAGGCTTTCAATTATGATCATTAATTACAATCATATATATTTAATTCAAGATTTATATTTCAAAAACTCAAAATATTAATATCTTGTATTTTTTATTTTCTCAATTTTAGACTATCACAAGTGAACATTAGTGCTTGTTTAGACGCCATTAAATCATTAAAAAAAGTTTTTTTTTTCAATGAAAAAAGATATTTTTTATTTTTAGTGTGTTTGGCAAATTTCAGTAAAAGTAAAAGCACTAGAAAAATAAAAAAATATCTTTTTGAGAAACTATAATTTACATCTTTTTTTAAATGATCTTTTTTCCTTAAAAAAGATGTTTTTCACATAATAAATTAACAAAAAAGTATTTTTATCTTATTTCACCCAAACATAATTGATAGATAAAAAGATCTTTTTACATGATATATCCAAACATAAAACCACTTTTACTTTTGTAAAAGATCTTTTAAAAAAATTCATTTAAAAAAAGATATTTTTCAAAAATGGCGCCCAAACAAGCCCTTAGTTACTCTCCAATAATGACAATGCTTTTAAAAAAATAAACATAATTAAACGATCTTAAAAATATACAATAATTTTTAAAATAACAAAAAATGGATAATTACCTAAAATATAACATTTGTGTAGCAACTAAAATTTAATTGCCAATATAAAAGTTATATATAATATCATATCGTAATTAAATAAGTGTTTAATCAAAGAATTTAATATTTATATAAGATGACAAAATGAATTAAAATTTGAGCTTAATCGTGTAAGCGCTCAAGTTTAAATTTTCATAAATCGAATTTTTTTTTTTTTTTTGCTAAAGTAAATTATGCAATAAAAAATATTTATAAAGACATTATTGATGTTTAAATAATAGAAATAAAATTATATTAATTATATGTATATAATAATTCAAAATTATAAAATTAAATATTCATGATATCTACGTTAAAGTAGAAAATAATATATTTATAAATAAAAAATTAAAAAATATTCTTAAAAATTGAATATGCAGATAAAAAAATAAATTACAACTTGTAAAAATTATCTTTAGAATTTATTACATAAATAGTAAAACTTTAAAAGTTATGTATCTTTATAAATTAAGCTATATTAAATTATAAGATATCTAGATATTTAATCAACCTAATTAATTAATTGTAATTGATTTGATTTAATAATTTAAAAAATTTAAATAACACGTTTTAGAAATATGCCAATTCAAATAATCTAGACTAAAGATAAAAAAATATAACTAAATTATATAATACAATATAATATTTTTAGAAGTTTTTTTATAGCATATCTAATGCCAAGATATTTATCTGTGGTATAATCTAATTTCATAATTATTTAAACTTTTTTTTTATGAAAAAAATCGCATTATTTATTTTGAAAAAGTATTTACTCACTATTATAATTTAGGTTAAATTACACAGTTAGTCCCTACACTTTTAGTGAAATTGTAAATTAGTCCCTACACTTTAAAAGTTTGTAATTGGGTCCTTAAAGATAATTAAAATTTACAATTTAGTCCCCGTCGTTCAAAAAGTATTTGATTTAACAGAATATTCTTAGTATATTCTCGATTTTAACAGAATATTCTCAGCATATTCTGAGAATATTCTATTAAATCAACGCTTTTTGACCAGCGAAGACTAAATTACAAATTTTAATTCTCTTTAGGGGCTCAATTACAAACTTTTAAAGTGTAAGGACTAATTTGTAATTTCACTAAAAGTGTAGGGACCAACTGTGTAATTTAACCTATAATTTAAATAGAATATAAATAGATAATCAATCAATTTCTTTTAATAATTACTCAGTTACAAATATCTATTAGAGACATAAGATCTAAGAGCATACAAAATAAATATAACACCTACAATCTTTACACTAACATAATAAGATGATCATCATAAGCCTTTTTAGCACAAATTAAATAGAACATATAATAATAAAGAAACAATCAAATCCAAAAAAGTTATAAAACACCTATCATGCACTACGACTGTTAGCATTGAAGAAACTTTAACCATTTATTCTTTCATTATCTATTTTCTTATTTATTCTGCACTTCATCTACAAATATATCAAGGACCAAATCCATGCTTATTAAGCCTTTCAAAATCCCGTATATTCTTGTCAAACACAATATTATTATGCATCGTTCATACACACTAAAGAACTAAAAATAACAAAATTATCTATTTTTTATAGAAATTACTAAATGGAAGAACCGTGGGTAAAAAGATAAAGTTCTTTTATAATATATATGACTTTTGATGATGATAAAATAAAAATAAAAGACATAAAATAATATTGTATATATTTAAGTTAATTTTAATTTTTTAATAACCATATTTGTCATAACGTAACCGATAAACAATGACAGTTAATAGGGATTGGATATGTTTTGAGTATAATATATGTTTTATTATTTTGTACAAAATAATTTTATTTTTAATTTATATATTTATTAGTGGGTATTAAAAATAAAAAGTATTTGTATTGTTAGTATTTTTCTAACCTTCCTTAACTCCAACCGTGATTAAGCCTAAAAGTTTGCTCACCTCATTGGAAATAAATGTAATCTAATCAGCTTTTATCTGATAGTGCTATACATTGACATAATCGTAAGAGAATTAACTTTAGCGAGTCAACAATACAGTATTTAGTTACCACATGAATATTTTTATACATAGAATTATCAATCAATTATGTATGGCTTCTGATGAAAATAATATATTTAACATAAATATTATTTGTTAGGTAAAAGATAACAAATTGACAAAGAAAATTAATTACAATGGGTATATATACATTTTAACAAATATTCTTCTATCTAATGCTAAAAAATATCATAGTCACCCTGAATTACTACAGATTCAACTTCTATCAGTAGGAATAGAATGGCTAAATTGAGACATTTTCGAGCTATAATATTCCTCAAACAAACTATTAATGAAACACTCATTCATTTCTTTTCATTTTGTGTACATTTATACAGAAAAGAAATTATACATAAAAAAAAGATCATGATTATTGTCTAACAAAATTAATTTGTATTTATTGCATTTAATTTGAATAAGTAAAAAATCATCTTATTTTAGTTTAGTCTTTAATTCACATGATTTGAATTTAGCTCAATATATATGATTTGATTTGATTTAATTATTAGTGAAAAATATTTCGGTTGTCTATTTTATTCATAGATTTATTATTTAATGATTAATAAATTAATCAAATTAGTTAATTAATACATATGATTAGTATAATTAATTTGATTTAATAAATTAAAAAGAATAAATTAAAAATACTAACAGAACATTAAAAAAAATAAATTAAGAAATACTACCAAATAAAATTGATATAAATTCTAATAAATTATGTGATATTTAAATATATAATCAAATCAATTAGTTGATATAGTTAATTTATCGTAACAAATTGTATTTAACGAGTTAAAAAAAATAAATAGCTATATATTTTTAGAAGCATACTACGTGAGAATTTGTTTTTTTTTTTTTTTGACGAATTTTAACATATTTTCATAGTTAAAATAGTGTCAAAATTTATTTTTTTGATGAATTTTAATTTTTTTTGACACATAATAATCCTTAAAAATAGTCTATATTGTTGTAGTGGCTCCATCATTAAGTATAGAAACCTGATTTTTATATAATAAAATAGATAATAAGTAGAATAGATGAGAATATAATATGTGACATATTTTAATCATAAAATTGATAATATATAATAGATTTTTTATGAATCCTTATTGCTTGTTTGTTGTTAATTTTTGAACTATAGTATTAGTCAAACAAACAATTAACGAAACACTCATCCGTACCTTCTCATTTTGAGTACATTTATACATAAAAGAAATTATACCTGAAAACAGAAAAGAAGAGTTGAAATAGCAAGAGCTATAAAAATGATGATTCTTATAATTTTGTGTGGCCATCTATATATAGTAGACCAAATGATTATGATTATCAAACAAAAATAATTTGTATTTATTGAATTCAATTTGAATAAATAAAAAATCATTTTATTTTAGTTTAGTCATTAATTCACATGATTTGAATTTGGCTCAATATATATGATTTGATTTGATTTGATTTAATTATTAGTTGAAAATATCCAGGTCGCCTATTTTACTAATAAATTAATCAAATTAATTAATACACCTAATAAATTTGGTTTAATAAATTAAAAGAAATAAATTAAAAAATACTAATAGAACACTAAAAGAAATAAATTAAAAATACTACCAATTCAAATTGATATAAATTATAATAAATTATGTGATATTTAAATATCTAATCAAATCAATTAGTTGATATATGTAGTTTATCGTAATAATTTGTATTTAATGAGTTAAAAGAAATAAATTGAGAAACACTTTGAGAAACATGCCACGTTAGCTCCATTATTAAGGGGAAAAATCTAATTTTTATATAATAAAATAGATTTTAGACAACTTGAATATACACAAATCTTTTTTCTACAAAAATTGTTACCTAAATTTTTTTTATCAATATTTGATGTAAACTTATTTGTTGTAGCTTTTTTTTTTTTGTTATAGTGATAGTACATAAGGAGTACATAGTATATAAGTAATAACTCAACTAATATTTTTTAAAAATTTTTTTATTTTTTTTCAAAAGGAAAAGAATTTATTTTTCTCTCTTTCTCAATTCTTTGTGAATTATCAAACTATTAACATCACAACTTAAATAGTGTAGGACATAAAATTTTCTTCACATATTCTCCAATCTAGATTTTTTCCTAGTAGCAGCTCTTTGTTGTTATCACTGCAGTTCACATTTTCGTTCTTGCATACATTTTGGGTGTTTAATATTATCAATTATTCATAAAAAATAATCTAAGTAACAAGATAAGATATGAACAGAAATATTGTGTCAAAGATACTGAATTATTATATTTTATATTTATGCTGACAAAAAGATATAAAAACACTAATAAAAAATACAACTTATTTTTTATTATTTTTCTTAATTTTTATAATTATATTTTTTATTATTATATATTTTTTAAATATTTTGAATAAAAAAATTAAAATAAATAAAATTTTTATAATTTATTTTAATTTATCACTAAATAAAATGTAAAACACTAATTTTTATATTTTTGTCCTTTGTATTTATTTTTGTTTTGTTATCAAGAACCAAACGCAGTGCTAATTTTCCATCTGGTTTTCCAAAGGAGCGGAGCTCATAGTTTGGTTGAGAATGTATCAGTTTACCCTCACTTAATCCATAAATTACTATATTTGAGAAACACAAAAAAAGGTGATGCTTCTTTTCAGTGGCAGATTCAGAAATCTTATAGTGGCGGATTCAGAAATCTTATAAAGAGAAGCCGGAAATAAAAAAAATTAAAAATACCATATTAAAACTGAAAGTTTTAATAAAAAAAATAATTGTATACTTTAATATTATTTTAAACTAAAATTAATTTTAAAAAAATCATTTATATCTAAGTTTTTTTCATAAAATTTTAATTTTTATTCTTATTATAAAAGATATAACATAAATAATATAAATTTGTTTCTCTAATACTTTTAATATATGTATTTAAAATAAATTAATGAATATAATATATAAGATATATTCATATTAATAAATAATTCACTTAATATATTTTAATTTTAATATTATAAAAAATAAAATTTAATCTAATTTATTTTTATATATATATTTTTTTATTATATTCAATTAAAAATTATTATAAAAATTAAAATATTTTTATATAATAATAGATAGAAGAATTACAAAAAAAATTAAATTTTTATTCTTATTATAAAAGATATAACATAAATAATATAAATTTATTTTTCTAATACTTTTAATATATGTATTTAAAATAAATTAATGAATATAATATATAAGATATATTTATATTAATAAATAATTCACTTAATATGTTTTGATTTTAATATTGTATAAAATAAAATTTAATCTAATTTATTTTTATGTATGTATTTTTTTATTACATTCAATTAAAAATTATTATAAAAATCAAAGTATTTTTATATAATAATAGATAGAAAAATTATATAAAAAAATAATTGAAAGATCAAAAGAAAATAAATTTTAAATGCATGACATGAGACTTGAACCCATACTTTGAAGTATATAATACCTTCCTTTAACCACTGAACTAAAAAATATATTTATCAAAACTTTTAAACATTATGCGTAATGTATTTTAAGTTTTAAAAATTTAGGGGGGTCATGATCCATGCTGGTCTCCCCTAAATCCGCCTCTGCTTCTGTTTGAGGCATAGTTATACAAAGGATCGGATGCGCATCAAACTGGTACAACCTTCGGTGAGTCTGTCCTTGATTCTGCAACGGTTCTGCAACCCTAAGTCCCCTACCCGTTTCCGACTTTGCGTCTGCTTCTTTTGTAGCAAGTGTAGGTGAGTTTTCAAATTTTTTTCAGTTGTTTTTTAAGAATTTTATATACTTGATTTCTTCAGTTTTAATGTAGATTTAGATAGTGATATTTCTATATATTAATTGTAAGCTAATTGTATATCATAGATTTTATAGTTTGTGCTAATTGTATGCTAATTGTGTTAGTAATCACTATTAATTATATGCTAGTTATATGTAATAAGTTCTGTAATTTATGTTAATTGTATCAATTATTATTAGTAATTGTATGCTAATTATATTTGTGGAGACCTAGCATTTCTTTAACACATATAATTATTAGGGATTAGTTTATTTTATGTGTCTAGTATTTTTATATTAATGCTCCACTTTAATCTGTTGAGCTTTTTATTTAAAAAAAAAAAGGTAAAGTATACTTTTTGTTTCTGAAGTTTGGCAAAAATTTCAAAAATACCGCTAAGTTTTATTTTGTTTCAATTTTGTCCCAAAAGTTTTCGTTTTGCATCAAATATATCCTTGACAGCTACATTTTTAAAAAATTTAAGACGAATCTAACAATAATGCATGAAAATTATGTTTGATTTGCTTGTGTTGAGGGTTGTTCTTATGAAATTGTTGTTGAATTTGTCTTAAATTTTTTGAAAAATTAGCCATCAGAGGTATATTTGATGCAAATAAAAAATTTTTAGGACAAAAGTAAAACAAAATAAAACTAAAGGGTATTTTTGAAACTTTTGTCAAACTTCAGAAACAAAAAGTATACTTTATTCAAAAAAAAAATATGTGTGGAGACCTAGCATTTCTTCCAAAGAATATCGAGGAAGGACCTCATCATGAGGGAAGTGTTAGAACAATTCAGGGTGATTTTCTATTCACCTCAATTATTATTATTTGTTCAAAACCATTCTGCCGGATTTTCACTATGTTAGCACAAAATTTTGACAAATTGTGCAATTCGACCACGATGAAGTAATGCAAATTATGTCATGCATGATATGAGTCGAGTCAAAAGTAATCTAGGTCGAAATTTGTTAATAGCACATGGTTTAATCTGGTGGCATGATATAGAACGTGGAGTTTGGTAACCAAAGTGAAAGAGAAGACGTAAGATTTTCAACTTGGAGAACAAAGTCCTTTATGGTCAAAACAATATCGTGAATTGTAAGAATCCAAGAAAAAGAAGAAGATAGATTGTGAGGAAGAAAAAGGCATTTAACAACTCAATATTACTGTGGTCTATAAATAGGAGAAGCATAGAAGAGTTAGGGACTTCAATCTGAACACTTCAAAACTACTCTAAAATTCTGTAATTTCCAAATCATATTGACGTCAAGGAGAACCATAAAGTGCAAATACGTGTAAGTGTCTGGAGTCAACTTTTAATTTATTTTACTTTTATTTATTTTCTTCAAGTACTTTACTTTTATTTCTTTTGGTCAGGTACTTTACTTTTATTTCTTTTCTTAAGTATTTTGCTTTCTGTTCTTGTGGAGGTTGGCCGCTGTATAACTCGTTTACCAATGAGTATCTGCAAGCTTTTTGTCGGGATGAGTTATACGTCTTCAATGAAAGAACAAGGGGGTGGGTACCTGCAAAAGGCACTATAACGCTCAAGTCAGTAAGTGAATAATAGGCTTTACAAATTGCAATAATCTGAACAATCTTCTTACCCTTTTCTTTATATTTAAAATGAAGAGTAACGGTTATGTCTCCGAGTAATGACACTTTAAAAGGAGAGTAATAGCATATTTGAGCATTTTAATACTTGTTTGAATGACTGTTATGGATAGTCGATCTGTAACATTCATAGCCGAGTTATAACGTATAACCGATGTATAACGGTCATATTACAGCCCCCAAACTTGGCCTGGTGGTATTTTGATAAAACAGGTTGAGCTTTTATTGAGTTATAACTTGGCATTTTGATAAGGGTATAGAGCTCCCAGTTCAACATATTTTATCAAAATAAATATGAATTTGAAACAATTAAATGTAGCAGTTATAATTTTCTTGAAAAAAGAAAAAAGAAAAATAAAAGATCTTGTCATTAAATAAAAAGTGGGTGAAGTTCTAGTTTCCAATGAGATTTATGGCCATTGGTTTCTGAGATAAACAACGGTTGTGATGGATTTAGAACTGAAACATTTTATTGAATGTTGACAAACTCATTTGGAATCCTTAAGGTTTTCATTAAAGCAAGTGCAGTTTTGTTTAAACAGATTTTGGAAGAGTAAGAGATGAGTAAAAGAGGTTAATTTTTCTCTCTTTCTGTTTCTAATTTTGATCCCTTCGTCTTCTTTTTTTCTGTACTGTGGTATACAATGGGTGAGAAAAAAAAGAAAAGGGTTACAGAATGTTGATGATGATGGGTGTTATAATTGGGTGAGTGAGGATGTTAAAGTTCGTGGGTCTCTCTTCGTTGATAAGGATAGTGTTGATGAGATAGATACTTCAAAGATAATGAGATCTGGGATTCGGGTAGAACTGTTGCCATGCACGAGGGCTAAGCATGTCTTTCATAAAGAGAACCATTTTGAGTATTTCTATATGTATAGTTGTGTTTTGGAAGAGCTTCGGGTGAAGTTTCCTTTTACAGATTTCGAGTGTAGTGTGTTGAAGCAGTTGAATTGTGCGTCGTCTCAGTTACACCTAAATGGTTGGGTATTTTTGAGGTGTCTTGAAATATTGATGGAGTTTCTGGAAGTGAAACCTTAATTAACGTTGTTCTTTTCAATGTTTCAGACTAAAGAGGTTTGGGTAAATTTGAATAGCTCGCTTGGCTTTGCGATTTTTAAACTATATAAGTCGTCATTCAAAGATTTCAAAGAAATGTTTTTGAAAATAAAATCAGCGGAATAATATTTTCCGTTTTATCTTGATGAACATCTCGGCGAGAAGTTTTCTCTCTGGTGGTGTTCACAACCACAACATATTTTGGGTCTGGAGGAAATAAATCCGAGGAATGAATGTATAATAGACTATCTATTGGGTGCTGTTGGTACAGAAAAGTTAATTTTTGTTTTTTATTTGCTTCTGTGGGAGGAGGACAAAATGTTAGTGGTGAACTATCTTGGTAAGGTTTGATAGAAAATGTTTGTATATTTAGAAATAGCTCGTATCTAGATGTTAATGTGTGTTTTTCTTTTGTAGCTAGAAAATACTCAGGTGTGTCGGCTGCGAGCCTGAAAGCTCGTCTTAAGACGAAAAATTTGGAGAAGGAGGGTTCGTCTTCAAACTTCGAAAAAGGAGATGGGTGAAGGGGAGGTCAATCAACCGAGTCGAGGGAGGAAGAAGATTATTTTTAAAAAGAGGAAATCTGACCATATTGATGTTGATGTGTCCAATGACTTAGTGGAAAAGTTGAAAGAAATTCCTTTGGAAGAGCTGGCTACTTCTGTAAGTAATCAAGAAAATTGCATGGTTTTGCTGAGGATGGTGATGGTTTCTCAGTATGGAACAAAAATTTTTCCTTTATGGTTGTTGCGGATGAGACGTTGCAGTCCTCATTCAATGTGAACTTAGTGAACGAGCTTGGAGATGTTGCAATTGATCAATGCCTATAGGTACGAGTTGACTATGTGTGTATATATATATATATCTAAAGTTGTAAAAATTAGTTAGCTGAAAAAATTTTCTTTGTTTAGGTGCTCGGATTCCGACTGGTGAGCATTGGTCAAAGTCGGGAGGTGAGGCGTAAGGGGTTGTTAGAGAAAACTGATGAGTTGTCTAAATTAAAAAGTGATTTGGATAAGAAGAATGATATCATAGCCGAGGTTAAAAAGAAGTTGTCGGAGATAGAAGAAGAGTTGATAGCTGTTAGGAACAGTTATGAGAAAGAAGCAGAATTGCTGAAGAAAAGGGAGAGTGATCTCTCTCATGTGAATACCCAAATGATTGAGGTTACTGTAAAATTAAAAAATTTGGAGAACAGTAGGCAAACCGAAAATTTAGATGCCTTTGATGAAGGATTTGAGCATGCTATTATGCAAGCGAAGCTATTAGCCCCCGATAATGACTTCTCGGCGATGGATCCAGGTAAAGTCATTCGAGAGGGTTTGTTGGTGGATGACGAGGATGTTACCGAGGATGAGGATGACAACCTGGTTGATTGATGTTTGTAGTTTTTATTTAAGTACTTTTGGTCATCAATGTTTTGATAAAATTTGGACTTGCCAATTTGTTTTGGCTTTTTTGGGTTGTAATAGACAGTTTCTTGAACTTTTCTTATTGGGATAATATTTTGATAACTATTTGATAAGTTATGAACTTTTGATTGGTTGATTTGATTCCTTGGCAATGATCATTTTAGATTGCCGTGAGTTGGTATTGTATTATACCAATATGTTCGATTCCTATTTTTTCGAGGTTTGATATAAGTGCACTTGTATTGAGCGAGAGTATCTCGTTTGATTTGTTTGACAATTGATTAGAGATTGAGTTTGCATGTTTGTACATTGTGATTTTAAAGAGTTATTACTAGTGGATACAGTTTGTGATTGTTCAATATTTGATTGAATGAGTTAGTTGACTGTAGGTAGTCATAGTTCGGATTGATATAGATCGGAAGATAGTTGATATAGATTGGAAGAAAGGAGATAGTTGATATAGAAGAAAGGAGGTAGTTGATATAGATCGGCCTTTCTCAAGCCATAATGAATTGTTATATGACCTTTGTTTACAAAGGTGTAGGTAGGCTTGCCTCATTAAAACCTCTCCAAACAAAACCCTCTTTGGGAAAAATCTTATGAGTAGGAAAAAGAGTACAAGCATGTTCCTGTCATTTTAGTTATAATACTGCTTTAAAGAGAAAATATTCCAAGTGTTAGATAACATTGTACCATCTAGATATTCAAGCTTATAAGCTCCATTTCCGAGGACTTCAAGGATTCTGAGTGGACCTTCCCATTTGGCAGCAAGTTTCCTATGGGATGGAGGTCGTCTGGCTTGCTCGGTCTTTCTCAGTACTAAGTCGCCAACTTGAAATGAGTGAGAATTGACCTTTTGATTGTACCGTTGAGCTATGTTTTGCTGCATAGATCAGTGGTAGGCAGAGGCTATATCTCATATTTCTTCAATTAAATCGAGTTCAATTCTCCGAATTTTGTCATGATTGGTTGCTTGTGTTCTTAGTGAAGATTGAGAGATCTCCAAAGGAATCATTGCATCAAACCTGTAGACTAAACAGAACGAGGTTTCCTTAGTAGTAGAATGTGTAGTGGTGTTATAACCCCAAAGGATTTCTGTAATTAGCTCAGCCCAAAGTCCTTTTGCATCATCCAATTTCTTTCTCAAAGTATGTAGGACAACTTTGTTTACAGCTTCAGCTAATACGTTAGTCTGCGGATGTTCAACTGAAGAGAAGTGTTGTTGGATTTTTAAGTTTTGTAAAAAAGATGTGAAATTATGGTCGACAAACTGACGACCATTGTCAGTAATAATATGATGAGGTATACCAAATCTGCATATAATATGCTTCCAAACAAAGAAAATCATTTGTTGTGATGTGATTTTGGCCAGTGGTTGCACCTCGACCCATTTAGAAAAATAGTCAATAGCTACAACTAAAAAATTTACTTGTCCTGGTGCAATAGGAAATGGGTCGAGGATGTCAATACCACACTGGTAGAATGGCCAACTTACCTCGGAGTGATGCAATAGCTCGGCTGGTACATGTATTATCGGTGTGTGATTTTGACAATTTGTATAGGTTTTCACCTTTTGATGACAGTCTTGCTGTAAGCTCGGCCAGAAAAATCCAACTCGGAGAATTTTGGAGGATAAGCTTCGTACTCTTATATGCGTGCCGAATATTCCTTCATGGACCTCGGCCAAGGTAAGGTCGGCTTCTGACCTGTTTAGACACTTTAATAGAGGACAAGTATAGCCTCGCCTATACAAGTTATCATTTGACAATGTAAAGAATGAGGCTTGTCTGCTGAATTTTTTCAAATTACTAATTTCAGGGGAAATCTTTCAAATTTTTAGATAATGTGGATGTAAGGCCATCGCCAATCATCTTTGTCAGAGATGTTGCAAATATTAATGAAATAGATACTTGGTATAATCAAAGTGGATTATAAGAGAGTAGCAGTGTGTGATTGTGTACTGGCGAGTTTTGACAGCATGTCAGGTCGGTGATTTTGTTCCCTTGGAATATGATGAATTTCAAATTTTGAAAATGAGATATGAGTGTTTTGACAACATCTAAGTATTTTGTTAAGAGAGGATCTTTTACCTGAAAAGAATGATCTACTTGTTGTACTACGAGTAAAGAGTTACAGTATACCTTTATTGCAGAAAATTTAATTCAATGGCTAACCTTAAGCCGACAATGAATGCTTCATATTCGGCTCGATTGTTGCTGGCCTTGAAGGAGAAACTTAGAGAATGTTCCAAAATAATTCCATTAGTGTCTTCAAGAAGAATTCTGGCTCCTGACCCCTGGGAGTTAGAAGCGTCGTCGACATATAGTGTCCATTCTACTAGCATATCATCGGAGGTGGGAGCAGTAAACTCGGCAACAAAGTCGGCAAGGTATTGTGATTTGATTGAGTCTCGGGATTGATATTTGATATCAAACTCAGATAATTCGATAGACCACTTTATTAATTGCCCAGTAAGTTCTGGTTTTGTGAGCACTTGTCGTAGCGGTTGCTCAGTTCGAAAATTGATGGTATGACCTTAGAAATAAGGCCAGAGACGCCTAGCTGAGAATACTAAGGTGAGGGTGAGCTTTTCTATCTTTGGGTAGCAAAGCTCGGCATTTTACAAGGATTTGCTGATGAAGTAAACAGGTTGTTGCATCTTGTCCCTTTCTGTAACAAGAACAGAACTAATTGCTTAGTCAGTAATAGATAGATAAAGATAAAGCTCTTCTCCAAGTTCAGGTTTTTGCAAAATGGGAGGTTTTGAAAGAATAGTTTTTAAATTTGAAAAAGTAGTTTCACATTCATCATCCCATTTGAAGTTGTTTTTCTTTTTGGCTAATTGAAAAAGAATTTGAAGCTAAACAAGGTAAAATCTTGATAAAGCAGCGAGTCTCCCTGTTAGTTGTTGGACCTCTTTGACTGTTTGAGGACTTTGCATGTCCAAAACAACTCGGCATTTTTTGGAGTTTGCCTCTATACGTCGACTTGTCAGCAAAAAGCCGAGGAACTTACCTCCTTGGTGTAACACCCTACCACACAGAGCTTTACACCTAGGATGTAAAACAGAGGTGGCGAGGCGCTACGACTTCTAAAATAAAATACGTACGTATAATAGCAGAAAGAATATAATAAACTAGGAGCTTTGAGAAATGGGTAAAACAAAATCGCGAAATAAAAAGCACAACGCTCGAGAAAAAAAGGAATTACTTGCGTGCTAAGAAACTTATGAGTTAAGGATAGGAATAAGTAAAAAGTCACAAGAGTGCCAATAATACAGAGGAACTAGCTCCTGACTCAGCCTACAAAGCCAAGGCTGGTCGGAGAATATTTACATATATATACATAAGTATCCCAAACACCCAAAATACAGAATCAAGTCCCTAACTCTCCTGTAGCCTCTATGAGGAACAAAATAAACAAGTTTCTTGGAGAGCAAGCTAAGTATATGAATCATATATATACAAACAGAGAACCCAACATACACCAGGGACTACTCCGCTTCAGGAATCCAGACGCCTAGTGAGGGGACTCTCGACCTGCATCTGAAAACAACAACACAGTATGGAGTGAGAACCGGAGGTTCTCAGCATGGTAAAGGTGCCACGCCTATAATAAATAAGGTCCTGGGAATGCCATAGGTAATTCTAGAACTCCGTCATACAATTATAAAACTTAAGTCTCTACGCAGAAGCCATAAAAAGGGGTAGGTAATCTAGATATTCCTAAACTTACTCACTTTTTAAACCTAACATAACTCCAACCCATTTCACCCTTCCTCCATCCCTCCGTCATCCATAATTCAGCAGAGACAAGCAACCAAACAAGTTCATGCACAAGTAATAAGCAGATAGTGCAAGTAGCAAGTATAACAGGTAGTAGGAGGAATACGTTCAATTAGGCAAACCCAGGAAATGCATAGCAATCAAAACAAACAAATGCACATGATGCATGCCTGTTCTATGGCTGATAAGGCTCATTTGTCGGTTATCCAGCCAACCCGACAAGTCCGAAAACCTTAGACTGTCCCCCGTTGCGCATCTCCATGAGTCTATGCATAGATTCTACATTCAATCATCATTCAAATCACTCAATAGGGGCTATCCATACCCGGAAATTTATACGTGCCCGGTCACTCTTACGACGTAAGGTCAATAGAGTATCGAGTTTTAACCTGGAACACGTGGTGGAAAGCCACGGTTCTTACCCAGGGAAACTCGTATATCAGATATCATCATTCATAAGCCATTTCATTTTCATAATCATTATATAATCATTTATCAAAGCCATGGCATTATACTTCATTTAACATTCTCATCTCCTTCATATAACTCATCATTTTACCTCTTACTTCACCCTCAAGTTACCTTATTTTCCTAGCTTCAACTAGCTACTGGACTTAGTACTATACCTTAAGTCTAGAAGGAAGAAAAATGGAGGTTTAGAAGTGAAAATCTGGTTTAAAACACTAAAAATACAGTTTTGCAGCAAACAGAGATCACGCATGTGCGTGGGCCATGCGTACGCGTAGGTGAGAACAGCATGTCACGCGTACGCGTGGGTCATGCATGTTGGATCATCACGCGCACAAATGGCTACTCGCGCATACGTAGTTTGAAATGTCACGCCACGCGTATGCGTGGGTCACGCGTACACGTGGATGTACGTTTTTTCAAAAATGGCAGATTGTCCAGAAAGCTGCTAAACCAGACTTTGAGTGACTTGTAAACATACTTTTCACGCCAAACTTCCGTCATCCATAACTTTCTCTACAAAAATTTTTTTTTTTCACAAACTTTATATCAATCTCAAGCTTATTAAACACTCTTTAATTTAAAACAAACCTCATTTGCATTCAAAATTTGAGGAGCAAGTTATGGATCTCCAAAGTTCATCAAAAACCACTTTTACCAAATTACACCCAAACCTCATTTTTGCCAAACCCACATTTTCCTTTTATACCTCATCCCCACTCAACTTAGCATCCCACAACCATCAATATAATCAGCCCTTAACCATAGCATAACAATTCTAGCAACCTTAGCTCAATAACATTATATTCTACCCAATTTTACAAGGTTAGCCACAAACTACATATTACTATACATATTCATGTTACCATCTTCATGAAATTCTTCAATCCTCATTACAACATTAATCATCAAATCAATACCAACAAGTCCAAATAATACCATTCACTATCTCAACCATACTATTACTTTGCCACAATCATCAACCCTTCATTCATCACCATCATACAAGCATATATACATACATACATTTAACTTCCATTATCAATTACTCAACACAATACGACATCAATTTATTCATCAACATCACAAACACTCATCATTTAACATATTTATCCATTTTAACTTATCCTATAGTGCTCTAGCCTAAGTTTTCACAAAACCTTATATGTTAAACGCGCGAAACCTAAATCATACCTTGGGTGATCACTATATTTAGTCCAAGGCAGCCACCCAAGTCACAAAATAGCCCTTCAAGCTCAAAGAAATCAGCCACAATCTTAGCCTCAATCACCACCAAGCATCCAAATACTTACTTTTCAATTCCAATGCTTACATATAAACTTAATTCACACCTAATTCACATACATATTCCAAATTTATATTTTACATAGTGAAATCAAAATTGGATTAGGGTTTGAGTAATCCTTACCGTACCCACACGCGTAGCAACTCAAGCCCAATAAGCTCCGTAAGCTAAATCGAACCTAGATCACCAAAATTGAACAATTTTTCAACATAATTGTTCATGAATTTTCGAAATTGGGAGAAGCTGACTGAGAAGAAAATAGTGAGTTACCTACCAAATTATTTCATGGGTTTCGTAGAGCTCGTCATGCTGAACGCGTAATCGCAAACGGATCATTAATCGGAGCTCCGGATCAAAAGTTATTGAGAAATGAAAATTCAATGAGGGTTTGGAAGCTTTGGTGTTCTTCCTCCCAACAATGGCAGTGTGGATGCAGAAATAAAGGGAAAGGTTGCTGTGTTCTTTTTAAATGATGGGTCCGGTTGAACCCACAGGCCCAATTTGGGCATGGTTTAACCGGTTCGGTCCGTCCGGTCTAATTTTGGGCCAAATTTTTCGAAATTGGTATCAAAATTCTCGTTTTAAAGAGCTCTACCCCATTTTGATATTAGTTTTGCATTTTTAATTTTCCTAATTAAAATTCAATTTATTGACAAATTATTCGCTAATTTTACGGGGTTTACACTTGGACTCCAAAGACACATTTCTCAGGATTTAATCTCATGTTGTATTTTCGGATTTGTGCGAAAATCTCCATAAGGTTGTTCAGGTGAGAATTGCCAACTTTGGTTTTTGTAACCATGTCATCAACATAAACTTCGATGTTTTGACCAATTTGCTTGGCGAACATTTTGTCCATAAGTCTCTGATAAGTAGCCTCTGTATTCTTAAGGCCAAAAGGCATAACTTTATAGCAAAAATTACTATATTCAGTTATGAAAGTAGTTTTATCTTGGTCTAATGGATGCATAGGATCTGGTTATAACCAGAATATGCATCCATAAAACTTAAACTTCCAAAGTCAGATGAGTTATCAACTAAAGCATCAATAGATGGTAAAGGATATGCATCTTTAGGACAAGCTTTGTTTAAATCAGTGAAGTCGACGCACATGCGTCATTTACCATTATGTTTCTTTACCATGACAACATTGGCTAACCATATTGTGAACCTGATTTCTCGAATGAAATTGACATTGATGAGCTTTTTAGTCTCCTCCAAGGATGCTTGTTTCTTTTCTAAGCCGAGGTTACGCTTTTTCTGTGCTATAAGTCGGATTGATGAGTTAATTGCCAGCTTATGAGATATTACAGAAAGATCGATGCCGGGTATGTCAGCAGGAATCCAAGCAAAGAGGTCAGCATTTTGTTGAAGAAATCAGATGAGCTTCTCTTTCTCGTCTTCTTGCATTGTTGGTCCTACAAAAGTGAACTTGTTAGGATCGTTAGTTAAAGGGAATTTTTGTAACTCCTCTATTGGGGTATTAGGGTAGGTCGATCTTGAAACTCGGCGCGTGGGTCTAATTCAGCTAAAGAAGGAAGCTTGAGTCAGTTGTGGATGACATTTATTTGTGCATCTATAGCTTGGTGAGATATAGGCATTTTGAGACTGATGTTATAGCAGTGTCGAGCTTCACGGTGGTCACTATAAATTGTTGCAACCAGGTTGTCCTGCACATAAAACTTAACACAGAGATGAATTGTAGAGACAACTGTACCGAACTTATTCAAAAAGGTCGGCCAAGGATTAGGTTATAAGGACTAAAACAATAAACCACAAGGTATTGAAGATCTAGAGTTTTGGTTAGAGGGCTCTCACCAAGTGTGGTTTGTAACCACACTAATCCTAATACAAGTACTCGTTCACCTGAAAATCTGACTAGGTCTCCAGTGGATGGTTGCAATATGTTATTACTCAACTTCATTTTCTGAAATGTGGAATAGAATAAAACATCGGCATTGTTGCTTGGGTCCAACAAGACTTGGCGAACTACTAGGTCTCCCAGTGGAATGGAGATGACAACGGGGTCATCTTAGTTGGTTCAGTTGAATTAAAATCGGACTGTTGGAATGTCATTTTAGGCAAGTTGGGCAAAGTCTGATGATTGTTGATGGCGCTCTCTATAGCGAACATAGCTCGGTAAGTGCATTTGCGAGTGGAGCTTGATGCTCCACCACCAGCGAAGCCCCCAATTATGAAATTAATCACACATCGGGGTTGATTGGGCTGAGCTGTATGTACTTTGTCCTTGTCCCGAGAAGATTGACCTGCAGAAAATAAGTCAAATGGAAGTGTGTTCCGCTTTTGGATATGGCCACCGATGTATTTGTCTAGATGTTCTTGACGAGCTATGCGCTCGAGCAAGTCTTTGGCTACAACACACTCATCAATAGTGTGGTCGTGTTTCTGATGAAAAGCACGTACTTTGTCTTGTCTACATTCTTCATATCTTGGTAGGTTCCAACTTTCTGAGGAGGTTTGATTAGCTTCAAATTTAGTATTTTCTTGATAATTTCCTCCCTTTTAGTGTTGAACTGGGTGTGAAAATCGTAATGCGGTGTCAACCGAAAAGGTTTCTTCTCATCCCGAGCTTTATCGTCCTCTTTATTGGTTTGATTCTTCTAGGATTTTCGAGCTTGGCGTAGCTCTTCAATCTCCATTTGACCCTTGGATTTCTCTCGAAACTCGGCCAAGGTTTTGGGTTTGGCCACTGTGATGGCTTGTTGGAACTTCTCAGGGCGGAGTCTGCTTTTTATAGCATACAGGTGTACTTCAGGGTGAAGGTTTGGGATGCTCATCACTACTTTTGTGAAGTGGGTGACATACTCCTTTAAACTTTTGTGATGTCCTTGCTTGATAGTGTTCAGATAGTCGGAATCATGTAGATAGATGGAAGATGCAGCGAACTGATCTTTGATTTGCTTAGCGAGCTCCTGAAAGCATGAAATTGAACCTGCGGGCAAAGATGAAAACCAATCAAGTGCAGGACTGTCTAAAAAGGTAGGAAAACAATGACATAAAATAGGATCAGAAGCATCGTTTGCTATCATCATAGATCAGAATTTCTTGACGTGTTTTTTCGGATCTCCCATGCTATCGTAGGGAGTCAAAGTGATTGGTAATGCGAAGTTCCTAGGCAGTTTGAAATTCACGACGTCGGCCGTAAATGTTCCAACAGCTTTGTCCAATCCGTCATCATCATCGTTTTGTTGGTCTCTCTTCGGTTGTTGAGTTTCAGAGATGTGTGTTGGATAAGAACTTTCTTCATCGTCCTCTGGTTGCTCATTGTGATTATCATTATTTTCAATCCGAGCATTAGTTAACTCTGCTATTTGATTTGACATTCGTTGATTTTCTTCTGCTATATGCTAATTAGCTTGTTGTAGCTCTGTTACCATCTGAAGAAGCTCGGATGGTGTGGGAGGAGGCTGGTCAACCATGAACAGTATGGGAGTTTTGGGACCTAAACGAAAGAAGGGTTTTTGTTTCTAGGTCCCACAGTGGGCGCCAATTGTTCTTGTGGAGGTTGGTCGCTGTATAGATTGTTTGTTGATGAGTATCTGTAAGCTTTCCGTCAGCATAAATTATACATCAGCAATGAGAGAACAAAGGGGTGGGTACCTGCAAAAGACACTCTGATACTTAAGTCAGTAAGTGAATAATAGGCTTTGCAAATTGCAATAATCTGAACAATCTTCTTACCATTTCCTTTATATCTGAAATGAAGAGTAACGGTTTTGTCTCTGAGTAATGATGCTTTAAACGGAGAGTAATAACTTATCTGAGTGTTTTGGTGCTTATTTGAATGACTGTTATCGATAGCCGATCTATAACATTTATAGCCGAGTTATAGCGTATAACCGATGTATAACGATCATATCACTTTCTATTAATTTTTATTTCACTTTCATATTTATTTAAAGTTCATTTATCTTTTGTATGTCCATTCATTATAATTATTTACACTATTTGTTAGTGTAATTTTATTAATATTTCATATATTTTTTATACAAGTGATTTTTTAATACACACTAAGTAAATTCTGAGTCGAGTTTCTTCTTTTAAGAGAGGTCTTATCTACTCCTCAAATTGAGATAATGATATAAGTTTGATAGACACCCTGTTGAGATTAACAAAAATCAAGCAAAACACATTCACTTGCTGATTCTTGGCTTCTCAGAGACTAGGGAGTGTCCGAAGCTACGCAAGGCACCTTCACATTCACGGAGTCCAAGATACCATAGTCGTCGCCTCTGATAAAGGCGGTGTCAGAAAGTCTACTACGGCTGGTATAAGCCACAAACCTTGACAATCCCCTTTTCTGCTTTCTATTTACGACAAGTACCCCATTGTTTGTTGACCAAAAAATTCTATTGACAAATTACTCTCTTAAGATTTGAATATACATTATAAAGGCCATTATTTCTATGCGGAGGAACTAGTGTTCCGCATGGTGGCAGTGACAGTGTGTTAAAACTGTCCTTTTTAACTAATAAACCCAATTAGATAGTAGGAGCATGAGGGGTTATGATATGAGTAAACACTAGGAATAGTGCAACAACAGATTTCTTTTGAATATCATGAGCCATCTAGAGATTTTGGATGCTAGTTTAGTCACTCCAAGTTTAAATAGAAATCACTATAGTGCTTCAACCTGTATTTGGATGTTATTTTAGTCTTTAAATAGATAATTATTGTGTTCTACTTACGGCTGACTAGTACCCTGAGAGCATGCTTAAGGATAAAATGAGTAAACTTTCAAATTTTTTCTTTGTCCAATGCATTGAAAACTTAAATGTTTCACATCGCCAAGACAATCCTTTTTTATTTTCTTCTAATTCTTAACTTAGGCAAACCCTTATTTTATATTATGAAGGATACTGTTGATGTAAAAAATCCCAGAATGACTAATTTAATGAGGGTGTATGTTTTGGGACTAATTTGAATATTTATTCAATGTAATATTCTCATAAGAGCTCTCTGGAATTAAAACTTGTGAGCTGAGTCCTTGTTCCAATGAGTCGGGATCATTTATTATAATGTGTTTTGTCGATTTTTAGCAAATCAAAGGTGGTTCGATATCTAATGGTCTGGGAACGAAACCTACTCCTCTTTGTGAGTACTAATTTTCTTAAAGTGCATCAAATGACCTTTCGATTTGAACAAAACTTAAGAAAATATGAAAATAGACAAAAGACTTTGAAAATAAAATGACTAAATTTGAAATTAATTGCATTTAATTAAAATAAAATAGTAAAATGCCTTTGATCAGATCAAAGGACTTTTAAAATTAAAAATAAAGTACTTGGAATGTAAAATTGAACAAAGAAGTTAAATGTTGCTTGAAAAATAAAATGGCAAGAACAGTAAAGTATGCAGAAAATGTAAATGAAAATGTAAAAACAGTGGAAGGAACCCTACAGAAAAGTAACTCGAATGCAGACTCAGTAAGTCGCTAGGATATGAGCGTGCTTGAGTATTTTCTAAAGCAAAGTTTCGACCCCTGTTCCTTCGATCCTTCTCCTATTTAGATTGAAATATAACCTCTATGTCCATTAATCCATCAGTAACCGTTCCCGCTCCTTTTGCTTGAAAAAAGTAACCACTAAGAATAATCTTCAAAACTTGGATCTTTCGACTTCACATTTCGAACAATTTGTTGACCAAACGTGGCAGTTCTAACTCTTGCCCCATTTTCCCTGCTATAAACTTCCTCGATGCAGACCTTTCCTTTTAGGACACACGCTTGTTAAATCTCGAATCCAACCTTTCTTCAAAATTAATTATTTTTGACTAACAAATTTTTCCTAGGATTAATGTGCTTTCTCGATATCATCCCAAAATAAAAACACTTAATCCTAACTATTCTTACTTTGCCGTCATCATAAATTAATTAATCATAAATAAAATTTATTACCTTTCATTTATTCGCGCCTTTTCCTACATGTTCCCCCACTACTCTCAATTTCTCTTTCCACCACTTCACCTTCTCAAAGAAGTTACCCAATTTCAAATTTTGAACTCCAACATATGAAACAGCAGAACACTTCCTTCTTTTCGCTAAATTAAATTTCTATTATTATTCTCTACTTACTTTCTATCTTCCAATCTTCATCTTCCTTTTCAAAAATCAAATTTTTACCTTTCCTCTCTGAACTTTCTACACGACTTCACTTTCTGCAATCAACTCAACTGTCAACGAACCTCCATCAATGGCTTCTTCTTCTGTTCAGAAAACCCTCACTGCCCAAGATAAGGACAAAGGACCTACAACTCAAGCCTATGAACAACCAAATTTGCAGGTAGTGAACCAATTTAATGACGAGATTGTTGAGGATCCTCAACATTTGTCCACTGGTAAGAGGATCCTTATCCCCTTCCTGTTGACGATGAGATATGCTGCTTTATTGGTCCCATTCGGACCCTTGAGCATGCCAAGAAGAAATCTGATTTCTTTCCTAGCACCGAGGGGGAAGATTTACTCATCAAGAAAGACCTTTTCATTGCCCCCTTTATTGACCCCAAAAAACCCTTCAGGAATAATCCTAAAGTCACCCCATGAGGAGCTGATTTTCGAGCTTGGTATCAACGTCTTGAAACAGCAAAGAGAGACGCCTGGAAGGCACAAGGCATTCACGATCTTCTTCGTCTCTCTCATTTCACCCCTACCACATACCACTGGATGATTGGGGCAGCTATATGTTTTTGGAACAAAACAACTAATAATTTTCACCTTCCCTGTGGAATGGTAGGGCCCACATTATTCGATGTGGCTGCCATCACTGGCCTTCCAGTAAACCTTCTCGAACTCAAATTCGATGCATAGCCAAAAATCAAACTTATAAGATAGCCTCAAAGAACTCTTATAATGATTTCATTAATCACCATATGGGACATGGCGAGGACCCTGTGACTGATGAAGAGAGTGTTGCCTTCTTCTACTACTGGTTGAATGCTATTGTTTTCTGTTCGAGGAGTGTTCAGATGCAAAAACTATTTGACAAACAGGATTTTTGCTAGTAAAGAATTTCATAAAAACAGTCGCGTTGTAGATATAGTCTCTAAACCGACAGAAATCCCTTCGTACAAACGTTTTGGTTGTCACAAGTAACAAACCCTTAAAAATTGTTAACCGAGTATTCAAACCTCGGGTTGTCTTCTCAAGGAACTGCAGGGAAGTATGTTCTTATTATTGGTTATGGAAATTGTAAAATCGGGGTTGAGAGTGAAGAATAGATATGACAAATAATTTAAATGGCAATTAAAACAAATAAATACTGTAAAGCAACTTTTGGCAAGGTAAGAGAAATTAGAAGTCCAACTTAGTTATTCCTCTCAACAATAGTGAAAGTTGAATCTTAATTCCACTTAGTTAACCCTTACTAAAGCAAAGGAAAGTCAAGGGACTAATTAGTTTGACCTTCCAATCCTATTTATTTCCTAAGAAAAAGTTGGGATTATTGAAGTTCAGTTCAATTAGCAAGATAACGATTATCAATTATGCTGAGTTTAATAACTGTTGAGTTACTGATTTCTTAACCAAGACCAAGAGGGAAAAAGTAAATCTACTGGAATAAAAATGCCTTCAGATGGGAAGCAATAATCATGTAAATAAAAGAAAGCAATAATAACTGAAATACCTCAAATAATATTAATTCAAAGAAAATCATAACATGAATGTAACATAAGCCAAATAGGCAACATAACTAATATAAGCATTAAAGTATCTGAAAGTAAGAGATAAATATAAAGTAAAAGAACATTGAACCTGGGATTGAGAGTCACTCCTAAAACTAAGAGAAGTCCTAAATCCTAATCCTAAGAGAGAGGAGAGAACCTCTCTCTCTAAAAACTACATCTACTCCTAAAATTGTGAATATGAAAGCTTCCCTATGAATGAATGGATTCCCCACTTTATAGCCTCTAATCTGTATTTTTTGGGCCGCAAACTGGGTCGAAAACAGCCCAGAAATCGCTGGAGAAGAATTCAAACACGCTGATTCCCGTCACTGCGACGCGGCCGCATGGGTCACGCGATCGCGTCGCCTAGCGTCAGGGAAACTATAGCATATTATATATCAAATCGAAGCCCCAGACGTTAGCTTTCCAACGCAACTGAAACCGCGTCGTTTGGACCTCTGTAGCTAAAGTTATAGCCGTTTGAGTGCGAAGAGGTCAGGCTGGACAGCTTAGCATTTCTCCAACTTCTTGTATTCCTTCCACTTTTGCATGCTTCCTTTCCATCCTCTGAGCCATTCCTGCCCTATAATCTCTGAAAACACTTAACACACATATCAAGGCATCTAATGGTGATAAGAGAGGATTTAATATTAGCAATTATAAGTCCAAAGAAGCATGTTTTCAATCAAAGTACATAATTAGGAAGGTAAATATGAAACCATGCAAATAGTATGAATAAGTGGGTAAAGAGTTGATAAAAACCACTCAATTGAGCACAAGATAAATCATGAAATAGTGATTTATCACTATTCCTTTCGTTAGCTACTCTATTACATGAGGGTCATAGATTCAACTTGGCCAAACTGATTCTTGGGTGTTTGTATGAAGAATTGGGACATTTAGTGGACTGTCTCCGAAATAATTCAACAATCAGTGTGGGTGCCCTCTTTGGCTTTTACAACTCTGGTTGAATGCTGTTTTTGAGAAGCACATGAAGCAAGATGGGGGCAATGCTTCAGAAAAACAATACCTTGAAGGCTTTTGATTGGCCCCTTTTCAACCAAATTTCAAAAACACCAATACAACTGAAGACCTTATTTGGGCCGTCTTCTTACTCTTCCACTCCTGTAAGAGTTTTCACAATGATACTTTATCATTTACTCCTTTTCTGCATCGAAATTGTGGACCAGCATGGTTCGAACGTCTCATCTTTCCTTCTGATGGTGAAAAGAATGAAATGGCCAACACAAAATGGGATAACTTCCTTGCTGTTCAAGTATTTCCGATTGGATTACCTCAATATAAGAAAGAACAGTTCAAGGTAACCCTTTATGCCCCCCATTATGTTGCTAAGCAAATGGGCTTTTCTCAAGCCATTCCTTCACCTGTTCCTCGAAATGATCATGCTCTTTGTCATGTTGAATTCAATTCGAAAAGAAGCATCGAGAACTACCTCGCCATCAATCAATAACATCGAGACAAATACTCCCATCCTCTTTACATACGTAGCTCATTCGTTACTAAATCTTTTGTTGAATGGTGGACTAAGTATTACTCTCAATGCAGCTACACCTTAGATGAGATTAAGAATTCTTCCATAAAAATTCTTCCAGTTGCTGAAGGTTCACCTAAGGAGGTCCTAAAAAGAAAAATCGAAGCCACAGAACAACACAAGCGACCACAAAAGAAAATTTGAAAGGTTTCAACCAAGGCTTCTAAAAAAGTAAGCTCCTAATCTAATTCTTTTTCTGAACTTTCGTTATCACATTTATTTGAACATACCTTGTACTAACCTTTTCGACCTACAATTAGATACAATCATTAAGTGAAAGCTCCTCTGATGAAAGTGAACAATCACCTCAAACAGACATTTTTGTTTCAACTAATGAATCAGATTCGGAGGGTTCATCAGAAACCGCTTCATTCCCACACCTTATTCGCAAGAAACCTACTTAGGTACAATTTTATCGATCTAACATTTTCTCCATTAAACTTGAATTATTCCACCTGCAATCATTTCTTTAATATCTCAGGCTGAGAAGGTTACTCAATCCATTCCTTCTTCTTCTACTACATTCGAACCAAACAAACAAGGAAACCAGTCTGGACCAGAACAACAAGAGTCCCATTCCTCTGCTCAATCTGCTATTTCAGTGGAACCCATTCAAGTCATCCTTCCATCAACTGCTGAAACACAAAACTTAGTTGATCTGACTCAAGAGCAACCACCATCACCCCAAGGGGTAAACATATCTAATCCTCCTTCTCCTATCAATACCGATTCACTTCTCAAGTCTCCTATTGCACAATCCCTCAATTCTCCTGTTCGAGAGGCTAGAGAAATCACACCTCCTCATCAAAAGATGCCAAGTCCAATGAAGACAATTGACCCTTCTTCTTCACAAGGACCTAAGCTCACGAAAGAAACTCCTTTTATAGCCCTTGACCCTCAAGATGTCGAGTTGGCTAAATTGGTGGCCATTTTAGCAAAAATCACTCGAGAAGAAGAGATTCCTGAGATTCCTACCCCTGGGCCAGTTACTGAAGATTTGCCCAAATTGAACCTTCCTTCAAGCCTCAACCCCAATACTCTTAAGCAATTAACTTCTCTCTTAGAGTTATTAACCTATAATGCTGATGACTAGTTTGCACAATCTGACTTAAACAGCCTTTTGTCCAAATTTTTGAGTTCTTCCCTTGAATTCCAGGTTCCCCCTCAATTCTCTTCCATAGTTAAGAGGTTTTCAAGGCTTTCGAACAACTGTGCTATTTCTCAAGATAAGTGAAAAGAAGCTCAAGAGAGAGTAGCCAAAATCAAAACAAAATCACAAGCAGTTGGTGCTGTCCTTCAGTCAATACAAACATCATACAAAGAATATGAACTGAGAATTGCTCAAGCTGCAAGCAAGGATTCGAGCATGAAGAAATGAGTTAGCAGAGCCCTATACTGTAGCGAAACAAAAGATACAAGAGCTCTTCAAAGAACTCTGCAAAGTGGAAACTAAGCAAGGAGATATTGGAAGGAGATATGCCAGAGCTCAATATGAAGACCATGAAGAATCTAAAGCATATTCTGCTCTCAATGATGAAAGGGCACAACTCCAAATGGAACTTGAAGAGCTTTTAACACCTTTCTTTCGGAAGATTTAATTCTGATAAACTCTTAATGCCCGTACCCCCTTTTTTTTTTATAGATATTTAGACTTGATTTTCTATGCATCAATATTGTTTTAGGTACTTTCCATTTATCGATTTAATCACACTTCTCGAATTGATATCTTTTATTCGATATGCATTTTCAGAATACAAGCCAATTACTTGAAAATGGCCTTCCCAATTATGGGACCATTTACCAAGAAATTTCGATTTTCTTTCTGTTGGCAATATAACTTTTAACACTAACTCTCCTATACTGAAACACTTCTCTTTGATTCGACGATTATAACTTCGGGCGATACTATTTTTCTGATGGATCATATGTTCGAGGGTAATGATGCATTCTTGACTTAGATCATTCAATTCGTCATACATTGCATTCCAATAATATTCAATTGGCAGATCATCTTGCCTCATTACTCTTCACGTATTAAGATTAATTTCCAATGGCAACATTGCGTCATGACCATACACCAATTTATAAGGAGAAGTACTCATCGAACCTCTGGGTGAATTTCAATAAGCGCATAATACTTGGCTTAAAGTCTCATGCCAAGTTCAAGGTTTACGACCAATTTGGTTTTTAATCAAATTGATCAATTTTTTATTTGCTGCCTCAACTTGACCATTCGCTTGAGCATAATATGGAGTTGAAGTTACCATAGTAATACTTCTCGAAGCTGCAAAATTTTTAAAGCGTTGACCAATAAACATAGTTCCCTGATTAGTGCTTAAAGTTTGAGGAATCCCAAATCGATGAATTATATATTCCTCAATGAAGTCTATAATTTCATTTTGCCCTGCCTCAATTAGAGGAACGGCTTCAACCCATTTTGTGAAATAATCAATTGCCACCAGAATAAACTTATGATTTTTCGACGAAGGTGGGTGTATTATTCCGATCAAATCCAAAGCCCAACCTCGAAAAGGCCATGGCTTAATAATCGAATGTAATTTGGAAGCTGGGATCTGTTGTATTACTCCATGCTGTTGACATTCCTGATATGCTCTTGCATAATCGATACAATCTTTAATCATGGAAGGCTAATAAACAAGATCTAGTCGAAGAACCCACTTTATTTTTATTCCAGCCTGATGGACACCACATATACCCCTATGAACTTCTCCTAAAGCAAAATCTTTATCTGACTGACTCAAACACTTGGAAGGACTTCCATTAAGATCTTTTCTATACAACTCATCAGCCATCAAGACAAAATTCATTACTTTTAACTTTATTTTTTGATCAACCTGAATATTAGAATTTTTTAAATATTCAGCAATTGATTTTCTCCAATCATCATCATCCCATTCATCTAAGGCCAAATCCTCTCTTTCTTCAATGGGTACAAGAATCTGACAAACTCTTGCTAATTTCTCTAATGTTTCAGGGAATACTTTATATCTCGATGCGATTTAGGCTAACTCGTTGGCAATCTCATTTCGAATCTTTGGAATATGAACCAATGAAATTTTTCGAAATGATACTAGTAATTCTCATGCTATCGATTGATATTTTTGTAACTTCTCATTATTACATTTGAATTCTTTAGATAACTGTTTCAAAACCAATTGGGAATCTCCGAAGATCTTAATATTCAACGCTCCTTTATCAACCAAAATTTTGAGACCTAATATCAAAGCCTCATACTCGGCCACATTATTCGAACAAGGATATTTTAATTCGAAAAGAAATTCCGATGGGACACCTTCTGGAGAAATAATTAAAATTCTAACTCTGGCATCATCCTTGTGTTTTGAACCATCAAACTATAACTTTCAACAATTGGACACTACATCTATTACGTTTGCCACCTGGTCATTGAGATTATTCGAATGGTCCACTAGAAAATCTGCAATGACCTAACCTTTTATAGCCTTAGCCGGTATGTATTGCAAATCGAATTCTATTAACGCAAGCATCCATTTTCCTAATCGACCTCTTAGCATAGGATAGGATAACATGTATTTGACTAAATCAGTCTGTGCAATGACCTTCACAGTTTTTGCAACCATGTAACACTTCAACTTCGTGCAAGCATAATAGAGAGATAGACATAATTTTTTGATGGGAGAATACCTCATCTCGATTTTAGTTAGCACCCTACTGAGATAATAAATAGCCCGTTCGTGTCCTTCTTCATCATCTTGAGCCAACATACATCCAATAGTATTCATAGATGCTGCGATATACAATTTTAAAGGCTCACGAGGACGAATAGTTGCCATTATTAGGGCTTTATTCAAGTAAGCCTTGATTGATTCAAATGCCTTTTGATGCTCTCTTGTCTACTCATACTGTGTTTCATTTTTTAGTTTTAAAAAAGGTGTGAATATTCAAGTTTGACCTGAAAGGTTTGATATGAACCTTCTAAGATAATTGACCTTTCTAAGAAAAGATTGCACTTCTTTTTTTGATTTAAGAGGAGGCAACTCCAAGATTTCATTAGCTTTATTTTTGTCAATAGCAATTCCCTTTTTATGAACCACAAATTCTAAGAAGTTTCCTGCAGACACACCAAACGCACACTTCAAGGGATTCATCTTTAACCCTTTTCGTCGCATTGTTTCAAATGCCTGCCTCAAATTATCGAGATGTTGATTCACTGAATTTGACTTAACCATAACATCATCGATATAAACTTCCATAAATCTTCCAATAAACTCATGGAAAATAGTATTCATGGCACGTTGATACGTTGCACCAGCATTTTTTAAATCGAATGGCATCACCACCCATTTGTATGTTCCCAATGCCCCAGGGCATTGAAAAGCGATTTTTGACACATCATCTTCTACAATAAAAATATGGTTGTATCCTGAATAACCGTCCATAAAACTCAAAATTTTATTTCCTGCTGCAGAATCAGTTAACATATCTGCTATGGGCATAAAATATTCATTTTTTGGAGTAGCATTGTTTAAATCTCGAAAATCAATACATACTCGCAACTTTCCATTCTTTTTCATTATGGGAACAATGTTCGAAACCCATTCCACATAACATGCAGTTCAAATGAATTTAGCTTTAATCAAACGTTCAATTTCTTCTTTAATCTTTTGATTAATCTCAGGAGCAAAACATCGAGGCGTTTGCTTCACTGGTCGAGCAAATGGTTTTATTGCTAATCGATGTTCCACTAGAGAACGATCGAGACCAGGCATCTCATGATAATCCCAAGCGAAATAATCTTTGAATTCATGTAAAAGACCGATTAATTTTGTTTGAAAGGGTTCCACAAGGTTGTTACATACATAAGTAATTCAAACATCATTAACAGATCCCAAATTAACTCCTTTTAATGGATCTTATGACTTGAACCCTTTCATAACTTCATCGTCTTTTACTGAATATTTCTCAAAACCCAAAGGCTCTAAATCATAGATGAAATCAAAAGATAAATCAACAGATTCATTGGAATTGAAACATACTTTATTACCAACCAAGTCAACAACTGAGTTGCTTTCAATACAATGGACTTCTGCTATATTAATAGCAGTTTGATTGATAACATCATTAAACCATGACTAAATTTGATTGAAGAAATTGAATCTGTATTGCAAACTGGAAAAGCTGAAACTAAATTCCTAGATTATTTGACTTCATCAGAAGAATCACTTTTATTCAACAGAAGAAAAACTACTTAAATAATCATTTAAAATTACCAGGTAGTTCGAAACATCTTGTTCATCATCCATGGGAGACGTCTTCAAATCGCCTTTTATATTGAACAATCCCAACCAGTTGGGGGAGCAGAAAGCTAAGGATGACAAAGCTTCACATTCAAACCCTCGAAAGTCAAGAAACAACCTTCACAATTGAAGGAAGTGAGCACCCTGTCGACATTCAAAGGCTTCAGCTTGGAATTATATACCCTGAAGTCAACATGCAGATGTTTTACATACAAATTCGAATCAGCCTTAACCACTTTAGGTTTTCCTTCATTCGTCCATAAAAGGACACTCTAATGCACGGTAGATGGTACAGCTCCAACACCATAGATCCAATCACACCCCAACAATGCGTTATAACTGGCCTTTGATGATACAACCACAAAAACAGTATTTTGATTAGAGGATCCAACTTGCACTCCAAGGGTTACCAATTCTTTTGCAGGAGTAGAAACTCCACTATAGTCAGTTACAGATATATTAGTGGGAATTAAATCATCAGAATACTTTTCTACCTTCATTAACATCCTTTTTGGCAATAGACTAATTGCTGCTCCTCCATCGATCAAAACCTTATTCACTTTGATCCCACTCATCACAGCTGTGATATGCAAGGGGTGAAGATGAGACTTTTGCTTTTCAGAAGGCCTTTGAAAGTAGTCTGGTTCATCCTCATATCAAATAAATGAGAAAACCTCTTCGTCGTCCACATCATAATTTTCACCTAGGTTACTGTTCATACCCTAGGTCGAGCTAGGCGATCCGGTTTGAGCGAAGACAAAAACGACCTACCTCTTATAAAGGTTGGTCGACACCGACCTCTTCTCAAAGAGCTCGGGCAAATTGCTATAAGGGCAAATAGGCCTAAAAGTAGAAGATAATAGCCCACCTAAAGGCGGCTGGCCAAAGATAAGGGGACTCACCCACAAAAGATAAGATAAGATAACCAACTTATCTCAAGGGAAGTCACTCCACACTACTATAAATAAACTGGAGCACCCAGGTATAACTCACATTCTGATTCTACACAAAAACCTGCCTAAAGCACATGCTAACTTAAGCATCAGATTCTCTTGCAGGTACCACCACCCTCCGGTGATCAAGGATCGGTAGCACTACCAGACCAGCAAGTCGGACACGACAGCTCTGGCCACAACAGCAGATCTCATCCGAGATCGACCTTCAGTTTCAGGCAACCCTCAGAACATTAGCGCCATTGCCGGGGACCCCTTCCCCAAAGTTTTACTTGACAAATTTTGGGCGGCCATCGCTTTCTTGGCTTTCCGAAAAGACTTCATAGAATCCGAAGATTTCACCATCTCTGAAAAGAAGCCAGAAAAACAATTACACAGTAGAAAAAAAGGACAAATACCATGAATAGCAAGAGCAAACCACTTCTGCAAAGAAAAAAGTCGGACACCACTTAGCTCAGCACGGAGGAGAGAAGGATCTCCTAGAAATCTCTTTGTGTCCAGATGAGGAGGTTCCCCCCATTGCTCCTCTAGAACACCCACAAAGGCTTGTTCTACTTCATCTAAACTCTTCCAAGAGTACTTGGGAGCTACTATATCTTTTTGCCACCATAAAGGAAAGGTTGGCTCGTCATTCTCATCTAAAAAGAAAGGGCAGACATCCTCGACAGCTCGGACCTGAAAGTAATAGTTCTTAAAATCCCGAAAGGACTCATTAAACATAGAAAACACCTTTTTCCCTTGGGTAGCTCAAAAAGATATCCAAGAATCCTTTTTCTTGGCTACTCTAGGCTTGGTTAACACAAACAGGTAAAGGAAGAGAGATATGGTAGGTCGAATACCCAGCTCCTGGCACAACAGCTGAAAAATCTTAATGAAGGCCCAAGAGTTCGGATGAAGCTGGGAAGGGGCCACATTACAAGTCCACAAGAGGTCGGTCTCAAAAGCAGTAAAAGGGATGGTGATATTCAGCTGGCTAAAGAAATAGTCATAAGCATAGAAGAATGGGCGTTCTCCCTGAGTTAAGGGAGGGAAACTAACCCTCTCCTCAGGGTCGGGCGACAACAATTCGTAATTCTTTTCACCATCCCTATTGCTACAGATCCTATAGAACCTCCTAAGCCTCTCACAGTACTCCGAATTGGCCACAATAACACACATCAGGACTATAAAGTCTAGCCAGTCGGCCATGCCAGCAGGAATTTTGGTGGACATCTTGACAATATTCTTATGGGAAAACATATAGCAACTACACCTACAGTAAGAAGAAAGAAAAGGGGTCACTACCGAACAACTCGGACAGAAATAGAAAGAGAAAAAACAACCAACAAATAAGAGGTATGCAACAAAAGGGCACCCCAGGATCTACAAAAACAAGAGATTATCAGCAAAAATCCAAGGGCACCCTTTGGAGGCAACAACAGAGCAGAACGCAGAAAAAAGAAACGACGCAAAAGTCAGAGCCCTAACCCTCTCAAACAAAAGAAAATACAAGGAGACAAACAGAAACCTAGATACCAACATTTTTCACATAGACAGCAAGGTAAAAAAAAAGATCGCAACTTTGAAGGAAAATAAAGACATGCAGAAAGCTTCGATCTTTTCAAAAGAAAGTCCAGCAAAGATAAAAGCCTTTTCCAAAAAGATAGCATGCAGCAGTTATTAAAAAGCATAAAAAGAAAAGGTATGAAGTAAAATACCAACCTGAAAGGAGGAACAAGAAGATAACAACGGATGCGCAGCAAAGAACACGAATGATCCAAACAGACTCTTTGGAACTCCAAAGAAAGAAGAAAGCTGGGGCAAACCGAAAGCAAAGAAGAAGGAGCCAGACGAACAAAAGTCTCTCGCAAACAAGAAAGCAGAAGGAAGAAAGAAAACTTCTCTAAATTCAAAATTGAAGGGAGGGAAGGAAACGACAAAAGAAAAAATTAAAAACCCTATTAATAGGCTTTTAAAGCGCTCACACATTCCAAGGAAGCTAAACGCATCTCAAAAAGCACGCTGCAATTAAAGGACTAGAAATGCTTCGTATTAAAGCAGAAGCAAACGCTAGATTTGCCCAAAGAAGAGCTACTCACGACCAACTAAAGCAATGCTCGAGCATGACTTCCTCAAAGGGGTCGAAGTCTAAATATACGACCTCAAGGGGAAGATCGAGCTCAAGCAGGGGCACTGTTCATACCCTAGGTCGAGCTAGGTGATCCGGTTTGAGCGAAGACAAAAACGACCGACCTCTTATAAAGGTTGGTCGACACCAACCTCTTCTCAAAGAGCTCGGAAAATTGCTATAAAGGCCCAAATAGGCCCAAAAGCAGAAGATAACAGCCCACCTAAAGGCGGCTGGCCAAAGATAAGGGGGACTCACCCACAAAAGATAAGATAAGATAACCAACTTATCTCAAGGGAGGTCACTCCATACTACTATAAATACACTGCAGCATCCAGGTATAACTCACATTCTGATTCTACACAAAAACCTGCCTAAAGCACGTGCAGGTACCACCACCCTCCGGTGATCAAGGATCGGCAGCACTACCAGACCCAGCAAGTCGGACACGACAGCTCCGGCCACAACAGCAGATCTCATCCGAGATCGACCTTCAGTTTCAGTAGAATTCCTCTGAGGGCCTCCAGAACTTTGCCCCTCTCCCCATTGAGTTGGGTGCTTTTGTCAAGCTTGCTCTTCCTTATGAGCCAATTCCTTTTTCATTCTCTCCTTTTCAAAAATTGCTGCAGCTTTAGCATCGAAAAATGCATCATATCGAGGATATAGAGATACATCTCGATCTTTCAACTTTTGTTGCATCAAAAATTCCAACAGCCCGTCTCCTACTCTAGGATAGACTGATCGAACAGTAGACTCGAAATCTCCCAAAGCAGTATCGAAATCATAAGAAAATCCAACCATATTTACGCCGAAATATGGTTCAGCGAAGCTGGCCCCAGCATTGAAAGGGTCAGAATCAACCTTCATCTCTTTTTTTCCATCATCAAATTTCAATCACCCTTCCATGATTGCTTCTTGTATCAAATCCTTGAAACGGACACAATTATTAGTCGAATGGCTAGTTGTTTGATGAAACTTACAATAAGGTTTCCCTTTTAAATCTTTTATCGAAAGTAAAGTTTTGCCTTCATGTAAAACTAACTATTTATCTTTAAGCAACACATCGAATATTTGATCTGATTTCAAAATATCAAAACTATATTTCTTCCCACTCTTATGTTTTAAATCACTCAATTTATCACTACTCGAGATCTTCCTAAGTAAAGAACAAACATAAGGTGATCCTTTTTTTAGCTCAGCCAAATCGACTGCTTCTTCCTCTAAATCAGATTCCTCACTTGAGGATTCCATTGCCACATATGACACTTTTTCTTTCCGAGAAAAGATTTACTTTTCAACTTTCTTTCATCACTCTTATATTTTTCTTTTTCTTTCCAAAGAATTTCAACCTGACGTACCCTTTCAGCTAAATGAGTCAAATCAGGTATATGAACATTAAGCAACTTTCGATGCATGTAAAAACCCAGCCCCATAGTTGCTATTTTCACTACTTCACTTTCAGAAAAAGACACATAGCATCGACTTCTAGAGTTTTTGAAATGGAACATATAATCATCAATGGTTTCATCATCCTCACGTTTCAAAGCCATCAAGTCAGTAATTGCTACATTCAATTCTCCCCGATAAAACTGAGCATGAAAAGCATTTTCTAACTGTGCCCAAGTTATTATCGAATTTGGTCTAAGATTCGAAAACCAAGTAAATGCATTCTTCGTTAACGAAGAAGGAAAAATCTTCATTTTCAAATTTTCATCATTAGCCAGATTTCCAATCTCAACCAAATATCGAGCAACATGTTCAGTGGTTGATTCCCCAACTTCTCCAGCAAACTTTGTGACTATCTTAAGATTTTTTATTCCCCTTGGCACTTCTGTCATTTGAATAACAGGAGGAAAAGCTGACACAAAATGGGGTTGATTCATGAAACCTACATTGAATCCAACCCTATTGATGAGCGGATAATTTATACGCTTTTTGGCATTGTTTTTAGATAGTTTTTATTATATTTTTATTAATTTTTATGTAAAAATCACATTTCTGGACTTTACTATGAGTTTGTGTATTTTTCTGTAATTTTAGGTATTTTCTGGTTGAAATTGAGGGACCTGAGCAAAAGTCTGATTCAGAGGCTGAGAAAGGACTGCAGATGCTGTTGGATTCTGACCCTCCTGCACTCGAAGTAGATTTTCTGGAGCTACAGAAGCCCAATTAGGGCACTCTCAATTGTGTTGGAAAGTAGACATCTTGGGCTTTCCAGAAATATATAATAGTCCATACTTTTTTCGAGATTTGATGGCCCAAACTGGCGTTCAACGCCAGCCAGAGACCCTTTTCTAGCGTAAAACGCTGGAACTGGCACCAGAACTGGAGTTAAACACCCAAACTGGCATCCAAACTGGCGTTTAACTCCAGAAAAGGCCTATGCATGTATAAAGCTCAATGCTCAGCCCAAGCACACACCAAGTGGGCCCCGGAAGTGGATTTCTGCACTATCTGTACTTAGTTACTCTATTTCTGTAATCTTTAGTAACTAGTTTAGTATAAATACTAGTCTTTCCTACTATATTGGGATCTTTTTGGACTTAAGGCTTATGCCATTTTTCACATTTGGAGGCTGGCCACACGGCCATGCCTAGGCTATTTTCTCTTATGTATTTTCCAACGGTGGAGTTTCTACACCTCATAGATTAAGGTGCGGAGCTCTGCTATTCTTCATGAATTAATGCAAGTACGATTGTTTTTCTTTCAATTCACACTTACTTCTTCTCCAAGATATACTCTCATACTTAATTCAGTTAAGTCAGAATGAAGGGGTGACCCGTGACAATCACCCACTATCTTCGTTACTCGCTTAGCTAAGATCCGCGTGCCTGACAACCACAAGCGGTCTATATGATGTTTGATAAACCACTATTTTATGGTTTATCTTGTGCTCAATTGAGTGGTTTTTATCAAGTCTTTGCACACTTATTCATACTAATTGCATGATTTTACATTTTCCTTCCTAATCTTGTGCTATGATTGAAAACATGTTTCCTGTGCCTTTAAATTGCTAATTTTAATCCTCTCTTATTACCATTCGATGCCTTGATATGTGTGTTAAGTGATTTCATGATTTATAAGGCAGGAATGGTTTAGAAGATGGAAAGGAAGCATGCAAAAGTGGAAGGAATATAAGAAGTTGAAGAAATTGCTAAGCTGTCCAGCCTGACCTCTTCGCATTCAATCGATCATAACTTGCGCTACAAATGTCCAAATAAGGCGGTTTCAGTTGCGTTGGAAAGCTAACATTCGGGGCTTCGAAATGATAGGTAATTTGCCATATTGGCCGTACAGATAGGCGATGCACATGCGTGCTTCACGCGCACGCGTCGTATGTACGAAAATTCAGCGTGGCAGATTTTGTCCCCAGCGATTTCTGGGCTATTTCTGACCCAGTTCTCGACCCAGAAAACACGAATTAGAGGCTATAAAGTGGGGAAATCCATTCATTCATTAACAAAACTTTTATATACATAATTTTAGGTTTTTAGATGTAGCTTTTAGAGAGAGAGGCTCTCTCCTCTCTCTTAGGATTTAGGATTAGGAATTCTATTAATTTTAGGATTTCTTCTTCTTCTCAATTGCAGGTTCAATATTCTTTTAATTTAGTTCTCTTCTATTTTTATTTATTCTATTACTTTAGAATTAATGCAAAAGATACTTTTCTATTTAATTTCTTTATCCGTTGGTTATTCTCACTTCCATTCCAATTAATTTGATTATCATGTCTTCTTCCTACTTCCTTTATATATATGCGAAATTGGCATCCATGTCAATGGAGTAGGCTTCCAACTTGATTTTGGAGTTGATTAATATTTGGAGACCCTTGAGTTGGAAGACTCATGAGTTAATTTTTAATTGGTTCTCTGGCCACACATGCTAATCCTTCCCAAGGGAGAGGATTAGGATTTGTGAATAGAAGTTAGCTCCCTATTTAACTTTCCTTTATTCCGTAAAGGATAACCAAGTAGAAACAACAATCCATTACTATTAATCTTGAGAAATCGAACAAGGATAGTGGTGCACGAAATTGTGATTCACACTTTTCACAACTCTGCACAACTAACCAGCAAATGTACTGGGTCGTCCAAGTAATACCTTACGTGAGTAAGGGTCGATCCCACAGAGATTGTCGGCTTGAAGCAGCTATGGTTATTTTGTAAATCTTAGTCAGGAGATTAATGATAAGAGTGGTTATATTTATGAAAAATAAATAATATAAGTTAAACAATACTTGTGATGCAGTAATGAGAAACAGGTTAAGGTTTTGGAGATGCTCTGTCTTCTGGATCTCTGCTTTCCTACTGTCTTCTTCTTCACGCGCACAAGGCTCTTTCCATGGCAAGCTGTATGTTGGTGGATCACCGTTGTCAATGGCTACCATCCGTTCTCTCAGTGAAAATGGTCCAAATGCGCTGTCACCGCACGGCTAATCATCTGTTGGTTCTCACTCATGTTGGAATATGATCCATTGATCCTTTTGCGTCTGTCACTACGCCCAACACTCGTGAGTTTGAAGCTCGTCACAGTCATCCCATCCCAGATCCTACTCGGAATACCACAGACAAGGTTTAGACTTTCCGGATCTCCAGAATGCTGCCAATTGATTCTAGCTTATACCACGAAGACTCTGGTCTCACAGATTTGAATGCTCTATTGTCAGGAGAGGCGATCAAACCCATGGACCAGGAACCAAAGAGATACACACTCAATCTAAGATAGAACGGAAGTGGTTTTCAGGCACGCGTTCATAGGTTGAGAATGGTGATGAGTGTCACGGATCATCACATTCACCATGTTTAAGTACGAGTGAATATCTTGGAACAGAAATAAGCGTGATTGAATAGAAAACAGTAGTAATTACATTAATCCATTGAAACACAGCAGAGCTCCTCACCCCCAACCATGGGGTTTAGAGACTCATGCCGTCAGAAATACAATATGAAAGGTGAAAAATGTCATGAGGTGCAAAATAAATCTCTAAAAGTAGTTTTTATACTAAGCTAGTGACCTAGGTTTACAGAAAATGAGTAAACTAAGATAGATAGTGCAGAAATCCACTTTCGGAGCCCACTTGGTGTGTGCTTGGACTGGGCATTGAAGCTTCCATGTGTAGAGACTTTTCTTGGAGTTAAACGCCAGCTTTGGTGCCAGTTTGGGCATTTAACTCCAGCTTGTAACTCAGTTCTGGCGTTTAACCCCAAGACAAACAGAGAGTTGTGCGCGCGCAAGGATGCCTTCGCGCGAGTAGCACAAACACGGTCACGCGTACGCGTGACCGATGCCCACGCGTCACCTTCCAATTTTTGCGACCCACGCGTACGCGTGGAGTACGCATGCGCGTCACTAGCGCAACACCACCAGATCCATGCACCGCCACTTTTCTTATCTTTTCTTTTCTAATCCTTATTTCTTTCTTCTTTATTATCCATTCTTTTTCTCCTTCTTCTTCCTTTACTTTTTCTTCATCTTCCCCCTTCCATCATATCTTCTTCACCTCATATTCTCCATTATCTCTCTTTGTCACCTTCTTCGCAAAGTTTTTTTTCTTTCTATTTTCTTTCTTCTCTTCTTATTATTTATTTATTTTTGCATTATTTTACTTAGTGTTAGAAATCTAATTGGGTGATTGTTTTTTTCTATAATTGCTTGTGGATTATTAAGGAGTTGTTTGACAATTATCACTAATTATTTTTGGATTGTTTGCATGTTCAAATTTAATACTTTCCTTAACATATTTTACATGCATACCAAGTGTTTGTGAAAAGCCCGTATAGCATTATGAATTCTTAATTATTCTATCATTTCGCTCTAATGCCTTTTTTCACAAAATTCTTCCAAAATTTTATTAATTAAATATAATTGTCAATACAAATGTTATTGTTAGTTTGTTACGACTAATAATACATTTTGGCTTTTAATGCTTGATCTATGCTACTCATGCCTTTGCCAGCATGCCAATAAACATCTTGCATTTAATTGCCTCAATTTATCATGCTATATTTCCATTGATGTCCTAATTGCATGGAGTCGCGACCATGTGTTAATGACATTCTTCTTTACCTTGGCATGATTATCACTTATACTGTCCTCTTCCTTACTCTATCCCTTTGAACTCATGTCCCTTTCTCTTCTCCCTTTTCAGGATGACCACCAGGAAGGGTACAGAGAGAGCCTCTAACAAGTCACCGGCAAGGAAAAGAACAAAAAGCACAAGCACCTTCAACAAATCAGCTACTCCTACAGATACTTCAGAGGTTGGACCGGCTTGACCGGCAGGCAAGGCGAATAGAGCGCCGTAACAAGCGCCAATTTACATATCTCAAGGAGCTAATTGTTGGAAACCACCCACCTGAAGAAGAACCAGACACTCTGGACTCTACCTCACCTACCAGCACCGGGAGCCATGACAATCCCGACTGTGGAGATGCTGCTACCAGCCCCCCTTTATTCCTGACAGATGGCACCGAGGACGGTGCCAAGCTTTAAGTGTGGGGAGGTTGGTCAGTACCTGACTTCCAGAGATAATCTCTTTTTCTTAACACCAATATTTTAGTTTTTCTTTTGTTAAATAGAATAGATTGCATGATAATACTTGTTTGCATGTATGTTTGCTTGGTTAAAGAAATAAAATTCGTTTCAAGACTCTATTTTATAATATTTCACTAATTTAAATTAAAACCTTTTAAATAAGCTTGTTTGAAGATTGTAATTTGGAACATGGTTTAAAGCTAGAACACACAACCTGTGAGATTTGAGCTTAATTACATGGTTACATTATTTAACCATAATATTTTATTCTTGTGTGTTTTCTTCTCTATGATTGCAATCTTTACTTTGTTCCATTCTATATGTCCATTGTTTAGTGTATTTACATGCTTGCATATGATTGAGGCCATTACTTATTTTTGCTCACTTATCCCAAATAGCCTACCCTTCCATTTACCTTTGTTAGCTACTTTGAGCCTTTTAATCCCCATTTGTTCTATATTTTACCACATCACTAGCCTTAAGCGAAAAAATAAGTAATCACCCCAATTGAATCTTTGGTTAGCTTAAGATAGAGATTGTGTATCAACTAAGTGTGAGAAAATTGTGGGAACATGGGTTAACAAGGGAATGTGTTATGTTTTTACAATTGATAAAATATTGGAAATTTGGGTGCCTACTCATGTGAAACAGAAAAATTAAAAATCCATATGCATTGATAAGTTATGTTTGCTTTTATATTTAAAAAAAAAAAACAAAAAATATTCAATAAATAAATAAATAAATAAGGGGACAAAATTACCCCAATGCAAATTTAAGTTAATAAAAAAATCAATGCATATGTAATAAAATTAAAAGAAAAATTGATGCATGAGTATGAAATGAAAAGTGAGAATTATGGGTAGCTAGGCATGAATTTAGAGTTACATAGAGTGTGTGTATGTTAGGTGATAGCTTAGGTTACTCAAAGATTCATATTATAGCTCACTTAGCCATACATATATCCTCACCCTTACCTTAGCCCCATTACAACCCTGAAAAGACCTCATGATATTTGCATTGGTATACTAAATGTTTGTTGATTGGTTAGATGAAGAACAAAGTTTAGAAAGCATGATTAGAGAAGAGTATAGTGGAATAGACCCTAGACACTTGAGAGAGTTAGAGTGATATACACTACCAGTGAGGGTTCAATGCTTGATTCTATGTTCCCTGCTTTTATGAGCTATCTTCTTACAAGTTTTCTTGTCTTCTATTGTATGATTTAAATTAGTGGAATCTGATTTATGTTTATCTTGAAGAGCTTATTTACTTTTAACCAAGTAGATAGAAACATTTTTGCATATAGTTGCATTCATATATAGGTTGCATTTCATAAGTTTTACCATTCCTCTTCAGTCCTTTATAGCTTCTGTTGAGCTTAGCATGAGGACATGCTAATGTTTAAGTGTGGGGAGGTTGATAAACCACTATTTTATGGTTTATCTTGTGCTCAATTGAGTGGTTTTTATCAAGTCTTTGCACACTTATTCATACTAATTGCATGGTTTTACATTTTTCTTCCTAATCTTGTGCTATGATTGAAAACATGTTTCCTGGGCCTTTAAATTACTAATTTTAATCCTCTCTTATTACCATTCGATGCCTTTATATGTGTGTTAAGTGATTTCAGGATTTATAAGGGAGGAATGGCTTAGAGTATGGAAAGGAAGCATGCAAAAGTGGAAGGAATACAAGAAGTTGAAGAAATTGCTAAGCTGTCCAGCCTGACCTCTTCACATTCAATTGATAATAACTTGAGCTACAGAGGTCCAAATGAGGCGGTTCCAGTTGCGTTGGAAAGCTAACATCCGGGGCTTCGAAATGATATATAATTTCCATAGTGTCCATACATATAGGCGACGCGCACGCATCGCATGTATGAAAATTCAGCGTGGCAGATTTCGTCCCCAGCGATTTCTAGGTTGTTTCTGACCCAGTTTTCGGCCCAGAAAACACAGATTAGAGGCTATAAAGTGGGAAAATCCATTCATTCTTTAACACAACTTTTATATACATAATTTTAGGTTTTTAGATGTAGCTTTTAGAGAGAGAGGCTCTCTACTCTCTCTTAGGATTTAGGATTAGGATTTCTATTAATTTTAGGATTTCTTCTTCTTCTCAATTCCAGGTTCAATGTTCCTTTAATTTAGTTCTCTTCTATTTTTATTTATTCTATTAATTTAGAATTAATGCAAAAAGATACTTTTCTATTTAATTTCTTTATCCGTTGGTTATCCTTACTTCCATTCCAATTAATTTGATTATCATGTCTTCTTCCTACTTCCTTTACATGTATGCAAAATTGGCATCCATGTCAATGGAGTAGGCTTCCAACTTGATTTTGGAGTTGATTAATATTTGGAGACCCTTGAGTTGGAAGACTCATGAGTTAATTTGTAATTGGTTCTCTGGCTACACACGCTAATCCTTTCCAAGGGAGAGGATTAGGATTTGTGAATAGAAGTTGGCTCCCTACTTAACTTTCCTTTATTCCATAAAGGATAACCAAGTAGAAACAACAACCCATTACTATTAATCTTGAGAAATCCAACAAGGATAGAACTTCCAATTAATCTTCTCTGGGTCAAGGCTTTTATTTTATTTACATAAAACCTCTTTTTAATTTTCATTACTTTAAATTATAATTATTTATTTTCCCATTCCCCAACTCTAAAAATTCTCAGAAAACCCAAAACCAATAAGAAGAACACCTCCCTATAATTCCTTTAGAGATGACCCGAGGTTTAAATACTTCGGTTATAAATTTTATTGGGTTTTGTTACTTGTAACAACCAAACTTTTGTACGAAAGGATTCCTTGCTGGTTTAGAAACTATACTAGCAACGAGAGTTTATTTGTGAAAATCTTTACTAGCAGAAATCCGTTCGTCAATGTTCAACGTAGTCATTGGACAACAGCCGGAGTATAGTCTCTTGGGTCTCTGATCCACGGATTTAGCTTGCCTCTCTTGACAACAGAGCATTCCAATCCGTGAGATTAGAACCTTCATGGTAGAGGCTAGAACCAATTGGCAGCATTCCTGAGATCCGAAAAGTCTAAACCTTGTCTGTGGTATTCCGAGTAGGATCTGGGATGGGATGACTGTGACGAGCTTCAAACTCACGAATGTTGGGCACAGTGACAGTGTGCAAAAGGATAGAGAGATCCTATTCCGACACAAGTGAGAACCGACAGATGATTAGCTGTGCGGTAACTGTGCCTAGTATTTTTCATCCGAGACAAAAAATCCAACAGTTGATTAGCCGTACAGAAACCGTACCTGGACCATTTTCACTGAGAGGACGGATGGTAGCCATTGACAACGGTGATCCACCAACATACAGCTTGCCATGGAAGGGAGCACGCATGATTGGATGAAGACAATAGGAAAGCAGAGGTTCAGAAGCAACAAAGCATCTCCAAACACTTATCTGAAATTCCTACCAATGAATTACATAAGTATCTTTATTTTAATTTACGTTTTATTTATCTTTCAATTATCAAAACTTATAACCAATTGAATTTTCCTGACTAAGATCTACAGGATGACCATAGCTTGCTTCAAGCCGGCAATCTCCGTGGGATCGACCCTTACTCGCGTAAGGTTTATTACTTGGACGACCTAGTGCACTTGTTGGTTAGTTGTGCGGAGTTGCAAAGGTGTGATTGCAATTCCGTGCACCAAGTTTTTGGCGCCGTTGCCGGGGATTGTTCGAGTTTGAACAACTGACGGTTCATCTTGTTGCTTAGATTGGGTAATTTTATTTTATGTTTAAGTTTTTTTTTTCAAAAAAAAATTTAATAAAATCATAAAACCAAAAAAATTTCGTGTTTCTTGTTTGAGTCTAGTGTCAAATTTTAAGTTTGGTGTCAACTGCATGTTTTTTATTTTTTAGATTTTCGGAAATTCATGCATTGTGTTCTTCTTTGATCTTCAAGTTGTTCTTGATGATTTTCCTTGTTTGATCTTTAATTTTTCTTGTTTCGTGTCTTTTCTTGTTTTTCATATGTATTTTTGAATTATTAGTGTCTAAAGTTTAAAAATTTTTAAGTTTGGTGTCTTGCATGTCTTTCTTTTCTTAAAAATTTTCAAAAATATGTTCTTGATGTTCATCTTGATCTTCAAAGTGTTCTTGGCATTACAAGAAAATGGAACATTTGTAACAAAAAATTTGTATCAAATTTAAAATTGTTACAAATTATAGTTTTTTTGTAACAATAATTAGTTATTGTTACAAAATAAGAATATTTTGTAACAATAAAAAAATTTGTTACAAAACATTTCAATATTTTGTAACAACTTGATTTATTTTGTTACAAATTATGTTAGCTTTCGTATCGAATTGTTGTTTTGTTATAAAATGTTATAATATTTTGTAACAAAAGATTATATTGTTGCAAAAATTCAAAATATTTTGTAACAAAATATCTATTTATTTCAAAAGTTCTAAATATTTTGTAACAAAATATCTATTTGTCACAAAATACAATATTTTTGTAACAAGTTATTTATTTGTCACAAAATTTAAAGATTCTTTGTAACTAATAAAAAATTTTGTTTCAACATACTAAATGTAAGACTTTGTGTAAGATCTAGAAATTTTAGAAGATCTTATTAAGAGCTAATTTAGATTTATTTATCATTAAGTATTTTAATGCCTGAAATTATTTTATTAAAGATAATTAAATCAAATTTTGATTAATTGAGTTTAAAATAATTTAAAGTTTTATCTGATTTTATAATTTTTGAATTATTTTCTATATTTAAATTATAAAATTTAGCAAATGTAAAATAATAAGCAGAATTTTATACGATTCGGTTTAAATAATTGAGATTTCAAAATTTAATACTAATATTTTTATAAATAAAAATAATTAATTATATTATCTTATAATTTTAATTAGTATATTTGATTTCAAATCAATTAATAGTTTGATACAATAAATAATATTTTAGAATAATTTTAGAAATTTAATTAGTTCTCAGATAAATCCAAAAACTAATTTACCGAAAATTCCTAATTTCACTTTTTGTCCCAAATAAAACTCTAATTCCTAAATTAAATTCAAACCTTAAATTTAACTAAATTAAACTCTAACCCCACTCATTTAACCCTAGCTCTCGTTACTCACTCACCCACTGCCAGCCCCTCTCCCCCATATACACACAAGACACAACACAGCCTTAGCAAACCAAAAAGGAAAGAAAAGAAAACGGGGATTAAGGGAGACGAGAGAAAGAAGGTTGCGATTGGAGAGGAGAGAGTGCTGCGAGCTAGGGACGATGCGAGGAAGGAGAGGAGCCATCGCGCTCGGCCGCTGCCAGCTCCGTCGCATCCTGCGCCGCGCCATCGCCGCCCAGACCGCGTTCATTCTGTTCAGCCACCGCCGCTGCTATCGTGTGGGTGAGAGAAAGAAGCTAAGAAAGGCTCAGCCGCAAGAACCAGAGGCGCGTGAGAGAGGGAAGACGCGATCGACAAAGGGAAGGAAAAAGGGTTTCACCGCTGCGGTGTCCTGCCACCACTGCTGCCTCCGATCGGAGCCCTAGCCACCGGAGCCCCTACCGTCACCATTGCATGTGGAAGGAGGAGATGACGTTGCCGATTCTGATTCTGCCCAAGTCCCTCATCGTCATTGGAATCACGAACCAGAGGCAGAAGGAGGCGTTCCTCCATCGCCAGCCAGCCACCAAGCTATGACCAAATTGGAGACGTTGTTTCTATTACCTTCCGTTTTGGTAAGCTTATGAAGAAATTGCTCTGTTTCTGCCCTGTATTACCTTGCTCTACAATTGTTTCTGATTCATTTAGTTTTTCAGAGTCATTATTGTCATTGTTCGGTGTTGCCGCCCTTGTCTAGAGCTATTGAATGTTTCTGCTGCGAGAATATTACTAGAATCGTTGTTGCTGCCACGAATTGGGAATATAGAGATTCCTGCGTCAAATCCTGCTATTGCGACATCGAGGTAGGGGTTCGTTTGTAAAATGAAAGCTTTTAAATTAAGAATGCCCAAAGATTTTATTGAGTAATGCAAATAACTATAAATGTTATGTATGGCTAATTGATGAAAGTCAGAATTGTTGGTAATAGCAAATATGATTGATTGTGATAAGATTGATTTGTTGCTGTGTTTGAGGATGGTTTTTATTGGTTATGTGATTTGATGATGATAAGGATATGCTTGAAAACTTGGTTGGTAGCTGATGAACTATTATGAACATGTGATTGATTTCTTAAATGTTTGAGAATGCTGGAAAATTCTGTGTTTAGCTAGTTGTGATAAAGGGGATGTCACTGCCGTTGTTGTCGGTAGCACTGTTCCCGTTCTGGTTCTAATTCCTTCGTTTATGAGACCTGTAACATTTTCTTCCTTGCTTTGTTACCATTTTGTTTCTTTGTCATATTTCCGCCTTAATTATGTTAGCATATTTTATTCTAGTGTTGCTAATTTATCTCCTAAACAATTATGGTTGGTGCTGAGATCATTGTTGGTGCTGCTCCAAGAGAAAAGTTGTTGCTACTAGGAATTAAAAACAAACGAATGGTTTGTTGCGTTTAATTACCGAGTTTTGGCTCATTGAGGTAGGAGATTTTATTTTGAAATTAACTGTTTTAATTTATGAATGCCATGGAAGTTTAGGATTTAATTTATTAGAAATTCTGATTAGGAATATTGTTTTTGATTATCAGAACTTGTGAATATTAGAGCTGTTGTTTATTGTTCTGTGTAGTTTTTTTCTGATTTGTTACTTTTTTTTACTTGTTCTGATTAGTAATTTAGTATTATTGGAACTTCAAATTATTACTTGTAATTTAGTAATTTAGCATTAATGGATATGAAACTTCAATGGAAACTGGTGTTTGCTTCTTTTGATGAATTACAATAGCTTAACTTTTTTAGATTTATCTTTTGGTGGGAGTACATTTGATTACTTTTGTTGAAGATTCTTTGTATCTCTCATGAATTGAAAACATTGGGAGAAAAGTGTTAGTTCTGTTATATATTGAAGTTTTATATGAGAGAAAAATTAAAAAGAAAAGGAAGAAGGATTAGTTGATGCAATGAATAATGATCATGTAGTGTGAACAGGAATCAAAGTGTTTTAATTATAATTGATATGAATCAATTCTATTTTTATGAAATTGGGTGCTTCTTCCAAGCTTGATTCAGAAATTCCTTTTGAATATGCAGAATGTTCCTTACTTGGGATGCAGTGCCTTGTATACTTGTAAGTTCATTGACTGTTAGTCATTATATTATATTGAGCTACTTTTTTTTATTGCATTTCAAATCATGATTGTATTGAATTCTGTGGTGGTTGCAGCCTAGTAGTTATTGGATGGATTTTAGTTTCATGTACCTTCATACTTTGTGCTGGATTTCTATTTCTTCATGCATGCAGTTCGGTTTCAATACTTGACACTATATCTAAACTCATATTTGCAATACAATGTATTGGTTCCCTTTCTGAATACTAAGTTCTTAATTACTTCTTAGAGTGAGTCTGCATTATTTAAGATTTTCCTGTTCTTGTATGGCACTTCAATTTATTTAAGATTTTCTTAGACAATTTATATTATTATTTTTTTATTTAAGATTTTCAGGTGTGTGGCACTTATCAGAACTTCTCCATGAGAAATGAGAAAGGAGCTATATGAACATAATGAAATTTGTAATTTGTAGTTTATATTTTGGAGATTTATAATTCCTTATTTTTCTTGTCCTATGTATCTATCTAGTTCATTAGGGTTCTTTAATGTGTCTTGTTAGTTTGTACTTTAAAGTTTATATGTTGAAGATTTATAAAACAATCTTAGTTAATGAAAGATATTTGAACTATCTATGTTATTATATATTATATAAATGTTGACTTGTTGAGTAAATTAGTTAATATATTTTTAATTAAAAAATAATATAATCTGATAAATTATGTGTGTAATTTGTATTAAAAAAATTATTACAAAATAAATACTGTTTTGTAACTAAAGAAAAAAAATGTTACAAAATCAAGTTACATTTTGTAACAAAATTTTTTGATAGGAAAAAATAGATTGTCACGAAAAATACCTTGAAGATCAAAATTTGTTACCACTTTTATAACGGCTTCTGGTTTTTTGTATCAGAAAAAATTGTTACAAAACATCATATTGAATTGTAACAGTTCTATTTTTCATTACAAAAATTTTTTGTAACGGGACTTACTGCAATGGCCCTTTTTTTGTTACAAAAAAATTTTGTTTCAAAATTTCGACGTTTTGTAACAATTTTTTTTGTTACAAATACGCCTTTTTCTTGTAGTGTGGTGTTCATCTCGACATTCAAAGTGTTCTTGCATGTTTTCTTTTGTTTGATCTTAAATTTTTATGTATTGTGTCATTTTGTTGTTTTTCTCTTTATTTATTAATCCAAAAAAAATAAAAAAATATTTTTTCCTTATTTTTCTCATAATTTTCGAAATTTTGAGTTGACTTGGTCAAAAATTTTTAAAATTTAGTTGTTTCTTGTTAGTCAAGTCAAAATTTCAATTTAAAAAATTTTTTATCTTTTCAAATCTTTTTCAAAAATCAAATCTTTTTCATTTTTTTTCTTAATATTTTTGAATTTCTTAAATAAATTTTCAAAATCGTTTTCTTATTTTTATTTCATATTTTTGAAAACTTTACTAACAATTAATGTTTTGATTCAAAAATTTCAAGTTTGTTACTTTCTTGTTAAGAAAGGTTCAATCTTTAAATTCTAGAATCATATCTTTTAGTTTTTTGTTAGTCAAGTCATCAACTTTAATTTTAAAAATCAAATCTTTTTAATTTCTTTTTCAATTCTTTTTCAAAATAAATTTCAATCTTATCTTTTTAAAATTTTAATTTCAAAATCTTTTTCTAACTTCTTATCTTTTCAAAATTTATTTTCAAATCTTTTTCAACTAACTACTTGCCTTGCTTGTTTTAATTTTAAAAAAAAGTTTACTATTTTTTATCTTTTTCAAAACCACCTAACTACTTTTCTCTCTCATTAATTTCGAAAACTAACTAACAAATTTTTCAAAAAACTTTTTAATTAATTAATTTATTTAATTTTCAATTTGCTTTTATTTCTTTTCTTAAATTTCGAATTCTAACTTATAATTAAAATAAAAACAAAAACATTTTTCTTTTCTTTTAATTAATATTCGAATACTCGCTCTCTCTCATCTCTTTCTATTTATTTTATTTATTTACTAACACTTCTCTTCTACTCATCTTATAATTCGAATACTCTTTCTCTCTCTCTCTCTCTCTCTCTCTCTATTTCTCTCTCTCTCTCTTTCTCTCTCTGTGTGTGTGTGTGTTCGAATTTCTTCTTCTTCCTTCTTTATTCTATTCTTCTTTTCTTCTGACACATAAAGAAATCTCTATACTGTGACATAGAGGATTCCTCTTCTTTTCTATTCTCTTCTTTTTCATATGAGCAAGAACAGGGATAAAGACATTCTTGTTGAAGCTGATACTAAACCTAAAAAGACTCTGAAGAGGAAGCTAAGAGAAGCTAAAGCACAACACTCTGGAGAGGATCTAACAGAGAATTTTGAAAAAGAAGCAGACATGGCAGCCGAACCCAACAACAATGTTAGAGATGCAAGGAAGATGCTTAGTGACTTTACTGCACCAACTTCCAACTTCTATAGAAGAAGCATCTCAATTTCTGCCATTGGAGCAAACAACTTTGAGCTTAAGCCTCAATTAGTTTCTCTAATGCAGCAGAATTGCAAGTTTCATGGACTTCCATTGGAAGATCCTCATCAGTTCTTAGCTGAATTCTTACAAATCTGTGACACTGTTAAGACCAATGGGGTTGATCCCGAGGTCTACAGACTTATGATTTTTCCCTTTGATGTAAGAGACAGAGCTAGGATATGGTTAGACTCACGACCTAGAGAAAGCCTGAACTCTTAGAAAAAGTTAGTCAATACTTTCTTGGCCAAATTTTTTCACCTCAGAAGATGAGTAAGCTTAGAGTGGAAGTCCAAACCTTCAGACAGAAGGAAGATGAATCCCTCTATGAAGCTTGGGAAAGATACAAGCAATTAATCAGAAAGTGTCCTTCTGACATGCTTTCAGAATGGAGCATCTTATGTATATTCTATGATGGTCTGTTTGAATTGTCCAAGATGTCATTGGACCACTCTGCTGGTGGATCTCTTCATCTGAAGAAAACCCCTGCAGAAGCCCAGGAACTCATTGAGATGGTTATAAATAACCAGTTCATGTATACTTCTGAAAGAAATCCTGTGAATAATGGGATGACTCAGAAGAAAGGAGTTCTTAAGATTGACACTCTGAATGCCATATTGGCTCAGAACAAAATATTGACTCAGAAAGTCAATATGATTTCTCAGAACCTGACTGGATTACAAGCTGCATCCGGTAGTACTAAAGAAGCCTCCTCTGAAGGAGAAGCTTATGACCCTGAGAATCCTGCAATAGAAGAAGTGAATTACATGGGAGAATCCTATGGAAACACTTACAATCCTTCATGGAGGAATCATCCTAATTTCTCATGGAAGGATCAGCAGAAGCCTAATCAAGGCTTCAATAATAATAATGGTGGGAGAAATAGGTTTGGCAATAGCAAGCCTTTTCCATCATCTTCTCAGCAACAGACAGAGAATTCTAAGTAGAGCCTCTCTAACTTAGCAACCATAGTCTCTGATCTATCAAAGACCACTCTCAGTTTTATGACTAAAATAAGGTCCTCCATCAGAAATTTGGAGGCACAAGTGGGTCAGCTGAGTAAATGAGTTATTGAAACTCCTCCTAGTACTCTCCCAAGCAATACAGAAGAGAATCCAAAGAGAGAGTGTAAGGCCATCAATATATCCAAAGTGGCCGAACCTATAGAGGAGGAGGAGGCAGTGATTTCTAGTGAGGAAGACCTCAATGGACGTCCACTGACCACTAAGGAGTTCCCTAATGAGGAACCAAAGGAATCTGAGACTCATACAGAGACCATAGAGATTCCACTGAACTTACTGTTGCCATTCATGAGCTCTGATGAGTATTCTTCCTCTGAAGAGGATGAAGATATTATTGAAGAGCAAGTTGCTCGGTATCTAGGAACAATCATGAAACTGAATGCCTTGGTTCAGCAGAAATTACCTCAGAAGAAACCGGATCCCAGAAGGTTCTTAATACCTTGTACCATAGGTACCATGACCTTTGAGAAGGCTTTGTGTGACCTGGGGTCAGGTATAAACTTCATGCCACTCTCTGTAATGGAATAACTGGGGATCTTTGAGGCACAAGCTGTAAGAATCTCACTAGAGATGCCAGACAAATCAATAAAACAGGCTTATAGACTTGTAGAGGATGTCTTAGTGAAGGTTGAAGGCCTTTACATCCCTGCTGACTTCATAATCCTAGACACTGGGATGGATGAGGATGAATGCATCATCCTTGGAAGGCCCTTCCTAGCCACAGCAAGAGCTGTGATTGATGTGGACAGAGGAGAGTTAGTCCTGCAACTGAATGAGGACTACCTTGTGTTTAAGGCTCAAGGATCTTCCTCTGTAACCATGGAGAGGAAGCATGAAAAGCTTCTCTCAATACAGAGTCTAGCAGAGCTCTCACATTCAAACTCTAAGTTTGGTGTTGGGAGGCCACCATTAAGCTCTGAGTCTCTGTGAAGCTCACTAAGAGCTCGCTGTCAAGCTATTGACATTAAAGAAGCGCTTATTGGGAGGCAAACCAATGTTATTTAATTATATTTATTTTTTTATAGACATTTATTTTCCATTGCCATGTTATGTTTTCTTTAGGTTGATGATCATATGGAGTCATAAAAATAGCTACAGAATTAAAGCGGAATCAAAAATAGCATCAAAAACAGCACACCCTGTAAGACCGTAAGGATAGCAGAATGGGCGTTTAACGCCAGAAATGGCAGCATTCTGGGCGTTCAGAAAAACGCCCAGTAAAGAAGAATTCCTAGCATTTAACGCCAGCCATGGTATCTGGCTGGGCGTTAAATGCCCAAAGAGGCAGTCAAGTGGGCGTTAAACGCCAGAATGGATAGCATTTTGGGCGTTTAACACCATGATGACACAAGGGAGGTAATTTTGTTTCCAATTCGATTTTTTTTTCAATTTTTCATGTTTTAATTCATAATTTTTTGCATTAAACATATTTTAAACGTTCATCTTTCAATTTCTATTTTCAAATATTAATAATCTTTCCAATTCTTTTTTCAATTATTTTCAATTCCTTCCAAAACATTTTCAAAACGTACATATCTTTTCAAATTCTTTTCAACTCTTTTTAATTTTTCTTGTATACAGTAATAAGTTTTCAAAATTAATTGCATCATTTTTCTTCTACTCCCTTCTATCTTAGTTTGCTCGAGGACAAGCAAAACCTTTTAAGTTTGGTATGAAAAAAAGCTTTGCTTTTTGTTTTTCCATAACCATTAATGGCACCTAAGACTGGAGAAACCTCTAGAAAGAGGAAAGAGAAGGCAGTTGCTTCCACCTCCGAGTCATGGGAGATGGAGAGATTCATCTCAAAAGCCCATCACTAGAAAGAGGATGGAGCAAATAAGAGAGCCCACTCATGGACCTCAACAAGAGTATGAGGAAGTCCCTCATCAAGAAATTCCTGAGATGCCTCAAGGGATGCATTTCCCTCCACACAACTATTGGGAGCAACTCAACACCTCTTTAGGAGAATTGAGTTCCAACATGGAGCAACTAAGAGTGGAGCACCAAGAGCACTCCATCATCCTCCATGAAATCAGAGAGGAGCAACAAAGGCAAGGAAGATACATAGAGGAGCTCAAGAACTCCATTGGTTCTTCAAGAGGAAGAAGAAGCCACCATCACTAAGGTGGACCCGTTCTTTAATCTCCTTGTTTATTTTCTTTTCTGTTTTTGGTTTTTATGCTTTATGTTTTGACTATGTTTGTGTCTTCATTACATGATCATTAGTGTTTAATGTCTATGTCTTAAAGCTATGAATGTTCCATGAATCTTTCACCTTTCTTAAATAAAAAAATATTTTCTGAAAAAGAAAAAAGAAGTACATGAATTTCGAATTCTATCTTGAAAATAGTTTAATTATTTTGATGTGGTGGCAATACTTTTTGTTTTCTGAATGAATGCTTGAACAATGCATATTTTTTATAGTGAAGTTTATGAATGTTAAAATTGTTGGCTCTTGAAAGAATAATGAAAAAAGAGAAATGTTATTGATAATCTGAAAAATCATAAAATTGATTCTTGAAGCAAGAAAAAGCAGTGAAAAACACAAAGCTTGCGGAAAAAAAATGGCGAAAAATAAAGAAAAAGAAAGAAAAAGAAAAAGCAAGCAGAAAAAGCCAATAGCTCTTTAAACCAAAAGGCAAGAGCAAAAAGCTAATAACCCTTTAAACTAAAAGGCAAGGGTAAAAAGGATCCAAGGCTTTGAGCATTAATGGATAGGAGGGCCCAAAAGGAATAAAATCCTGGCCTAAGTGGCTAAATCAAGTTGTCCCTAACCATGTGCTTGTGTCATGAAGGTCCAAGTGAAAAGCTTGAGACTAAGTGGTTAAAGTCGTGATCTAAAGCAAAAAGAGTGTGTTTAAGAACTCTGGGCACCTCTAACTGGGGACTCTAGCAAAGCTGAGTCACAATCTGAAAAGGTTCACCCAGTTATGTGTCCGTGGCATTTATGTATCCGGTGGTAATACTGGAAAACAAAATGCTTAGGGTCACGGCCAAGACTCATAAAGTAGCTGTGTTCAAGAATCAACATACTAAACTAGGAGAATCAATAACACTATCTGAATTTTGAGTTCCTATGGATGCCAATCATTCTGAACTTCAAAGGATAAAGTGAGATGCCAAAACTGTTCAGAAGCAAAAAGCTACTAGTCCCGCTCATCTAATTAGAACTAAGCTTCATTGATATTTTGAAATTTATTGTATTTTCTCTTCTTTTTATCCTATTTTGTTTTTAGTTGCTTGGGGACAAGCAATAATTTAAGTTTGGCATTGTGATGAGCGGATAATTTATATGCTTTTTGGCATTGTTTTTAGATAGTTTTTAGCATGTTTTAGTTACTTTTTATTATATTTTTATTAGTTTTTATGCAAAAATCACATTTCTGGACTTTACTATGAGTTTGTGTATTTTTCTATAATTTCAGGTATTTTCTGACTGAAATTGAGGGACTTGAGCAAAAGTCTGATTCAGAGGCTGAGAAAGGACTCCAGATGCTGTTGGATTCTGACCCTCCTGCACTCAAAGTAAATTTTCTGGAGCTACAGAAGCCCAATTGATGCGATCTCAATTGCGTTGGAAAGTAGACATCTTGGGCTTTCCAGCAATATATAATAGTCCATACTTTTCACGAGATTTAATGGCCTAAACTGGCGTTCAACGCCAGTCAGAGAACCTTTTCTGGCGTAAAACGCTGGAACTAGCACCAGAACTGGAGTTAAACGCCCAAACTGGCATCCAAGCTGGCATTTAACTCCAGAAAAGGCCTATGTACGTGTAAAGCTCAATACTCAGCCCAAGCACACACCAAGTGGGCCCCAGAAGTGGATTTCTGCACTATCTGCACTTTAGTTACTCAATTTTTGTAATCCTTAGTAACTAGTTTAGTATAAATACTAGTCTTTCCTACTATATTGGGATCTTTTTGGACTTAAAGCTTATGCCATTTTCACATTTGGAGGCTGGCCACACGGCCATGCCTAGGCTATTTTCTCTTATGTATTTTCCAACGGTGGAGTTTCTACACCTCATAGATTAAGGTACGGAGCTCTGCTGTTCTTCATGAATTAATGCAAGTACTATTGTTTCTCTTTCAATTCACGCTTACTTCTTCTCCAAGATATACTCTCGTACTTAATTCAGTTAAGTCAGAATGAAGGGGTGACCCGTGACAATCACCCACTATCTTCGTTACTCGCTTAGCCAAGATTCGCATGCCTGACAACTACAAGCGGTTTACATGATGTTCAACGTAGTCATTGGACGACAGCCGGAGTATAGTCTCTTGGGTCTCTGATCCACGGATTTGACTTGCCTCTCCTGACAACAGAGCATTCTAATCCGTGAGATTAGAACCTTCATGGTAGAGGCTAGAACCAATTGGCAGCATTCCTGAGATCTGGAAAGTCTAAACCTTGTCTGTGGTATTCTGAGTAGGATCTGGGACGGGATGACTGTGACGAGCTTCAAACTCATGAATGTTGGGTGCAGTGACAGTGTGCAAAAGGATAGAGAGATCCTATTCCGACACAAGTGAGAACTGACAGATGATTAGCCGTGCGGTAGCTGTGCCTGGTATTTTTCATCCGAGACGAGAAATTCGACAGTTGATTAGCCGTACAGAAACCGTACCTGGACCATTTTTACTGAGAGGACGGATGGTAGCCATTGACAACGGTGATCCACCAACATACAGCTTGCCATGGAAGGGAGCACGCATGATTGGATGAAGACAATAGGAAAGCAGAGGTTCAGAAGCAACAAAGCATCTCCAAACGCTTATCTGATATTCCCACCAATGAATTACATAAGTATCTTTATTTTAATTTACGTTTTATTTATCTTTCAATTATCAAAACTTATAACCAATTGAATCCGCCTAACTAAGATTTACAGAATGACCATAGCTTGCTTCAAGCCGGCAATCTCCGTGGGATCGACCCTTACTCGCGTAAGGTTTATTACTTGAACGACCCAGTGCACTTGCTGGTTAGTTGTACGGAGTTGCAAAGGTGTGATTGCAATTTCGTGCACCACCTATTAAGTACATCCTCCACAATTTTCGTAACCTGATAACGCTCACCAACTTGATTAGCACGTAATCGAGCCAATGAGTCATCAGCATTTCGGCCACGATGAATTATTTGAGGATTCTCCCTGGCCCTAAGAGCATCATTTTCATTTTGAAACAAAATTTCAATATCCTCCTGGTTTCCTCTCATATCTTACCGTTCACCTTCATCATAGTCAACAATTCGAACAATCCGCTCTACTTGCCTTGCGAGATGTTCAAACTTCGTCTCGTGATCTGCCATCATAGGATTCAGGATTGTGGTCATTTGTTGGGTTAACAAATTAACCAAATCATGATGACTTTCTTCTACATGTTGTCGAAATACTGCCATTGAATTGAAAGCATTCGATGTAGAACCCACATTATAATCTCGAGAATACTCGGGATATTACTGTGGCATTTGAACACTATTCATCCCAACTGTGCCTCCAAATCTAATCAGAGAGGAAAAACCACTTACTGGTGGTGTATAACCTGGAGGAAGGCCGTAAGAAGGCCAACCAGCGGTTACTTGGGGTTGTGTCGGTATTATGTTACCACGTGGGTGTGTATTATACCCACTATTCCCAGTCTGGACACTGGTAACCACCACACTTTCACTTACAATAATCCCCTCCGAACGTGAAGTAACGTTCGAGGGTTGTGCAACTACTGGTGCATTATCATTTATAGATGAACCACCATTAATATTAGAAACCTCATCCGCCATATGTAGAATCCTTTCACTTAATTGCATACACTATGGCCACATAAAATCATTTGACACACTTAACTTCTCAAATTGTCCCATTGGGATCCGTGACAATTTGTTTTGTCAATTTTTAGCAAATCGAATGTGGTTCGATATCTAATGGTCTGGAAGCAAAACCTACTCCTCTTTGTGAGTACCAGTTTTCTTAAAGTACATCAAAGGACTTTTCGATTTGAACAAAACTTAAGAAAATCTAAAGATGGACAAAAGACTTTGAAAATAAATTGACTAAATTTGAAATGAATTGCATTGAATTAAAATAAAACAGTAAAATGCCTTTGATCAGATCAAAGGACTTTTAAAATTAAAAATAAAGTACTTGAAATGTAAAATTGAACAAAGAAATTAAATGTTGCTTGAAAAATAAAATGGCAAGAACAGTAAAATTTGCATAAAATGTAAATAAAAATGTAAAAACAGTGGAAGGAACCCTACAAAAAAGTAACTCGAACGCAGACTCAATAAGTCGCTAGGATATAAGCGTGCTTGAGTATTTTCTGAAACAAAGTTCCAACCCCTGTTCCTTTGAGTCTTCTCCTATTTATAAAAATCTTCCACCAATTAGATTGAAATGTAACCTCTATGTTCATTAATCCATCAGTAACCATTCCCGCTCCTTTTGCTTGACAAAAGTAACCATTAAGAACAACCTTTGAAACTTGGATCTTTCGACTTCACATTTTGAACATCTTGCTGACCAAACGTGGGAGTTCTAACTCTTGCTCCATATTTCCTACTATAAACTTCCTCGATGCAGACCTTTCCTTTTAGGAGACATGCTTGCTAAATCTCAAATCCAACCCCTCTTCGAAATTAATTATTTTCGACTAACACAATGGGATGTCATCTTAACAACTAATGTGACTCTATAGTCTATACCATGTTCAATAAGAATTTGTTTTAAAATGTCCGGATCCTTCTTTGCCATATGCATTCTAAAATTTTAAATTAGAGCCATTTCATTGAATTTAAAAGAACTAAAACTTTTAAATTATATTTAATTTAAACATAGTTTATCAATGTAAAATAAATTTTTATTTTTTTTAAAAGAAAATTTTGTTTAGTTATTCATTTCTTTGAATTTAATTATTTTTGTTTTTTTCAAAATCAAATAAATTAAATTGATAAATTAAAATCAAGACCTTTTGGATTTTAAATTTGAGAAAAGTTTAATAAGATTTGTGAATATTTAAAAAGAAAAGTTATTAGACAAATTTAACCTAATTATTTAAATAATTTGGTCGAATCAATAGCACCGTAACATTACAACACATCATGCAAAACAAAAAGACAAAAAAAAGGGAAAAAAAAACCTTACATAACATTTTTTTTCTTTTTCTACCACAATTCGTTGCAAACCATAATAACTTATTGTGGTGAGGATGTCACACTTTATATTTTGACCTTAATACTTAGTACTGACCTACATACTTGATGAGACTAATATGAATTTCAATTCTTAGGATGTATAGTGTACAATGTTTGGAGAAAAGTAAGAACCAACGCAGACAGAGCAGCAAAAAAGGTAACGTAAGACCATGGGGTGAAGTAAGTGCTGCGTAATTGAGCCAACCAAGACTTCCCTTTGTTTCTGTAATGCTCATCGATTTGACGCCTGACTATATCATATTTATTGTTATAGCTATAGTCGTTGAGATGTTTGTGTGGCAATACATGGCCTAGTTCATTGAAGAGTTTGGCCATGTCTTCATCGCTTCCAAGCAAATTTTGGAGGACACCAGCTGCTCTGAGATCTTTCACATCCTCGGCGTCATCAATCAAGGAATCCATCAAAGAAAAGTAGGAGCAAAATTCGAAGTCGTGATAAAAGTCCGAGAAAAGGACAAATAGGTCCCTGACTTTTTGTTTTGTGAACATTTTTGTCTCTGACCATTGAAAAATACTTTTAAGTCCCTGACCTTCACAAAATTTGGACGGATCAGTCTCTCCGTCCATATGCCTCCGTCAGAGACTGATCCGTCCAAATTTTGTAAAAGTCAGGGACTTAAAAGTATTTTTCAATAGTCAGGGACGAAAATGTCCGCGGGACAAAAGGTCAGGGACCTATTTGTCCTTTTCTCTAAAAGTCCGGACACATTTCATATGCAATCAAGTTGTGATAGAGATAAGGTGTGAGGTCATTAATCCCTGGAAGCATCAAATGTCTGCTAAACAAGTTGGAGGTGAAAGAAATGTTAAGCCATTTCCATTGATCATTTTGGCTTACTTTCACTTGAATACCCGCTTTTTTAAGATCCCTATGTTCTTATATCTATGCCAATAATCTGCTTCTGGAAAGAGAGATCGAAATGCCTTCTTTATATTAAAGAATGGTCGAAATACCGTTTCTATTGATGAAATAATGATAGTAGGGAGCATACGTACGCAAATTCGAGGACACCACGGGAAATGTACCTCTTTTTGGGATCGACTACCTTCATAAGTGTAATATGAGAGAATATAGTCCGTGTAATATGAGAGAATATAGTCCAGTAGATGAGTTGGTACGTTATCCTCGTCATATCTTTGAGAAAAGGTGACTAAATCTTGTTTCTTCTTTGGTAGGCACATGGATAGAAAACGGAACAGTATCCTGTTCAACTGAAATCGGGAACCACCGGTAAGTAAGTTCAACAATTTTGCTGGAAGTTGGTTTTCCAACAAGATAATCTCTCTCCATATACACCACAACTGATCAAACTTGAGCATCAACGGTCTTGAATCTCGATCATCAATTTTGCACATAAAATAGAGCAAAGCACATCCATCCACAACCAACATCTGTACTAGCTCCTCATTGTTGTACCCTTCAGTCACGTCCTTACTGAACAGATTCCTCAATTCTTGAAGGTGTTGTGTTACAGTTCCATACAGAAACACTTTTGCATCTTCAGTGTCTTTTCTACCTGATGTACGGGCGAATTGCTCAATATAACGGAAAGCCCAAAGGTATTTGAATTGTTGTCCCAGCTGGAGATCACCATTTTGCTCACGGTGATGGATGGGACCAAGTGAGATCATTCTGGGTGAACAGTACCTAGAAAAGTTGGATTTTTCACGCAAAAAAGCAGGAACCTTTTGGATCTTGGACCTGTGACTTGGACGTTGAATCTTTATTTCCAATGTTGGCAGCTGAACCCCTAACAGTCGGGTAGCCTGTGACATCTCTTCCAATATTCCCTTTGGTTCCACTACGGAAATCTCGATACCATTCTCAACATTTCTGCCATCTGCATCCATTATTCAATGGTTATTAGCTTCTTCTGAGTGCGACAGACCAAAATTGATCAATCTACAATATCGATTCCTGCAGAGGCAATGGCCAATTTAATCATTAAAATTTATTTGACCAGTTAATTTGGTCCTTGACTTCTTTAAAAGAATCTACTAATAATTAAATTTCTAACTTCTAAAAGCATTACTCTTATTAGTCTATGCTTAATGCTTAGCTTCTATATTACAATCATTAGTGTAATGCTGATGTCATTTGTTAAATGTCACTTGTAATAATTAATTGACATGAACATTTTTTATTATGATCAATAAAATATTCAAAATTAGTTCATTTGACTTAATTAATCTCTATCAATTTTTATTTAATTAAATATAATTTATTATTTTTTAAAATTATATTTATTAGAGATATAACTATTCATATTATTTTTTTATCTTTAGTAAATCTAAAAAATAAAAAAAATTAACATAAAGTAAAAAAAAAGACTTATACAAAAATCAAATAAATAAAAAATAAGTTCTTATTAACTAGTTATAATTTAATAATTATATTAAGTGTACACTAAAATTCACTATGAGTAAAGTATCGTTTTTGTCCTCAACGTTTGGGGTAAGTTCTATTGTGTCCCTAACGTTTAAATCGTCCTATTTGTATCTTTAACGTTTATAAAAGTGATTCAATATTATCCTACTATTAATTATACTAACAAATCAGATTATATTTTTCAATTATTCTCACTTGGATGTATTCATTCTTAATTAGGTCTCACTTGGATGTGTTCGATTTTAATATTATACCCACTATTTGTATTTAGATTCAATTATGTCCCTAGAAAAGTAAATTATATAAATGTTGTAGGAATTAGTTTCAACATTTGATGAGCTATTTTTCGGAGTAGATCATCGATTCTATCCCAGACATTTGTATTCTAACTTCAAGAAGAGATTTTTAAAACTCAAACTAAAACGCTCATGATGTGTAATTGACGGCAAGATAACATTGAATCATTTTTACAAACGTTAGGGATACAAATAGAACGATTTAAACGTTAGGAACACAAATAGAATTTACCCCAAACGTTGGGGATAAAAATGATACTTTACTCATTCACTATTAAAATTAATTATTAGTATAAAATATATTGTTAAATTAGAATTAATTTTAATAAGATAATATGATGATAAATATTATTATTGGGTTAAAGGCCCAAAAGTGTGCTGATCGGTTTAAGAGTATTGTAGACCCAATACATTAATCTTAACACACATAATGGAGAATAAAAAAGATACTTCACAAGTCTCAAAGCTAAATCTTAGCCCAATGAAAAATAATGACCAAAAATCCGATTCACCATGCCAAGAGAGAAGGTTCTGAAAGTTAATGGTTTGAACAACGAAGAAAAAAAAAACAACGAAGAAAAAAGCAAATGGGACATTTGACAATATTATAGAGAGTAACAAGGATACAAGGACAACAACATTGCACTAAGGGTATCAAAAGATCAAATTTCAGAAGTTGATAGAGTAAAAACAAAATGTATGAACAACAAAAGTTAGTGGAGTAGCTACAAAGACGGTAAAAGTGGTGAAATAAAATAAAAAAGTAATGCATGCCCAAAAAAAAAAAATAGCTACAACGGACAGAATTAGCAAGAAAAATAAAAAGATTGTGAACCAATTTAATGAAGCAAGCTTCTTACTATATAGCGGACTCTTAACAATATTTGAAGATAAAGAAAATAAAGTAAAAAATTCAGAGCATTATCTCATACATGTAGAATTATTATTTTTTTATCTTTGTGCTTCATTTTAGATTTTATTGTTATGGCTATCTGATATTTATCATTCTATAATTGAGAAAAAGATAAATTATGGTGAGGTAAAAAATGAAAAAGACATGAGAAAAAAGAGGCAAGAGAGATACATTAAAAAGCTAAAAATTTTGTGTATTTAGTTATTGTTAAACTAGGATTAGTTCTTCTTGTCAAGTTGGGATAGCACTTGGTAATCATTGAACCAGTTGGGTTTCTCTTGTCAAGTTAGGATAGCACTTTGTGGTTACTAGTCTTAGGTTAAAAACTTAGTGATTGATACTAGATGAATTAGGTTATAATTCATTAGTATTGGTGTATGTAATCAATTTGATAATAGTAAAAATTTTACCATGATTGTGGTAGAGATTGAATGTAAATTTTATTGCACAAGAGAAAAACCAAATCAGAATACATGCTTGTCTGATTCTTTCCTTTCCTACTCTATTCTGTTCTGATTTTAGAGATAAAACGAAAAAAATCTCCTGTTGTTGATCGGAAAAATACTTTCGATGAAGGTGAATTGTTCGAATTGATAAAGCGGACGAAAGCATAAGCAGTTTTCGAAAAGACACACGTGTAAGCATTAGATGAAGGATTTTTAACACGATTCGACTTTAAGGCCTTTCAATAAGTCGAGCAAGTCAAATCGAATAAGGTATTCGAGTCAGGTAATCGAGATAAGTTATTCGAATAAGTGATTCGAATAATTATGGAAGTGGAGAAGTTAGTGGCTTCTATCACACGAGAAGATCATGGAAAATGTTTAGGCGGGAACGGTTACCAAGGAGAAAGTATTTCAAAGTTGTAAATTTGTAATTAATTGTAATTAATTGTCGGTTACCAAAAGTAGATTATAAATACTAGGAAGTCTTAGGGAATTGGGGTTGGAACTTTTACTCAGAAAACATTCAAGCACACTCACATCCTAGGGACTTACTGAGTCTGCAATCAAGTAACTTTTCTATAGGGTTCCTTCCATCTTTTCATTCTTTTAATTTATCTTTCTGTAAACTTTACATTTCAAGTAAATTTATCCTTCAAGCATCTCTTTAATTTTCTTTACTCAATTTACATTTCTGCACTTTTAATTTTCAAGTCAAAAGTCCTTTGACCCAGTCGAAGGCATCTTTATTGCTTTCTTTTATTTTTCAATGCAAACTTTTTTATTTTCATTTTTCTTTCGAAAAACTTTATTTCTCTTATTTCTTTTCAATTTATAAAGTTAAATTTATTCTAATTTATAAACCCACTCTAATCAAAGACACTTTGATGCACTTCTAGAAAACTAGTACCTGCAAAGAGGAGTAGGTTTCGCTCCCAGACCATTAGATATCGATCACCATCGATTTGCTAAAAATCGACAAAACAAATTGGCACGCCCAGTGGAAAAGTTTTTAAAAATCGACGTGTGTCAAATAAGTATTTTGTGGTGTTATCCAGTGTATGCGATTACGAAGTGAAAAGATCATTCACATGGCTGATGAAATGTCAAATGTGAATGGTGGTTCGTCCACCAATGATAGCATACCAGTGTCTATGCAGCAAGCAGATATGAATTCACGCTCGGAAGCTGCAATCGGGATTGAAAGTATAGCAGTCACGACTGTTTAAACTGGAAACATGGGACGTAATACTCATCCACGTGCCACCTTGCCACCATATCAGCCTCCACTAACCGCTGGTTGGCCTCCGTATGGTCTTCCTCCTGGTTATACCCCTCCAATAGGTGGTTTTGTTCCGCCTATTCGTTTTGGGAATACAAGTGGAGTGAATAACACTCAAAATCCACAACAACATTCTGAGTATTCTCGTGATTATAATGTGGGTTCTACTTCAAATGCTGCTAATTTAATGGCAGTATATCGACAGCAAGTGGAGGAAAGTCATCATGATTTAGTCAATTTATTGACTCAACAAATGACCACAATTCTGAACCCTATAATGGCTGATCACGAATCGAAATTCGAACGTCTTGTCAGACAAGTCGAACGGATTGCTTGAATTGTAGATTATGATGAAGGTGAAGGGCATAATGTCAGAGGAAACAATGAAGGATTCGGAAATGAATTTCAAAATGAAAATAATGTAAAGATATCCAATAATATCATGACACATGTAAGCATCTTAAAAAATATATTTTTAATGCCTTTATCGAAGTGGTCTCCAAAATCTTAACGAGTATAATTTTACAACATTACTTAACAACCACTACTAGAAAATGGATTAATACAGACAGATTTACAGACAGATTTAGTCTTTATTACAGACGGATTTTTTGTTACCGACGGATTTTGTCCCTCTGTAAAAGCCCCGTCGGAAATTATTTACCGACGGATTTTTTTCCATCGGAAAATTACCGACGAATTTTTACCAATTACCGACGGATTTTCCCTCTGTAAATTCTGCATCCATTTTCCGAAGGCGACGAACTTTCCGACGGATTTTCCGTCTGTAATTACAGACGAATTTTCAGACAGATTTTTCGTCTGTAATTACAGATGGATTTTCAGACGGATTTTCTGTCTGTAATTACAGACGGATTTTCCGACAGATTTTCCGTCTGTAATTTGAACTTTAGAAAATTATCTTGCATTCTGATTACAGACAGAAAATCTGTCTGTAAATCCGTCAGTAAGATAAAATAGAATTTTTTTTTCTAATTACAAAATAAACTTATTTTCATACAAAATAAATATAAATTTAATACAAATTTTTATCTAATTTGTATTCGAATATTTATAATATTTCAAAAAATAAACAAATTCATCGTATTATCAAACTAAAAGAAAAGTACTATAAACAAGCAAGTCAATATAATTCAAAACATAAACAAAATGTATTGATCATCAATTATAATTCCTAGTATATTGTTCAACCATACTAAAACTATCAGCTATAGTCTTCAGTGTCATCTTCATCCTCATCATCATCATAGTCCTCATCCAAAGACATTGAGGGTGGCGGCGGTAGCGGTGGTAGTGGAACTGCACTAGAACTACTTGACGCTTTAACCTTCTCATAATAGCTAACATAAGCCTCATTTCATCTCTTCTATTTAAGCTTTTCCTTCTTGGCCTTTTCAATTACCCATTCCAACTTTTATAACTTCTTGGGAAAGATTGTTTGGGTGCAGATGGTGTTTTGCATGTGAGCTTTGGCTGCTTTGTATCCTTTGATTTTCTCATCAATCAATTCTATTATGCATGAAAAAGTTGTTTAATTATTTCTAGGAATATATTCTAGCAGATTTTGCCAAAAAGAACTGCATAATATAGAAAGCTGAATAAAGAAACAACTCTTGTAACATTTATATTTATTTCTGCTTGGAAATAAGATGTGATATAGCAAAGTAGATATTAAATTAAATCAGAAACAGTAAAGAGTTGTGTTTTCTTGTCCTTCCTGTTGTGAAGAATAAATCAGAGGCTGGTTCCATCACCTAATTGGTAGAGTCCACCATTTTAAAACTTCTGTCCAACTTTCTAATCAGAAAGCTATTATTCAATTGCATAAATCATATATATTATATTATATTGTGGCTATATATATTTCCAAGAATCCTAATTGAGACTACAGAACACATAAATTCAAATGCCTGATTACCTCCAAATCCTGGAATGATTCCAAGTGTCAGCTCTGGCAGTCCCAGTTGACTTCCTGGAGCAGCAATGCGGGAGTGGCATCCCTACAACATATCAAGATGTCACACTTCACACAATAATTAAGACGCATCGACAATAATGCCTATCTAAATGCAAACAGCATGCTTCTCATTCTCAAGTCCAATGACTAACCAGGCCAAGCTCTCAGCCACCTCCAAGAGCGAGCCCTTGTACTGCCGCAACAACAGGCTTCTTCGAATCTACGGTGATCAAGAACGCTAATTAATAATATTGCAATGATCACACTTGCATAAAATAAAAATTGAAGCAGTTTCTACTTTCAGGTAGGCATAAAGATAAGTTACAACCTTCAATTAAGTTGACCAACAGTTCCACAGAGACATAAGGAAGAATTGAAGCATCACCTATTAATAAAGAAAGAAGAAAACTCACCAGTTCCACAGAAGACATAATAAAGAATTGAACCTTCTGCATAACACTGATGTTAAACCCACCAGAAAATCTTCCACCTTTGCCTGATCATAACATGAACAAAAAATCAAAACACTTTGCAAATGTCTTAGTTATTACAATCAAATGATCACACTGCTGTATGAAGCAAAGCAACTACCAAGAACAAATCTCTAATAATAAATTAAAAAAAATAGAATCAGTCAAAACTACAGCTTTGATATCATTCCTTTTAGCTACCTCCTGAAATCTCTCTTTCAACCCCATAATGACTGATTGAAACAGAACATAAACAAAATGCCTATATATGAACACATTTACACTTTTTTGCCGTTGAGCAAGATGAAGACCATCATAATATGTTCCTTATTATCACAATGTGCATATATAATATACAAGTAACTTCCCTAGTATTAACGTGTAGGAAATAATGGTTAGATTCAAACATGACCATTGATGGCATATTCGTAGTTAATCAAGCATTAAATCACTACAATGACAATACCTGTTCAGTTGCTCTTTCCTGCAGATATCAAAATCATGTTAAGGGCTGACTATGATGCTCAACACTAACCTGAAAATCGGAAACTAAAAGGCCTTTATCACAGGTTGAAGCTTATCAAATCCATTTATGTTTTCCTTCACCAAATTTCAAAAAAATGAACCAACAAAAAGTAGAATAAAAATTTGAACGGTGATAAAATGAACCAATAAAAAGTAGAATAAAAAAATGAACCAATAAAAAGTAATTGCTGTCCATGACTTAATTGGAATGCTGCCACACTTCTGCACCTCAATGAAAAATTCTTTAGTATTTTATGACATTCCATAATCATAAGAAAATAAAAAGAAACAAGATTTATTACCACATATAATTTTGGCGCGAAGTTTAGCATCCAATAAGATGTTGCTGGCTTTTATATCTCTTTGAATTATCCTAGTTTTTGAATTCTCATGCAGGTAAACCAATCCTTCAGCTGTCCCAATGATAATGTCATATCTCTTCTCCCAGTTTAGTTCTCTTCCCTTGACTCTATCTAAAACAAGAGATTGGGTAATATTAGCCTTTCATCAGGTACAAAATAAGTTTCTCACAACATTAGAAGAGTAACACCAATTCATCATGATATGCAATAATTGAGACAGATGGTTCAAGAAATGAGCATTGTGAGAGGCTTTTGAGGGAACAGATGGTTCAAGAAAGAGCAGTGGAGGTTGCAAGGGGCAATTTAGAGCAATACTATAGGATGATTAACCAAAACTATGGGGACTTTATGAAGCGTTACCTGCAGTAACACAGGATACTGATTTTAACCAATTCATCCATTGCTGGGACTTTCATCAAGCAGCTGCAAGGCAAGAAGACTATTGAATTAGAATATGTTACAGCTATATTGCTTATGATTGAATTCATTATAATTTTTACTATTTATTAATTAATCAAATAAAAGCAAGTTTGAATCAATTAACAGTGCATTGAACATGTATGGTATTAAAGTGATCATACACTAAAATGGGAAGGGATGGGTCCCAACCTAACCAATGTGTGTGAGATAGATTCCAAAACATTTAATCTTTTTAGTTGAAAACTATAAGCTAGTTTCACACTTGAACTACTGCTATGATTGACAATTAATGAGATAAGAATAATGAAATAGAATCAAATGGAATATTTGGGATAAATAATCAGCATCACAATAAGGTTGTGGAAACCATCTCTCTTAGATAGATCTTGTTAAAAGTGCAACTAATTTCCCACCATTCAATTAGTTCTTGTTAAAATCTAAGTATAACAATAAACTATTCATAGAAATAAATGATCATAAAACTTCTTTTCTTCTCCAATAGGAGTGAATCACAGAAATTCTCTTAAAACTGAAACTGAAGGGATCCAGTAAAAACAAGGACTTCAAGTAGATAACCTCTAAGAAATGTTTGTGTTAATGAATTAAAATACCTCCAAATTCTGGCTAGAACACGCAAAACTATGAAAAGGAACAATCCTGTCCACACTCCGGGAAGTCCAAGGACCGGAGAAGCGACCAATATAAAAACTGATGAAATCAGTGCAACTAGAACCTACAAATCAAAGCCAAATAAAGGGCCAAGAGTGTCAGAAAAATGGAAACAAAGTAAGATAGAGTGATTATGTGAAATGTTTAACTATTTTTTGATCATTGAACTAGATAATTACCATAGAGTATGCAGCAAATCCAAAGTCTGATACTCCGTAATAAAGTCCATCAACAACAAATGCCAAAGCATTCACTGGTTGAGATCCAGCAACAAACTGCATGTGTGTCAGTGTGTACATTTCAGATTTATCAAAGTTACTAATCATGCATGCTAGAAGGTTACAATTGCAAGAACACTTCAGCTTGATATGAAAGTTACAATTGCAATAAAGTTACTAATCAAAATGTATACTTCATCTTGAAGCTATGAAAGTAAACTCAGACATGTATTCGGGTTGGACGCAGAATCTGTTACTTTCACAATTTTTTTTTTTACTTCTATTTTGAATCTTTATATGCGTGTAACTGAAAATGCCATTATAATTAAACACAAGTGCATTTTCTTGTGTTTTCAATGCAATGATATCTACTAATTTTAAATCATAATTTTTCTCTATCACTTTTAGAAATCGTCATCTCTTCTTGGCCGCATTATTTCACATCTTTGTATTGTGTTGTATATTCAAGTTTCATTAACCATGAGACAGGAACACTATAGGATTATTGTCAGGGGAAAATGCCACAATTACACTTCCAGTAACAAAATAAATCGAAAGCAGCAATGTTAAGAAGCTCCTTGCCTATACATTCATCATCACCAAGTAAACTTAATTAATTGTGGTTTTTTACCAGTAGACCAGTAAACAAATATTTGCAATCTTGTTGTTCTGCCATGCTGATATCTTTGCATTAACCTCCTCCTTTTTCACCCTTTGCACTGAAACCTCTTCAACTACTTGATGATGATGATGTTGATGTTGATGATGACCACTACTAGAAGCTGCACCACCACTACTAGAATATAAACTCATGAACCTGCACCAATGCTGTTAGGCTCTGATTCCACCTTCTATGGGTTAATTCTAGTTCATATTTTGGTAGGGTTTTTATGATTTAGGAAAATTCGAAGTGGTTTATGAGTTGGAATAAGAAACGATTATGTCAACAAAAAAAAAAAAGAAAAGGAAATCCATAGATCAGATCAAGCTATCACAGATCGGAAAACCTAGTTAGGAATATATGTCACAGAAAACATGGATATAATAGTTGTTGAAAAGATAACCTGTGTGGCGGAGAGAGCACTGCGACGATGGCGATGAAGGGAGCAGACGCGCGACGAGAGCAGCGGAGAGGGCTCTGCGACGATGGTGACGAAGGGAGCAACGCGATGCGAGCGGCGTCGGAAGGGCTCGTGCGATGCGAGCGGCGCCGGAGGAGCTCGTGCGATGCGAGCGGCGGCGACAGCGGTGGAGACAAGAAGCAGCTCGTTGACGCCTTGACTGAGAGAGGAGAAGCTCGTTTGATAATGTGTGGTGTGAATGGAGTTCGATAAGGTGGGGATATTTAATTCAATATTTTCGAGGGAAAATTTTAAATTATAGACGGATTTTTTCGTCTGTAATAATTTAATAAAAATAGTGTTTTTGTTCATTTAATTACAGATGGAAAATTCGTCTGTAATTATTTTTCACGAAAAATAATTAATTTTTTTGACAAAATTATTGATAGATTTTTTTTTTCGTTTGTAATTTATGCTAATTTATTTTTTTGGTTTTTCGACAAAAAATTCTTCTGAAATTCCGTCTATATTTCCATGGGATAAAATCTATCGGAAATATCCGTCTGTAATAACTAATTTTCTAGTAGTGAACTTAATTTTCCATAATCAAAGGAATAATAAGAAATTTATAATAAATACACAAAATTGGGATGGCAATTCTCTCAATTTTTTTTCTCAAGTAATGATGTAAATATAACTTTTTTATTATATATTTTTTAAATAAAAAATAAAAAATATAAAAATAGATATTATATTTGAGAAAAAAAAAATTGAGAAAATTTTATTTCTATTGATTGCCGCATGCCCGCATATATAGCTGCACAATATTTGCTCTTAATAGACAAACGAGTGATGTGAAAATGTGATATCAATATTTTTTTGTTAAAGCCAAAGACGAAACAAATATTTTTAATTTCTCAATAGTAATGATTAGTAAAAATTTAATTGAAAATTTACCCAATTGAAATTTTGATAAAAATATAAGAACTGAGCATATAAACTATAAAGTAATTAAATCTAATTAAACAATTTAAATAAAGTGTTTACAAGAAAATATTTTTTTTTCAGCTTAAAAATTAAAGGGTTTAGTTCTTTGTCAAAATGATAAAGCATCTTTTCATAATTCAATAATTTTTAATTAGTCTACAATTATTTAAGTAACTACTTTAAATGACTCCTTCTATAACTAGTTGTCAAACACGACATAATTTAGATGCTATGCGAAAAGGGGATTTTTTATTTTAATAAATTAAATAAATGTAATAATTACAAAAATAAATAAATCTAAAAATTATTACCACCGAAATTTGTCGTCTTCTCTTATCTCATTTACACTATAAATAAAATAAGACACGTGGATGTGACACGTGTATATTTCGTTTATACTGTAAACAAGATAAGGTTGGTGGGTGACTATAAATATATGTTGTTGACAGCGTTTGACTCGATCCCATTTTGACATTTTCAACCACTTTCTCCTCTCTTTTACCCTTTTTTGACCATATTATCGACAAATACTGCGATGGCACGCGTAGCGGAAAACGATGGAGTCATTAACAGGCTGAACGAGATTTCACATTACGTCGGGACAGTCGACTTTCAGGTTAGTTATGTTGTGTTGAATTTTGTGCAATCTCATATAGATATATTATTGTATGTAGTCATGGTTAGGGTAGTCACAAAAAAACTAGAATATAGTTTGTAGTGTTAAAAATAGGTTATTGGTAGAAATTTGAAACTCTATTTTATTTCACTTGTGTTAGGTTGTTACTACATAATTATTAGTTTAAAACTCTAATTCATTTCACTTGTATTAGGTTGTTACTACATAATTATTAGTTTGGAACTCTATTTTATTTGTTATAGTTTCGTAAAATCTATAATTAGAGATTTATAATTTTTAATGTAGTTATTATACTACTGATAATCTTATAGTTAGGTTTTTTTAGTATCAAATATATTAAAATTAATACAATAATATTTGTCTAAAAATATGTAATGAAAGATCTAAATATGTTCTTAATTAGAAATATCTTTAATTTAGAAGAAAATATTTATTTAAGTTTAATATTTTTTATACTAAAAAAATCTAATTACAAAACTAAAAAACAACGTAATAATTTAACAAAAAAAAATATAGAAACCTATTTAAAGATTCAGTGATCATACGAGGACCGTTAAACGTCGAAGAACAAATAAAAGTTTTAAAATTATTTCTTGATAATCTTGAATATAATTTTTTTTATCAGAGGCCTCGCCTTCTATGGCCCCGGGGAGTGAGTCATACCCTTCCTCGATCTGACGCCATCGTTCTGTATCTGGTTGAGGCTGGATTCGGTGACACGGTACCCCTCAGGGATTTCACATTCGACAATTTCCTGATTATGGCATTCGTAGAGCGATGGTGTCTGGAGACTCACATGTTTCATCTCCTATGGGGTGAGGCCACTATCACCCTGCAGGATGTGGCATACCACCTAGGACTACGCGCACACGGAGACCCAGTTGGGGTGCCTCCGTGACTTCGGTAGGTGGTACCACACGAAGACGTGGCAATTGGTGGAGTGGCTGCTGGGTGCCAGACCTCCGGTGGCCCCACAGCAGGCGGCGCAGAGGAAGGAGTCGTTCATGCTGAAGCTCGTTTGGCTGCGGGACCGTGTCCGCCAGATGCCCCCTACAGACAACCCAGAGACCCTCCGACAGTATGCCAGGTGCTACATTATGATACTGATCGGAGGCTATCTGATGACAGACAAGTTGAACAACCTGGTCCACCTGCGTTGGCTCCCACTTCTTGTGGACTTTGGGCAGTGCCGAGCATTGTCTTGGGGCTCGGCCGTACTGGCTTGGACGTGCCAGTCACAGTGTTTGGCAGCACACCGAGGCATCACAGACATCGCCAATTGCACTCCGCTGTTGATGTCCTGGATATACCAGAGATTTTTCCAGTGGTGTCCACCAGATAGAGGGATCTACATGTATCCTACGGCTGCGAGGTAACAAATGTTTATTTTTGTATTTAGTTATCAATTTGAAACTCCTTACGACCTGATGCATAATGAACTGTTTTTATTCTTTTGGTTGGTGTCAGGTTAGTTGGACTGCAGCAACAGAGCAGAGATCAGCATGAGAGCAGGGTCCTACGATGGAGAGTATTGATCGACCGGTTACGATTCGATGAGGTTAGCACCACGTTTACAACCATAGCATTTTCATTTTAGTCCTTTATGTTGCTTTCTTTTTGTCATGCTAATTATTAGTTCTATTACCGTTCTCTCAGTTTGTATGAACACCGTACGACGACCCTACTCTGCAGGCTCTGTTCCCTCCTTGGTTCGACAAGGAGGAGGAGTGGGGGACATGGATGTCAGTCGCCCCCTTGTCTACTTCAATATTGTGTAGTTTCACCAGGTTGACCGGGTGAAGCGACAGTTCGATGGAGAGCACTGTCGCCCCAGTCAACCTTGACAAGTACCGTTGATTTCTTATTTATCTTTGCTTACCTGAGTTTAGAGTTTAGTTATTACAATCATCACATGTGTGTCAGTCAACCCCATCAGATTACTTACTTGTCTTTGTTGTTTCTGACAGGTTCCTGACATCCACTGGCCGGGGTGAGAATGTGTGGTGGCCTGATAGACATTCTGATTGGTACGAGGGTTGGCGTAGCATTTTTTATCCTAGTCATAGGATCTCCATTTAGCACACGTTTGACACCATGCCGACCCAGGAGTATTATGATTGGTGGCGTGGGGCTTGCTGTGTTAGGCACCTGTCAGGCGAGGAGGTTTTGGAGGATCTGAGGCTCGCCGAGTTACCCGCTGACGTACAACCAACTGCCAGCCAGCTGAGGGACGATCTCCACCTACCCCGGGGTGTGCCGGATCGGTGTAGGCATGCGAGGAATGTTAGGGCGAATACCCAGCGACCTGCTAGGAGGGATAGGGGTGCTAGAGAGCGCAAACCTGACAAGGGGGTTAGAAGGGAGAGGGTCAGGCCTCGTCGAGCGCGGTTGGACATAGAGTCCGACGAGGAGGCAGAGTTCGACTGTCAGGAAGATTATGGAGACATCCCATCAAACAGAGAGGATTCACCTCTGGTTTTGCCTCCTCCACCTCCCGCAGCCCACGCATTGCATCCTCCATCCGGATCCAGAGGACCTCAGCATCGGGCCATCTGGGACACATCACCGCCAAGTTGGCATGATGCGGGGACATCAGAAGGAGCAGATGGTTAATGAGATATTCTTCAATGATGCCTTCTAGCTTCACATCGCTGACTCGGCCTCAATGCGGCGGATAGCCGAGTCATTCCGGACTGGCAGGGAGCAGGGTGTCGGACAGTATCAGCATCCATCTGCTCCCGGGCAGACCTCGTCCTGGATGCCACCGATATCTCCAACAACTAGATCTTCGTAGGGGCGGGTCTTTGACCGGGTGCCCAGTATGCGAGCCCTCCGTCCTACGACTATGCTATGTTGCTGACCTCATCACGGCCACAGGTGACCCCTCCATCAACTCCACCGTCTCACCCTCAACCTCAATTACATCAGTATGCCACAGTTCCATACCCCGGAAGTGTCAACATCCCATCTCAACCATACCATCCGCAGCAGCCACAGGATCCTGCTATCCAGCCCATGCCTATGGGAGACCCTCGACCAGCCCGACCGCAGCGCCAGACTCACCTTCCACTGTGTGGTACCGGGCACCGGCGCCACTATCAGGATCCTCGCCCCCGGTGATGTGTTATTATTGATGTTAATGTTGTAGGTGTGTCTTTTTTATTTGTTCGAGTAGCTTGTTGCGAACTTATGTATTTTATAATGTAGTTGTTTATTACGGTGTAATTGTTTATCACCCTCATCTTTTTGTTTATGTGTTGTCTCTTTATAATGATGTTGTTTTTATTTTGATACGAGACGGTAGAGGTATTTACTGTGCCAAGCAACTACATCTAAACAATTTTATATGAATAAAATTTTCTTGCTACAAGTATTAAAAAAGTACACAACTATAATAAAAGCAAACAACTAGTTTATATGAATACAACCAGACTAAAACAAAACTACTACAATAAAATGAACTAGCTATAATCAGATTGAACTGCGACAATAAAAGGATGAAATACACCAAGAAGAGTCAACAACTGCCATAATAAAAGTACTCTCAACACTAATCATCGCCTGTGGGTTGATTTAGACAACCCCTTCTAGTATGTCCAACTTGCCTGTAGAGGCTACACCGCTTCTCATGTCACTCGACCTCATCCATGTCATTCCAGAATCTAGTAGACACGGGGCTTCCAGTAGCCTTCCGACGCATGGCCGGGTTAGGACGTAGCATCGTCCCATACCACTCGGGCTATAGGAACTCGTCCGATATCGGTGGAAACTCCATCTCGTACACCTTGAACACTGCTTCCTGTCTGTAAACTAGATGCACATATGGGGCCCACTCAATGCTAGCGGCAGCACAACCGAAAAGCGCATGGCGACACGGGTAGTGGAGAGACTGAAAGAGTGCACAGTCACACGTGCCCACTGATAGCCGAACGGGAAAGAACCGTGCAACCAACCCTCAAACGGCTCCAATTCCTCCACGACAAACACAGAAGCCCGCCTATCAAAATGAGTGACACGCATCTTCGTGATACCTTCTCTATTCTTTTCAATGGTTGCCATTAGCCTATAGGAGAAGCGGTTTCCAACAGCCAGCTGTGATTGCGCCTCCCTGCCCTTAGTTACAAACAACTTCTGCAACCATTTGTACGTAATGCGCACGATGACAGAAATCGGCAAGTATCGTGTACTCTTAAGAACTACATTGATGCACTCCAACAGGTTTGTCGTCATGTGACCAAACCGCCATCCATTGTCGCAATGTTGCAGCCCAATCTCTTTGTTGAAATGACCAGCCAAATCCGCCATCACCGGGAAAACTTCTCTCAAGGCATCCATGTACCACTCATACCGAGCCTTGCTTGGACTGTAAGCAGCATTTATAAGGTATCTCTTGCCCTCGACTGACTTAAAACGAGTCATGAAGTTCGCGGCCATGTGTCTGATACAGTAAGCATAGAACGCTCTTGGGGGATGCCAACCACTATCATCGGCACTGAGGGCGGCCTTGATGGCCTGCGGTCTGTCGGAGATAACCAGCAGGCCGTCTTGTGGGGGTGAGATGGCGTCTCAGATTAGTAAGGAAGAACAACCATGACTCGGTACTCTCGAACTCGACGATGGCAAAAGCAATAGGCAGGATGTTGCTGTTGCCGTCTTGTGCCACCGCAATAAGCAACATTCCACCATATCTACCATACAGATGCGTGCCATCAACGGAAACAAATGGCTTGCAATGCTTAAAAGCCTCTATACAAGATGGGAAAGCCCAAAATACCTTGTCAAACATGCTACAGTCGCGTACCAGAAGGTATCCATCGTAGTACGGTCCGGCCCGTAGCTCACAAATAGTTCTGGAAAAAATAGCTCTACAGTGCCTGAAGCAGTTTCGACATCTTGTTGTATGACTCCTGTGCAATTGCCTTCTGCTTCGCCATCCACACTTTTCTGTAGGAGGGTTTGAAGTGATAGCTCGCTCGGACCGCACCTTAAAGGATCGGGATGCTGACGGAGGGGTTGGACTGTATCAATGGCATTATGACCTTGCAAATGAGACTGCTATCCAACTGTCGATGGTCTTGGAACATGGTGGGTGCTAAACAACTATGCGCTCCACCAACCCTCCGGACCTCCCTAGCACAATAAAACAACATTGGTTCAGCCATATTTCAAAACTACTTAATATATTGCACAAAACTACTCAAAAGTTCAATTAAACTTGAACTCATCAGTATCTGAAGTACTGTCGAAGGACAATACGGAGACTCCATGGACTCCCATTTGGATCTTGACAGCATTGCACATGGTACTTTAATCGGTCCGATTCAATCACCCGATACTCAGCACTCCTGCGAATACTCTAGTTCTTCACACCTTGTAGTACTGCATCTCAGCATTTGAATCTGTGACCGACCCGAAACTCTACCCCACTGTCTAAGTTGTAATCCTCCTCCCTCGTGTTAGAAAATGGATTTCTCTCATGCATGACGTCCAGATCCAATGTATGATTGGTACTACCGATAGCACCGGAATAGGGTGGGGAGAGGCAAGACATGGCGCGCCGCAGTCTCAGCGGGCGTCTCCGGCACAAACTCCTCATCACCCCCTTCAGAAGAATCACTATCGGCACTATCCACCACGTAATCTTCGTCTGACTCTTCGTCACCCTCCTCTACCTCTGCCACTAGAATGGCGACATGAATGGGTGGTGGTGCAAGAGGTTGGTCGTCCTGTACATAGGTCGAGTATTCAGAACCACCACGACCAGCATCTCCAACCTCGGCGGAAAACTCCATCACTTATTCCGCTATGATTCTCCCATAGATGTCGAACATGAGTCGCACATGCTTGTCCCCTAGAAGTCGAAATAGTCAAAACCGGAACACTCCATTACCCATGGGTGCCAGCAACCTATACCCCACCCTTCCGACCTCCCTCATTTCTATGCCACCGAGGTTGCTCAATATCAAACTCTTCAATTCGAACAACGTACTTACATGCTGAGTGCGCAACAGTATCGGATTCTCACACTCAAATATCACTCTGTTGTCGCTATTTTTCATACGACAATTGGAGTAAACACACACAACTATGTATACGGTGTTATTGGTCATTGTTGCCTTGTTTTTTGAGAAAAACAGGACAAAAGAAGTTATAAAATGTGTGTGAAGAATGCCAAGGGTTACACATCCTTTTATAGCTGCTAAAAATTTGTCTCACTGTATCTCGTATACACTGTAAACGAGAAAATTTTGGACGTATCTCGTTTACACTATAAACAAGATACGTATAAAATTATCTCGTTTACAGTGTAAAGGAGATAATAGAAAGTGACGAATTTTGGTAATAATTTTTAAATTTATTTATTTCGATAATATTACATTTATTTAATTTATTAAAATAAAAAATTCTGCAAAAAGGTGAGTTTTAATATATCCTTTCTTAAATAACATGAAATTTATCTTTTATGATATGTCAAATTTTAATTGGTTGATATTTTAATTTAATTATTAATTATACTAAAAATTTGAATTCCCTAAATTTAATCAAAATTTATATTTTAATTATAATAGAATAAATTTATAATTAATTTATTATCTAAAATAAGTCTTTCTATAATTTTTAAAATTTTAATAAACAATTTCCTCCATCCTCAAATCTTCTTCGCCAATCGAAAAAAAAAAAAAAAACAAAGAGAAAACTCCTATAACTACGTTTATAGATGGCAACACTATTCGAATATGCGGGTACCCACCCCGCGCCTACCCCACTTAGGGTGGGTAATTACCCGTCCCGCTCCGGAGCAGATTTTTAGTGGGACAGATTCTTGGGTGAAACGGAATGGGATCGGATTTAGGTAATACCCGTCCTGGTATATATATATATATATATATATATATATATATATATATAATTTTAATATATAATATGTATAATACATGTAAAATAATTAGTAAAATAATTAATAATATTATATTATATTAAAATTTTTACTTTAATTTATGTTATGTATGTGATAATGATTATATAAATTTTAAAATTTAATTTTATTTATTAAATTTTAATAATTATAGATACGGAATAGGTACTCGCAGAAATGGATTAGGATTTAATTTTTTATTATCCTCAAATAAGAGTGAAACAAATTATGTACAAATTATTATAAGACAAAATAGAATTGGATAGAATAAAAAATTGTCCCTACCCGTTCCATTGCCATCTGCATTGCGTTCTTCCTAATAATTCAACTAAGCTTACACTGATGAGATAGCACAATCGGATTTCTTATTTGATTCCATATCAGTATATTTATATTCTACCGACTCTATATCTAATAAAGATAAATCTAAGCCTTGAAATCTTCTCCTTTTCATAGACTAAGCTTGTTTAATTTTCAGACAATTTATTCTAAGTATTCAATTAATGTTCAAACCCGAATCATTAAACTACCTTCAATAGTATATGGACCTAATTCCAAAAGTAATTTTCCAGGATTAAATATCTATTTTTTAAGTTAGAGGAGTTTTCTTTTGTTTCTCTGTTTTTTAATTAAATTTAAGTCACTCAAATTAATAATATAATTAATAATTAGATCAAAATATCAACTACTTAAAAATTAATATATTGTAAAAAATAAATTAAATGTTATTTAAGAAAAAATTTGATAAAATTCACTGTATAAAAATACTTTTCAAAAATAGATACACTTTTCTTTTTCTAATTTTTTCACATTTCTTTTCACTATCCTATCTTTAATGATTGCCGCAAAGATCAACCAAAATTAGGAACGGCAAAATTTTGCAAGATACGGGGATCCCTGCGGGGACGATCTCGAATGGAGATCCCCGTCTCATCTCCGCTAATTTTCAAAATTTATAAATTTATCTAATTGTCTCTAATAGTTTATTTCTCATATATATATATATATATATATATATATATATATATATATATAAAAAGAGAGAGAAACTCAAAATTCCTAATCTTCATTTGCATAACCCTTCTGTAATTTATAGATTCCTAACGTCATTCATACTCCGTCCAATCTATCTACAACCACCCCCTCATCACTCTCCCATCTCATTGCATTGTCACCCATCACCGTTCCATCAGTCTCACCGCGTCGTTCTCTATATTTGTGGCGTTCTTTTCCATATCTCTGTCGTCGTGTTCATTTTTGTCTTTGTTGCCACGTCCCTCACCTCATCTATTGCTCTTATTCTGACTTGCCATGGTGTTTCTTTTTGAAAGTCATCATCTTATCGTTTAAATTTTTTGAATAAAATTTTATTATTTTTATATAGGATGAATACTTTAAGCTCTATTCCTATGAAAATTAATAATAAGTGAGAATGATAAGAGAAATAGAAAATAGGATCATGTGAAAAATGAAGATGAGAAACAACATTTTTTTATGGCAAAAAATAAAGATAGAAACGAAAAGTAAATCTGGGAGTGGAGATAAAGAGCAGAGAGACATTCTCTGCTTCGGCACTGTTCCCTAACCAGGATAAGACAAGCATTGAGTTCTAACTATTTCTTATTATTTTCTATCTTCTATGTATAATAATTAATAACGTTTCAATGAATAGAGAATCTTCTGTTTTAGCATTTCTCGTTTCTGAATTTTATCCCTGATTAGCATAACCAGAAAAGATATTAATGGCTAGCTGCTACTCACGACAACTTTTACGCATCATTCTATAAAAATGAATGAAATCTTAACCATTATTCCCATCTCTCTCTCCCTTACTATATACATCCCTGCATTTAATAATGGTGCTAATTTACTTTATCTTTTACAAATTGATTTAAATTATGTAAGTGAGGTGAAAAGGAAGTGTAGAAATATGTATAGGCATATCGCGGCCTCGATCATCGATCAACTGATAATGACCTCTAGTCAGCTTTAGTTTATCCATTCAAAATTGGATATTATATCAAACAATATCTAAATTGGATATTAAAAATATTATATTATTATATCTCATTCCAAATGGTTGGTTATTATATTACAATATCTAATATGAATATTATGTCTATAAGAATGATTGATAATAGGTAACATGTAAATTTTCTTTTTGGCACGTTATTGGTGACAACATTTTTAACTTAGAATCTGACACATATTGTTACTCAAATTTCTCACCAGTAAAATTCTAATACAAATACATACTATGATAGTATTATGAGTATTTAACATACACAACACACTGCTGTTAATAACAAAAATAAACTTAATAATTGTCACTTTATAAAGTAACGACACAGGTTAATTTCATTTTTTTAAGTTATTTTGTCAATGGAAAAAGCTTTCAGATATCAATACTATAGCAAAAGTAATTAAAATAGCACATCTAGAAGCAGCTGATGTATGACTGTATGATTACCGAGCTCACCTTAATTACTGTGACACTGCACCACCAGGGATAGGTAGTAAATCCCTTTGTGACAATATATGGATGCAAATTAATAAACCAACAACCTGAAACAAAGGAACATAATAATGCTAACTCAATTAACAAGAAAGAAAGGTACTATGATCCTAAAGCGACCAATATAACAGGCAGTGAACGATGAATATGGATGTCATCAATATTATTCTATTCCATTTTTATTTTGAAAAAGTCTAGGAGGCCAGCAACTTTATTAAATTCTGGCCAACATGTAACCAGCAAAAGAAAAAATAAATAATCCCTAGTCATTGGATGAAATCTCACACCATTAAAATCATCATTGATGGCTACTTGATGGTAGGGGTGTGCATGGGCCGGGTGAAACCGGGTTTGATGTGACCCAGACCTGACCCGAAATATATACCGGGCCTATTTGTTAGACCCGAACCCGACCCTAGACCCGATGAAACATATACACTTTCGGGCCACGATTATACCGGGTAAAAACCGGGTGAAAACCAGGCCGTTAACATTATATTACCTTGATACCTTCTTGTAAGTTAGCATGTAAAAATATCCAAATTTCCAAGACTCCAATCATTATTTGACATGGTAAAATTTACTTAGAAAAATATAATAAGAACCAACTCTTCTCTAAAATTAAAGCATAACCATAATCAATACTAATATTGTCTAATAACACCAAATATTTAAATCAATACAAATAATACAAGATTATGCATTAGTCTAAAGTCTTATGCATTTTAAACATAAAATATTAACTTATAGTCTTATATATAATGACTAATAACACAATATTAAAGTTTACAACACTTAAATTTCACATAATAATAGCCATCATCCATCACTAATAACACAAAATATTAATTATGTATGATGACCGGGCCGATTTCGGGTGACCCGAGCTATGGCCCGGACCCGACCTGAAATAATGACCGGGTCTATTTTTGAGACCCATACCCGACCCTAGACCCAATGAAATCACACCAAATTAGTCCTTAAAGTGTTCGGAACCGGACCGGGTCTTCGAGCCGGGCCGGGCCATGCACACCCCTACTTGATGGCTACAAATCACAAAAGTTACTAACCCCTAACACTCCTCTTTCATTTTTCATAACAGAAAAATATCCCTTCTCATTCCTGTTTCTTGCAGAGAAATATAATTTCACGGATTTTCTCTAAGATTATTCATTTTAATAAACATATCTAAATTATAGTATAATTAAGATAAAAATAAATTTAATATTTTTAATTATATCATATCTAAACTATATATAGGACAATTCTTATCTCAATGTTCAAAAATATTTATTGTAAAAGATTTTAACTACTACACTTCTGATTAAGCTTACAAATTCTTATTACGATTCATATAGATGAGTAACTTACCAGTTAGCAAACGGAATACGAGCGGAGGAGGGTTGGAGAACTTTGTAGTTTGTAATTTGTATGCATCTTCTAACGGGAACCCCTACAAATTTATACTTGATTTCGCAGTACACTACTCATCAACTTCCTTTGCTTAAAATAAGTTGACTCCATCGTTACACACTTACAAGTCTTATAGCTATCTATACAATATACAAAAGGTGGTCTTTAGTGTATATAACTATTTTACGTTTAAAATAAATTATTGACTACTTTTTTTTAAAGGTAGTAGGATATATTTTAGTAATTATTAAAAATAAAATATAAAGATGTCTACAAATAAGATAGTATAATAAAAGATGAGAATTTTTTAAAATAATATATTAAAGGTATTTATTCAATGGAAGATGGTCGAAAAACGAAAAAAAAAATTATAAAAAAAATAATAAATCAAATTGACTCGTTACACTTAAGTTTTATAAGTTAGCTATCCAATATATAAAAGAGTCGTCTTTTTTTAGTGTTAACTATTTCACGTTTAAAGAGAAGAGTAATGATGGGGAGTTTAAATTTATTTTTAGATCTCTTTGGTCGGTTTTCAAAAATATTGGAAAATATTAAACGGCATACTCAACAATGACAAAAATATGTAGTTAAAGAAGCATAGAAGTTGACACTGTCTTTATAAATTTACACATTTCGCATTCCACTATTCATTATTCAATTGCCACTGCCCTTGCTTAAAATAAGTTGACTCGGTCTTTATAAATTTACACATAGTTTATGTTTAGATGCCATTAAATGAAAAAAAAAAATTTAAAATTTTAGTATTTTTGATAAGTTTTTTAAGTAAAACTAAAAATACAAAAAAAAATCTTTTTAGAAGTCAAAATTTTTATCTTTTTAAAAAATATATGTTTTTTTTTAAATTAATATAATCAATCAATAAATAAGTTTATATTATTGTATCTAAATATAATAATTAAAAAATATTTTTATAAATATATTCATTAAAATATATTCATATTTTTTTAGATTTTAAATGAATCACACGTCCAAATTATAATACTAATAAAATAGTTTGTTGAACGAGCGGAGCCGAATTCAAATTTAAAATAATTTATTTATAGGATGTGATATTATCACATGATAGATTAATTTTGTCATTTTATTTTTGTATAATTTTTTAATTGTATTTTATCTTTATTATTTTATATAATAAAAGCACCTATTAAAAGCACTAAAAATTAAATAACAATAATATCTTTATGTATTTAATATATTAAAAATATATTAAAATTATAAAAAAATGTTAATTTTCAATAAGTTTTTATTTCTTTCAAAAGTGTCTTTTAGGATATTAAGACACTTGTTAATAAAATTTTATTTTATTTTCATGGTAATAGAAAAAAGGTTTTATAAAGATCATTTAAAAATAATATTATCAATACATAATGGCTATATCTATTTTCTTCATTTATTATATATTATTTATTTTTTCTTGTGTGAACATTAAAAGCTTTAATAATTAATCCTTATAGAAATAAATTAAATTTATAGAATAAAACATTAGAAATAAATTAAGTTAAAATCTCTACTCTCTTTCTTTCCTTTTTTCTTTTTTCTCTCTTTAATCCCCCACTACTGGTTTTGTTCTGAATATTCATATCAGCTGGCAGCACACATTGGTTGGTGTTCTTTATGGTTAATGAATAATGATACATTGGAGACTTTGGAGTCTTACAGAAAAAAAATAAAATATTGAAAGTAGTGTGAAAGTGGTGAACAATTCATAATACAAAGTAGTGTGAAGGGCGGACCAATTTTCATTTATTTTTTATTTTTTATTTTTTATTTTTTATTTCTTTCTTTTGGAGAGGCAATTTTCAGTTTTTTACAACTTTATGTTCATTATTATGTTCCCAGCTTACTTTTGAGTGTGGTTCCAATAAGGGCATTAAAATAGTAGGATTTATAATATGATTAAAGTTAGGATTTATAATATAATTAAATAAAGATTTGTAAATTGTCTAGAGAAAAAAAAAAGTTGAATTTATGACTTTTTTTTTATTTTTTTTTTCTGACTAGAATAAGAATTTAGTTGTTGTTTAGTCTGTCAAGTAAAAATTTAAGAGACAATATACATTCAAGAACAGAATAACTCTTTGTTTTTGGATAGATGTAACTTTTGAAAAATAGATAAAGTATGAGACATTTTTATTTTGTCTCTTATCACAGAAAATCAAAAGAGCATAGAAAAGAAAAAATCACACAGTTATGTATCATACTTCAGCCATCATGTGTAATGTGACTTACATTCAGTCTTCTCTTTAATAATGGTAAAATTTTCACTATCTTTAATAGGATTACAAATACCAATTTTTCTAGGATTTAACCAAATCCTATTTAGGACAAACCCAGCTTCTACCCAAGCTATATTTGGTTAGGTTCACTTCTTAGACTTCCAATCACTAAGTGGTCACTCAACTTAGCAAGAGAATACTCACAGGATTATATGTACAAAACAGAAAAACATACAAAAAAATTTTGACATAATTTTCTGGCTTTTATCTAATAACTCTCTTTACCTTTTTTTCTCAATGAATTTTTTTGATTCCTCACTTAATGCCTTTTTCTATTGGAAAAAAAAAAAGAAAAATGAACGCTAAATAACAGAAAATTTAATATAAACTCATGAATGAGAAGAAAGGATAGCTAGAAAGTTATAAGAACCTAAATTGTATGCTCACTCCTTAATCTAATTTCTGGCCGTTTACCCCCTTTAATAAAGGAGTAAAGCATCTAAAGCTTGAAACTTAGCTTGAACAGTTGATTTGTTCTTTTCCAAAATCAGCAACAGCAAAGGCGCAGAAGAGTAGCAGCAGTGATTGAACCATACATGCATCTATACCTACCATCTTTTCTATCATCCTTTTTCAAATTTCTTTAAGGATCTGAGACATTCGTTTGTACTTTGACTCCAAGTTTCTTTCTTGACCTTTGATTTGTAGCAGAGTTCCATAGCTTCAAATTACTTCAAAATTTTAAATCGGTGCTTGTGGGAAGAGAGCATTTTCGACAAGTTATCAATGAAGCATAAAAATGAAAAAGAATTTTTTGATTCACCTCTTGATTTGATCTTAGCTTCTGAACCCTAACTTTTGACTTGCTTGATTTTGGTAATTTACTTTTTCTTCTTTAATTTCAATCCTAATCAGACTTCTCTTTTCTTGCTTTTCTTTTGCTTCACATAGGTGAGAGAAGAAAGAAGAAGAGAAGAGAGAGAATTGATTCGGTTACTTTGTGTTTTGGTTGAGATGGAAGCAAGGTTGCGAGAACCAGATCAATCAATGAACCGATAAAGTAACTGGTTCACTTGTTTAATAGTTCGACCGGAGGTTCAATCGGTTTAAATAAATTTTAAATAAAATTATTAAAAATTTAATATATAATTTTAAATATTTAAATTCAATCATTTTTAACTTAATAAAATTTAAAATTTCACAATTTCATATAATAAATTGTTCATAATTTATCAATAAAAATTTATAAATAACTTAAAACATCAAAATTTGTAACTAAATAGATCAAAACACAAATATATAATGTTCTACCAAAAAAAATTGACTAACAATTCTTAATTAAACAAAACTCTAATCATCAAAAATCATAATCATCATCATTAAGTGTTAGTTTCAAGATTTTCATCATGGATAGGTTTCGAAAGCACAGCCACAAAAAAAAGTTCCATTCCCGTACTACTTACTTGATGGCATCTCATATCATAATAATCTTGCTTTCTTACTTACCATTACTACATGATTTATATTTCAGGGACATGAACATCATAGATATTATGCAATCGCAATTCACAACAAAATGCAAACACATGCTTGAAAAGTAGAAGGGGGAATTAAGAAACGTATATTGTTTAACCAGTGATTTGAATGGGTTTAACACTAGGTTTCTTAACTTTTGCCTTGAAAATAGTGACAGTAAGAACACCATTCTCCATGGATGTCTTCACCCGATCCATCTTGGCATTCTCAGGGAGTCTGAATGTAACAACCTCGATTTTCGAGTACACGAGATCTTTTCTGAAGGTACGGATCTCTCTGGAAGATCAGTAAAGAGAACACCTCTGCTATATCATCAAGCATCTCAATCTTCAATGTCATTATGTTATGTTTAACTCAGGACCTTAGTTGAGACAAGCCCGACAACGCAATCGCGAAGAACCTAGTTTTTGAACCGTATCGATTAGGAGTTTTGATTCTGATTTCCGTAAATAGTCTCATTTTGACGAACCGGACCCGATTCATGAGATAAGAGAGATAATAGTATAATATTATTATTATATTAGTATTAGAAACTGCTTGAATTATATTATAAGGTTACCTGGTCTGTTTTAGTTGAAAACAGAAAATCGGTTTAACCGGGTTCACAGTTTACTGGTGCAGCTTAGCACCAGCACTCTCTGATGACTTTAGCAATGTTAAGGCCTCATCATAAATATTCTATTCTCATAATAAATATGTTACTAGTGTCATTTATGCTAGTAGCTCAGAAAATAATTTTTAGAGATGTTTTTACAAGTGTTCCGATACATCTAGTTTTAGTAGTTATACACTTGAGATATTTTAATATTATTTTAATCCACCTCCAAGAAAACCAATCACAACTCACCCTACACCCCCAAAACCCCCAAGACTGGTTCATTTTCACCTTGTGGCCGAAATTTCCAAGAGAGAAAAGTTCTTAGTTCCAAATCTTCAAAGCTTGATTTCTGCTGAACTAAAACTCAAATCAAAATTCTAATCTGACTAAGAAACATGCTTATCAAGGCTGGAATCAAGGTGAGTTGGCCGCACCATCTCCCTTTTGCTTCAGTTTCAAGGAAACATGCTTAAACATGTGTTTTCTTGATGTTCTTCCTTAGAAATCATGCTTAACTTGACTTGAGGGCCAAGAAACGTTAATTTCTAGCAAGTCTAAGGTGAGAAATCCCTTTCTAACATGTTGAGTGAGATTCGGTTAGTTGGGGGTTTGTGGATTTAAAGTTGTTCTTGATGTGATTTAGGAGAAAAAAAGTACTTAAGGACTACCTGAGAGTATAACCGAATTTGGAGTAGCAAAACCAGGTAGGGTTTGATGAAATTAATCTTGATTGATTGTGTTTGAGTTGTGTGATTATGATATGGTTTGGCTGTACTTGAAATTGATGATTTATATGAGTGATTCTTGTTGAAAATTTGATGAAATTCAAGCTATAAATTTGTGTTCTTGAGTGCAGCTGGAAACCGAAACCCTAGTCCTTAAATTGGGGTTCAATTTGTATTAAAATCATGTAAAAAAGATGGGGTTTTAGTAGCTGAAAATTTATTATGAATTTTGGTAAAAATCGGTTACTGAAAAGATTGAAAAACGGGTTAAAACAGAGAAAGAATCTAAAGAATTTACGAAGAACACTTTGAGTATGGTGAAGAACATTGAAGAACACCTTTTGATCTTAAAAAGGGCAAGGTTGCAATTATTTTGGTGTTTGAGGGGTTATTTTGTAATTACCAAAAGTTAGGGTGGTTAAAGTAGAAATATTAAAAGTTACGGGTGGTAAAAAGTGAATTTTAAAGGTTAAAAGTTAAAAAGGGGTAATTTTTGAAAATTTAATAATAAAATAATAAATAATAATAAAATAATGCGGAAAAGGCAGTTTTTCGTAAAAGTTTTAGAAAGACAACTTGATGCACAGAATCTCATAATTACCTTCTTAAAACACTTAGGGCATGGTAATAACATGTTAGTGAGGCAAAGATAAAGGAAAAATAAAAAGTTAAAGAAGAGATAAAAATCAAAGAAAAAGTCTGTAAATTTTTAATGACAAAAAAAAACAGACAGAGACTAGCGAACGAACTAGGGCAACATAGTTAGTCCTTGAGTTGCGGCTAGGGTTAGGTATTATATGAAAAGTTAAACTGTTTCAGTATAGACTTAATGAACCTATACTTGGGACAGGCTAACTATTCATAACAAACTTACATAAGCTTTAAATACATATATTAAACAGAGAAATCAGAGCAAAGTAAAGAGACAAAGAGAAAAGAGTAGTATGATAAAAAGCAGAGGACCTGTTGAAAGGTCATTTGTTGCTTGAGGCAACCCAAGAGATATTTGTTTATTCATTTGTTGCATTAAGGCAACTCCAGAGTTATTTGTATGTTTATCTGCTGCATTGAGGCAGTCAGATAGATAGTGGTACCACCATAGAACGTTTTCCAGTGCCACATAGCTATTGAGGGCTGTATCTGCAACTGATAACCTGGGATCACTTGCAGAGGAAATTATTTCATACACGGCTGGATTGCCGCCACCTATAAAGCAGAGTCTACTTACAAAGGATATGATGGCATACGTCGATTAATGAGAAATGTACTTATGCTTATTGGAATAACTATACCTGTTTCAGCTGCTTCGGGTTACGTCGGGAGCGGGTAGAAACCGATAAATGAACTCATTACCTGCACTAAGGCTAGACATGCATCATACTTGGTTGTGCATTTCCTCTGTTATGATTGTTGTATGAATGTATGTCTTCTTTGTTTGTATTCTATTCTCTGTGTTTGTGTTTTATTTTCTTGTATTCTTTTGTTTGTGTTCTACTTTCTGTTTACTCTATTTTCTCTATCTACCTTTATCTTCTGATTACTGCTTAGCTGTATTCTATTATTCGTCTACTAATCGACACCGAATAAATGAATGTAACTAATAACCCCGACCTACTAAGAACTCCCCAGTTCTTATCCCCTTCTCTCTCTTCCCTCTTCAGATGGAAACGAGCGTGATATTCTATGAAGTCGAAGGCCTATACATTTACGAGGATCCAGTGTACTATGGTTACTACATTTTGAGTGCAGAGACTCGTATGAGACGTTACGCATTATGAAAGCGTCCCTTCCAACATCCTCTGTCTAGTCCGCTTTTTGACCCCAATGCTCCTTACGACTTTCCCTTATCCTGGCTACACCTTAACGCACCTGGACATCCTTTTTCCGATGGTTCCGGACACCTTATACCAGCTCAACCCTTGAATGTGGTGGCGCCTGAGCCTATCATTCCTGATGAGCCCGAGTTAGCTGGTGACTACGTACCTGCGATTCCACCGAAGTGGGACATTTCCCCTAAGCCGATTCCTGATTTTCAACAGCATGATGAGCCGGCACTACCGGATGATGGGGTAGCTCCTATATACGCGAACGGACCTATGCTCGCGAATGGTTTTGTACATAGTGACAACAGTGCTTCTGGTGGTTCTGAGGGTATAGCTATAGCTGCGGGCGACGAGGAGGAGGAGGATCCTAGGATAGAGATAGAGTAGGATGAGGAGATGGACGAGCCTCATGACGATCTTCCGAACGGCCGCATGTAGATATAGTCTGACAGCAGTAGGGGCATTCTTTTGATGATACTCTAGTCTAACATTATCTGTTAGTTAGTCTCTCATTTGTGTTAGTACACCCGAGAGCTAGGAGCAGTAGAGTGGTTAGGCTAGCCTGGGCACCAGCTTAGCGGCTTTTTGTATGGGACAGGCCCTGGGAGTGTCGTGTATATATATTAGCTATGTAGGTTGACGAGGATGTAAACTGACTTGATCTTGCGTAAACGCTACATGTTTTGTTATAGTGTACATGATGTATATTATCAGCTGTGTTTCTATGTTTTTTTATGCTTTCTTTATATTTCTGCCTATGTATGCTTATTCATATTACTTCACCGCTCGCGACGATATAGATTAAACAAAAAAAAAAGTTACTCGTAAAATTGGCAACGTTTTAACAAGGAACAGGCTCATATATTAAATAATAGTTAATAATTAGGAAGAACAAGTTAGTAACACTTAGCTTGTTGTATGATCATGACATATCGGAAGTTGGGTCGTTACACTGAACCTCCGTATGAACTTGCCACTCAGAACATCGACATACCCACATCAGAAAATCAGAAAACCAGCAACAATATTATTCCAGAAAATTAGCAACAACATCATTTTAAAAAATCAACAACTCAACAACTCAGGATAATAAAAAATGATCAAAATCAGTAATTCAATACTATTAACTCAGCGAATCAAGATCACTAAAATAATAAAACCAGCAACTCAATCAGCATTATTAACAAATGTACAAAAACGAACAAACAAAAATAATTCAAGCAGCAGTGTTTACCGGAGGAAGGGTCGTTGAGCTCGACGGCAACACAGAGAGATCGAGAGCTCAACGGCGACATGGAAAGAGAGCTCGACGGCGATAGAGAGAGAGAGAGCTCTAGGGGTGATCACGGGTATCGGGTACCTGATTACCCATCCAAACCCGAACCGAACTAATTAAATTAGTTTTGAAACCAACGGGTAATCAGGTCCAACCCGAACTAAACCAATGACTCTCTCTAGTAATTAGTTCGGGTAACGGTTCTGGAGGAGTGGAATCCGAACCAACTTGTGGACCCGACCATGTGTTAATTAAATAAAAAAATAAAAATTTAAAATATATATGCCTTTTAATATGTTTGGATTTTAATGTGTTTGGTGTTTAACATGTTTGGATTATTTTTATTGATTTTACATGTTTATTGTATTTACAGAATTTTTAAGATAAAAATTTCATTTTTTTTACTTTTTTTATGAATTTTTGTTTCATCGAGTACCCAATTATCTGAACCGAACCAATCCGTTCTTAATTGGTTTGGTTTGGTTCGGGTACATACACAAAAAAACGTAAATCTGAACCAAATCAAACCAATTATAATTCAATTGGTTCGGTTCTAATTTCACCCCAAACTCGAACCAAGTCGACCCGTTATCACCCCTAAAGCACTCGACGACGACAGAGAGAGACGACGGTGAAGGGAAGAGAAACGATGACAGGCGATGAGCATACCTTCACCTTCCACAAGTGACGGCATAGTTGTCAGAACCGAACCGGTGATCGAACTGGTCAGGCTACTGGGTCACTGGATCACTGGTTCAACCTGTGGGTCACAAATTGAACCGGTTGATCGGTCCTATGTAAATAAAAAATAAAAAAATAGTAAAAAAATTTAAAATTAAAATAAAATACATTTTTCACTAACATTTTAAGAATATTTAGCTATTCTAAAACAATATGGAACAGGAACAATAAGTATTTTGTTATTTTTACTCTATCATAAATATTTTTATTTTGTTTTTATACTAAAATAACTATTATTTTCAAATTTTAATAATTTATTAATTAGTTTATATCTATTATACAATTATATACTACAAGTATTTATTAAAAAATAATATTAATAGATATTATATAATTATGAAAAGAAAAAATAAGTGTGTTTATAATTATTATTAAATAAAAATATAATTAATTTAAGAATGAGTGAGTTTATAATTAAAATTAAAATAAATTAAATAGAAGTAAACTATTTGATGAAAGATGTCTATATGTATTATAATTTGTATACATATTAACAAGAAGCATGACAGCTTGGTGGTTGTGAATGACATCTCTCTCATTGAGGAGAGGGGTTTGAATCCCTCCTCAAGCATTTTGAGAAAATTTTAAATTTCAAACGGTTCAGTCGGATCGGCCTTCACCGAGTTTGACCAATTTTCACCAGTTCATGCCGGTTCTTTGCGTTACACGGTTCAAACATCAGACTGGACCGGTATAAGGTTCAGTTCACCTGTTTTCAGGTTGAATCGGTTAGTCTGGTCCGGTTTTAATAATTATAGGCGACGATTCTTGATGCCACCCGGTGGCGATAACACCTCCACCGGTTCGTCGATGAGACCTAGCGATGCGAGGAGATGGGATCCAGGAGAAGAGGATCGGCTATGACGAGGCTGGACGCTGGCTGAGGAGACGAGTTCGTCGGCGACGACGACGCTGGCTAAGGTTTCGTGAAGTGCAGAGAGAAAAGGGCTGGGTTCCGTGGAATTGGTTTCGTGAAGTGTAGAGAGAGAAGGGCTAGGTTCCGTGGTCTTGTGCGTGAGTGAGAGAGAGAGAGAAAATGAGAAAGGGTTTATATATTTTTTTATTTTTTAAAATTGAAAACTGAAAAAAATCGTTCAATTCAAACGGTTCACCAGTTAATCGTCGATTCGACCGATTTTTTATCAGACGGTTTTACACTTCAACCGAACCAATTATGTGACCGGTTAATTCGGTTAAATTAGTCAGTCTGGTTCGATTTTTAGAACAATGGATAAAAGTAAATCTTCCTTCACTTGATGGCAACCATTTTCATGGAGCATGAATGAGTGATATGAACATGGACTTGGATCATCAATTGGACCTTATGCGTGTTTTTTATTCTTATGAGAAGTGTTGGTTTGATCAAGCATTTTCTTGAACAGGAGAAGGTGTTTATGGCATAAAACTTGTTATTGGACCAATTTTGATTCTTATAAAATTCTTTACAATTAACAAACTAATACATAATTAAATTTTTAACTCAATAATATTTGATAATCATCAATTAATTGTTATTAGTTCTTTAAACTCAATTTTAATGGTTATTATTTCGACTAAAAAATTTTAATATAGATTTAATATGTGCCAAATTAAAAATATTATTATTTTTTGTGATTTTTTAAAATTATAAAAATTATTTTAAAAAGAGAAATCAAAGGATGCGATTTGACAAAATCATCATTTAATAATTTTCAACCGTGAAATTCACATATTTGATACATCCCCAACACAACAACATTTTACTCTGACTAAATACTCACACGAGCCTTATTTACTGTCTTTTACGACACAATCTAGCAGCCTACCACTCTCTAAAAGCTCGAGCTTGGATGACTCATGGTCCATCCGGCGAGACCTGGCCTTCTCCAGCCTTTCATTTTATTGGTTTCTCCAGAATATTTTCGAATTTCGAGTGAACAAAGCAAGCATTCTATTAATTAGATTATGGATAGCATAATATACTTGATTTTCATTTATAAAATTTAGTAACTATTAATTGAGTATGTTTAAAATTCTAGAAGCAAAATGATTATAAGGTGAAAATTTAGAGACCAGATTAAGCTCCAGAGGGATGCTCCCACAAAAACGCGTAAAACGTCCTTTTGTAAAGATGTATTGTATTATTATTGGACGTATTAATGAATTAGTTATTTTTGCATGTCTTAACAAATTAGAATAAAATCGATTTTTTTTATAACAATAACAATAAATCTAATTTTTTTTAGGAATTTAATTATATTTTTAAATTTTTTAGGATTTAAATATCCGCAAAACAAAAAATTAGAAATATATTTGTCTTTTTATCAAAAAATTTAAAGATATTCGATTTAGATTGTGCAATTAGATCGGATCAAATCGAATCTAATAATTATAATGCAGACAATTGGGTTTATTATTGTTGCTATAATAAACCGATTTTGTTTTTAATTTATTAAAAAATAAATTATTAACTGATTTAATAAAGATGTTCAATAACAACATAACACATGTCTTAAAAAAAAAAGATATTTTTAGTGACTTTATTAAAGTAGTCTCCTAAACGTTATCCATCATAGCATTACACCTCTCATGCAAAATCATAAAAGAAAGGGAGGGAGGGAGGGGTTTACATCACAACATAACAAGATTTCTTATTCTTTTTCTACTACAGGTAGGTGCAAATTAAACCTTATTTTGTGAGTTTGTTATCAGTTTATAACTGAACTTATTTAGGAAATACAGCGTACCATGTCTGGACAGAAGTGAGAAACAATGCCAAGACAGCTGCAAGAAAGGCAATGATAGACCACGGGTTATTGAAGTAAGTGGTGTGTAATTGAGCCCGCCATGTCTTCCATTTATTTCTATAATGCTTATCAATCTGATGCTTGATTTTAATATATTTATCGTTATAGGCCAGGGTACCTGTTTTTGTGGTGCAATTGAACATTTTAGCGGGCAATAAACCCCCTAACTGATTGAAGAGTTTGGCCACTTCTTCATCACTTCCGAGGAAATTCTGAAGGACACCAGCTAATCTGAGCTCCTTCACATCCTCGGCATCATCAATCAGGGAATCCATTAGAAAGAAGTAGGAGCAGCACTGGAAGCTGTTCTGAGAATCAGGAAGCATCTCATATGCAATCATGTTGTAATAGAGATAAGGTGCGACATCGTCAACTACAATCCCTGGAAGCATCAGTTGTCCGCTAAACAAGTTGGAGGTAAAAGATATGTTACCCCATTTCCATTCAGAAGTATTTGCTTTCACCTGAATTCCTACATTTCTAAGATCCCGTATGTTCTTATATATATGCCAAGGATCTTCTTGTCTGAGAGGTAGAGTTTCCACTTTTTCCAATAATCTAGTACGGAAGCTAATAGAGACATCAAGCAGAGAAAGCTTTACCTCAAGTGGTGATGACGTGTAAAACAAGCGAATATAGTCCAGAAGATGAGCTGGTTTACGTTCATCTGACCAAGTGAATAATGAATCTTCTCGATTTCTCCTTGGTAATCCCATGAATAGAAAATTGTAAAATGAGTTGTGCAACTGACTCTCTTGGTCCTTATAGCTTAGAAGCTCCAGTAACTGAATTGGAAGTTGGTTTTCCAACAAAATGGCATCTCTCCATATATACGTCAACTGGTCAAGCTTCACTAGGCCCACCTTTTCTGGATGTCGTTCATCAACAGCATCCATGAAAAACAACAAAGCACATCCATCCACAAACAACATATCAGCCAGCTGCCCATCATTCTTATTATATCGTTGAATAATGTCGTTACTAAACAAATTCTTCAATTCCGGAATCTTTGTTGTTATAGTTTCGTACAGAGACACTATTCGATCATTTGCATTTTCAGATTGTTCTTGATTTTTTTCCCTTAATTTGTCAACATACCGGCGTGCCCAAGTAGTTTTGAGTTGTTGTCCTAGACTGGAAAGAAGCTCATGATAATGAATGGGACCAAACGATATCATCTGTGGTGAACGATACTTATTCAAATTTTTATTAACCAGAAAACCAGGAATTTCTTGAATCCTGGGTTGTGGAGGATGATGTGGCTCTGGCTGTAACTTAAGCAACCTATCAAGCCGGGCATTCAATTCCGTCTTCTTAGGCTGAGGCTGAGGCAGTTCCATTATATTCTCTGCGTTCGAATCCGATGCCTGCTCCATTGTCTAATGCAAATAAATATATGTTAGTATAATAAATACATAATTTAATAAAAAATTGATACGTGAAATATATTCCACATGCATAGATATCTATGAAACACATACATCTCGCTGAATTATCGTATTCGCGTGTCGAACATATTTCGTACAGCATACTCCCCAACACTCGTCCAACACTCGTCCGATATGCGTGTCTGTTATGTCCAACTGTGTCTTAATAAAAAATAAAAAATTCTTCTATGGACACGCTTGAACACACCTAAATATCATGACGTGTCAGCATGTCCAGTCTTATTCTTAACATATATTCTTGAAATAAATTTAGATACAATATATATTATTATTTATTAAAACAAAAAATATTTTAAATACTTGATATAATTAAAATAAGACATTAAAAATAATTAAAAAATTAAAAAATATATTTTAATATCAATAAATATCAAAATATCATTATGATTTATCTAGAAAATACTTTATATTTTATATGTATGCGTGTCCCCGTATCTTATAAGATTTTAAAATTCGTGTGTCGGCATGTCACATGTCGTGTCGTGTCGTGTCTCGTGTCCGTGTCAGTGTCCGTGCATCATAGATAGATATTATATATTTTTTTGAATTAATTATATAAATATTAGGTTATCTTTTTAATTAAGTTTTTGAAACAGAGAATTGAATACATTTTTTAATATTCTAGAAAAATATTTTAGTATGAATATTAAAAAATTAAAATGCTCTTTTATGCTTAAAGTTATTTAATTATATTACAACTTAAAAGTTGAATTTTATTTTAAAATACTAAAATATCCACATAGTTTATTTTAAAAATTCTCTTTTAGCATTAATTTCAAAAAATTAAATATCCTTTAAGCAATAATATTAAAATCACTAAAATAACTTTATAGAATTAATTAAAATACAAAAATTTTTAACAATTAAAAATTCTAATTTAATATTAAAAAGACTAAAATATCCTCTACTTAATTTTTAAAATATCAAAATAATTTTTAGGGTTAATCTTAAAAACACTAAAGTGACCTTTTAGAATAAAATTTATTTAATTGTATTAGAAATATAAATTTAAACTTTTAAAACAACTAAAATACTCTTATAACTAATTTTTAAAAGAACAAAACAAACTCTTAAAGTTAATTTAAAAAAAAAGACTAAAATATCATTATAGAACTAATTCAATGTTTGATTGTATTATAAATTTCATAGTCAAATTTAATTTAAAAGACTAAAATACTTTTTTAGTTTATTTTAAATGATTAATAAAATACCCTTTTAAAAACTCAAATAAAAATAACATTTTATGAAGAATTTAGAAGTATCCATTTCATCATTTGGAACTATTTCCCATCTCTCTCTCCTTTACTATACATCCCTGCATAGAATTTAATAATGGTGCTAATTTACTTTATCTTTTACAATTGATTTAAATGATAGATGTAAGTGAGGTGAAAAAGAAGTGTAGAATATTTTTTTATATATAGGCATATAGAGGCTTCGATCCACTGCTAATGACTTCCTAGTCCGCTTTAGTTTATCCATTCAGAATTGGATATTATATCACAATATCTAATATGGGTACTATATTATTACCCTTTAAAAATATTATATCTCATTCCAAATTGTTGGTTATTAGATTACAATATCTAATATGAATATTATGTCTATAAAAAGGATTGATAATAGGTAACATGTAAATTTTCTTTTTGGCACATTATTGGTGACAATATTTTTAACTTAGAATCTGACTCATATTGTTACTCAAATTTCTCACCAGTAAAATTCTAATACAAATACATACTATGATAGTGTTAATAACAAAAATAAACTTAATAATTGTTACTTTAAAAAGTAACGACACAGGTTAATTTCATTTTTTTTAAGTTATTTTGTCAATGGAAAAATCTTTCAGATATCAATAGTATAGCAAAAGTAATTAAAAATAGCACAAATAGCAAAAGTTATTTTTAACACTGCACCACGCGAGGGATAGTTTGTAAATCCCTCTGTGACAATATATGGATGCAAAATAATAAACCAACAACCTGAAAGAAAGGAATATAATAATGCAACTCAATTAACAAGAAAGAAAGGTATTATGATCCTAAAGTGACCAATATAACAGGCACTGAACGATGAATATGGATGTCATCAATATTATTCTATTCCATTTTCATTTTTCATAACAAAAAAATATCTCTTCTCATTGCTGTTTCTTGCAGAGAAATATAATTTCACAATTTTGTTCTGAGATTATTCATTTTAACAAATGGTATAGTAAAAATGGTGTTTCCAAATAAAAATAAGAAAAAAACTTTAAAATTCAAAGTTTGTTGGGATTACGGCGAAGTTGTTCACGCACAAAAAAAATTAAACTCGGAGAATTAAACTCTCATTAATTTTTTTGGAAAATAATAATTTTTTTAATTTATAATAGAAAAAATGCCCACTACTAAAATGTCATTTTAATTAACCATAAAAGAAATAAAATATCCTTTCTAAAAATGTTGTGAAAAGACTAATGTATCTTTTTTAATATTTTGACAAAAATTAACCTTTAAGGTTAATTTTAAAAATAAAATATTTACATAATTCATTGTAGAAAAAACTAAAGTAACATTTAGTATAATTTGAAAAAGACTAAAATATTTTTGTGTTACATTTTTAACGGTCTAAAAATAGCTAGAAAAATACCAGTTTAACGTTAATTTTAAAATTACTAAAATAACTTTATCTAATTAATAAAGATTACTCAATTATGTTAGGAAATATAAATTTTAATTTTATATTAAAATAACGAAAATATTGTTATAGTTCATTTTTAAAAGAAGACAACAACCTTTTTAAGGTTAATTTTTAAAAGAATAAAATAACCTTATAGCATTAATTAATATTGTTTGATTTCGTGAGAAATTAGACATTATTTGAATTTTATTTTAAAAAAGACTCAAATACACAAAGATCATTTTAGAGACTAAAATATTCTTTTTAGAATTATGTTTTGAAAGTTAAAATATCCTTATAATTTTTTTTAAAAAGACTAAAATAACATTTTAAGGTTAATTTGTAAAACTAAAATATCCTTATATATATTATTAATAAAGGTTATTTGATTGTATTAGAAAATAGAAATCAGAATAAGATTTTAAAAGGACTGAAATACCTTTTAGGGTTAAAGTTGTTTAATTGTATTAAAAACTTGAATTTAATTTTAGAAAGGCTAAAATAAAATAACCTTAGCTTATAGTGAATTTTTAAAAGATTGAATTACCATTTTAAAATTTAGATTGTTTAATTAATTGTACTATAGTTTGAAATATAAATTTTATTTACAAACACTAAAATACTCTCTTAATCATATTAAAAAAAAAAAAACAAATGCCCTTTTAGGATTAATTGTAAGAAATTAAAATACCAATTTTGTATTAAAGTTGTTTAGTTGTATTATAATTTCAGAAGTATGAATTTGACTTAGTAAAACTAAACTACTCCTGTAGTTATTAATTTTAAGAGATTAAATTTAGGATAAGTTAAAAAAAAAAAAAAAAAAACTAAAATTCCCTTTAGTGTTTAGTTGTATTAGAAATTTGACTTTTTATTTTAAAAAAAGGAAAAAACAATATAACCTTTTTGTGAATTTAAAAATATGAAAATAACCTTTATTTCATACAAACACACAAATATTAGCATCACAACGACCTACCAAAGTACTTTAATATCATAATTATTATTGACTTCAGATTATAAATTAAATTTAAATTTAAATTTTTTTCCTGCAATATTTCGTTATACAAAAGAAAATTAATAATGTGCACATCTTTCATTTTAATTAATCTTCCTACTACTCTACTACTTTATTGGTGAGGATGGCAGCTAATAATATTAATAAGTTAGTTTCAACATTTTGTTGCAATTTTATGCACACATCTTAAATATGAGTTTGTATAGGAACAATATATGCTTGCATAGAAACATTTTAATTTCGGGTGTTATTTTTTTTATTATCGTCGGTTAATGAGTTGGTGCATGTATAAGGTGAAATTCGAACTTTTAACACAGTAACACTTACTTAAACAGACTAATAAATTAACTATTAGACCAACTCAACTTGATTAATTTCGGATGTTCGTTATTATATAGAAAAATGATCACGTATTCGTGTCATCCTGTGTACGATTGCAGAACTTCATGTTCTTGTGTACTATCAAGTTTCCAACAATATTTTTGTCTTCTAGTGAGTTTTGGAATTACCATATTAATCCTTGAAGTAGATATGAAATTATACAATTGGCCAACATTCCCATTTCAAATATTTGTGGCTTAATTAGTGGCCTAATTTTGACTTATTCAAAGTATATAAGAGTAGGTGATAGAAAGGCTCAACATTCCCATTTGTAATATAGAGTATTTGAAAATATTTTGATTGTTATGTAAATTTAAAAACAATTATTTTACATATTAATATTATTATAGAGCAGTAATTGAATATGTTAAGAAACTAATACCGATAAAATTAAACAATTTGTTAATAGGAAAGAAATTATGTAAATCCCGTTAAATTAGTGAATAATTAATTAATAACTTAGTTTTTAATAAAAAAAATTAGAAATACGAATATTATATTAAATTAGGATAGAGCTCATCGAAACAAAAATTTTGACACTAATTTTAAAAAAATGGTCTAAAATTAAATCGAACAGACCAAATCGATTGAACTGGATCTAAACCGGACTCGTAAGCCCAACCGACCCAGCTCATTTAAGTGAGCACGGTTACCTTTCTTCTTCAATTCAGCAAAACGCTGAAAGTCACCAAACAGGGAGAAGAAGGAAGAAACCCCCAACGTTTACGGTAAACTTCAACTTGCCGTAACTCCTCCGTCCGAGCTCCGATCGCCGCATCGTTTGTGGCCATGCGACCACCGCGTTGAGCTCTACATTTTTACTAGAACAATTTCATAGGTAACCTGCTATTTTACCTCAGCCTCTTCTTCCCCAATTTTTGGAAAATTAAGTGGAGATATTGAATTTCTTTACTCTTTGATGTTTTAGGATCCAATTAGCTTGAAAAAAATATTTACTCTTACTTATGTGAAGCTTAGGTAAGGTGAGGATATAATAATTTTATCTAAATATTCTGAATTGATGTTTTTGGGAATTAAATTGGGTATATATGTGTTATGAATGTGTATTAGGTTGTGAATAAATAATTGAAACTGAAAATTGTGAATACCGGAACTTGGAGGAAGCTGTTTAGTTGAGGTTTTGGGGCTATGATTGGTTTTAATAAATTGCCTTGGTCATTACGAGGAAAATCGGCTAAGGTATGGTTTAGGTTTCTTGCATTTAATATATAATGTTCTGTGAAAATTTAGGCTAGATGACCGTAGGATAGGTTGGAAAGCATGTGTATATATATATTGTTAGTATCTTGTGAAAAAACATGTTTGGCTTGGTCTTGGTTGATTAATTGATGGTTTGGAAAAATATTGATTTGAGGTATATTTGTTGTGGTGGTTGTTGTGATGATAAGGAAGGCCATATTGTATTATAAGCCTAGGTTTTGTAAACTATGGTTCTTGGTTGGTTTTGGTTGATGGATTTGAATACTGTAAGTGTATTTTTGTCAATTTGAGGTAGGTTTATTGTGTTGATTATTAAAAGAATGAGAGAGGGGTATATTGTATTGAAGAATGCAGGTTTAGAGGTGAAAGGAATGGAATTATTGAATGAAAATGAAGTTTGGAATTGTTTGCAAAACTTTGGTTTTGGACTGAACTTCGGCAGGCTATAACTTGGCTTCCGGAACTCCAAATTGATTTCAACTTGTCTTAAATGAAAATTTGGTTCATGAAGTTTATGTCGTTCGAAAAATGGAAGAAAAATTATTTAAAATGACTGAATTATGTCCGTCAGAAATTTTGGTGTGGATTATGTAATGTTGCTGGTGAGATTTCCATGATTGTGCATCACTCTGGTTAATCCTTTTTTTTAAAAGAACGTCCGTCCACGCGTACGCGTGGCATGGATTTCTGGCGATGCGTACGCGACTGGTCCCATGCATAAGCATAAGGAGCTAACAAGTATGTCCTCGCGTACGCGTAACATGAAGTTTTCACCTATGCGTACACATGACAAGGGACGCGCACGCGAGCTGCACCTCTACACACCCACGCGTACGCGTGCGCCACGCGTACGCATGCCCCCTATTTCAGCAAACAAAGTTTTCAGAATCTTAAACCCTATTTCAAACTTCTAAACCCCTATCTTCATTTCTTTAATCATAAATGGTAGTATTAAACCTGATAATCAGATGAAGCTAGAAAATGGGAATAACTTGGAGGTGAAGTAAAGCTGAAAAGTGATGAATTGATTATGGTATGTTATAGATGATCATGTATGATACTTGGCTTGATAATCAAATGAATGATCATTTATGATACTTGGCTTGAATGATTAAATGATCTGAGATACGAGATTTTCTGGGTAAAGTACCGTGGCTTGCAACCATGTATACCAGGTTGAAACTCGATACTCTATTGACCCTACGACGTAAGGGTGACCAGGCACTTATAAATTCTCGGGAATGTTAACCCCATTGAGCAATATTGATTATTTGAGAAAAAAAAAGCTATGCATAGACTCTTGGAGATGCACGTCGAAGGACAGTCTAAGGTTTTCGGACTTGTCGGGTTAGCTGGATAACTGACAGATGAACCTCATCAGCCATAGGTCAGGCATGCATCATATGCATACTACTTGAATTACTTGTTTGTACATTAACTGGGTGTGCCTAAGTGTACTTGCCATGTTAAATGTATATTTGTTACCTGCAATATTTGTAACCTTTTTGTGCTTGCCTTTATCTGTTTATTTGTCATGAAATGCTGACGAAGATGGAGGTATGGAGGAATAGCAGTATGGGACTTAGATTTATGATTAAGTTAAGTTACGCTTAGATACTCTTAGAAAACCACCTTTTATGGCTTCTGTTTAATACTTTAAGCTCTATAAATTTGAGTGTCGGCATTCTAGGATTGCCTCTGACATTCCCAGGACCTTATATATTATGTGTGTGGCACCTTTACCATACTGAGAACCTTTGGTTCTCACCCCATACTATGTTGTTGTTTTTCAGATGCAGGTCGAGAGGCATCTCGTTAGGCGTCTGGACTCCTGAAGCGAAGTAGTTACTGGGTTATTTTGTAGTGCAGTGATGTATATATATATGTACTTAGCTTTCTCTCCGCATAACTCGTTCTTTTGAGCCTCTTAGAGGTTTATGGAGAGACAGAATTTTTGTTTATGTACATTTTGGGTTTTGGATATGTGTGTGTATGTGTTCTCCGGCTAGTCTTGGCTTCGCGGGCGGAGTTAGGAGCTTGTTACTTTGTATCTTTGACCCTCTGTTCCTATTTTTGGTTACTTTATACTTAACAAGCTATAGCTTTCTTAGTATGCAAGATAACTCGTTTCTTGGGCATTGCGCTTTTATTTCGCTATTTTTATTTCCTCTATTCTTCAAGGCTCCTAGTATATTATAATCTTTCTGCTATTATATGTATACATTTTATTCGATAGGTCATAATATCACACACCACCTCTATTTTACAGCTTAAGGGTAAAACTCAGTGTGGTAAGGTGTTACAAATTAAGAATAATTAGAGTAGATATTTATATAATATACAAAAACATTCTATTCAATCTGTATTTATAAAATATTTTAAATTTATTTTATTAATTTATTTAATTTGTATTAATTTTATTTTATTGCAAAAATATTCTTGAATAATTATTGGAGATAGAAGATAAAAAAATATAATTATAAAAAAAGTGTTAAATTTAAATATGACTATATATATATATATATATATATATATATATATATATATATATATATATATATATATGAGTAAATAGTCAAATTAGTCCTTAAAAGATCATTCGTTCTTTAAATTAGTCACCGAAAGATTTTTTTAATCAAATTCGTCTTTTAAAGATTTTAAATTAGTCATATTAGTCTCTTGGTCACTTCCATTCCTAACGACGTCAACTTTTGTTGATGTTATATGTTAAGTAACATCAAAACATACATCTAATAGTTCTAATTGACTATTAACATAATTAGTTTATGAAATTAAATCAAATCAACCTCAAATTGAAGGATTTCAATGGCTCAAATTTTCTCCTCAATTAGATTTTTATATGATATAATTTCATAAACGTATTATATTAATAGTCAACTAAGATTTATAGGTAGGTGTGTGTTAGGGTGTCATTTAACGTGTCACATTAGCACATTTTGATATCATCAATTAAAAAATTAACGGAAGGACTAACATGACTAATTTAATATCTTTAAAGGACGAATTTGATTAAAAAAATTTTCTGAGAACTAATTTAAAGAATGAGTAATCTTTTAGGGACTAATTTGACCTTTTATATATATATTGTTCTCAAAATTATTTTTCTTTGTACTTTATTTTCTTTATTTGTCTTGTTAGTTTATTATTATTTTATTGTTTTAAATTATAATTTGAAATTAAGTGCTATTTTTTTTAAAGTAATATATTTAAATTATATTCTCTTATTACGTTGTTTTAGTTATTTTGTATTTTTAAATTTGTTAAATTTTCTTTATATATTTCTTCTTAATATATCCATATATGTGAGAAATTTTAGGGGTCAATAATTATTAGTACCTTTTGTCATTATTTAACTAGTATAATTACTAAATTATTTTTAACAAATAAATTTTATTAATTTATGTGTACAAATTTTAAAAAATATAAGTGCAAACGATATTAATTCATGTGTACTAAATTCTAATAAATAAGAGAATATTCCAATTTTAGTTATTTTATTTGCAATTATGTTATTGTATATTGTAACATGTTGATTTTATTAATTATATATAAATTTTAAGTAATAACACCACTTTCTCTTAATTATACTTTTTTTATTTTATCTTCTTTCAAATTTATTCCCGATAAATTATTCAAGAATATTTATATAATAAAATAAAAGTAATACAAATTAAATAAATTAATAAATAATAAAATTAAAAAATTTTAAAAATATGAATTGAATAGATTTTTGTTGTATAGCATGAATATCTATCTTAATTATACTTAATTTTGTTTTTATTAAAAATTTATTTAACTTTATCAGTATGAATTTCTTAATATATTCAATTATTTTCCTGTAATAATATTAAAATATAAAATAATTGTTTCGAAATTTACGTGAAAATGAAAATATTTTTAAAAACTTTATATTATAATAGAAATGTTGAGCTGTTTCATCATTTATCTGTGTAGTTAATATTTTTTTACCAAAATTTTTTATTTCATGGCATTACACAAAAGTTGGAGCCCATTTAAGTGAAAGCAACAAAAATGTAATTAAAAGGCTCAATACTAAATCAGCTAAAGCAACTTTAGTATACAAAACAGTTATTTTCCAATTGGTTTGGGCAAGCAACAGAAATTTGAATCATTATAAACTGACCAGAGTATGAATCGATTGCATGCTCAGCGTGAGTTCTTGCAGGTGCTATCCACATCAAGAATTTTTTATTAATCTAAGTCATTTACATTTTTTAAAATATATCTGAAAAGTTCTAAATAGTAAAATCAAATGTTCTGATCAAGTACAATGCAACACTTGAATATTTTTCTATTATATATCTTACTTAGCACAAGAGAGTATTAAAACACTCAGGCTGAATTTGGTTTTCGAAACTAGTGAGATTAAACCAGAGATAGGAACTTCAAAGAGTGAAAATATAAAGATTTGAAATTCTTAAATAAAAATTGAAATTTTAATAATATCTTTTTAAAAAATATTTTTATTTAATTTTTTAATTTTAAATTTATCATTTAATTTTTATATTTATCTTAAAAAAAAAATAATACTAAAACATAACTCAATTTAGTACATTTTACGCTATACATATAATACAAAAATTTAATTTGGTCTATGTTTCTCGGTTTTAAGTTTTCTTTTAAATACAGTCTTAATTCATAATAGGTATTTTTTGGTGACTTAAAAGAAACATTAAATAACAAGTATTTATACATATATATATGGTCTTTTTGCAATTAAGCAACATTAAATAAATATATATTTCTAAGTTTTAATATAATTAACCACCCTTAATCCTAAAAGTATGTAATTAAAGTAGCATATAAGGATTAGTTGAAGTTGATGAATGGGTGGCTAGCTGACCTTAATTACCACGAGAGAGGGTGAAGTCCTTAGCTTCGTAATGCAAACCAACCTGCCCAAAAACAAAGAAACAAGAAACTAAAGGGATTCTGATTAGCAGTAGGAGAATAGTGAATAAAGTTTGTATACATCTGCTTCTAACGAAACCTGTCAAATTTATTCTCATTTCGCATTCCACTATTTATTACTAACCTCTAAACATTTATCATTTATTTTTACTATGTGATATTCAACTACCACTGTCCTTGCGGTTTTTAATTTTTTATTATTTAATTATTTACTCAAATAAATAAATTTATAGAATTTTATGTTTTTAAATATTTAGGTACAATTTTACTAGTACAAAAAGCGAAAAAAATTACGATATTTGCGTTGAATTATTTCTGTATTTTTATTGTTGATGCAAGCGAAAATAAAATAATTTTTTTTCTAAGTTTACGTTGTCAATGCCAGCAAAAAATGAAAAAAAAAAAAGAAAAAAAGAAATTATTGTCAATTACTCTCACATTTATAATTTTACTTAAAATAAAAAAAGTGCTCTCCTTGCTTAAAATAAGTTGACTCGCTAGTCAACTAAATAAAAAAAAAACAAGTCCACTATTCGCTCCATATAAATTTACACGTTGTTCATGCTTAGACTTAGATTAGATGCCACCAAAATGGAATAATTTCCAATAAAAAAATTTTAGTATTTTTTGTAATTTTTAAATAAAAATAAAAATATAAAAATTTATTTTTCAAAAGTGATATTTTTACTTTTTTTTTAAAAAAGTATTTTAACATAATAAATAAATAAATGAATATTTTATATTTTTGTATTTAAATATAATTATTAAATAAAAATATTTTTATGAATACTATCAAATAAAAAATTCTCTCTTTTTTGGTTTTAAAGTTGACTGACAGACTCAAGTTACAGTATTATAATAAGGTAATTATTTAAATAAAGATGACAAAAATATCTTTTTATAAAAATATTTTGTTTAAAAGTGTGATTTGTTCATTTAGTTATATTTTAAATAAAGACAATACTTTTATAAATATCAAAATTTAATTATACAATTCATCATCCAAAGATCAAAAGAATATATTTTTATAGAAAGACAATTATAAAATCTTCATTATAGTATTTACTTTATAATAATTCAAAAATACTATTTGTACACTAAAATTAGCCACTAAAATTAACTACCAATATATATATATATATATATATATATATATATATAATTTAATTTATTTTCAATGTATATTTATATTCTAGCATATATTTTATACTGATGGTTAACTTTAGTGACTAATTTTAGTATACACGTAGTATAACTCTTAATAATTTGTCTAGCATAGTCTAATCTGAATTCATTTATTATTTGTACAATGTTATATTCAATTATTCAACCACCACCCATTTACTTGTAGAATGTTATATTCAACGACCAATGTCCTTGCCCAAAACAAGTTAACTCGCTCTCTTTATAAATTTTCACATAGTTTATGGTTTAGATGCCATTAAATGAGAATAGTCTTTTAAATTTTTAGTATTTTGATAATTTTTATCCCTTTAAAAGAATATTTTAATATCATAAATAAGTACTTTAATATTTTTGTATTTAAATATAATTTTTAAATAAAAATATTTTATGAATACGTGCGATAAAATATACGATCTTTTTTGTTCTAAAATTGACTGATTCAAGTTGCAGTACTATAATAAGTAAATAACTTGTCCAGGGTAATCCAATCCAAATTTTTAATAATTTATTTCGAATAATATAATATGATTAACAAAATTTATTATTTTTTTATTACTATTTAGTCAATACTAAACTTTAAATAATAAAATTTAAACTCTAAATTTTAAATTTTAAATCATCATAATATAAAAATAAAATATTAACTCTAAAAATATTGACTAATATTCATAAAAAAAATTGTCCTAATATTTCTCATTTATTTGTACAGTGTAATATTCAACTACGACTGTCCTTATTTGAAACAAGTTAACTCGCTCTTTATAAATTTTCACGTAGTTTATGGTTAGATGCCACTAAATGGGAATAATTTTTTAATAGAAAATCTTTTTAAAACTTTAGTACTTTTGATAAATTTTTTTAAGTTAAATTAAAAATACAAAAAAATTCTTTTTTTTTAAATTATCATTTTTATTTTTGAAAAAGAGATCTTTGAAAAATATTTTAACATAATAAAAAATAAATGACTATTTTTATATTATTCTATCTAAATATAATTGTTAAATAAAAAGTATTTTTTTTTTTATAAAACATAATGATTGAAAGTCCCAATTAAATCACATATGCAAGTATCTAAGTCGCAGTACTAAATACTAATAATTTGCCAAGCACAACCCAATACAAATCTTATAGAAATAAATTAAGATACAGAGCTAATATATGTCCTAAATACCAATGTTCTAAAAACCGAACTGGACCGGCCGGTTTGATCGGATTAACCGGGAATCGGTTATCTGACCGGTCCAATTGATGTTTAAAACCGTACAGTAAAAAATCGATAAAAAACCGATCAAATCGGCGATTAACCGATAAACCGGTTGAACCGGACAGGTTTTTAAAATAACTAGTTCTCTAATCAACATTAAAATGGCGCCGTTTTGGTCCTAACCCACCCCCCCCAAAAAAAAAAAAAAAACAATGCTCAGCCCAAAATGAGAACACCCCTCCCCCTTCAATCTTCCACAAACGCACAAAGCCTCAAATTGATATGACCAACCCTAACCCTATCAGAGCAAAATCATTAAAGCTTTTCAGCCACCATCAGCCCCCACCACTCTCGGCGGTGACAACCAGTGATTGCCATCCTTGCTTCTCGAAGGTATTCTTTCCTCCTCGCGTCGTCAAGCCCAAGGGTGCCATCAAGCCCGAACCTATCCTCCTCCTCGTTGCCAGAAGTTCGTCAAGCCCAAATCTGTCATCGTCGTCGTCGAGCCCGAGGGTGCCGCCATTGCCACCGAACGTTTCTGTTGCTCGATGTTGCGAATGTCTACTCAGCTCTGTTCTCCTCGCCGTCGCAAACGTGCCTGTTCTCCTCACCGTCGTTCCAGTGCCTCCAGAAGCTTCCTTCCTCCAACAACAAGTTCACCTACAACTGCGACAACCCCACCTTCAGCTTCCTCGTCAATAATGGCTTCAGTCCGTTCCTCTCTTTTTCTCTCTTGATCTATTTTTTTCTGATTTAATCTTGTGTATATATGTATGCATTTTTGCTTAGATGATTGTTAGGGTGAAATTCTCATTGTGTTTGAGTGATTTGAAATGCTGCATTGTTGTTTTTCAGCTTACTGTGTTGTTGCGGATGAATTTGCTGGAAGTCAGGTTCTTACGTTTCTGGAGCGAGTGAAGGATAATTTTATTTCAAATATTGCGTTTCTGTTTTGTCCCTTTGTTGCTCGTTGAAGGTATGCTATATTGCAAGTTGTAACTGCAACTGAAACATGAAGTTGGGTTTTAGACTTTTCTTCTTTGAGGTTGTACCAATTTTTTAGGAGAACTGTTTGGATGGGTTGAATGTTAAAATAGAAGTTGGTCAATTATTGGTAAATCTCTTTTCTTTTAGGATTTTCATGGGGCAGGGGATGGTTTATTTTTCACATCTTGAAAAAATATTGCTGCTGAGATTGGTTCATAGCTATTTTTAATTAGTAATTTGATATTAATTGAGCGAATTTTGTTTAATTAAATAATTATTGACATTGTTGGTGATTGTTGATTGAATGTGGATAACTGGATATAGTATTTTATGCCATAATTTTATTTTGTTCTAAATTTTTATGTTTGAATTTGAATGTAAAATTTTAATAATGAGATGAGATATAGTTTAATTAGTGGGTGGGTTATGAAAATTTAAATCTTATTATTATATGAATGATTGAATTTAAATTTTAAAAGATTTATATTATATTTTTAATAATTTTATTTTATATAACGAAATCGGTTCGACTACGGTTCGACCACGGTTGAACCATTTAACCAGTTATTCGACCAGTTTGATGACCGGTTCAGTTATCGCAACCTTACTAAATACATAAGACATAAGTTGAAGTTATTTTTTAAGAAAGTTTTTATAGAAAACAAAATATAAAAATTGAGTTTTTCATGCATTTGTACGTTGTGTATTTATTAAAACAAAAAAATTTTAAAATTTTTATTAATAATAATCTTAACATATATTTTTAAAATACATTATAACTAAACTCATATATTAAAATTATAGAATAAAAAATTTTAAATAAATTAAGTTAAGATCTCTACTTTCTAATGAGATATTCATGAGTGAGGTAAAGTTAAATTTATTTTGTCCCAAATCAAATCAAAAATATTGATTGGGTCTAATTTTTTAGATTTTTATTTAAATTCTTGACCCAATAAAATCTCGTTACTTTTGGATTACAATAAAATCGGGTGGATCTAAATAAGATTAAAAAAAAGTTTAGATGAAGTTTAAACTTAAAACAAAAATAACTTGATACCAATAAAATTTAAAATACAAAATAAAAAATTAACACAAATTTATTTTATACACAAATTTCAACTTATCGATTTGCAAGAATATATCCATATACCAAGAATCAGATTTATTCTCTACTACTAGAATTGAACTACAAATCAAGTATAAGCTCATCACTCGGCTAAAATTAAATTAGTTAATGTCGCTAAGGAATTTTTATTTGCTTCCATGGTAAAAAACAGTCATATAACATCATCATCGAATAAGTTTGAATTTTGAAATAATATGGTAATCCATAAACTCTGAGAAGGGCGGATGAATTTGATGCCAAAATTAAAGAAATTGAACAAATAAATAAATGCTAACTTTTTAGAGAGGGCAATTGTCAAGCATACAACAATCCAAATCCAACAGAGTCATATTGAAGAAAATAAAGAAATGAAGCTAATCAAGCTATAACCCCTGATTGATAACTCTTTTAAATCTTTAGTGGCCATAAAATTTAAAATGTTTATATTAAGTTAAGGTATTTGTTATGGTACTTAAAAAAATTTGGTGTTTAATTGATCTAGGTTAAATAGCTAATATTATCTCATTTAAAAATATATAAATTAATTAATTTTAAATATATAAAATTTGTTATGAAAAATAAATTCGACAAAAACCTGACATCATCAAGTGATAGACATAAAAAAATTGGCCTTAACTTAACAATAGAGGAGCTTTAATTTGTATCTAAAAAAGGGCCAAGTCTTTGGTGAGAAAAGATTATTGTGGACCTCGAAGCATCTGTAGGCGATGTTACATTTAGAGAAAAGGACAAATAAGTCCCTGATCTTTTACCCCGAACATTTTTGTCCCTGACCATTGGAAAATACATTTAAATTCCTGACCTCCTTGAAAATAGGACGAATCAGTCCTTCCGTCAAAAAGCCACCGTCAGACACAACGAAAAAGTCTGACGTGGCTTCCCTTCGTCTTACCTGACATGACGGATGCCAACGTGGCACGTTAGTGAGATGGAGCATTTGGAAAGTGGACAAATAAGTTCCTGGAGCCCATAACTACGTCGTTCATCCACTGTGCCTCACCACTGCCATCATCATCATCAACAACAACAACCATGCCTGTTGGAGGTTTTTCTCTTTATAGATTTTGATTAGATAGGCACAACACTTAAGGTAGGGGACAGTTTTTGTGGGTGAAGAAGAAGGAAGAAAAGGTAAGGTTGGTGGTGGTGCATGTGGGCGTGGAGCTGGATGGTGGTGGTTGAAGGAGGTGTTGGTGGCAGAGGAACCATCTTCAAAGGTTAGGGATTGACGAGAGCATCAATGTTTCCTACTATTACCTACAATCCGCCTGAAGATTCTCTAAGCCAAGATGTGATTGCAACTGTGGAGAAGAGCATGAAAAAATATGCTGACAACCTCATGCGATTTCTTGAGGGAATTAGTTCAAGGTTATCCCAATTGAAATTATATTGCTACAATCTTGACAAATCTATTGGAGAAATGAGATCTTATTTAAATCGTGACCATGGGGAGCAAGATTTAAAGCTCAAGGCCCTTGAAAAACATCTTCAAGAGGTATGCTGCTTTCATATATATTCTTAGGTTTAACTTCATTTTATATATTACCTAGTACCTATACAGCACTATCCCACATCTGATGGAAGAATACTTTGGATCTTGTGTTAATGAAATCCTGAAGTAGTTATACATCAACTGAAGCAATTTTTTCCCCTTCCAATTCAATTGCAGACATTCTTTCTCAATTGGGAAATCCAACCATATTCCTTTCTTGATTTGCAAACCTGTTCAACATAACAAGATAGCTATACTTTGTTTATCTGGTCAATGAAGCACCATTCATCAATCACAAACCGGACATTAATCTCTATTGCTAGATTAACAATTTGTTATTGCTCGAATATTCTGTGTTTTCTTGATACTGTTCCAATATACGCAAAAAATAACTTTCAGCTATGAGCAGTGCAGAGTAAATGAAGCATTTAACTCACAATGTTCTGTATTAGCATGCTTTCATATATCTGTTCACTTTATTAATTGATTATATAGACTTTGAGAAACAAAGATTGTTATTGCATGTATTCATTTTCCTTACGTTGGTTATGTAGGTTCATAGATCTGTACAAATTTTAAGAGACAAGCAAGAGCTAGCTGACACTCAGAAAGAATTAGCCAAGCTTCAACTTGCTCAGAAGGAATCATCTTCCTCAAGCCACTTAGAGGAGAGATCATCGCCTTCTACAACAGATCCTAAAAAGATTGATAGTGCATCTGATGCACACAACCAGCAGTTAGCTCTTGCACTTTCTCATCAAATTCCCCCACAGCAGCAGCAGCCGCAACCGGCTGCACCCCATGCTCAAGCTCCAGTAGCAAATGCGTCCCAAGCCACCCAACAACCTACTTATTACATGCAGCAACCCCCCACTCCATTGCCAAACCCTCCAGCTGCTCCCCAGCTCTTTCAGAATCAGTATTTACCATTGACAAATCAACAATACCAAACACCCCAACTTCAACAAGACATGTCGCGGGTGACTCCACAACCAACACCATCTCAGGTAACCCCATCCCCAGCTGTGCAACAGTTCCCTCAGTATCAGCAGCCACAGCAACAACAGCAGCAGCCGCAGCAGCCGCAGCCACCCCAGCAGCAGTGGGCTCAGCAGGTGCCATCTTCACAGCCTCCCTCAATGCCACCCCAGATAAGATGCTCATCGAGCCAAACAAAAAATTTGCAATGACCTTCCTTTCCCTGTCAAAATTCCCAATGATCAGATACTATTTGCAACCATCTAACATCTCGGTGCGACGGCGACGTTTCCATCTCCAGCCTGAAGCGCATATGGAACTGAGCTTGAACCAGACTTCTCTTCTCTAAATCCACTTACGCTTCTTCTTGAGGTTGATGATGCCCCCTGCGTTGCCATTGTTAACATACGCAGAACTCTTCTCCTCACCACCAGCCACCAGCCTGAACGAAGAAGCCAAACGAATTTTAAGATTAGGGCACCTATCTAAACGACGTAGTTATGGGCTCCAAGGACTTATTTGTTCACTTTCCAAATGCTCCATCTCACTAACGTGCCACGTTGGCATCCGTCATGCCAGGTAAGACGAAGGGAAGCTACGTCAGACTTTTCCGTTGTGTCTGACGGTGGCTTTTTGACAGAGGGACTGATTCGTCCTATTTTCAAGGAGGTCAGAGATTTAAATGTATTTTTCAATGGTCAGGGACAAAAATGTCCGCGGGGTAAAAAGTCAGGGACTTATTTGTCCTTTTCTCTTATATTTAAAAATTTGAATTTTTTAAATTTTAAATTTTTATTTGAGAGGATAAAGTGTGATTTTTTTATTTTTGAATAGTTTCTTTTAGAGTAATTCTCCACATACAAGTGATTTTCAATACAAGCCATATAAGTCATTTATATTCACGCCGTTTCACGTTTTTTTTTGTGCCTCTTCTTCTTCTTCTTCTTCTTCTTCTTCTTCTTCTTCTTCTTTCTCCGTGTCTCTTTTTCTTCTTTTTCGTAATTTTTCTCTCTCGTTATCATCGTCATCAACACCACATATTTCTCCTTCTTTTTTTATTGAAATTTCTTCTCCTTTTTTCGTTTTCTCTTTCTCCTTCATCGAAATCACAGAAAAAACGAAGAAACATTATTTAAGGTACTGTTTTACTGTTCTTCTAGATTTTTTTCTAGATTGTCTCTGTCATGTGCCTCATCCTTAACCAGCAAAACATTAAAAGATTTCAAGAAGAAATATACTGTCTCCCCCTATATTGGGTGTATTTCTTAAATCTTTTGGGTGTATTTCTGTAATTCTTTAGGTGTATTTCTGTAATCGTTTGGTTTATTTCTGTAACTGTTTGGGTGTATTTCTATAATCCTTTGGATGTATTTCTGTAATCGTTTGGGTGTATTTTTGTAATCGTTCGGATGTATTTCTGAAGTTCTATCATCTTCAAAACAATTTCAAAACTTGATTTCAGAAACCATGAAAATCGAAAAAAACAGAAGGAGATCGAAGGCAAAGAGAGAACGCTTTTCCATACAAATCATACAAGTCATTTATATTCACGCCGTTTTCACGTTTTTTTTTGTGCCTCTTTTTCTTCTTCTTCTTTCTCCATGCTTCCTCTTCCTCTTCTTCTTCTTCTTCTTTTTCTGTGTCTCTTCTTCTTTTTCGTAAAAAAGAAAACGAAGATGAAACACGTGAAGATGGTTCAGTTACGCGCGTGTTAGGCCCAACTTGTAAGACTTGTAAACAAAAATGACTTGTATGTGTAGCACTCCTCTTTTTTTTAATATTTTTTTTAGTTCCATCTATAAAATAAATGATGAAAGATCACATTTTATTCTCTAAAATAAAATATAAAATTTAAAAAATCAAAATTCGTTGCATTAAATACATGTTAAAAAAAACGTCGTTTTAAGGCAAAACAATGTTGTTTAACTTAGACAGTAATCACAGTTAGCTTGACAACAACAATAAAATCAGTTAAAGACGATAGTTCTGTAGGATTTAGTGCCCTCGAGGGTTGGATATTCTTCATTGTCATCTCCTATATACATATATAACAAGATGTGGTCTGTTAAAGTTAGCTCCGATTCGCATCACTGAACCCAATCGATCTTAATCCATTTGGCAGAAAGTTTGTCAATCGAACTCGCAAAATCATCAGCTATTTTTTCAGTATGTAGATCTACTATGGAACATGAATGCGAGGTGAATGGAGGAGGCTAAGTAGCCGTCTGTTGTGCGTTGTGTCCAGGTGCTAAACATATTTCCTATCGAGGGCCTCACCTCAAACTCCATGCGCGGTGAAGTAGGACATGTTTTTATTTGTCCCAATTCTATGGGATTGGTGCATGATGATGCTTATATATTCATTTTGGGAAAGTGTATTAAGTGGTACACATGTTTTGTAGCGAAGACATAGATTGTGCAGAGGAGATAGTATCATCGAATCTGCGAGCAAATTCACTAGGAAGGGTAAATATGGTGTGTTTTTTTCAGATGAAGTAATTTTAACCTTAAAGGTTTTTTCAATTTGTCCCACAATATATAAACTCTACATAGTTGCAATCGTATTTGGCATAGGGTGTGGAAGTGAATCCCGAGAGTGATACAGAGTTGATTTCCACAGAGCTTGTTAAAAGAAAAGAGAACGAGGGGTTTGTTGACATGTCGATGGTGATCATTGATGGCAAGAATTGAGTTTACTAGTTTGCTAGCTTGCTATTCCAAAAGATTAAATTGATATTTTTTTTAGGAATTAATTTGTCTAAAGTAAAAATTTTCAAGGACCTCATTATTATTTTACTCTTATTTTTATTTGTTTTGGTCAAGTACTTTACTCTTATTTTTTTCCTCAAGTATTTTGCTTTTTAATTTTTATTTCACTTTTATGTTTATTTAAAGTTCATTTATTTTTTGTACGTTCATTCATTATAATTAGGATTTTGTTAGGTAAACAATGATTTTTGTGAATAATAGACTTTAGAATTGACCTAATAAAATAAAAAAAAAAACATTCAACTCCCAAGTTACCTCCTAAACTCTAATATTAAGATAACCATCCGCACACTTAGTAAATCCTATACTTTTCTTTATAATTATCTACACTATTGTTAATGTAATTTCATTAATATTTCATATATTTTTTATATAAATAACTTTTTCAACACACTAAGTAAGTTCTGAGTCGAGTTTCTTTTTTTTAAGAGAAGTCCTATCTACTCCCTAAACTAAGATATTGATACAAGTTTGATTCGACATCCTGTCGAGATTAACAAAAATCAAGCGAAACATACCTACTCACTCACTAATTCTTGGCTTCTCAGAGTCTAGGGAGTGTCCGAAGCTACCCAAGGCACCTTCACGTTCACGGAGTCAAAGATACCATAGCTGTCGCCTCCGATAAAGGCGGTGTCGGAAAGTCTACTACGGCTGGTATAACCCACAAACCTTGACAATCCCCTTTTCTGCTTTCTATTTATGACAAGTACCCCATTATTTGTTGACCGAAAAATTCTGTTGACAAATTACTCTCTTAAGATTTGAATCTACGTTATAAAGGCCATTATTTCTATGCGGAGGAACTAGTGTTCCGCATGGTGGCAGTGACAGTGTGTTGAAACTGTCCTTATTGACTAATAATCCCAATTTGATAGTAGCAGCATGAGGGGTTAGGATATGAGTAAAACACTAGAAATAGTGCAACAACAGATTTCTTTTAAATATCATGAGCCATCTAGAGATTTTGGATGCTAGTTTAGTCACTCCAAGTTTAAATGGAAATCACTGTAGTGCTTCAACCTGTATTATTTGGATGTTATTTTAGTCTTTAAATAGATGACCATTGTGTTCTACTTATGGCTGACCGGTACCCTGAGAGCATGGTTAAGGATAAAATGAGAGAACTTTCAAATTTTTTCTTTGTCCAATGCATTGAAAACTTAAATGTTTCACATCTCCAAGACAATCCTTTTTATTTTCTTCTAATTCTTACCTTAGCCAAACCCTTATTTTATATGAAAAAGTCTAGGGGTCAGTAACTTTGTTAAATTTTGGTTAACATGTAACTAGTAAAAAAAAGTGAGTCATTGGATAAAATTTTATACCAATCTCACACCATTAAAATTATCATTGATGGCTATTTAATGACTATATATCACAAAAATTGTTGACTTCTAGCATTCCTCATAAAAAATACTGTTGATGTAAAAAATCCCCGAATAACTAATTTAATGAGGGTGTATGTTTTAGGAGCCAATTTAAATATTTACTCAATGTAATATTCTCTCACAAGTGCTCTCTGGAATTAAAACTTGTGAGCTGAATCCTTGTTCCAATGAGTCGGGATTATTTATTACAATAAGATGTCATTTTAACAACTAATGTGACTCTATAGTATAGTCTATACCATGTTCAATAAGAATTTGTTTTAAAATGTCCAGATCCTTCTGTACTATATGCATTCTAAAATTTTAAATTAGAGCCATTTCATTGAATTTAAAAGAATTAAAATTTTAAAATTATATTTAATTTAAAGATAAAGTATATTTTTTATCTTTAAAATTTATCAAAAATTTTAAAAATACTCTTAAATTTTAATTTGTTTTAATTTTATCCTTAATATTTTAAATATGTATCAATTATATCTTTTTATCAAATTTTTTTGAAAACACAACTTTTTTAAAAAGAAAAGTTATTAGACAAATTTAACCTTATTATTTAAAGGAAAAGTCTAGGAGGCTAGCAACTTTATTAAATTCTGGCCAGCATGTAACCAGCAAAAGAAAAATAAGTAATCCCACGTCATTGGATGAAATCTCAAACCATTAAAAACATGGGTGATGCTAGGTAGCCAAAAAATAATTATCATATAGGAATATTACATAAAATTTTCCATTCTCTTGATAAGCAAGTGACATATACTTCCTTATCACTTATCCTCCTTATCACCTACTATTTTGCTGCATGTTTGGAGTCATTAATGTTCTTTCCAAAATTAATTTCAATTTCTTCCAAATCAAATCCCTAACATCTCTCAATCATATTATTATCCATTAAAATGCAATAATTCTCTGCAAAAAAATATGAAAATTAAATTAAAAAATTTTAACAACTTCTACTATACAACTTATATTTTACATATAGACTATTAAAATATCAAAAATAAAATATAAAATATAAACAAAAAATTAAAAAATAATTTTTTAAAAATAATTATTAACTCGTCATATTAAAATCAATAAATAAGCATACATATGAATATTAAATAAAAATATTAAAATAATAAAAATCATGACCTATTAGTGCACATATAAGATAATTTGAAAAATACAATAAGACGTATAGTTTAAAATTTGATAATATTAATCATCAAAATTTATTAATTATAAACATTATAGTAATGAAATTATAAATATTATGAATACAAATTATGGATGTTATTAACATGAAATTATGGATGTTATGTGTATGAATTTATAGATGTTATTTGTAAATTTATCAATTAAATAAATTAATTTAAGAATTTGATATTTTTTAAATTCAATTATGATAAAATTTAAAAAACATCTGTGTTAACTTTATATATTTACATATGCAATAACTAAAAAATGATATGTGTATGGATGTAATATCTAATAAACATGAATTTAATTTTTAGATGTTAGTTGTATGTAATTATGGATGTTATGTATATGTACGTATGAATGTTATGTGTATGAACTTAGTTAGTATACAATATAATTATAAATGCACATAAAAGCGCAAAAAAAAAATAGTTTATTACCATACCTCATCAAAATTAGTGTGATTTTTCATATTATCGAGAATTGGTTGACTGACAACAACCCCGTCGGGTGAGTTCATCTGTTCAAATTCTTCATCAGCACCTTCTACCATTGGTACCGTATTAAGGTCGAATTCAAATGTCATACTATTTGCAACGATAAACGCGACTTCTTGTAAAATTTCTTGACTTATACACTATTGTGCTTGCAATGGTATTAGAGTCACGATATTTGAATAATCATAATTAAATTAATGGAAGGTATATATTACAAAGAATCAAGTGCAAGTAAATGTCTTAACGAAAACAAAGAATTAATGATTTTTTCGTATTTCCATTGATTGATATTAAATGCCTTAAGCGAAATAAAGAATCAAGTGTAATTAACTCAATTAATGTATATTATCATTACCCTCCATTCTTATTATTATTATTAATATTTAATGTATTATTAAATATAAAAATTAAATTATAAAAGGAATATTAAGTATTGATTACAAGAATGCCTAATAGTAAAGAATATGATATTATAATTAATATTATTAATAAGTAGAATTGATAAGAATATGATAAGTAAAATGATAAGAGAGTGAGATAAAAAATAAAATTGTTATTAATAAGTGATATAAATGAAGTAAATTATAGAAACTTTTGGCTAATTATGGCTGAAAATTTTTTGTTACCAAACTTTTTCCTAAAAACATCATTGATGATTACTTAATTACTACAAATCACAAAAATTAGTGGCCCTAACACTCCTCTTATTTAAATGGAGGCTACTCAGATAAACACGCCTAAAACGTCTTTTTTTAAAGATGTCTTTATATTGTGTTTTAATTGGTTTTGGTATAATTTATTCGGTGTTCCTCATTACATATTATTAAATTCCTCAAAAGATTTTCTTTCCAAAAACAATAAAAAACATTTAATTTGGACTAAAACAAAAAAGGTAATAGATTAACTATTAGATTTTTTTTTAAAAGATTATTTACATAAAAAAATATATCACATTCATCAAAATATATATATATATATATAAAACAAGATCAAGCGTTTAAAAATTTTTATAAATAAAAAAAATAATTAATTTATATTCGTATAATATATAAAATAATTACTATATTATTATTATATTATAGATTAAGATTCACTAATTTAATTTTTTTTATTTTTAATATAAGTATTAGAAATAAATAAAATTTTTATAATTAAATGTAGTGTAACAAAATATATATAATATTAATTAGTTCTTAAAAATTTTAAAAAAATAGTTTCTCATTTTAGTAAAATAACTATTTATTAAAGTAGACAAATTAATTATTTTTTTCTCATATACGGTTTTTTTAAGACATAAAAGCAATTAATTAGGACATTGGTTAAGATAATTAAAGTCACTATTTCATTAAATTTTTAATTTAAAGAAAAATCCTAGTTAATTTTGGTATAGAAATTTCGAATTTAAAAACATTGATAAAAATTATGTTGAATTTTGATTTATTTGATTTTCATTTAAATTAATCACTACATAAGTTAAAGTTCTGTTTTGAAGTTATATTCGAGCTTTAATCTGATTTTTAAAGTTTCAATTTACTTAGTTTGATTTTTTAACTTAGGTATCCGTGACTCATATTAGGGTTTTAAGTGTTTAGTTGAAAATAAAAAATAAGGTAAAAAAATTTCAATTGTCACATCAAATAGTCGCTAGAATGTATAATGTAGCAGTCGTTAGTCCATTTCAGCATGTCGTTAACGATTTTGTGAGACAGTGACAAAAATAAGAATAGGAACCAATGTGAGTCATAACTATTAAGTTGGGAGACATAATTGTTAGAACTGATTAGGAACCAATTGGGAGACATAATTTGTTGTTACTTGATTAGGAACCAATTGTGAGTCATAACTATTAAATTGAGTAAATCGAAATTTTTGAAATTAGATTGAAATATAGTTGTTAGAACTGAACCAGTGATCGAACCGATCAAGTTACTGGTTCACTGGTTTATTGGTTCAACTGATAAATCACTGGTTGAACCGATAAAACTGGTCTCACGTAAATATAAAATATAAAATAGTTAAAAACTTAAAATTAAAATTTGAAATGCATATCTTCACTAACATTTTATGAAGAATCAAGTCTCAACTTCTAAAAATAACTAATATAAAAAAAACCATAAAATTTTAATACTACAATAGTATCTTATTTTGACACAATAAAAAAATAATTAATTCACAAAGCCTATCATCTAACTATAATATCAGTAGATTTTAACACTAACATCAAAACAAATAACCTTAATCACAATACTAGCAATAAAATAGATCAAGTAAATTAATAAATTTTTAGTGAAATTTATATTTATATTAATAATGGTATATAATTAAAATATAATTAATTTTAAAAATAGAAAAAATAAAAATTAAATTAAATTAGATATTTATGTATACTATATAATTAGTATTTGTCAAATATAGTACTTAGAAGTGCAATGGCTAAGTGGCAAGTAGAGGTTACTTTTGCTCCAAGGTTCTTGGTTCGAGACTTTGTGGAGACATTTTAAAAATTTTTTCAAGCAGACCAGTTTGATTAGACCAGTTTGCACCGGTTCTTACCAGTTCACACCGATTTTATTCCTTAAACGGTCCAAAAAGTAATGGACTATAATCCAGTTCTAATTCGGTTCACTAGTTTTTTGGTCGAACCAATCGATCCAGTTCGGTTTTTACAACTATGGATATAATAATGGTAATTAAGTTGACCATTCAGTTGTTTTAATGGTAATTAAAATCTAATAATAGTTTATAATAAAAGAAACATTCTTTTGCAACAATGAACCTATAGTAATAGTTAGGGGTGTTCATAGATTAGATCATATCCATATAAATCCACAGTATTTATCCGTATCTGATCTGTAATTTGAGAATATGATCTGATCTGTAAGATGATCGGATTGGATCGAATCGGATCCACACTCTAATCAGATAGAATTAAATATGTTTAAAAAAGTAAACAAAAAAAATTATTGACTTTTTTTTATAAAAATAAAATTTTTTTTATATTTTTTATTTTATGGATATATTTGATATCTGATCCAAACATAAAAAGTGCGAATATCGAATTTGATCTAATGAGTTTAGTGCGGATTGGATCGAAATTTCAGCCATATCCCATCTGTAAACACCCCTAGCAATAATAACTAAAAAATTATAATGATTATATTTTTAACTAAGAGGAAGTGCAAAAAAAAGTACTAAATACAAGAACATTTAATCAAATATTAAAAAAAATTTTACTTTAAAACATACAGTTGGACTTTTTTTGCTCATATATATATATATATATATATATATATATATATATATATATATATATATAATAATAATAATAATAATAATAATAATAATAATAATAATAATAATAATAATAATAATAATAATAATAATATGATAATTGCTTTGTATATCACACAAATATAAACATTTTTTTTTCTATGATGTTAAGAAAGGTTTTGTAAGTCTCTAACTTTGTTGTCGATTTTTGTAGTGTTAGCTCTCATATTATCAATTTGATTCATATATAATTCGGATGATAAATTATTTGGTGACGTGCTTTCTTTTTTACTGTGATATACTTGTTTTATTATTATTATTATTATTATTATTATTATTATTATTATTATTATTATTATTATTATGTACATTAAAAAATAACAGGCTAAATTATTGCCATAACATAATAGAAGTATGGAAGTTTATCATTCTTCTCTAATGGAGGAAACAAAATTCTTTTCAATAATTTATTTAACGTTTAGTAGAATAAAAATAAATTTTATTAGAATAAATTTTAGTATGAGTTTAATATTTTTATTCATCATAAAATATTTATAGAATTACTCGTAGATAAATTTTGGAAAAAAGAAAAAAAACCATGATTTTTAATTTTATTTTTAAATAAAATTTATTTTTAATTTTAAAATAAATCTTATTTTTATTTTTTAATAATATTAATTTTTTACCGTATATAATTATTCAATTATTTTTTAATCATATATAAATAAATTACTCTTAATAAGACTTTTTTGTGTTATTCAATTATCTTTTTTTAAAAAATAATTAATTATTAAAATAATTAAATTTTTCACAACAAAAATAATAAAAAATTATGAATGAAAAAAATTAACCATCCTATACTTTTTTGTATTTTTATTCATATTTTAATTATAAACATAAATATAATTTAATTATATTATTTATGAAATGTGACTATAGATGTAGATAAAATTTAATTATATTACTTATATATAGTTTTATTATATTGTATTGCTTATAAAGTTAGATTATAATTATGACAATAGAATTGTTCTTGTATTTTTATATGTGTGACTAATTGGTGGTGTTAAAACATTACTCTTAATTATAAATAAGGTTTATAATTTAAAAAATCAAAGACTCAATTAAAAAGATACGAAAAAATGATGTTAAAATATTCTAACTCTTTAAAATAAAAATATTCGAAATTTAATTAAAAATTATTTAAAATTTAAACTCAATAAAAATTTATATTCAATGTATTTTGTATTAAATATATTTAATAACCTATTATATCATATTATATCATATTAGTTGAAATTAGTTTTTATAATGTTAATTTTTTAATAACACTTTATTAGAAAAAACCAGCTTTTCAGAATTTTTTAAAAACTAATTAATATTATATATATTTTATTACAATATATCTTGTTATAAAAAAATTATTTATTTTTAATGCTTATATTAAAAATAAAAACAAAATTTAAATTAGTAAATTTTAATCTATAATATAATAATAATATAGTAATTATTTTATATATTATACGAATAAAAATTAATTATTTTTTTATTTATAAATTTTTTAAGAGCTTTTATATATATATATATATATATATATATATATATATATATATATATATATATATATTGATGAATGTGATATATTTTTTTATGTAAATAATCTTTTAAAAAAAATTTAATAGTTAATTTATTACCTTTTTTGTTTTAGTCTAAATTAAATGTTTTTTATTATTTTTGGAAAGAAAATCTTTTGAGAAATTTAATAATATGTGATGAGAAACACCCAATAAATTATACCAAAACCAATTAAAACACAACATAAAGACATCTTTAAAAAAAGACGTTTTAGGCGTATTTATCTGAGTGGCCTCCTATTTAAATAACTTGGTCGAATCAATAGCACCGTAACATTATTACATTACAACATACCACGCAAAACAAAAAAGACAAAAAGAAAGGGAAAGAAAACCTTACATGACAACATTTTTTTGTTCTTTTTCTACCACAATTCGTTGCAAACCATAATTACTTATTGTGGTGAGGATGTCACACTTTTTATTTTGACCTTAATACTTAGTACTGACCTACATACTTGATGAGACTAATATGAATTTCAATTCCTAGGATGTATAGTATACAATGTTTGGAGAAAAGTAAGAACCAACACAGACACAGCAGCGAAAAAGGTAATGTAAGACCATGGGGTATTGAAGTAAGTGCTGCGTAATTGAGCCAAGCAAGTCTTCCCTTTGTTTCTGCAATGTTTATCAATTTGACACCTGACTTTATAATATTTATTGTCATAGCTATAGTCGTTGAGATGTTGGTGTGGCAATACATGGCCTAGTTCATTGAAGAGTTTGGCCACGTCTTCATCGCTTCCAAGCAAATTTTGGAGGACACCAGCTGCTCTGAGATCTTTCACATCCTCGGCGTCATCAATCAAGGAATCCATCAAAGAAAAGTAGGAGCAAAATTCGAAGTCGTGATAAAAGTCCGGACACATCTCATATGCAATCAAGTTGTGATAGAGATAAGGTCTGAGGTCATTAATCACAGTCCCTGGAAGCATCAAATGTCCTCTAAACAAGTTGGAGGTGAAAGAAATGTTAAGCCATTTCCATTGATCAGTCTGGCTTACTTTCACTTGAATACCCGCTTTTTTAAGATCCCCTATGTTCTTATATCTATGCCAATAATCTGCTTCTGGAAAGAGAGATCGAAATGCCTTCTTTATATTAAAGAATGGTCGAAATACCGTTTCTATTGATGAAATAATGATAGTAGGGAGCATACGTATGCAAATTCGAGGACACCACGGGAAATGTACCTCTTTTTGGGATCGACTACCTTCGTAAGAGTAATATGAGAGAATATAGTCCAGTAGATGAGTTGGTACGTTATCCTCGTCATATCTTTGGGAAAAGGTGGCTAAATCTTGTTTCTTCTTTGGTAGGCCCATGGATAGAAAACGGAACAGTATCCTGTTCAACTGAAATCGGGAACCACCGGTAAGTAAGTTCAACAATTTTGCCATATACACCACAACTGGTCAAACTTGAGCATCAACGGTCTTGAATCTCGATCATCAATTTTGCACATAAAATAGAGCAAAGCACATCCATCCACAACCAACATCTGTACTAGCTCCTCATTGTTGTACCCTTCAGTCACGTCCTTACTTAACAGATTCCTCAATTCTTGAAGGTGTTGTGTTACAGTTCCATACAGAAACACTTTTGCATCTTCAGTGTTTTTTCTACCTGATGTACGGGCGAATTGCTCAATATAACGGAACGCCCAAAGGTATTTGAATTGTTGTCCCAGCTGGAGATCACCATTCTGCTCACGGTGATGGATGGGACCAAATGAGATCATTCTGGGTGAACAGTACCTAGAAAAGTTGGATTTTTCACGCAAAAAAGCAGGAACCTTTTGGATCTTGGACCTGTGACTTGGACGTTGAATCTTTATTTCCAATGTTGGCAGCTGAACTCCTAACAGTCGGGTAGCCTGTGACATCTCTTCCAATATTCCCTTTGGTTCCACTACGGAAATCTCGATACCATTCTCAACATTTCTGCCATCTGCATCCATTATTCAATGGTTATTAGCTTCTTCTGAGTGCGACAGACCAAAATTGATCAATCTACAATATCGATTCCTGCAGAGGCAATGGCCAATTTAATCGTTAAAATTTATTTGAACAGTTAATTTGGTCCTTGACTTCTTTAAAAGAATCTACTAATAATTAAATTTCTAACTTCTAAAAGCATTACTCTTATTAGTCTATGCTTAATGCTTAGCTTCTATATTACAATCATTAGTGTAATGCTGATGTCATTTGTTAAATGTCACTTGTAATAATTAATTGACATGAACATTTTTTATTATGATCAATAAAATATTCAAAATTAGTTCATTTGACTTAATTAATCTCTATCAATTTTTATTTGATTAAATATAATTTATTATTTTTTAAAATTATATTTATTAAAGATATAACTATTCATATTATTTTTTTATCTTTAGTAAATCTAAAAAATAAAAAAAAATTAACATAAAGTAAAAAAAAAAGACTTATACAAAAATCAAATAAATAAAAAATAAGTTCTTATTAACTAGTTATAATTTAATAATTATATTAAATGTACACTAAAATTCACTATTAAAATTAATTATTAGTATAAAATATATTGTTGAATTAGAATTAATTTTGATAAGATAATATGATGATGAATATTATTATTGGGTTAAAGGCCCAAAAGTGTGCTGATCGGGTTAAGAGTATTGCAGACCCAATACATTAATCTTAACACACATAATGGAGAATAAAAGAGATACTTCATAAGTCTCAAAGCTAAATCTTAGCCCAATGAAAAATAATGACCAAAAATCCGATTCACCATGCCAAGAGAGAAGGTTCTGAAAGTTAATGGTTTGAACAACGAAGAAAAAGGCAAATGGGACATTTGACAATATTATAGAGAGCAACAAGGATACAAGGACAACAACATTGCACTAAGGGTATCAAAAGATCAAATTTCAGAAGTTGATAGAGTAAAAACAAAATATATGAACAACAAAAGTTAGTGGAGTAGCTACAAAGACGGTAAAAGTGGCGAAGCAAAATAAAAAAGTAATGCATGCCCAAAAAAAAAAATTAGCTACAACGGACAGAATTAGCAAGAAAAATAAAAAGATTGTGAACTAATTTGATGAAGCAAGCTTCTCACTCACTGTATAGCGGATTCTTAACAATATTTGAAGATAAAGAAAATAGAGTGAAAAATTCAGAACATTATCTCATACATGTAGAATTATTATTTTTTATTTTTGTGCTTCATTTTAGATTTTATTGTTATGGCTATTTGATATTTATCATTTTATAATTGAGAAAAAGACAAATCATGGTGAGGTAAAAAATGAAAAAGATATGAGAGAAAAGAGGCAAGAGAGATACATTAAAAAAGCTAAAAAATTTTGTGTATTTAGTTTTGTTAAACTAGGATTAATTCTTCTTGTCAAGTTGGGATAGCACTTGGTAATCATTGAACCAGTTGAGTTTCTCTTGTCAAGTTAGGATAGCACTTTGTGGTTACTAGTCTTGGGTTAAAAACTTAGTGGTTGATACTAGATGAATTAGGTTATAATTCATTAGTATTAGTGTATATAATCAATTTGATTATAGTAAAAATTTTACCATGATTGTGGTAGAGATTGAATGTAAATTTTATTGCACAAGAGAAAAACTAAACCAGAATACATGCTTGTCTGATTCTTTCCTTTCCTACTCTATTCTGTTCTGATTTTAGAGATAAAACGAAAAAAATCTCCTGTTGTTGATCGGAAAAATACTTTCGATGAAGGTGAATTGTTCGAATTGATAAAGCGGTCGAAAGCATAAGCAGTTTTCGAAAAGACACACGCGTAAGCATTAGATGATGGATTTTTAACACGATTCGATTTCAATGCCTTTCGATAAGTCGAGCAAGTCAAATCGAATAAGGTATTCGAGTCAGGTAATCGAGATAAGTTATTCGAATAAGTGATTCGAATAATTATGGAAGTGGAGAAGTTAGTGGCTTCTATCACACGAGAAGATCATGGAAAATGTTTAGGCGGGAACGGTTACCAAGGAGAAAGTATTTCAAAGTTGTAAATTTGTAATTAATTGTAATTAATTGTCGGTTACCAAAAGTAGATTATAAATACTAGGAAGTCTTAGAGAATTGGGGTTGAAACTTTTACTCAAAAAATATTCAAGCACACTCACATCCTAGGGACTTACTGAGTCTGCAATCGAGTAACTTTTTTGTAGGGTTCCTTCCATCTTTTCATTCTTTTAATTTATCTTTCTGTAAACTTTACATTTCAAGTAAATTTATCCTTCAAGCATCTCTTTAATTTTCTTTACTCAATTTACATTTCTGCATTTTTAATTTTCAAGTCAAAAGTCCTTTGACCCAGTCGAAAGCATCTTTATTGCTTTCTTTTATTTTTCAATGCAAACTTTTTTTATTTTCATTTTTCTTTCGAAAAACTTTATTTCTCTTATTTCTTTTCAATTCATAAAGTTAAATTTATTCTAATTTATAAACCCACTCTAATCAAAGACACTTTGATGTACTTTTAGAAATCTGTCCCAGACCATTAGATATCGACCACCATCGATTTGCTAAAAATCGACAAAACAAATTGGCACGTCCAGTGGGAAAGTTTTTAAAAATCGACGTGTGTCAAATAATTATTTTGTGGTGTTATCCAGTGTATGCGATTACGAAGTGAAAAGATCATTCACATGGCTGATGAAATGTCAAATGTGAATGGTGGTTCGTCCACCAATGATAGCATACCAGTGTCTATGCAGCAAGCAGATATGAATTCACGCTCGGAAGCTGCAATCGGGATTGAAAGTATAGCAGTCACGACTGTTTAAACTGGAAACATGGGACGTAATACTCATCCACGTGGCACCTTGCCACCATATCAGCCTCCACTAACCGCTGGTTGGCCTCCGTATGGTCTTCCTCCTGGTTATACCCCTCCAATAGGTGGTTTTGTTCAGCCTATTCGTTTTGGGAATACAAGTGGAGTGAATAACACTCAAAACCCACAACAACATTCTGAATATTCTTGTGATTATAATGTGGGCTCTACTTCGAATGCTGCTAATTCAATGGCAGTATATCGACAGCAAGTGGAGGAAAGTCATCATGATTTAGTTAATTTATTGACTCAACAAATGACCACAATTTTGAACCCTATAATGGCTGATCACGAATCAAAATTCGAACGTCTTGCCAAACAAGTCGAATAGATTGCTCGAATTGTAGATTATGATGAAGGTGAAGGGCATAATGTCAGAGGAAACAATGAAGGATTTGGAAATGAATTTCAAAATAAAAATAATGTAAAGATATCCAATAATATCATGACACATGTAAGCATCTTAAAAAAAAATATTTTTAATATATTTATCGAAGTGGTCTCCAAAATCTTAACGAGTATAATTTTACAACATTAATTAACAACTTAATTTTCCATAATCAAAGGAATAATAAGAAATTTATAGTAAATACACAAAATTGGGATGGCAATTCTCTCAATTTTTTTCTCAAGTAATGATGTAAATATAATTTTTTATTATATATTTTTTAAATAAAAAATAAAAAAATATAAAAATAGATATTATATTTGAGAAAAAAATTGAGAAAATTTTATTTCTATTGATTGCCGCATGCCGCATATATAGCTGCACAATATTTGCTCTTAATAGACAAACAAGTGATGTGAAAATGTGATATCAATATTTTTTTGTTAAACCCAAAGACGAAACAAACATTTTTAATTTCTCAATAGTAATGATTAGTAAAAATTTAATTGAAAATTTACCCAATTGAAATTTTGATAAAAATATAAGAACTGAGCATATAAACTATAAAGTAATTAAATCTAATTAAACAATTTAAATAAAGTGTTTACAAGAAAATATTTTTTTTTCAGCTTAAAAATTAAAGGGTTTAGTTCTTTGTAAAAATGATAAAGCATCTTTTCATAATTCAATAATTTTTAATTAGTCTACAATTATTTAAATAACTACTTTAAATGACTCCTTCTATAACTAGTTGTCAAACACGACATAATTTAGATGCTATGCGAAAAGGGGATTTTTTTTTTAATAAATTAAATAAATGTAATAATTACAAAAATAAATAAATCTAAAAATTATTACCACCGAAATTTGTCGTCTTCTCTTATCTCATTTACATTATAAATAAAATAAGATACGTGGATGTGATATGTGTATATTTTATTTATACTGTAAATAAGATAAGGTCGACTATAAATATATGTCGTTGACAGCGTTTGACTCGATCCCATTTTGACATTTTCAACCACTTTCTCCTCTCTTTTACCCTTTTTTTACCATGTTATCGACAAATACTGCGATGGCACGCGTAGCGAAAAACGATGGAGTTATTAACAGGCTGAACGAGATTTCACATTACGTCAGGGCAGTCGACTTTCAGGTTAGTTCTGTTGTGTTGAATTTTGTGCAATCTCATATAGATATATTATTGTATGTAGTCATGGTTAGGGTAGTCACAAAAAACTAGAATATAGTTTGTAGTGTTAAAAATAGGTTATTGGTAGAAATTTGGAACTCTATTTTATTTCACTTGTGTTAGGTTGTTACTACATAATTATTAGTTTAGAACTCTAATTCATTTCACTTGTATTAGGTTGTTACTATATAATTATTAGTTTGGAACTCTATTTTATTTGTTATAGTTTCGTAAAATCTATAATTAGAGATTTATAATTTTTAATGTAGTTATTATACTACTTATAATCTTATAGTTAGATTTTTTTAGTATCAAATATATTAAAATTAATAGAATAATATTTGTCTCAAAAATATGTAATCAAAGATCTAAATATGTTCTTAATTAGAAATATCTTTAATTTAGAAGAAAATATTTATTTAAGTTTAATATTTTTTATACTAAAAAAATCTAATTACAAAACTAAAAAACAACGTAAGAATTTAACAAAAAAAAAATATAGAAACCTATTTAAAGATTCAGTGATCATACGAGGACCGTTAAACGTCGAAGAACAAATAAAAGTTTTAAAATTATTTCTTGATAATCTTGAATATAATTTTTTTTATCAGAGGCCTCGCCTTCTATGGTCCCGGGGAGTGAGTCATACCCTTCCTCGATCCGACGCCATCGTTCTGTATCTGGTTGAGGCTGGATTCGGTGACACGGTGCCCTTCAGGGATTTCACATTCGACAATTCCCTGATTATGGCATTCGTAGAGCGATGGCGTCTGGAGACCCACATGTTTCATCTCCTATGGGGTGAGGCCACTATCACCCTGCAGGACGTGGCATACCACCTAGGACTACGCGCACACGGAGACCCAGTTGGGGTGCCTCCGTGACTTCGGTAGGTCGTACCACACGAAGACGTGGCAATTGGTGGAGTGGCTGCTGGGTGCCAGACCTCCGGTGGTCCCACAGCAGGCGGCGCAGAGGAAGGAGTCGTCCATGCTGAAGCTCGTTTGGCTGCGGGACCGTGTCTGTCAGATGCCCCCTACAAACAATCCAGAGACCCTCCGACAGTATGCCAGGTGCTACATTATGATACTGATCGGAGACTATCTGATGACAGACAAGTTGAACAACCTGGTCCACCTGCGTTGGCTCCCACTTCTTGAGGACTTTGGGCAGTGCCGAGCATTGTCTTGGGGCTCGACCGTGCTGGCTTGGACGTGCCAGTCACAGTGTTTGGCAGCACACCGAGGCATCACAGACATCGCCGGTTGCACTCCGCTGTTGATGTCCTGGATATACCAGAGATTTTTCTAGTGGTGTCCACCAGATAGAGGGATCTACATGTATCCTACGGCTGCAAGGTAACAAATGTTTATTTTTGTATTTAGTTATCAATTTGTAACTCCTTACGACCTGATTAGGCATAGCATGTGGAGAGCTCATATTCGCGGCTTGTTACCGTTTCCGACACTGGTTACTAGCTTAGCTGAGCTAGCTGATGTCCCGTGGGAGGACAATGACGTGACACCACCACCTCCAGATGACGACGACAAGGAAGTTACTATTCCCTGGGGTGTGTGGGTGCACGAGAGGCCCCCGACTAGCCGCCGTTCTCGAGCTAGAGCGTCAGTCGAGGCAGCTATACCATCTTCTTTGACAGCAGCCCCACCTCCTTCAGCACCCGAGCCCACTTACCTACTGGTTCAGCGTCTGTTTCAGTTCTTGGAGCGCGAGAGGCTCCATGTCAGACGCCGACTGGATCGGATGGATCAGGCACTCATCTCCCTTGGCGCTGAGTTACCTCCGCTTCCAGACTCTCCGACCTCCGATGAGCAGGATCATCAGGAGGAGGATGCGGATGAGCCACTTCAGCGGGATGCACCTCCAGCTGCTCCTAACACTACAGAGATCCCACAGACCCATGAGGAGCCGGTTCCACAGCCTCAGACTGATTCAGCAGCTACCGTTGTACCTTCCGCTGATCCTCCGGTTTAGCATCGAGGACGATGCTTGGTCTTAAGTGTGGGGAGGTCACCGGTAGCATCATTAGAGGACCGATGAACATTTTGGCTACCTTCTGAGTTACCTTACTTTGCATAGCTCTTGTATATATTTGATGCATCTAGAGTTTATTTTGGATACTCTTGCCATTTTGGATACCTTTACTGCTTTTTTGGATTTTAGATATTTTGATGCTTTTGGATATCTTTAGATATTTTAGATGATAGATTCCATATTTTAGTTGGATTTTTCTTTATACATTTTTGCATATCTTCTTTGGTATATCTTTCGTTTTAGTTTGTGGTTGTGATTAGAAATAATGTTTTAAGTGAAAACTTAGTCACCCTTCTTACATAAGAAATCGGTTTAAGTGAAAATGAAAAGGGTAAACTAAGGAAAATAATTTTTGAATTCTTCAATCACAACAATGCCTAGTCAAATATTGAGATTTTCCAAGAATTTTAATTATAGAACATAGGACACCAACCCAATTGATTGAAGAAAATTTTTGGTGAAACTTGCTTGAATTCATACTTTGTGAAGCATGTATTGAATTAAGAACACAAGCTTGTGAGACTTGAGCCTTATGGTGTGGTTACATTTTTATAACCACTTATTTTCCATTCTTGTGTGCAATTGTTCTCTTTCTATGATTGTGATCCTTGATTTGCTTGATTCTATATATCCAATTATTTCTTGTATTCATGCATTTGTATGATTGAGGCCATTATTTCATTAGCCCACTTACCCAAATAGCCTACCTTTTACTCTCCATTGTTAGCCAATTTTGAGCCTATGCTTAACCGACTTACTCTCATTTTAGCACATTACAAGCCCAAGGCGGAAAACCAATGAAAAGTCCTTGTTTGGATCTTTGATTAAGCCTAGGCTAGTGAGAATGTTTATTATTCAAGTTGGTGAGGGTTGGGAACATTGGATGGGATAAAATGGGTAGTACACTTTCATGTTTAGGAATTGGGTACATATTCATGTATTGATTAAATGTATAGACCTTATGCATTGATGTTCTTGTACATAGTTTAAAAAAAAAAAAAAAAAAAAAAAAGAGAGAAAAGAAAAAAAATTGTATACAGAAAAAAAGAAAAAATAGTAAAAGGGGACAAAATGCCCCAAAGTGAAGCTCAATAAGAGCCAATGCATAAGTGTAGTGAGATAAAAAGGAAATGCATGCATATGTAAGAAAAAGTGAAGAATGGGTAGTTAGAGTAGTTTGAACTTGCATAGGCCATTATATAGTTAGGTGGAAAAGTCTATGCTAATCAAAGATTCAAATCCTAGTCCACTTAACCATAAATGATCCTACCTTGACCCCAACCCCATTACAACCTAAATGAAAGACCTCATGATGAATGTATGCATGCATTGAATAAGTGTTGATTGTTAGAAGAAAATCAAATTTTGGAAAACATGATTAGAAGAGAATTGAGTGAATTAACCCTTAAACACTTGAGTGAATAGAACGGATACACATCCGGTGAGGGTTCAAAAGTTCAATCATATGTGTTCACCTATATTACCTATATTCTTGCAAGTTTGAACTCTTTTTGATAATTCAATGCAATTGTGGTTTGGACTTAATCCCTATTGTCTAGCTCTTGTGCTTACACATGCTCTCTTGGGAATTGATTTGTTTGAACTAAGCACTTCCAATTGCTTTAGGTAGTTGCCTTTAGATAGGATTCATGTAGTTTAGTTGCATTCAATGTCATAACCCTTAGTACCTTCTTATTTTAGCATGAGGGCATGCTAAGGCTTAAGTGTGGGGAGGTTGACAAACCCCAATTTGACGGTTTGTTTTGTATTGAATTTAGAGCATCTTGATAACCTTTTGTCACATTTAGCCTAGGAATTAGCATGATTTTGTTATCTCTCCCGTATTTGTGATTAAGTGTAAAAACATGCTTTTTAAGCCTTATTTTGATGAATTCTATTTCCTCTTTGATTCCATAAGATGCCTTGATGTGTTTGTTAGTAATCTCAGGATGAAATAGGCTAGGCATGGATCAAAGGAAGCAAGGAAGGAAGCATACAAGTGGAGAGAAGCATTAAAAGTCAAAGAAGCAAAATCAGAGCCATGCACGCGCACGCGCACAAGGCGCTCGCGCGCACATTGCGAAACAGGCCAAGGACGCGCACGCGTACCATGCGCGCACGCGCCGATGATGGCACATGACCTCATTAATGCAACACGTGCCTGGCGATTTGAGAGGTTTTCTGAACCCATTTTTGGCGCCAAATTGCTAAGGAAAAGAAATAAAAGGATGAAGGATTAAGGGGAAGGGGGATCATCATCACTTTCAACCAATAATCACTTTTAGTTTAGAGTTTTAGAGAGAGAAGCTCTCACTTCTCTCTAGAATTAGGATTAGGATAATGTTTAGTTCTTAGATCTAGATTTAGATTCATGTTCTTCTACTTCTACATCTCAATTTCTTGTAGTTACATTGATTCTTCTTCCATTCTTTTATTGCAATTTCCTTTATGTTGTTCTTGTATTTTGTTATAGATCTAGTATTGTTCCTTTTACTCTCTCTCAATTCAATAAAGGTAATTCATAATAAATGTGTTCCCTTTGATTGTTGTTGTTAACTCCTTCCAATAATCGTTGTTAGACTTCATTCTTGTTGTTGATTTACTATGTTTTTTTTCTTTTATGCTTACCAAGTGTTTGATAAAATGCTTGTTTGGATTCTAGTGTAGGTTTTGTCCCTCTTGGCTTTGGTAGAGTAATTAGTGACTCTTGAGTTATCTAATTCCTTTGATTGATTGATAATTAGAAGTTGCTAATTGATTCGAATGCCTCTAAAGCTAGCCATTTCTTTAGGAGTTGATTAGGACTTGAGGAATCAAATTGATTCATCCACTTGACTTTCCTCCATGGTTAGAGGTTGACTAAGTGGGAGCAATGAACAATTTTCATCACAATTGAGAAGGATAACTAGGATAGGACTTCTAGTTCTCACATCTTGCCAAGAGCCTTGTTAGTTGTTAGTTTATTTTCATTACCATTTACTTTTCATGCCTTTTATCCAAAACCCCAAAATAACTCACAACCAATAACGAGACACTTTATTGTAATTCCTAGGGAGAACGACCCGAGGTCCAATACTTCGGTTTATAAATTTTAGGGGTTTGTACTAGTGACAAACAACTTTTTGTATGAAAGGATTATTGCTTGGTTTAGGAACTATACTTTACAACGAGATTTTATTAGTGAATTTCTAAACCGTCAAAAATCCAATCGTCACTCCTCATTCTTGAAACCCCAATTTATAATCTCCATAGCCAATAATAAGAACATACTTCCCTGCAGTTCCTTGAGAAGACGACCCGAGGTTTGAATACTCGGTTATCAATTTCAAAGGGGTTTGTTACTTGTGACAACCAAAACGTTGTATGAAAGGACTTTTGAAGGTTTAGAAACTATACTTACAACGAGTATTTATCCGCAATTTTCTAGACCACGCAAAAGTTCTCTCATCAGTTACCTAACCCTATATGAATATGATGAACCAACCAGGTAAAATTTCTTGAATATCCATAAGTGATGCTTCTCCAATCAGAACTTTTTTTCTCACTTAATGAACTTAATTTTTTAGTTCTTATACATACAGTTGTGTAACTACGAAGCTGCAAGATGAACATCTTTATAGTCTATTTTTTTAGGATAAAGAATGATATAATTCTTTGATAGGGGCCCACAAGTTAGGAATAAGGAGCAACACAAACTAGGGTGGTTAGAAATTGAATCATTCTTTAATTTTTAGGTGTGCAAATATGTGCCTATCAGACGGAGATTTGGTGCTAGTCTCTCTCTCGCGTTCTTTCTTACTTTAGTTAGAGGTGGAGATTGAAAACTACCTTACACCTCCACATTAATCATATTTTTTGCTGTATTCAACATGATACTCTCTCTCATTTTGTTAATATATATTGTTATATGGTGATATTTGTTGCAGAGAAACATTTTTATATAGATAAAATGGCAAAAGAAAGGGACAACACTTGAATAAAAAAAACTAATTGGCTAAATCACATAAAATCACTTCTAAAAGATCATCTATCGAGTACAACGAGATCCACAATTCCAATTTAACATTGATTGATCCCTTCTTGAATTCTAATAATCAACTCACTATCCACATAACGTTCGTAATGATCATGTTTGAATAAATTGTATAAACTTCCACATTATTTACTTCATAAATTACTTTTTTAAGAAGAAAAATAGTATAATTATTAATAAAATAGTAAAAACCCCAATTTTGGCTTCAATCATTCATAAAGTTAATCTTTTTATGAATACCCCATGTACCTATATTGGTGATCTTTGCTCAATGTAATTATTTTCGGCAAAAAAATTAAACACAGCAACTAAACACAAAAGAAACAAACAGGGAAATTTGTTGGAACTCACCAAATTGGGACCAGGTTGTGCGAAAGAAGCCGAGGAGTTGCTGAAGGCAAAGAGGAAGTCGGGGACCTGCTGCTTCTGTCTCCGGCGTTGACGGGCGCAACGACGGCGCGAGACTGATTGCGAGGCGGTGACAAGACACGGAGCGGCGACGACGTCCAGTTCTAGAAGCTGCTGCTACTGCCGTCAATGACGACGAAGGCAGGGAAGGCACGCAAGATCGGAGACCGCAGGAGACCGACGACGAGCTTGTCGGAGACAGTGAGGGAGACCGATGCCGATTGAGGGAGAAAACTTGGGTTCCCGTCAATAAGGCGTGAGAGATGAGAGAGCTTCTGTAACAGTGATGTTGAGGAAGGAGAAGGGATTGTGAAACGACGTAGTGTTGTAGATTTAAGGAAAAAAAAATCCGAACTGGTTTATTTAAATCAGCCGAATCGAACCAAATTTAAAGCATTTGGTTTAGAAACTGATTTTATAACCGGTTTTTAGTAAACAACCAATCATATAGTAACACATCAACAACTTTAAAAAAGGTTGTTTTGGTTATCTTTATGTGAGTCTCCCCGTTACATAAAACATAAAAGTGTAATTTTTTCTACTACAAGTTGAATAGGAAAATATGAAACTTTTTTATTTAAACTACAAAACTATGAGTACACACCATGCAAAAGAAAAGAGAAAAGAGAGAGAGAATTACATCACTGCTCACAACAATTTACTTCTTTGCAAAAGAAGTAGGAACCGAACTCGTAGTTGTTGGGGAAATCCGGAAGCATTTCGTATGCAATCATATTGTGATAAAAATAAGGAGCGACATCATCAACTACGATCCCTGGGAGCATTAAACAATTTGGAGGTGAAAGATATGTTACTCCATTTCCATTCAGAAGTTTTGTTTGCTTCCACTCGAATTCCTACATTTCTAAGAGGTAAAGTTTCCTCTTTTTTGAATAATCTAGAAATGATAGTGTACATGAAACGAATACCACGATCAAGTAAAGAAGGCTTTACCGGAGGAGAAAGCGATGACCCAAATGTATGAAACAATTGTTAGGCTCATGAACAGAAAATTGAAAAATGAATTGTTCAACTCACTCGCACGCTCACGCTTAGAAGCTCTAGTAACTCCATTGGAAGTTGGTTTTCTAACAAAATGATATCTCTCCATGTATACGTCAATTGGTCAAGCTTTATTTAGGGTCAACTCTTCTGGATTTTGTTCATCAACATTGTCCATGAAATACAACAAAGCACATGCATCCACAAACAAGATGTCAGCCAGTTCCCTATCATTGTAATCTTCAATCACGTCTTCACTGAACAGATTCCTCATTGTTGGAATATTCCTCAACGGTTGTGCCTCCTCTGGTTGAGGTTGTAGCTGAAGCAGTTTAGCAATCTGGGGATCCAATTCCTGAATAATCTCGGGATCATGTGAACCATTGTTTAATACTTAGCTTTTGTTTGGCTTATCAGTCAAAATAAATCCCTGAAATAAACAACTTTTGTCTTCTTAGACCGAAAGTTTGAATAAAATAACCTTTTTGTTCTTGTAATTACTCCCATCAAGTTAAAGTAAAGTTGACTGTTTAAAATTCTTTGATTATTTAATATGTTTAACTATCATCTAACACTTCTCTAACAATATCTTTATATAAAGATAAATTTATTTGAATATATATTCAACTCTTTTTAATATGTATAACAAACTATGAATGAACTAGTTAAACTTCAAATTTTTTAACCAATAATTTGAACTATTGGGTCTTTTGGTTTTATTTTTAAAACATTGGAAAATATTGAACGTCATCATCAACAATGTGGCAAAAGCATGCAATTAAAGAAGCAGCATAGAAGGAGTTGAAGTTGATGTATGTATGGATGGCTAGCTCACCTTAATTACCAAGAGGGAGAGTGAAGTCCTTCGTGCCCTGAAACAAATTAAAGGAAAAAGAAAGAAAGTATAGGGATTCTCAGGAAACCAAAAACAAACTATAGGGATTCTGGTTATCAGTTTGAGAATAGTGAATAAAGTTTGTATCCATATGCTTTTAAAAAAGTATACAAAAGATAAAAAAAAATTACGAAATATAATTTTTCCAAATTTTATATTTCATTCACCTGTTCATTATTCAAGTGCTACTGTCCTTGTAAGTTGACTCGCTGTTCATAAATCTGCACATAGAGGAATGGACGTGGGAAACTGGGAAAAAATATAGGAATCCAATAATATATTTGTTTCCTTTCTTTTGGATCTTCGGATTTTGTTTAAAGTAAATGGTCATCTATGTTTTGTTAATTAATGTCGTCTACTATAGCTATTTACAAAGATATTTAAAGAATACAAGTACAAAACTAGCAATTGATTATGAATATGTTCATTAAAATAAAATGAGAAAAAATATGGGAAACAATGATAAATATGAACAATGTGAACAATCAATTAAAAATTAAATTTTTTAAAAACCAGATTTTAGAAAAATTAAAAAAGGCCCATAACCCATTATATAAAAAACATTTTCTCTCATTGATAATCTTAATAATCCCTTTTCTTCAAACTCTAATTCCTCTCTTCAAACCCCCAATGTCATGCAATGCACGGTTTTTTTGTGCCGCCACAACGCTGCCGCGGCATCGATTGGTCTTCTGTCGCCTTCGTCATCGTTGCAAATCGCCACAGCCACCGCCACCGCCAATGACGTAGGAACCCGTGTGAAGGACAGCAACACACTGTCACGCGGCCGCACCCGACGGATCTAGAAAATTTTGATAGTGCGACAAAATATATAATATAATAATAATTTTTATAAAAAAATATTATGTGTAAATAAAAATCAGTTATCAAATTATTTATTAATCATTATATATTTGTATATAAATATGTGTATTGTTTAATTTATATTTAAGGGTAAAAAACCCAAATAAGCTAAGGGTGTCTCATATTTATCCAAATCCGCCAAATGAAAATCTGAGACATTAATCCACCAGAACAGAATATTATGTAATTCGAATCAATAGAATTCGAATTAGGTTTACACATAATTCGAATTGACTCAATTTGAAATACTCCCTAGAACAATTTGCACCTAATTCGAATCAATAAGCATCGAATTATGCATGCAAAAATCGCACGTAATTCGAAACAAGTTGTTTCGAACTATATAAGGCAAATTCGAATTATATCAATTCGAATTACATGGAGATGGGTAGACGTATAGAGTTCGAATAATATTGATTCGAATTACGTGTTTCTGGATTCAATAGGTAATTCGAATCAAGTCGATTCAAATTACAAGGGTTTCACCTATATAAGGAGTTCGAACAAAGTTCATTTGAATCACTTTTTCATTCTCATACTCCACCAAATCCCAGAGAAAACGACCAACAATTGGGCTGACAAAGACCGGGGTGCAAAATTCAGGCGATGGGGGACGATCCGGGGAGGCTTTATCATTTGGATGGAGTTGCTCATATCGCCGGGGCGATCAACGACGAGGTTAGTTGTTTCTGATATTGCGCTGTTTGTAGTGTTTTTTGTTAGTGGTAAAAGGCAGTGGTTGATGATAACGGTTTATGATAGTGGTATTTGTTAGTGGTTTATGATAGTGGTTTTTGGCAGTTGATTAGGATAGTGGTTTAGCCTAGCGGTTTTTGTTAATGATTTTTTATAGTGGTTTATGTTATTGTTAATGGTTTAGGATAGTGGTTTAGAATAGTGGTTTAGGCTAGTGGTTTTTGTTAATGGTTTTTGATAGTGGTTTATGTTAGGATAGTGGTTTAGGATAGTGGTTTAGGCTAGTGGTTTTTGTTAATGGTTTTTGATAGTGGTTTATGTTAGTGTTAGTGGTTTAGGGTAGCGGTTTATGCATTCAATTTTGGTCGCTGGTTTAATATATCTACTATTGCATGTTTACTGTGTTGGTTCCTTATGGCGTGAATTGTATATGTTAGTGTTATTTTAATTTTTTCTAATTATGCGGTTCATCTAATGCCCAGCCCCGGCGTTGCATATCGAGCATGCAGCGGCAGCAGGGGATGCGTCTTGATGATAGATACGTTTCGTACTTGCAGATAGCCGGATTATACCATCTTGCGAGACTGAACGACAGATGGTTCCGAATAGATCAGACGAGCCCCTACTGAGTGCATTCGTCGAGAGGTGGCAGCCTGAGACGCACACCTTCCACATGCCGTTCGGAGAGTGCACCATCACACTTCAGGATGTCGCGTACCAGCTAGGGTTGCCAGTGGACGGACATTACGTCAGCGGTTGCCTGACAGACTTCCACCTATACATTGAGGGTGGCCGGCCAGCTTGGCAGTGGTTCCATGAGTTGCTCGGTGTTTTACCTCCTGAAAACCAAATTCAAAAGTTCGCAGTGAACTGCACCTGGTTCCAGGAGACTTTTGGAGAGTACCCAGACGGGGCCGATGAGGAGACAGTTAGGCGCTTTGCCCGTGCCTACATCATGATGTTGTTGGGCACCCAGCTGTTTGCCGACAAGTCTGGCAACCGTATTCACATCAGATGGTTACCGTTTGTGGCTCGGCTTGAGGAGATGGGAGGCTATAGCTGGGGGTCGGCGGCACTAGCATGGTTGTACCGGTGCAAGTGCCGAGTGGCCAACCTACATGTTGTGAAGTTAGCTGGGCCGTTACAGTTACTTCAGTCTTGGATCTTTTGGCGATTTCCTGGTTTTAGGCCTGCTGGGTATGATGCGTTTAGCTGGCCCCTTGCCTCGAGGTACCACTATCTTATTGTACTATTTATCCTTATGTCTTGTATTTTCATTTTCGCATGCAATTTTATGGCTTTTAGAGAAACTCATGAATGCAATACTATGTTTAATTTCCTATGCAGGTGGTCAGGATATAATCCTGGGATTAGCGAGAAGGGACCTCGGGTGCAGACGGCTCGACTGAGGATCGACTTGTTACAGGCTCGGGACGTAAGTACGCTAAGCTCATATGTGTAGTTACTACTTCTTTCAGTGTATATATTTTAACGAATTTGTCAAACGGACTTGATTTGCTTTTTTCAGTTTATATGGATGCCCTACAGCACACCCGACGTCCTGCAGGTTGTCCACCCGGAGGTCTTGGAGCCTCGACATACGATGTTATGGCGGTGTGTGACGTCCCTTATATATTTTGCGGTGGTTGAGTGGCATCAGATTGATAGAGTGTTACCGCAGTTCGACGGCGTTCAGCCTCCCCCACGTCCCGCCCTGAACATCGACTTCTTGATGTCGAAGGATGGGAGAGGTGGTGACCGTTGGTTTCCGTCCCATTTACAGCATTGGCATCTTCACTGGGAGTCACGTGCAGATCACGTGTTACGGTTCGATATTGTTGCTGACCCGGGACCCTCACATGAGTTCTTGAGCTGGTGGCATCAGCATGGGAAGAGGTTCTTGTCACCTAAGATGTACTTGGGGGATCCGAGAGGTATTCCTATTTCGGTTGAGGCGTCGCAGAGGGGTGCAGGCCGAGTTCCAGATATGGACATAATTGACGACGTTCCTGACAGGCGTCGGGTTGACAGGAGAGCTCGAGTTGGGACACGTCGTAGCCAGCGTGACTGGAGATGGCTGGACCAGGCTATGCAGGAGGGTGATGAGGCCGGTAGGGGCGGTGGTCGACGACGAGGGCGTGGAGGCAGGAGGAGGCGGGCTGCTCCTAGGCAGGATAGCCCTGATCGTGGTGATCATGCGGCTGGAGGAGGAGCTCCAGTGGGGGATGTTAGGCTCGCTCACGGTGGACATGGTGGAGAGTGGTATGGGTCCGGTATGGGAGATTCATCCAGTCATCCTGACACTGGGCTTGGCGTGGGGTCGCTCGGAGATTACTTCGTCGGTGTTCCCACTGACGACCAGACACCTCAGGAGAATACGCCATGGGTGATTCCAGGATCCATGTTTTCAGAGTTTCTTGCCGGTGATGGGATTGACGCGGATTTTGGAGGATCACATTTCCTAGATGAGATCACCACCATCATGTAGGAGGATGAGGCAGCCCGTCGACGGGGACAGACGACGGGGACACAGGCAGCGCTAGATGTCGATCTGAATGAGCCTCCCTCAGTTGGCCCTGTTCAGCCTTTCGCCTTGGGTGGGACCCCAGCATCAGCACGTACTGCTCCATCACATTCAATCGCCGGACCATCCTCCTCCAGACCCCTACATGTCCAGACTAGGGTGCCTGCACAGCCACCCCCGGAGGACGAGGAGGACGAGATCGAGGATGAGGAGCCCCTTATCCGGAGAGGTCATAGGACACGGGTCCCACGTCGTTGTGGCACAGGGTCGCACCTATTTAGATGATTTGTTGGTTGTTATATGTTTCCGTCGTTATGCCTCTATTTTATGTTGTTATCTTTGTTGTATGTTATATACTTTTGTTGTCAGTGTTGTATTTTGTATTCCTATTTTAGTTGATCATGCAGCAGTGTCTTTGGTTTTCCGTTATTCTGTATTAGTGACGGTGATAACATGTGTATTTTCCATATGTAAGTTATTTCCATTATTAGTAACACATTTAACATACATATCTTCTACGAGACGGATTCTTTATCACTGAAAACTAACAACTTAGCAAACATAGTACATCGTTTTCTAGAAAAAAAGTTACACACAAGTTCCTCTGTGGTGTACCAACACTAGAAAACTATCCTCACTAGCCATCTCACCTCTCTGTTGAGAGCAACTCACGTTTACAGCATATATATAGAGCTCTGCTTCACAGTAATTCGAATCAACTTCATTCGCACTATATATATAATTCGAATCAACTAATTTCGAATTAACAAAGCTTAGTAATTCGAATTAATATGATTCGAACTAAATTAACGTCACTCTTTCTTAGTAATTCGAATTGATTTGATTCGAATTTCTCTTTGGTAATTCGAGACAAGTTGTTTCGAACTACTTGCAATTCATGCATGCACGTAATTCGAATTTGCTCAATTCGAACTACATACAATAATAATTCGAAACGTATAGATTCGAATTATATAAATTTTTGCTTTGGTTGAATGGCGTATCAAAATTCATTTTGGCTGATTTGCGTTATATGTTTCCTCCCATGGCTTAATACCGTTTTTTACCCTATAAAATAAGATAAATAATACTCTTTCGAATCGATTTCTAAGAAAAAACACGAATTTCATTTAAATTGAGAATTGATCATTCTAACGACATCTAATATGAAATTCTTAAATTGATTATGAAATACCAAAAATTGAGTAAAAAATTATTGTGGGGTAAAATTCAATAATTTAGTGTGGACAAATAAATATTATTATCATATACTACTCAAAAAAATTTCAAATTGTAGTGGGGCGCTTGCCCCCACAATCACACATGTACATCCGTCCCTGGCCGCACCATCGTTCGTCCACCACTTACCCCTCCTCTATGACGAAATCAGCCACATTTACCGCCGTTCACGAATACTTGCCATTTACTTTTCGCTTGATATTCTTGCATCTAGACCATGACATTATCAAAAGCGCGGTGCAAAATTTCAGTCAACTCCTCAGATTCTGAAGCAAATTCATAGATCTTGCGCGAGTAAAATACCAAATTGTCAAATCTCTTGCTTCTTGGCTTCAATAGAGGCTCGTCTTGGCTGCTCTTGATATGTGTGTGTCTCCTCTTTACGTTCTTACTCCACACGTTCCAATATATATTTCGGTGCCACTTTATCTACTCGCTCAAAACTTAAGGCACTCAGAGAATAATGTCACAAAATACCCCTTGACTCGAACAATAAGCACTGCAATTTTACTTCCCGTGATACCGCATCGTATGTGACAACAAACTTGTTGAATGTTGAGTTAGAAACCTGTTCTACAACTTCATATGTCATAAAACTTAGAGCGGACTGTGTTGATCTTGTGATGCAATTCATCTTTTCTCTAAATTATGCTTGGACTTTCCTGAACTTCTCGTGAGTATACACATGCTAAAATTGAACTTCTATTGGTGATTTTGTTGCACATGGTATGACAGTATGAAAATCTGCAGCATCAGATTTTCTCTCTCTTTGCTCTCTGCTTCCTAGGCAATTATCATATTGCTTTTCAAATTGAATCAAGGAGCTATTGCGTGTGATAAACTTGTTAAAAAAAAGCATGCATGCTCTCGCTCCTTTATGTGCTTCTCATCTCGGCCCAAAAGTGGTGATCAAGATAAATTGAAATCCATAAATGACGATATTCAAATATCTCTGCAAAATGGGACAGAAAACAAAAATGAGACTCCAAATGAACCGAAAGTTATACTCTTTTGAATCGGAAAAACTGACAACATCAATTAATTCAAATGAAATCACGGTTACCTGAAAGCCACTTATTGCCTCCAACACCATACTTCATGAGAAAATCATTCCAATTTCTGTCAAATTCATCTTTTGTAAACGAGTTCCAAACAACATGACTCATCTCTTGTTCAATTTTTTCGTGTCTCTTATAGCCATTTAATTTGTGTGGAATCTTCTTCATAATATGCCAAATACACCACTGTGAATTATTGTTGGCATACAAATCTCAATAGCCCTTTGCATCGATGCGCATTGATCGGTAAGAATCTCATTTGGTGTCTTTCCTCCCATGCAACGAAGCCAGCATTCGAATAACCATTTGAATGACTGAATGTCCTCATTTTTCATCAAAGTGCATCCAAGAAGTGTCAACTAACCATAGTGATTCACACTGACAAAAGAACCGAAAACCAGATTATACTTGCAGTGGACACCAGAAGAAAAATCCGTTATGAACCGAAATTAGTTGCTCGTATGAACCAAAAATGATATCACAAGGAACCAAAACCAGAACAGCAAAAATTACCTGTTTGTGTTGTAAGTCATATAAAATGAAACAACATCTCCGAAATACTCATACGCAGCTCTACTTCTTGCATCAGCCCAAAATGCATTTTTGATAGATTGATCAACTTCAAGATTAAGCTCATAAAAGAAATTTTGATTATTCTCTTTCATTCTTAATAAGTACTTCCGAAATTCTTTGGCAACATCTTATTCAGAAACATTCCTTACTTCCCTTGTGATGTAATTCCTCACGTCTTTTTCAATAAAAATTAGTTCACGATGACCATCCACTACTGCTACAAATGACTGATATGTTTTAGTCGGTCTGATTCCAGCTTCCTCAATAAAACTTAGCTCCTTGTGTTGTTTAAGCATCTCTACTCGATCTGGACAACATGTATGTGAATGATTCAGAACAACTTTAAAAATTATCCAAAGACCAACGCCCTTCAAAATATGTATGTAAATCCTGGCTGGAGAGTTTATTCTTGCTAAGGGATTTGTCTTCTGAGTTAGAGATATCTTGAATTTCTATTTCGTTCCCCTCTCTACTACATGTAAGTAATTGATTCTTAATTTCACCTTCCTTCTGAGTGGTGTTCCTTATTTTCGTAGAAAAACTAGCAAGTTTGGAAAAATCTTTGTAGAATTTTCCGGCTTTTGCGAGTGTTTTGAAAGTCATTCCAATCTTTGGGACAAATTGTTGATCGATAACACACCTGGACTGAAAAGAAAACCGAAATATGAAAATAACCAGACCATTGTGTAATAACAAATGTACCGAAAGTTGTGCATTCTATAAATTCAGAAACTCCTGCATTCTATCTAAATTAAATTCATAAACAACACTGATTTTAGCAAAGAAGAATAAAATTATTCATTATTACTCTATTCAATTGCATTAGATTTTATTCCATTTCATTCAATTCAAAATTGTTGACAAATGAACCGAAATTTGAATATAACGAGACCATTGTGTAATATAAATGAACAAAAAATTGTGCATTCTATAAATTCAGAAATTTCTGCATTCTATCCAAATTCAAATTCATAAACAACACAAATTTTAGAAAAGAAGAATGAAGTTATTCATTATCACTTTGTTCAATTGTATTAGATTCCATTCCATTCCATTTAATTCAAAATTATTGACGAATGAATCGAAATATCAATATAACCAGACCATTGTGTAATAACAAATAAACTGAAAATATCAATATAATCAGACTATTGTTATTCAATTGCATTAGATTCAATTTCATTCCATTCAATTCAAAATTACACTATGGTATAATTCTAACCTCGTCTACTTGATTCGATTCAGATGAATAATCTAAATTATCCTTATTCAGCTGATTTGAACTTGTATCATTTATTATTTTAGAACGATTTTAATTACACTGCTCGATTTAAAAAAAATGCAGATCATTATCTAAAGAACGAAGAACACAAGGAATCAGACAAACAAAACAAAGAAGAACGAAGAAGAAGGAGACGTTTACATTGAAGAAGAACGAAGAACAAAACAAAAATTTAAAGAACGAAGAAGAAAGGAGACATTTACGTTAAAGAAGAACGAAGAAAGGAGATTTATGTTAAGTCTATTATAAGAAGTGTGGCGCATGATCTAAAATGTGAAATTATTTGGCTGCAGAATATTATTCTTTTAGTTATTATTTAATTATTAATGATTACAAATATATGATAAAATATGCTATTAAATTATTAAACTAAAAAAATTGAACTAATAATTAAACGATGAATAAAAATAATAAATTTTAATAGTATTTGATATTTTTCAAATAGAATATTGAAATTAGTGTGAAAAAATCCTAATTTCCCACCCCAAAACCCTCGGCGCCCCCTCCCCTCCCCAACCTCACTCACTCATCACTCATCACTCATCACCGATTCTCTCTCCTCCCTAATTCACTCACGGTGCCGGTCAGCCACCTTCCTTCGCGCCACCAGTCTCCGCTCTCCTTCCTCCGTCTTGGCCCCGCCGAGCCGTGTGCTTCGTCGCCGGCCTCTGCCTCCTCCGTCTGTGTCGCCAGGCGTGCCTCGCCTGCTCTCTGTCGGTCGTGGCTCCCCTGCGTCTGTCTCTGTCGTCCGAAGCTCTGCGTGCGGCCTCCTCTCCTCTACGGGCAACTCTCCTCGCCGGTGGCCTGGCCTCTGCAACCCCAGGTCCGCAACCCGTCCCTGACTCTGCGTCTGCTTCTGCAGTCCGTGTAGGTGAGCTTTCAATTTTTTTCAGTTGTTCTTGATTAATTTTATATACTTGATTTCTTCAGTTTTAATGTAGGTTTAGATAATGATATTACTATTAATTGTATGCTGATTGTATGTAATAGATTCTGTAATTGTATTAGTAATTGCTATTAATTAAACCAGTAACCAGCGATCCAGAAGTTTGACCGGTTCTATTACGGGTTTGGTTCTGATAACTATGGTTTGAGGCTCCATTGACACCTGTGTAGAAAGTAGAAACTCGTTCCTCTTACCATTCTCTAATCAGATTACCAAGATAGTGTGTGTGTGTGTGGAGACCTAGCATTTCTACCAAAGAAGACAAGGGCCCCATCATGAGGGAAGTGTTAGGGCAATTCAGGGTGAGTTTCTATTCACCTAAATTATTATCTGTTCAAAACCGTTCTGCTGCATTTTCACTCACTCACTCACCCACTGATTCTTGGCTTCTCAGAGGCTAGGGGCTGTCCGGAGCTACGCAAAGCACCTTCGCATTCCTGGAATCAAGGATACCATTGCCGTCGCCTCCGGTAAAGGCGGTGTCGGAAAGTCTACTACTGCTGGTATGAGTCCTTGTTCCAATGAGTCGGGATTATTTATTACAATGAGATGTCATTTTAACAACTAATGTGACTCTTTAGTCTATACCATGTTCAATAAGAATTTGTTTTAAAATGTCTGAATCCTTCTTTCTGTATGCATTCTAAATAGAACTGGCGTACTTGATATGGGAATTTATTTGTCCCACAGGCAAAAGTTTTCCATAGCAGTGGTTGGATATACAGAAACATCTGTAATTAGGTTCATTTAGCTGAGCTTGGATGTCTTGCTGCTTTTTTTGGTGTTGTGTACTTGTGTCTTGTGAATGAGTGATGTTTCTTGATTTGGCAGTTAATTTAGCTGTAGCACTTGCAAGTAAATGCCAACTGAAGGTTGGTTTGCTTGATGCTGATGTATATGGACCGAATATCCCCACTATGATGAACATCAACAGAAAACCTGATGTCACTGAAGGTATACTTTTCACTTTGTAGTAAACATTCATCTTGAATGACACATAAACCAAAAAACCACAGCTAGATGTAGGCATAGCTATCATGGTGCATAAAAGGGAAAGCATCAATGTCAAACGTGTTTGTTCTCCACATTCAGATATTGTATGATTCTACTCTCCACACAGAATTATTTTTAAGCAATGGGAATTTGGAAATAAAGTGTTGTAAAAATTTCTTTCAGATATTGTATGATTATAGTATAAAACCCTATGAATGGTACTCTCTAACTTTGATGCATTTTGAGTTTTGTTAAATTTATCTGTACTATATATTTAAATGCATTACAAGTATGAACTATGAATGTGTTGCAAATGGTGCTCAAGAAGATCACCAGAAATCATTAACTTCTGTTGAAATTTTAGGATTGGATGGGAACCAATACAATAATTAGAATATTTGAACTGTTTCTTACTTTGGTCTGTTTTTTTCTTTTGTAATTTTTGTTTACTTTTAGGCTTTATGCAGAAGTTTCTTCCATCTGTTATAGTTCATGCCAATATTTGTTCTTCACTTATTTCAGATAAGATAGTTCATGCCAATATTTGTTCTTCACTTATTTCAGATAAGAAAATGATTCCCATTGAAAATTATGGGATCAAGTGTATGTCAATAGGGTTCCTTGTCGAGAAGTATGCCCCAATTGTATGGAGAGGTCCCATGGTATACCTGTAACTTCTACTTTATTTGGTTCTTATTTCTTTTCACTTTCTCTTACTATTTCTTGCTTTAACTGGTTCATGCAACTTTTGTCATTTGTTGAGATCTACTGTAAAGGAATCCATACTGAATACATCTTGACAACCACATCCATTTTTTTGTTTTCCATTTCAAAAATATAAATAAATAAATTTTTGTTTACTGGATTATCACAGGTAACAAATGCTCTTGAGAAAATGACAAGGGGAGTTGACTGGGGAAACCTTGATGTTTTAGTGATGGATTTGCCTCCTGGGACTGGTGATGTCCAGATAGCTATGTCTCAGAATCTGCAATTATCAGGTAGGTCACGAAAAGCAGTGTATTTCCACTAATGTGACCTTTGGGGTGTGGGTGATGAGGTCTAAAGCAAATGCTTTGACAAAAAGCTTAGACGGCCTACGGATTTTTGCATTTTAGTCTTTGTGATCTCATCTACCTGAAGTATGCACTGAAATTTACAAAAGGAGGTTGTGACTTAGACCTATTTATCATGCTCTGCTAGTTTTCAGCTGAAACATCTTCAGTGTAATATCAGTTCTATAAGCAAAAGGGTACATGGGTTGAAAGTTTAATAAAATCAGTCAAGGGTAAAATTTAAGAAAGCATCATTATATTTCAAGTTTTTATGTTTAATGCAATTACTAGTTATCCTTCGGTCTTCAGATGGGCCTTTTTTTTTATCTTTTTGTGTCTTTGTTCTTTTAATGACCGAATATATGGTAGGTGCACTGATTGTTTCAACTCCTCAAGATGTTGCATTAATGGATGCCAGGAGGGGTGTAAAAATGTTCAATAAAGTTGATGTTCCGGTATGATAATTACTGGTGTTCCTTAATTTTTCCTAAATGATTAGTTACTTTGGGTCAGCATATACATGTGTCTCTTCCAACTTTTTGTTAACATGAGAATAATCATCTATTGTTTAGTTAGAAAATTGCATCATCGGGAATTGTCTCAATTATTCTAGAGGAAAATCTTTACATTTTTGCTTAATGAATGCATTATTTACGTTGTTTTTGTGCTTTCTATGGACATCCTTCATTAATTTCTAATTATGTCGAATCACTATGTTGTTGCATTAGGTTGGAATTAGTTTAGTTATGAAATCAAGTGTCTTGCTTTTGTAAATCCTAATGGCTTATTTCTGTGAATTATTTTGATTAAGGATGAGAAGAATATCTTATATTCAAATGTGTACTTGAAACAAATTCATTTGTGCTTATATGGTCTGTTTTTATGTGTGCTTTTGTATTTGATTCATAATACAATTCGAGTGATGACAGCTGAATAATTCTTAAAGGCTATTAGCATTGATATATAGATTGTTCCTTACTCAGATATGATGTTTACATATTTTCTAAAAACCCTGAATGCATACTACCTTTTCGGTCCTTTCATATGAGATCTTTAACCGTTCTTTCAGATTTTGGGAATTGTAGAGAACATGAGCTGCTTTAAGTGTCCACATTGTGGTGAACCATCGTATATATTTGGTAAAGGAGGGGCTCCTAAGGCAGCCAGTGAAATGGGGTTAGAATTTTTAGGCGAGGTATGCCTATTATCTCTATCTAGATTGTACAGTTGAGAGTATAATTTTGCAGATCATATAGTGGAAGCTTTATTATGTGATAACTGATAACTTATCACTTCTTTAGTTTTTGGTTGATTTAGCTATATCTTTGTGAAAATGCAAACCCAAGTTTTTTGAAATTTTAAATAGCATAGAAAATGTTAACTTACATAACTAGAACCATAGTTTATTAATTTGTTCATTCTCTCTTTTCATAAAAGGATTTATGATGCGTCCATGTTTAACTAAAATTTTCAAGCCAAAATTAAATGAGGAAGACATAGAGAAAGTGAAGTTAATAATCGCTTGGGTAAAAGCCCACCTTCTTCTCAATCTTCTTAAGTGACTTCTGCAAAATTTATGTGTTTGGTTTTAGTGACAAGTTTCAATTTAACGATTCTAGATACCACTCGAAATGGAGATCAGAGAGGCGTGTGATCAAGGGCACCCCATAGTTTTGGCTGCCCCTGATTCTGTGGTTTCCAGAGCATATGGCGATTTAGCTGAAAAAGTTGTTCAGAAACTTAAGGAACAGCAGTTCAAACCAGAGATTATATTATGAAATGCTGTCCTTCACCACAATATCTCTGTCAACCTGTGAGCGACATTATCTGGCACGCCCACATTTTCATTCAAGAAAGGAGCCCCTAGCCGTTCGCCATGACAGCTAAAAAATGTGGCATTTGACAAATCTTACAATGTGTTAAAAGTTTAAAGTTTGGATGAGATACAGGTTAGGCTTATGATTTATATTTTGTAGGTTCCAGCATCTCCATAAATATTGTGAAATTAGATGTGAATGTTTCTTTGACCTCACATAACACAGGTGCTGTTTAAGTTGTCATTTTTATGTAATTTTTCTGTAGAAGAAAAATAAGCAGTTTTATCACACTGTAATGATGAGGCTACAGAGTTTTGTTTATTCACGAGTCTCTCTTGATAAGCCTTTGCCTATTTTGTCTGTTTTTGGTGATTGATTTTTTATTTGATGCATTGTAGGAGAATTGTCTTTAGCATCATCTTGTAAAGAGAAGGCAATTATGCCATGGATATTCTTGACCTTATAGATATGATTCCTTTTAGTGTAGGTCATCATATTGGGTCTGCTTATGGGGAATATATTCTTATATGGATGGAAGATCATAAAAGTAAATGGATGTGCTTACTAAATGACCAACTTTATGGATATATAAACAGATTTAATCCCATCCCTCCCCCTAACAAAAAAAAAAAAAAACAGATTTTATCATTTGACTAGGATTTTGTTAAATTGCATTGGTCTGTTTGGTTAATTTTATTCAGGTATATTTTGATAAGCTAAATCAATAGTAACATTAGAAAATAATTTCGCATTTGAATGCAACTTTTTTATTAAAAAAATTAATAAAAGTTATTAAATTGCAATTTTTTTTTCTTTTATTTATGGGTTTAATTAGAAACAGGGGGGGTAAAGAATCTTAAACTCTTCATATCAAAGATTAAGTTAGTTGGCATATCTGAGACGTTTAAGTTTAGGTGGTTGTTTCGGTACATACAAAACGTGAACAAATAATAAAATAACATATGGATTATATTTTTTACGTTAGCACTTAATTTTTTTAAAGAAATATATATCATATTAGTACTTTTATTAAAATACTTATAATTTAATAAAAATAATTTTTTTAAATATTATTTTTTATGTTAGACAAAAATTATCTTTTTAAATTAACCAAATTTTAAAATTCAACTAATTTTAATCTTATAATTTTAAATTTTGAATAAGTTAAAAAATAAAACAAAGAGTAAAGTAATAAATAAACTTTTGGAGATTTACACTTTGGACAGATTAGTCTCTAAAAAAAGTACCAATAAAATTCTCTAAAATAAAAAATCTTAATTTGAACTAATTTGTCCACGTTTGTTATTCTGAAAGACTTTATTGGTACTTATTTCTTTAGGACTAATTTGTTCGAAATGTAAATTTTCAGGATTTATTTATCACTTTGCTCTAAATCAAAAACACATTTGATTATTCATCCACAATAAAAAAATTGCTTTAATCTTATTAATGCTTCTCCATGAACTCTAATCTCTCATAGTCATTCGTACCAAAAAAACAAACGAATAATTGACCATTTGTACCCATGATAGTTCAGAACGCTGACAAATGTATCCATCATAGAAGGAAACTGACTTTGTAACCATGAGAGATGGGCTCCGTGTGACAAAAATAGCCTGGCTTGGATTGGCACCTGCTTCGGGTTTGTATAATCCTACATGGCAATCCGAACCTCCCAAAGCTCAATCCACGTGGAATTTAACATTAAAAAATTTAACATTGAAGAGAAATTTGCGGGACGTTGACTATGCCCTAGCAGAGAGCGTCCTTTTGTTTCCTAGCCGGAGAAGACGCCGGGAACACTCCGAAACCATCACCCTGAAGCTACGGCTTTCAACGTTGTCATTCGGAAGTTGGAAAAGGCATTTGGAGCAGTACAGAGCCATCAAAACGAGAACGTGGTAGAGGAACTTGCAAGGAATAGGCAGCGGAGCTCGAACCCTGGGACTTCGTCGCCGACGGTGTAGAGGTCACCCCCTTTGCTCGGCAGAGAGCTGAGGTATGTCATTGCCAGTGTTAATTTATTTCAAATGTCACTGAGACTAGTTGGATAGATTACATTACCATATGAAATCGTGGCTGAGAGTTGCTAAATTAGTTGATTAATTGATTTAGGGTTTCTGTTAGGGTGCTGAAGTAGTTGATTATGGTTTGTGTTAGGTGTAGTAACATGCACTATTATCTTAGAATGTGTTGGTTTATTTCAGTTTCAGGAATGGCCACCATCCATATAACACTGTGTATTAATCATAGAGGACGGTTTGAGAGAGGGCCGTCTGGGAAGCTTACTTATGTTGATGGTGAAGTCACAGAGATAGAGAGGGTTAATGTTGATACCTTGAATGATTTTTTCGTATCTGATTTGGTGAAGGATATAGGATATACATCTGTTTCTAAATTTTTCTGGCTGGAACCTGGGAAAGGGCTTGATGATGGGTTGAGGGACCTCAAGGTTGACATGGATATAGTTAGGATGTATGAGGCAGCTGTGAAGAACAGTAATAGAGTAAATGTATATACAGAGCATCCGGTGGATGAGCCCGTGTTAGTAGAGGAGAACAACATGACTCCATCAAAGAGGAGAGTAAAGCGGTGTGCTAAAAAGGTTCCAACTCCGAAAAACAGTCCCAAAAGAAGGTTGATAGTAGTGGAAGATGAGGATGATGCTGATATTGTAAGTAATCTGCATGTTGGGATGGATGACCGAAAAAGGAGTGAGGCCCAGAGCAGGGAAGAGGCCTATGAAGCACATACACAGGCTGATTTGGATGCCCAAAAAGAGGACAATATCACTATGGAAGAGGAGACAGCAGACCCACAACTCTCAGGATCTGTTGAGGCAGGAAAGGTTTCTCAGCCTCCCCCAACGCCTGGCATACCAGATAAACCACCATCAAGTCAGTCCCAACCTTCCCAGCCACCTATTGAACAAGATCAGCAACCAACACACACTGCTTGTTCAGACTCAGTCCCTGCTTCTGAACCCAATGTCTCTGCACCTCTTGAACCAGAACAACTAACCCAATACACCCCTCATCCATATGGGAATCCACTCTCACAATCAATCCCTCAGACAGTCCCACCCTCTGACACCAATAGGACTCCCCAGAATGATCAGAGCAATCCTTCAGAGGAGGTTCAGGGAAGGCCAAAGGTGAATAAGAGGAGATCAACTAGGAGGCCCCCCTACAGGCCAGTCTTTCATTCCAAACCCCGATCCAGACAAGCCTCCAACCTTCTACGTCCCCGTTGATGATGATGATTTCTCTGATGAAAATCCTGGTCATCATTGCTATGAATCAGAGGAATTGCATAGCATAGCAAGTGACGACGATACCGAACAAACTCCAGTTTTTCCTCAGAGCAATCCCGATGCTCCAGTTAACCAGGTTCAGTTGGAGGTTGGGATGGAGTTTGAAACTCTAAGCCACTTCAGGAAGGCTGTCAGAAAGTTTAATATCAATATTGGAAGGAGCATATTCTTTGCTCGATGTGATTCTACAAGATCGAAGGCTATATGCTATGATGAGGAGTGTCCTTGGCAAATATACTGTGCCAAGAGAACATTTCCAGCAAGTTTTCAGGTAAAGACATTCGTAAATGAACATACATGTAGTAGGGACAATCGATGTAAGTCAGCAGATGGAAAGTGGGTCATAGATGAGTTGGAGGAGAGGATTCGAGTGCAGCCAAACTTGACAGTTAGAGAGGCTGACCAATACTTCAGATCCGAGTATGATATACTAATTAATGAAAGGAAAATTTATAGAGCTATGAAGAAAGCAAAAGAGCGGATTGAAGGTTCTGAGATTGCACAATATGCACGACTTCGTGATTATGGTAACCAGATACTGAAGACTAATCCAGGTTCGACAGTAAGGATCCAAACAAATCCCATGCCTGATTCAAATCCAGTTTTTCTGAGAATCTATGTTTGCTTTGAAGCGTGCAAGAAGGGGTTTGTGGGAGGATGTCGACCTTTTATAGGTTTGGATGGGACCTTCATAAGAGGATACTATGGGGGGCAGTTGCTGACTGCAATAGGATAGGACGCAAATAATCATATCTATCCTATTGCCTACGCAGTTGTCGAATCAGAGAACAAAGAAAGTTGGAAGTGGTTTCTGGAGATACTCCAGGAGGATGTGGGAGATTTTCAAGCTAATGGGTTTAACTTCATGTCAGATATGCAAAAGGTACTTGTGCAGATTTACTTATAAGAATGTATGGCTGATTCATGTGTTTAGTGACTTTGATGTTTTCTCTTAAATATGTATAATAAGGTATGGCTGATTATTTGTTTTGTGTCTGGTTTAGGTATGTATTAGAAATTATATGTTTTCTCATTGCTTAATCATTAGTAGCCTAATGCTGAAAATTGTATCGGAATGAGAACCCTATTGATGTGTTTGGATTGTTGGACTAGCTAAATAGTGAATGAGACATATGAATTATTATTGGAATCTGGTTTAGTTTTACTTATGTATGGTTTGTGCTGAGACATATAAACAACTCTGTTTTGTTTTGAGACTGATATTGGAGTGCTGGGAAATTGTCTAGCTAAATACTTAAATCTGTTTCTGGTTTGTTTGAAATCTGAGCACTGTTTACTTAAATGAATTACTATAGGGACTAATCCCAGCCATACAAGAGATTTACCCAAATGCCAACCACAGATTCTGTGCAATGCATATATGGCAAAACTTTCGCAAGAAATGGAGTGACTTACAGCTGAAAATGTGCATGTGGTCTTGTGCCAAGGCAACCACAATACAAGACTTCAATGCTGCCATGGAGAGACTGAAAAGCATCAATGCTGGGGCTTGGGAGTACCTGCATAAGATTAGTTCTAAACAATGGAGCAGAGCTCATTTCAGTGAATACCCTAAGTTGGACAACTACACCAACAACAACTGCGAGGTGTTTAATGCTAAGGTTAAGAAGATGACGGGGTAAGCCGATCATTACAATGTTGGAGGAAGTCAGGTGCTACGTAATGAAGATTATGGCTAGGAACAAAAAAGCTTTGGTTGGGTACAACGGAAGACTAGCACCAACCCAACAGAGCAGATTAGAGAGGGAAAAGCGAGAGAGCAACAAATGGATGCCTCTGCCTACTGGAGATGACGCAGGGAATGTGTATGAGGTGCATTGTTTGCCAACGAAGGTAAGTGTGGATCTTGGCAAAGGTACATGCAGCTGTCGACTATGGCAAATCACAGGTTTACCATGTAGACATGCCTGTGCTGCACTGGCTTACCAGAACAGGAGGCCAGAAGAATATGCCCACAACTGGCTCACCATGGGTGCATACAACGCAGCCTATCAGATTACTATGCGTCCAGTTCCAAGCCAGGAGTACTGGGAGCACGATGTTGATACCCTCCCCATTCTGCCACCACGGTATAGAAAACCAATTGGTCGACCTACACTCAAGAGAGACAAGAGAAATGATGGCCCTAAGGAGAAGAGTGACCCTCATAGAACATCGAGGAGGATTGGGACTATTATCTGCAAGTATTGCCTCCAGGTATGGTTAACCAATTATAGTTGATATTTTGTCCTGTTCTATAGTTATTGATAAATGTGATAACTAGTTCAAATTATGACTAATACGTTTATCATTAGGCTGGTCACAATAAGAGAAGTTGTAAAAAGCGGAAGGAAGCTGTAGGTGAAGGGAGTTCTGCCCCACAAGCACCAGCAGATGATGAGGATGAGGATTTACTGGCTGAAATGTACTATGATGAGACCTTAGAATCTGCACAGGCTGAACAGGAGGCCACTGAAGAAAGAAACGAATCTGCAAGAACCAACACTCAACAAGTAAGTGCATCGTTTTAGTCATTTAACTAAGCTGCCTAGCAAACCTTGTGTGATAATAACTGACTTGTTCTATGGTTTGCAGCAGCCTCACCCAATGCCTCCCCCACCAACTGCATAACCACAGCCACAGCCAACCAATGCAACAACCAGAAAACAGGTTAAAAGGAGAAGTGTTAAACGCCCGCCTCCGACCGGACAAAGACAGCAGCCAAGTACACCAGCTACCAACCAGCCAGCAACAACTCCCTCCACACACAACTCTCAAACTACACCACATCCACTACAAGGTGCTAGTGCAGGAACAAGCACCCGGTTCATGCAGTTCATACCCACACCTGGAGTTGTGACTCCAACAGCTACAGGTCCAGGCACATCTGATAGAGGGAGAGGTCAAGGTAGAGGTCGAGACAGGATACGGGGATCAAGCGGAGGAAAAAATGGTTTATCAAGCGGGAGCAGTAACTCGACCCCAATATCATAGACTAATACTGCAAAATTTGGAATCTGGCTTTTTGTTGTTTTTAGGTTACACTTGTGAGATACATAACTCTTATGTTTTTCTGATGGATTTTCATCCTATTGCTTAGTTCTGACTTAGTAAGGCTTTTTTTGAGGGTGTAAATTCAGTGGCCAGTACTTGGCTTTTTTTTGTCTAATATCAGAATGTTTGGAACCTCCAGCATCCATATATATATATAATGAACAATTTACTTGTTAAGGCAATTATATACTTGCCATCTTTTGCCTCTTTTTGATATCACTATTGTTATTGTTACAACATTTTCGTCTTCCAATTAGTTCCTTACTCATATATTGAACAGCAAAATTATCAGGTTGCTAATTTCCAACTTACTGTTTGATCCTTAATGTTATCAGAATCATTTTAGATTGCAGCAACAAGTTCAAACATTGTGTATCTACATCAATGTATCACATAAAAAGCAAACCAGTATAGATTAGGAACAATCCATATCATTCAAAAATTTTAACTATGACAGAACAAAGACCTCTCTTTTTACAAGTCTTATGATTTCATAACCAAATACAACTCACAAAACAGACAAAATGCTACCCCCAGTGCAACAGTAATAATCATCACTCTAATTCCCCTAATTTCACCCCTAATTTCAACCCTAAATTTGTCTATCTTCTTAGCCATAATTGAGGATGCTTGCAGATTTCCCCCCTGAATTCAGAGTCAATCCATCATCAGGTGTTGCATAACAATGCTCGAACTTCCTCTTTGCTAAACATCTTGCCACGCCCTCCCATCCTTGTTCGAGTTCATCCACCCAAACAAATTATCTGCAATCTCTTGTCTAAGAGAAAAAAAATCCCAAATTTGTCAACTAAAACTCAGAAATCATTGTCTAACCTCAACAACAACAGCAGCTGTCCCTTACCGCCCATAGAGGACATCTGATGAACCATCTGTTAGGGTTCGTAATCGTTCCAGACTCCATCAACACAACATCTCTCCCACAGAAACATTTGCCGTCGAGCTTCTTCTCCTTCATCTTCTTCGAACTTGAAGAACTGCTGCGAGTTCCAAAATTTCCATCTGAGTTAAATCTGCGTGATGACATCGCTGGGGTTCTGAGATCACTCTGGGTTATGGTTCGAATTGCAACAAAATTTCAGATATGGGGTTATGTTTCGAATTGGGGAAGAGAGCTTGCTAGGGTTTTCATTTCAACCATTACCTACGTATACAACGTTCAGATCCACGTGGATTGGGCTTTGGGAGGTTCGGATTGCCATGTAGGATTATACAAACCCGAAGCAGGTGCCAATCCAAGCCAGGCTATTTTTGTCACACGGAGCCCATCTCTCATGGTTACAAAGTCAGTTTCCTTCTATGATGGGTACATTTGTCAGCGTTCTGAACTATCATGGGTACAAATGGTCAATTATTCAAAAACAAACACATCTGAAAAACTGAAAAATATCAAAGCAGCTCTTCATCTTTCTAGTTTTCTTACCCCACCTTGTCACTCTCAATCTCTCATTCTCAAGTCGCAAACTCAAACTCTCTCATCTTTCTCACTGCCACTAAAGTCTCTCTCGGTCTCACTTGAGTCTCTTCTCCTTCATGTTCGTCCGCGTCTCGTCGCCGGCATTTCAATGTCTCACGACCTTCTATGGGCTCTTCGTCGCCGGCGACAGAAGCAACTCTTCGGATTGTCGTCGCTCATTGTCTTCTGGTTTTGGGTTCTCGCTGTCGTCGAGTTGCCGTGGATCATGGCCATCGTGGGGTCGTCGCTCTTCATCGCTCCACGTCTTCTGGTTTCGGGTCCTCACAGTTGCCGTGGACCGTCGACCGTTGATGAGTTCCTGCATCATCGCTTACATTATTCTGTCTTTTCAGATTCCCCTTCTTTCTATATTTTATAGAATATAAATTTTGTTCTTCTAATTTTATCTATCATGGTGCAGCTAACATAGTGCTTCATTTCTCACTTGATTATTGATTATTTATTATGTAGGTGTACTATAAAATGAAAAATTAGATTTTTACTTGTCAAAGTAGACTTTAGATTTTTCACAATTTTTCTATGTTTATTTACTCATACATGTGCTTTTAATTTATTAATCTTTGTGCATATGTTGACTATGAACAAGATTGTACTATGGTTTATGTTTTTGTGATTCAGATGAAAAAGAATGTTATTGTTTGATTTAAAAATTTTAACTATAAAATCTTATCGAAATTGACACTAATGAATTTGGTTATGAACTAAGACAACATTAATAAAATATAATGCAAGGTTAAAGTCCTAAACCTAGAATGCTTTTAGTTCAAAGAAGTAACTTTTTTTTACTTTTGACTTATGAAAAGTAGTAGTATTAATGTCTGGTGCAATTTTCAATACCAAATTGCAACTTTCTAAGAAGCTATTTAGGAGTTTATAGAAAAATTAAAAAAAATGACTTCTCTCATAATACTTCTACTTTTCATCACATTTCTATAAAATAAGTATTTTTAGAGTTAAAAATCCAAACACAAAATAACTTATTTATAAGTTACTTTTAACAGATTCATTTATTGTTTAAGTTATTTTATCAAAAGGAGCTTAATTAAGTTGGTTACCCAAACTGGGCCTAAGTCAAGCTGCTGCATAATTAGTTTTGCTTTCAAACAAATAGTTGCACATTTATCAAACAAGTAGCGCAAATCTAAAAGTCAAATGGTTTAGTTTCTTTTAATTTGATGACTGAATGTTGCTGTATCTATATTTGGATATTATGAATTAGATTTTGTAGTACTTTTTTGTTGATTAGAGAGAATGAATTTAGGAAGGGTTTGATTTTCTTCTTCTTAATAGAGTTGGATTTATTTTCTTGATTTGAGTAATTAATAATTAATTAAGTTGTACTGCATTTGCAGCCTATAACTAAAAAAAATGGCAATCTGAAGACATGTTTTTTCATGTTCTCTTCAAGATTATCATGAAAACTTTTTTTGTTTTGAATAAATGATTCAAAGTAGAACTTTTCTATTTCGAATAAACAATTATGCGTCTTATCTCATTCCAAGATTCTCCCCATTTTCCTGCATTCCCATATTCTAGGGTTCACTTTCGATTTCCAATTCCAATATGCCGTTCTCCCATTCTCATTCTTTCATTTTAAAACACGTCCAATTTCTTAATTTATGTTTCCATCTTCTAATTCTTTCAGAGTTGAAAAAAAATGTCGGCATTTTTATCCATCGCAAAAGCACTTCACTCCTTAGCGTCATGCAGAAATGACATCGCTCAACAGCAACAACTTCGACAGCTGTTGGTGCCTTACCTCCATCACTGGCAGTGCCACCAATCAGATTCAATTTCTTGGATGCTGCATTGTCGATTTTCCGTTTACAAGAATTTTGACTAACAGCAATGTTACGGTCCAAATGAGGTACTTTTTTTGGAGAGTCCGTTCTACTCAAATATCTCAAAAAAATGGTTTAATAGAGAGAAGAGAGAGGTTCCAAATAGATGAAGATGACGTTCAAAAGGCGCTGAGGATAAGTAATATATACAAGCGTCGTTTGCATTTATTTAAAAAAATCGGTAAATAAAAAAATAAGATATTTATTTAAAAAAATCCTTCATTATGAATATGTTCATCAAAACAGAATATTGAAATTAAGAGTAAATGTCCAAAATGGTCCCTGAATTTTAAATCGTTATTCAATTTAGTCCTTAATTTTTAAAAATGACCAACTAAATCCCTGAATTAAAAAACGTGCATCTCCGTAGTCCCTCACAGAAGTGCCGTCTTGCTGATGTGGAACGTGAACTGCCATGTGGACATTCCATTAAGCGACGTCGTTGAAGGAGAGGATGCCCTAAGTGTGTGAAACGACGTCATTCAACGTCTTCTCCCCTTTGAATAAACAACTCTTGTTGGTCCCCCTTCCACTTCAACGTTTCCTACCAAAACTTCAGAAAAGCTTTCTCTTCTTCTCTATCCGTTCGTTCTCCCATACTTCCCACTCACATTTTCTTGCTGAGGATCATCCTTAGAATCCGTTCTCTCCGGTCAGTGAAGGAGTTATCGACGAAGCATCACCTTCACACATTGCCGACGGTGAGAGGTAACAGTTCATGTTGGTCATTCTCTTCCATTTTTTGTATTTCATTGAGGGTTCTTGATACTTATGTGTGAATGCGTTGTTGTATACGTAAGTGAGTAGTTTAGAATGTTGTGGTTGTTAATGGCGCAAATGTTAGGGTTTAGGATTTCTAATATGAAACTTGTAACCACATAAATCATAATTTGGTTTAAGTTATAGTCAATAGGAAGTAAATATATGCTTTCTTATTACAAATAGAGTGTTGATTTCTAGTTCTTTGCAATATGGTTGTTTGACAAAATGATTAATGCTGTCTGTTTTGTGCATTGTGCTGTAAACTTCAGATGCCTGATCGATTGAAACTTGTTTTTCACCATGGTGGAAAGTTTGAGACAGATCCTAGTGAAAATTTTATCTACACATCTGACTTGTATGATGAATGGGTTGGAGTCGATGAAGACTATCTTGACGTGTTTGCGATAACAGGTTATTATAGAGAATTGGGGTATGATAAGGTTGAAGCATGTTGGTTTTTGGACCCTGAAGATGGGTTGAAGTTTGGTCTTAGGAGATTGCAAGTGGACCAGGACCTTATTAGTATGATCAAGCACTGCCATGAGAATAACATCATCCACATCTATTTTGAGCACGGACCTTCGGTTCCTGATATAATTAATGTAATGGAGTAGTCTGACGAGGATCATGCCATAGGCCATAAAGTTGGAATGGAAGACATGGAAGAAGATAGAGTAGAAGGTGTTGAAGCTGTGAAGAAAGCCAGCACAATATTAAGTCAACTTGAAGAACCAATTACCTTTATCCCAGTTGAACTGAAATCCACTGCACCAAGCCCACTGTCCCCTACCCACTGCCCCATGTCCACTGCCCCCCAGCCCACTGCCTCCAAGCCCATTGCTCCCAAGCCCACTGTCCCCCAGCCCACTGCCTCCAAGCCCATTGTTCCCAAGCCCACTGTCCCCCAGCCCACTCCATCCAAGCCCATTCCACCAAAATCCACTGCCCTCAATTTTAATGTCCATAAATCTTGTTCACAAGCGAAGTCCCCTAAATCTCTATCCCAACTAAACCCCATTACATCTAAACTCATATCTTAGAAAGTCTGCTCTCAACCTACTCCCTCAACCAACAATGCACAAATCAAGAAATCCAGTGTATCAAAGAAACAATCCAAGCCTATTAACTTTAAATTCAACACATCTACAAAAATGCATAGAAGGTATATCACAAGATCACAAGGCTGGAGGAAACAAGCAAGCAAGGAGCCAATTCACTTGATTGTTGATAGCTCATCTGATTCTTATGAGTCTGTAAAAGACAGTTTATACAAGCCACACATGCCACTTGATTGTGTGGACTCAAGCAGTGACAACGATGATGATGTTGGTCCTACCAGCCATAGGAGAAAAAGGAAGATTGGCAATGACAATGATAAAGGCAAGAAAAAGGCTATTAATGATGAAGATATTTTTCATCAACTTTCAATGGATGCATCTGATTATGAGAATGAGGTAGATGATGATGAGAAAGAAGAAAACTTGCAATGTATGTAAAGTATATTTTTTTATTATAATTAATGTGAATATGTATTGATTTTATTCTTTTTCTGATGATAGTTGAAAATCTGATGAACTGAAGACTCCACCAGACTCTGAGGATGATGCAGACCCAACTGTGACTCCCATCTTCAATGATGTTGCCAAGTTTGGACATGTGAGGTTAGAGCTAGGTATGGAGTTTGCCACTAAGGATGCTTTTAAGAAAGGGGTTAGAAATTATACATTGCAAGAGGGTAGGGGTGTTAGGTACAAGAAAAATGACACTACTAGATGTAGGATGGTATGCAAGAATGAAGATTGTCCCTGGATGGTGTTTTGTTCTTATAGCAAACCAAATAGATATTGGCAGATTAAGACCTTTAATGATGATCATACATGTGAGAGAACTTTCAAGAATAGATGTGCAACTAGGTCTTGGGTAACTGATGTACTTGTTAAGAAGGTTAGGAAGCTCCCAACATTTAGACACTGTGAGTTTTTTAATTACTTTAAAGCAAAAACTGGAATACAATTGTCTAGGACTACAATTACAAGAGCTTTGGGTGATGCAAGGAAAATAGTGAGGGGTGATGAAGTTGCAGAATATGCTAAACTCAGAGATTATGCAGAGGAGCTATTGAGATCTAATCCGGGTTCAACTATCAAGTTAGGTGTTAGTCCGATGCCTAACGGAGAAGGTGTATTTGAAAGATTTTATGTCTGTTTTCATGGATGCAAGAAAGGTTTTGTGGGTGGCTGTAGACCCTTGGTAGGACTTGATGGGGCTTTTTTGAAGACCTATTATAGAGGTTGGCTGCTGTGCGCCATGAGTCAGGACGCGAATAATCATGTGTATCCAATTGTATGGACAATTGTTCATGTTGAGAACAAAGACAACTGGAAATTTTTCTTGGAGCTCTTGCATAAAGACATTGGAGATCAGACAGAGCACGGTTGATGCTTCATCTCTGACATGCAAAAGGTAACCTATATGCTTCAATTAGAGGCACGTTATATGATTTTAAGGACCATTTTGAATTAATGAACACAATTCGAAGGACTATTTTATATTAATAATTGATTCCAAACAAATTAATTCATTTTAAATTCAATTCATTTCAAATAGCATTGTACTAGCCTTGCTGGATTTGTACTAGCCTTGTTGGATTTGTATAGTATAGAAACTTGGTTAGAAACTTGATTAGCCTTGCTGGATTTTTTATGCTTTCAACTTCATTTAGTATACTATTGTTATTCCAATTGCAAAATTTAGGAATTCTTAAGCGCATAACTTCAAATTAGCCCCTGTTTTTCAATTTATTATTATATAACTGGTAAAACTCAAGAATTTGTTATTTGCTCAGGTTTTTTAGTGACTATTTTGTTATCTTGTAGGGTCTGATCCCAGCATTGCGTGAGGTTATGCCAGGTGCGCATCACCGCTTCTGTGTGTGGCACCTTTGGCAAAACTTTCAGAAACAATGGAAGGACTCACACTTGAAGAGTTTGCTTTGAAAGTGTGTTAGAGTAATGACTGTCCAAGAAATCAACGGGCATATGCAGTCTATAAAGAGGGTGAATGAGAAGGCGTGGACATATTTAGACAAGTTTCCTAGGCAGGCATGGACCAGGACTCATTACAAGGACTTTCCAAAGGTTGACAATGTGTGTAACAACATGTGTGAGGTGTTCAACACTGCCACCAAACCATACAAATGCAAGCCCGTCTTGACTTTACTGGAGGAGGTTAGGAGGTATGCCATGACTAGTATGGAAAGGAATAAACTAAAATTCTCTAGTCATGTGGGACACTTACCTCCGATTCAACAAAGTATACTTGCGAAGGAGAGATATTACAGCAGGTATCATACACCAATGTGGTCTGGAGATGCAGCTGAAGTCATGTTTGAAGTGCATGGTAAACCACATAATGTGGTGGTTGATTTGGGAAACCAAACATGTAGCTGCAGGCCTTGGCAGTTATCGGGTAATTAATATTTTATTTTATTTTTTTGTGTAATTGTACGGTAGTATATCTATCAACACACTTAGTTACTCAAATTTATTATTTTCTAGGGTTATCTTGTCGTCATGCAATAGCTGTAATTTCAGTCATGAATGGTAGACCCGAGAATTATGTCCATGCATGGCTAACAATGAGCTCATACAACAAGACATATGAATACCATATCAACCCGGTAAGAGGCCAATAGTTGTGGAAAACTTCACAATACCTCCATTGCTTACCACCTGTAAGGAGCAAATCCCGTGGCAGGCTATCACATTATGCAAGAAAAAAAGATGCACATGAGACACCTGTTCGGGGTAGCCAAGAGCGCACTGCAATAAAATTGAAGAGAAAATATGGCAAATTTACCTGTGGGACATGTGGAGATGTTGGTCACACAACAAAGAGTTGTAAAATAGCAAAAAAACAAAAGGCTGATGAGCTAGCAGCTGCTACAAAGGCTGCTGAAGATGCTGCAAATGAGGATGACGCTGGTGCTAAAGGTGACGAAAGTGAGGTTGTTAGTGCAGAATGTGAGATTGGTGCTGAAGGAGGACAAACTGAAACTCAAACAGAAGTTGCTGCTGAAGGGGTCTAGGAGCTGAACAAGAACCTGCAACTCAGGTAATAATAGTATTAAAAACATTAATCAAAATTAGAGCTTGAGTTAATCAAATTGGAAACAAATCCATTTTCTTGTTAACTTGAGAGGATATGTTTTTGGTCAACTAATATGATTCTTGACAGTGTCATCATCCATATAATGACACTTTTTATTGTTGTTATTGCTATCACAGGCTGCAAAGACTACAAAGAATGTCAAGAAAGGGCTTCTGAGAACTAAAAGTGAGAGGCGCAACAAACTCCCTGTCAAGAGAACAACTTCATCCACTGCTGCGACTGCTCCACATCTAACTGAGATTTCAAGAGAGACTATTCGGGGAGCTAGTGCAGCAACCTCTAAAAAACTGGCCTCCTTCTTGAAATTTGTTCCAACTCCAGGATTCAATCCACCGAGAAAAAATGTCTAACTAGCACAAAGTGTAGTGGCTTTTTGAGTTCATGTTGTTGTAGTTGAATGCTATGGTTAAACAATGTGCCTTTTTGTAATGTAACCTTTGAAACCTGTATGCATGACCTTTGAATGTTGTTATGGCCTATGATGTTTTGGGTTGTGATAGTATGTTATGCACAATGTGCTTTAGCACAAACAACACTTGTTCTATGTTCCAGAATTAGTTATGTTATGTTAAATTAATTTCATATTAGCTTTGTTGCATGTTTTGATTTATCTCTTTTTGGTTTAATTGAACACAATTTTAATAGAACAAGTGCAGCATCAAGAATTGAACTCATGTAAAATTAGTGTTTTATTTCATTCCATCTTCATCAAGACATTACATACCACTTAAGAAATTTAAAATTTCATAACATAATCATCATTTGTTGAATATAAACCCCAACAAGCTAAAATCTAAACACACACCAAAAGTAACTATAAAAGCCAGCAGCACCATTGTCATCATCTTCACGGTCTTAATATCACTCTCCAAGGTTGTCATCCTCCAATTTAACTCATGCAAAATTTATTGTGAGATGGGTGTTGCACAAACTGGTTCTTTACATTCATCAGCCCAGCAAAAAAATTACAATGGATTCCATACAGTAGAGTAAAAAACACAGGTGAATCCAAACTCAAAGTGAAACCATCTTAACATTTTCTTCACAGCCATAATCTTACCTCATAGTTCAGACAACCATAAAATGGTCTATCAGAATTTTCTGCCGTCGTTGAGTACTTCATCACCGTTCGAAGCCCGCAATTGCAGAAAACGGCATTCTTACCTCCCCTACTACGCATTCCTTTGTTGCCATAAGGTCTGCCTGCAGAGTTGTTCCTACTTGAGCTACTTTGACTTCTTTCGTCACCACCCATCATCACTCACGCAGACGAGAAATCAATTTGGGTTTTAGGACGAAGAAGAGAGGTCTAAGAAGAGAAGGACACAGCATACAATTTGAAGAAAAAAAGACAATTAGAATTTTATAATTGAAATGGACTAATTTGGGTATTATTAGGCAATTTCAGATATCAATTTGAATCAAATTCAATCTTGATATACATCAGCATACAACTGGAATGTCCACATAGCAATTTACGTTCCACATCAGCAACGTTTAGACGGTCTGTGAGGGATTAACAGAGATACACATTTTTAAATTTCAAAAATTTAGTTGGCCATTTTAAAAAATCAAAAACTAAATTGAATAACGATTTAAAATTTATGGACCATTTTAGACATTTACTTTTGAAGTTAATGTGAAAAAAATCCTAATTTCCCACCCCAGAACCCTCGGCGCCCCCTCCCCAACCTCATTCACCCATCACTCACTCATCAGTCATCACCGATTTTCTCTCCTCCCTAACTCACTCACTCCGCCGGTCAGCCAACGGAGGTCGCCTCTCCTTCCTCCGTCTTGGCCTCGCCGTGCCGTGTGCTTCGTCGCTGGTCTCTGCCTCCTCTGTGTGTCCCCGCGCCTCTGTCTCCTCCGTCTGTGTCGCCCGGCCGCCTTGGCTCCGCCGTGCGGCGCGCCTCGCCTGCGTCTCTGTCGTCCTTAGTGGCTCCACTGCGTCTGTCTCTGGCGTCCGGAGCTCTGCGTGCGGCCTCCTCTCCAATACGGGCAACTCTCCTCGCTGGTGGCCTACCTCTGTAACGGTTCTGCAACCCAGGTCCGCTGCCCGTCCCTGACTCTGCGTCTGCTTCTGCAGTCACTGTAGGGAGGGTTTGGTTTTCTTCTTCTGAATGGAGCTGAAATTGTTTCCTTGATTTGAGTAATTAATAATTAATTAAGTTTTATTTCCTTTCCAGCCTGTAACTGAAAACAATGTCAATCTGAAGACATGCTTTTTTCCTGTTCTCTTCAAGGATTATCATGAAAAACTTTTTCTGTTTTGAATAAATGATTCGATGTAGAGCTTTTCTGTTTTGAATAAACGATTCCGTGTCTTCTCCCATTCCAAGATTTTTCCCATTCCCTTTGTTTTCCATATTCTAGGGTTCACTTTCGATTTCCAACCCTAATCTGTCGTTCCCCCATTCTCATTCTTTCGTTTTAAAACCCGCCCAATTTCTCAATTTTGGTTTCCATCTTCCAATTCTTTTTGAGTTGAAGAAAAAAATGCCGGCATTTTTGTTCACCGCGAAGGCACTCTGCTCCTTAGCGTCACGCAGAAGCGGCGTAGCTCAATTGATTAGGAGGAGAGGCAGCAACAAATTCCTCGGCTGTCGGTGCCTTACCTCCATCGCTGGCGGTGCCACCAATCAGATTCAGTCCCTTGGATGCCACGTTGCGGGTTTCCCGTTTACGGGAGCGTTGAATAACAGCAATGCTGCTGTCCAAACGAGGCACTTTCTTGGATGTGGAGATGGTGAAGAAGGTGTTCTCTCCAAAATATACGAGGAGAAGCGCGTTTTGGGGTAACACACTCCTCTTCCTCCCCAATCCCTAATTCCAATGTTGAATTTAAACAATTTGATCATTTTAGTGTCTGATTAATTGGAACTTGACACTTTTGGGTTGATAGAGAATACGCTTTGCATTTGTGAGCTGATACGCTTTTTGATTATCAGGTATTCGCCAGAGCAATTATTTGATGTTGTTGCAGCTGTTGACTTCTATCATGGGTTTGTCCCCTGGTGTCAAAGGTCGGAGATACTTAGGCACTATCCAAATGGGTCATTTGATGCTGAGTTGGAGATTGGATTTAAATTTCTTGTTGAAAGTTATGTTTCTCATGTTGAATTGGAGAGACCAAAGCGTATAAAGGTAGTTCATTTTCTCTACTCAGGATGATTATGGTTACTTTCTCTTTTTCGTACCATTAAAATCTGTTGGATTCTGCTTCTATAAAAATGCTGGCAGTATGTTGTTCATGCCAATGCAATAGAGTAGCTTTGCCAATATGTCGTTGCTACACAACTCTACATAATGTATTACATCATCGGCCATTAGTATCATTCTGATGTGAAAATTGCTAAAAGAGAGTTAAGAGGGTATCATGTTACATCTCAAAACTAGAGGCGGCGAAAATGCATGTGTTATTTGGGCTTTTGGCAATTGTTCCCACTTCTATAGGAATGGGTAAAGCCAAGTGACCAGTAGCAAGATTGGGGTTGGCTGGTTTGTTGAAAGAGGCAGCACGAAATCAACTTGTTTATGGCAATAGAATTTTGTTTTTTGTTTCTACTGTTTGCTATTTTGTTGTGCTTATAGCCTTATACTATACGTTTTGTATTTTCAGACAACCGTTTCACAGAGTACCTTGTTTGATCATTTGATAAACATATGGGAATTCAATCCAGGCCCAGTTCCAGGGACTTGCAATATTTATTTTCTGGTGGATTTTAAGTTTCAGTCACCACTTTATAGACAGGTATGGTTCTGTCATTCTGTATCTGTTTTGATCAACTGGTTTTTACTGTCATTATGGTTTCTTGGAATCAGTGTCCTGTCCTCACTTTTATGTTTTCCTTTCCCTGACTTTTGAGGACTTAATCTGTTAATTCATGTATGCGTCAAGGGTTTATTTGCTGAGTATTATTACCAGTACTTGACATGACTAACCCTCTTATATGCCTGCATCCGTGTTCATACAATCTGCTATGCAGCCCATTCCATCAGAATAAACCCCGTTAATGTTAACATTATAAAATCAATGTTAACATTATTATGTATTTTTTGGGTGATGACTAATCAATGTTCTTTTTCTGTTGGTCAGATTGCATCTATGTTCTTCAAGGAGGTAGCCTCTAGGATGGTTGGTTCATTTACTGAGCGTTGCCGTTTGATATATGGACCAGAAGTGCAGGTCTATGAAAGGTCATAATTTAATTGGTTTGGACATCAGTTTCTTGCCTTGAACAGGGCTAAGGTCAATTTACAGGTTTAACATTAATTGGGAAAGTTTTTGATTGTGCCGCCCAATGCTGAATGAATTCAATTGATCGTTTCTCTTTTTAATACCAGGTGATATTTGTAATATGTAGATGAATTCTACAATACACCCGGTACAATCTTGAAAGTGACCTGAATTTAACGTGAATTTTTTCCCCTTAAAAAAAAAGGACCTAGAGTGGAAAAAAGCTATCGCATATCCTTTCTTGGTTTATGTGAAATGGACATATATATTTCTTCCAATGCAATACATACACGTTATCGTATTACTAGCAACTGAATAACATTCACAAGCACTGTAGACCTGTACTATTATTTAAATCTATATGCAGTGAAAGGTTTCGATCAAATATAAACAAACGAGATGAACAGGGTTTACAAGAAAAAAAAATATTTATTAAAACCCTCTGAAGGGTCTACGAGAAATTGAGGAACCCTGCACAAAAGGCGAAGGTATGTTCTACTTCTATCCATGTCTTTGAACTCTACACCTGAGATCTTGCAAGCAAGTGTTCCAATTAAGTGAAATACAATCACATGACTAGAATATTTTATTTGTGGTCTACAAAATTATGTTTAAAGAACTTATGTCATGTAGAACCAATTTTTTATGAGAGTGATCCCTTCCCATGAAGTTAACACAATATCTTGGGGCTCAAGAGATATGAATACTTGAGGATGGCTGCGACAATCTTTTCTTGCACAACTTGGCAAAACCTTGCTCTATGTATTTGCAGCTTCCACAAGAGGTGGGGTAGAAATCTACTACCACCAAAGATCCTGTTCCTTTAGCCTTGTCGAGAATCCTGCAGAACTCTTCATCCATCGCAAATTCCCTTACACAATCAACAGGACACGGGTCCTCATCTTTATCAGGAAAGTCTTCTTGATGTTCATATGCAACAACTCCTGTTCTACTACAAGGGCATAACGTGCGCCTCATCTTTTTTAAAGGCTTAATTTTTGTGTCACCAAGACAAAGTTTGTCACGATGGTGCCTTGAAAACAAGCTGAAAACCACATGGGAAATCCTAGAATCAGCTGGTTCCTTCCAGTTCTGTCTGAAATAGGCAAAGGAATAGGTATGCAAATTATCCTGCCTGGGATTTATAACTTGTTGCATCTTTTACTTGTATGGCTTGTGATCAAAATTTTGTAATCTTTGCTGCTTGTTGTTGGTATCTCTTAGAAAGGGCTAATGGAGTTGAGCATAAGCGCACGACTTTTAAACAATAACATATCACTGCATAAGAAGCATTCATACAAAAATGAAGCCAAAAAATTGGTACCTGTCAGGGGGACAAGAATAAAAAGCACCGACTCACTGGTGCTTGGAGTATAGGTGCCTTTGACACCAAAGAAATATTGTTTGTGACAGGAATCGTAACAATTCAGTTAAAATGCTTTATAAGCAGCTACCTCTCACGTGGCCATGTACTTTGCTCAAACAAATGCATTTAGATTAGTTATTGCAGTGTAACTTGGAGATTTACTCTGCTATATGATTCAGATGGATGATGGAGAAGAATTACTTCATTAGGATGGATATAACATATGATGTAACATATTATCCGGAATTTATCACGACGCCACATTCTCGGGTATCTGTGGATGTTCAACCTTAGGCAAGATCTCGGAGGTGACCTTGTCATATGAGTATATGACTAATCATACATTGCATTCTTGGAATTCAATACGACGCCACATTCTCGGGTATCATGTTACTTCCTGAGCTATCGCATTCTTCCCAAGTACATTGGCCCAGATTTTGGTATCTTTGCTGATGCATGTTAACATTGGCCCAGAATTAGATACACAAACCACACAGGCCCATGTTAACAAGCAATGGATTTGGTAGAACTTTTGCATAATGTAAAGCAGCTCCTGATTTATATCAAAAAAAAAAAAAAAAAGCAGCTCCTGATTAACACAATATGAATATTATTTTTTTTAATTTCAGAATGAGAAACTGAGGATAGTGATAATATGGAATCTTTGGCATGCATCAAAAAGAAAAGTGTAAAACATGATAGACATAAGCAGAAGTAGGTTCCCATAATTTATAAAGCAAAGAAAATAATGTTATAAAACATCATACCCAAAACTGGAGAGCACGAGCTAAAAACAATAACTAGAGACAATCATAACAGTATTAAGGATATAATTGAAACCTCATCAGAAGTTAGAAGAACATCACTCATCGACTCATACAAGAATAACGATTCTACAAAGTACATACAAACGGTGGGTTCTTATGCCGAACAGAGTAATCTTGGTTTTAGACTTTAGAGTAAATTAAACAATTAATGAAACAGCACAATACAAATCTTTTTTTATGATTATTTTGATGCAAAGACTTTTTAAGTGAATTATCAACCTCACTAATTCTGCATTCACTCTTATTTAATTTTTGTTATACTTTAAAAGTAAGAATTTAATTGTTATCAACGGGAACTAAAATAATAATTATTTATATTAATTACATAAATAATTAATATTGTAATATAGTTCATGAGATGTCAAAAGTATATATATACAATAATACCTGATCAGAATAAAGTGTATTAAGAAATAAGTTTAACTATATTTTAAAAAGACATTCTTTTTGTTCTACTTCTTTGTATTACACCCTAACTTCTAACTTCTTCCTTCAAATAGGTGTGGCAATATATACCCTATCCGTGGGTACCCAACCCGACCCCACCAGATCGAGTAGGGTTGCCAACCCGATTCGCAGTGGGTAGGGTAAAGTGCGGCTAGGGTTCTTGTGCGGGTCGGGTAGGGTGCGAGTTGAGCATCAACCTTACCCGACCAATCCGCACTCTATATACCTCTCACTAAATGCAAAAGATCCTTAACCACTTAAAGAAAATCATTAATTGATAATTTAATATTTTTTTACATAAAAATCAGTTCTATTTTAAATTATCATCAAGTTATATAATAATGTTGTATATTTTTTGTAACACGCGAATATAATTGGATACCCGCGAGTTAAGAGCGGGTAAGGTTAGAGTTAGGATATTCTCAAGTTGAGTATGGTTGAGTTTATATAAAAATCTCAACCCGCGGGTTGGGTTAGGGTTGGATCCAAACCCTAACCTACCCTACCCATTGCCACCCCTTTCAACTCCTTCTTATGCGGCTTTTTTTTTTCCTTTTTTTTTTTACATCATTGTCATCATTTTTTTTTCTGGTTTGTTTCTCTACCTCTCAGAAAAGAACAAGATGAAAAACAAAAAAAAATATATAACCAAAAAAAAGAAAAATAAGAAGTAGCGAAAAAAGAAAACTAGAATATTAAAGAAAATATTATTATATTTTTAAACAAAATTTTTGTATTTTTCAATTAAAAATTTGTGTTTTTAGTTTTATACATAATTTTATAATTTTTTTATTTCATTTTTTTTTGTTTATTCCTTTTGACAATAAATGCAAAAATTTTAAAATTATATGTAATTTAATAAACAGTAACGTAGACATTTCGTACGAAGAAAGAAGAAAAAAGAATAAAAAAGCTAAACAACTTCTAATTGATTAATAAATTTTATTGGCACGGTTAAGAAAGCACAATTAAAATTTTTTCTATATCACAATTAAAAAATTTTGATATTATTTTTTGATAAATTCTACACAATTTAAAATTCTTCCTTCTTCATCTCTTCTTTTTTTTTCGTTCCACTTTTTTATAATTATTCTTATTTCACCCTCTTAAAAAAAATAAAAAAAAATAAAAATTAAACGAAGAAAAAGAAAAAATAAAAAGGTGCAATGATTTTGTTATATTTTAGATGTTATTTTTCTACAATAATTTTAATGTTTTTTTTATTAAATTTTAGATATTCTATTTTGTTAAATTTTTTTATGTTCTTTTTTGCAATAGTTTCAGATGTTCGTTTTTCTTATGTTTTGAATTTTTTTAGTGAATGATAGCAGCGAGAAGCGCACGACACTGCAGAATTGATGTTCAGTTGAGAAGTGCATTACGCGGTAGAATTAATGATCAATAAGGCTATGTTTGATTGGAAGGAAAGAAATAGAGAGAAAGGAAATAGAAAGAAAAGAAAAGAAAGAAAAAAAATTGAGTAAATTTTTATTTTCTTTAGATGTGTTTGGATGAAAGGAAAATAAAAAAGAAAGAAATGTTATAAAAAGATAATTTTACCCTTATATTATAAATTATATAGAAAAAAGTAAAGGGGTAATATTTGAAGTAGAGAGAGATTTAGTTTTCTCTCCATTTTCTCTCCATTGTTGGAAGGAAAAAAAATTGGTGGGTCCCACCAATAATTTTCCATCCATTTTCCTTTCTCTTCCATTTCTCTCCTCAACCAAACAAAGGAAAATAACTATTTTCCTCCCTATTTCTTTCCTTTCCTTTTCCTTCCTCCCATTTTCACCTCAAAGTGGAGGAGTGCCGCACTAAATCAGTATTTTGTTAATGTAAAAAAAAAAGAATTTTATTATAAATTGGTTGATATGTTAAATTGTTGGCAAGAGAGGATGTTAATTATTTAGACTTTTTTATATATAAATTTATTGGCGGTATAAAATAATTTTATACAAATATTTAATCTCACATAATCAAAACTAACTAATTTTTAGATCCACTACATAAAACGTTTTTAAAATAAATAAATGTAATTAGACGATTATATTAATATTTTTACATTATTGATATATTAAAATTAATAAAAATACTTGAGAGACAAGAAATAATCAACTAAAAAGCAATCCAAATATTATTTTGCATTCCTTAATTATCATTGAAATAATTAAATAATATTAGATATAATAAATGCATAATTATATATGAATATTAGGTACATAAAATTATGAATGTTAATTTAAACAAAATAATTTTGAGTTATTCTTTTTCTAGCATTACAATAAAATTAAACTCGTTTATATAGTACGTTGTATACAGGTTTATAAATTAAAAAAAAAAATAAAAAACAAAAATGCTATAATCATATCAAAATTTAATCACTAAATCAATCATTTTATATATATATATATATATATATATATATATATATATATGTATATAAATAAATGCGTTATTTAATTATTTTTGTATTTTGTACACATAACATGAATAAAAAAGGTATTTTTTGGGGGTGTTTCTTATTTTTTTTATTTTAGTTTTATTATTTTTAAAAATTTTATGAAAAATAATAAAATGAAAAAATATTTCTTTTACGAAGCATCAAAAATAAAAATAGAAAACAAGAGATTAAAAATTCTTGAATCCTAAATTTTCATTGTACGCGAAACCAAATAAATAAATCGAGAGATGTTTAATTTGTCATTTTCTTATTTTTATCCATTTGTAATAATAATATCAAATAGAAATTGAAAAAGAAATAAGTAAGCCCTGATAAGGACTTGAACTCCCAATGAATCAAACCAACAAAAGTTTCATGAGGATCCATCAAAGCAATTGTTAATAGGGAAGGATCCTTGCCTTGCCAAAAAAGCCAACTGATAAATAAAGCAAAACCAATAATAATCACATGTTACATGATAAAATGATGTGATGCATTATCTACCCAAAATAAAGTTTTTTTTTTTAAAGAATCTACCAGAATGAATCCAAATTAGTTTTCAAAACAATAATAAATATCAATTTAGTACTAAGAAGAAAGGAAACCAAAACCATTATGATGTTTATGTTAGACTTTATAAGACGATATAAGATTCATCTCACAACATAACATATGTTATTTACATTGGACAATATCTATCATTTTAGTCATCAGTTGACAAGTGTTCACCAAAAAAAAAATTCTAGACGATACCCTAAATAACATTTGATAAAAGTCAAATCAAAGATATAAAATAGACAACGTGATAATACTCCCCATAAATTGTTGGAAAGTATTCCTCTAAAATGATATATTGAAAAAGAAACTGTTTGAATGAAACTCAACTTACAAATGTGGCTACAAATCAATCCAATTCCAGAGAATAAGTGAACGCATTTTGATCACAAGCCATCTATGCTTGGGAAAGTGAAAAACTGAAAATCATGTACGCTTGGAAAAGTGAAACTCAATTTCTTAAAGACTCTTCATAGGATTTCAATAAATATATTTTTTTCTTGTTAACTCTATGCGTCTCGTTTGTATATATTTGACCGAAACTTTTCATTGCATATAGATTTAAATAATAGCACAGGCCTTCATGTCTACAGTGTCTGTGAATGTTATTCAATTGCTAGTAATTCGATAACTTGTGTCAGTTGTGTGTATTGCATTGGAAAGAAAAAATATATATCCATTTTATATAAACCAAGAAGGGATTGATAGCTTTTTTTTCACTCCGAGGTCACTTTTATTTCAGGAAAAAAAATTTATGTTAAATTCAGGTCACTTTTAAGATTATATAAAGTGTATTGTAAAATTTATTTACACAAATTACAAATATTAGTGGATATTATAAAGAGAAACGATCAATCATATTCATTTAGTATTGAGCAGCATATAATCAAAATCTTTCTTAATTAATGTTGAACCTGTAAATTGACCTTAGTCCTATTCGAGGCAAGAAACTTATGTCCAAATCAACTAAATTATGCCCTTTCTTCGTATGATCTTTCATGGACCCGCAATTCTAGTTCATATATCAAATAACATCGCTCAGTAAATGAACCAATCATCCTAGAAGCTACCTCCTTGAAGAACATAAATGCAATCTGACTAACAAAAAAAACATTGATTAGTCATCACCAGAAAAATACATAATAATGTTAACACTGATTTTATAATGTTAACATTAATGGAGTTTATTGTGATGGAATGGCTACATATCAACATGGATGCAGGCTTATAAGAGGGTTAGTAATGTCAAGGTAATTATACTCAACAAATAAATCTTTGGCACATATATGAATTAACAAATTAAGTCCTCAAAAGTTAAGGAAAGAAAAACATAAAAGTGAGGACAGAACATTATTTTTAAGAAAGCATAATGACAATAAAAACAAGTTGATTAAGATAGATACAGAATGACAAAACCATATTTGTTTGTAAAGTAGTGATTAAAACTTAAAATCCACCAAAAAATAAAGATTGCAAGTCTTTGAAACTGGGCTTGGATTGAATTCCCATATGTTTATCAAATAATCAAATAGGATACTCTGTAAAATGGTTGTCTAAAAATTTAAAACAAAATAGCAATCAGTAGAAACAAAGAACAAAATTCTATTGTCATAAACAAGTTGATTTCGTGCTGCGCTTTTCAACAAACCAGCCAACCCTATTTTTGCTAGTGGTCACTTGGCCCGGACCTCTCCCATAGAAGTGGAAACAATTGCCAAAAGCCCAAATAACACATGCATTTTCGCCGCCTCTAGTTTTGAGATGTAACATGATACCCTTTTAACTCTCTTTTAGCAATTTTCACACTAGAGTGATATCAGTGGTCGATGATGTAATATATTATGTAGAGTTCTATTGTAAAATCCGATAAATTAATAAATAATCATCTAATAAATTAAATATGAGCCAGAAATTAGAAAATTAAATTTTATAATTTAGAAATGTAAAAATATTTAGAATATGAATTAAAACACTAATTTTAAATGTTTTGCCTCAAAATCGGACTATCAGACTAAACTGATTGAATCGGGCAAGGCTCAACATATATAAACCCAAAGTTAGGATTTTCAGCCACAAAACCCCTTCCACTTTGAGCTCCACGTTGAAACGGTAAAGGGAGACAAAACCTAACCAAAGCACTATTTATCATCATCTTTAATCATCCATAACTTTCAATTTGGAGCTCCGATTGACGAGTCGTTTGTTGCCACGCATTTGTCTCATCGAGCTCTTCATTTTTATTTAAAAAAGTGGTAAAAAACTTTGTTTTTCGTAGCCAATTCTTCCCTTCGCTATGATTTTCGTTTTTAGTTCATCGGTATTGAGGAAATTGTGTTTTTGATGGTTTATGTGTTCTCTAGCATTGGATAATAATTGGGTTTTGCTCCAATCATAAGTGGGTAAAGTAAGAAATCACTAAATCCTTGTGAATTGATGAATTAGAAAACCTTAGCATTGATATGATGGTATTGTATGGAATTAGGTTGAATTTTATGTTGATTGAAGTTAAATTGGTGAATTGGAGCACTTGGAATAGGCTTTGGTGGCTGGAGCTTCTTGGGTTTGATTTGGAGTTTTAAAAGCTTGAATTGTAGTGTTTTGAGTTTGGAGAAATTCGGTCAAGGTATGGTTTCGGTTTTCTTTAGCTAATTTGTAATGTTGTGTGAGACTTAGACTAGTTGTCCGTAAGATAGGTTGAATTGTTGATTGATTAAAAATTGAGAATGTATATTGATATGTTGTGAAATGAATGATTGGTGAAGTTGTTGGACTGAGTGAATTTGAAGGGTGTTAGGCATTAGAATGGTTGTGATGTTGTGGAATGAATAAAAAATGTCGATATTGATGATGATTGATAGGAATTGAAGAAATTGGTAGATTTTGAGTGTAAATATTTGAATCAATTGAGGTTTTGAGGTGTTGGTATTGGTTTGGCTGTGTTGATATTGGTTTGGGTATGTTTAGTTTGGTTTTGGTTTAAGAGTTTTGAAAACTAAAGGATTTGAAACGTTTTGGTAAAAATTGATTTTTAACCAAATTCGGAGGGTCATAACTTGGCTTCCAGTCCCCCCAAATCTTGTGAAACTTATTTTGAATGAAAATTGGTTCCGTGAAGTTTATAACATTCGAAGAACAAACTAAAAATAATTTTTAACAAAAAAGTTATGCGCGTTTGAAGTTTAGTGTAAAAAACTGATTTCTACAAACTTAACAGCTTTTCTGAAAAACCTAAGGCATGCATACGCGAAATGTTCCACGCGACGCGAGTTTCGGGCTTTGCCTAGCACTTTAGTGTACGTAGCGCTGTTTTGCACGCGACTTTGGCATTTTAACAGCATGTGTACGCGAAAACATGCATGCGTACGCGATGACTCTCTTCTGTCCAACACACTCGCGTACGCATGAGGTGGTTGCGTACACGACTTGGCCAATTTTCAAGTCATGCGTATGCGAAGGGTGGCATGCATATGCATGACCACCCTACTTTGAAAAAGTTGTAATTTTGAGTTTTTAACAACTTCTCTAACTTTTTAAACCTCTGTAACACCTGTTTAAGGTACGATAGCTAGTGTTTAGGTTTTCGGACAAACAAAAGAGTACTGAGTGAAATAAAGGGGTAATTTTCGGTTATAAGTTTAGAGCCAGTGACCTAGGATTGTAGAGAATTGTGGTGTATTTAACTAGAGCGTTTGTAGAGTGGACTGAGTGGATCAAAGAGAACATATTGGAGTGTAGAGAAGATAAGTTTGCATAAATATACTTTTACTATGAAACTGATATTGAGCATAATTGTTTCATCTGAGCACTTTTTCTCAAAAGTGCGACCCCAGAGAGATGGTGGAAAGTGAGGATACCCTTCTTTATTCCTCCTGGTATTGTAAAATCGCCTCCAGTGAGATGGTAGGAGGTTAAGATCCCCTCCTTTATTCCTCATAAACATATGAGAACGTACCTCCTAGGTAGATGCAAGGGTTGTGGTGTCACCCCACTTGCTCCATGTTGGTTGTTGAGGCTCCTCAGGTAGATGTAAGGGATTGGTTCACCCTACTTACTCCGGGTTATGATGACTTGAGCTTCTTGGGTAGTAGCAAGGGTTGCGGTTCACCCCACTTGCTCCATGATGGTAATTATAATTTATTTGCATCTCATTCCTTTAACCTTGTGTCGCAAGTGTGACCGGACACTTATACCTTTTCGGAAAGATCTCCCCTAATGAGATGGTTAAAGAATGAATATAGATATATGCATAGACTCTTGAGAATGTGTGATGCAGGGACTGTCCAGGATTCGCTACCGGACATGTCGGGTTTGGCTGGATAACTGACAGATGAGACTTATCGATCATAGGTCAGACATCCATTATGTGCATTGTATGATTTGTTTGAGTATGTATATTGTGTTTTGGCTTGCCTAACTGTTTATCTATGCTTGTATGCTAAATGACTTAAATGTTGTATCTATTTTCTTAGTTGTGTATTACTTGTATGCTTTGTCTTTGTTTGAACAATAGAGAGATCCCTCATGCTGGCAGAGGTGACGCTAAGGATTATTCCACCTGGTGATTGGTAGGTTTGTAGAGAATTAGAATTGAAGAGATAGAATAGAACCCCTAGATAGAATTACCATAGTTTTGGCTTAGTGAGAACTCTAGGCTTTGATCTGGGTTGTATAAGTCTATGAAGGTTGTGGTAGGCTTAGAGAAGGGGGGTTGAATCTATGCCTTCCTTTTAAGTTGCTGTTATGACCCTTTTTAAACAAACTTTCAATTCTGATTCTGTTGGTACTCAGCAGCAAAAATTTATGAGACAATTTATTTTTGTCTCATGAATATCAGAAAACAGAACTTATCAGAGAAGAAAAAAGCTAACACCAGCATGTATCCTGGTTCGGTTGCCTTGTACTATGCAACCTACATCCAGTCTCCTCCACAACAGTGGAAGAATTTTCACTATAGTTAACAGTATTACATACACCAATTTCACAGGATTGACCCAATCCTTTCACACTCAAGTTCTAACCTAACTTGACATTGGCTATGCTAATACCTAACTATTCACTCTTAGTGCTAACCCAACTAAGAAAGGGATACCTCACAGGTACAAGATACAAGACATAGACATACCTAAAGAAATCTGAAATAACTCTAGGCTTTTCTCTCAAGTGTATCACTCAGCCTTTTTTCACTCATGGCTTTTACTTGAGCTTTCTCACAATGCCTTATCTCACAAGAAATTACAGAAAGATAAACATAGAAAAGTACTTTACAATCTGTAAAACATGAAGGAGATTGACTTCATCAGCAGCCTCTTTGCTATGTGCAAAACCAGATTCGCAAACCTCAGATACAGTTCTTCAGTATTGGCCAAATGCTTCTTTGAAAGAAAGTATTATCCAAGTAGAGGAACTTCTTTTCAGAACACTATTCTCACACTCTGGTTTTCTCTCCTTGGTTTCTGAATGAACAGCAAACCTCTTTTATCTCTTTGCATGTTGCTGGGTTCTTCTTCCAAGGTCAACACCTTGAGCCTTGAGCTTCACCAACCCACAGATTCACTTTTTCTCATTAAACCTTAGAGTAGAAACTTTGATTCTGACTTCCTCATCTTGACCGAAAGCCATAAAGCGGCAACCACAAGAGTCTTTCAATGGTCAACTTGATCTGAGCCTTTGAACACCAACTTGGTCCCCAAGACTTTTTTGAGACCGTGGATTTACAGCAGAGAGGAACAGAAATCCTCTTTTCCATATAGCTCAAAACGGAGATACAGGGAGTTGAAGATGAAGAAAAACAAGTGTGTTGCATGCAAGAGGAAATAGATTACCTTGAGCTTTCTGATCTTTTCTTGATATGGGTGATTAGACCTTACCCTTCTTTGATTAACCTTCTCTTTCCTTCTTCTTTCATGACTAGCTTAGTGACTAAGCTCTCTTTCTTACTTTTTCTAAGTTCAGTGATTTGACTAAGACAGAGAGGAAAGGAACGTTGCTTTGGAAGCAATGAGAAAGAGTGAAGACTTCAATCTTGTGTGAGAAGCTTGGTGGGATCAACTTAAATTGATGGACACAGACTTGGATCGGTTTTGATTTGCTTAGCCCGTTGGTTCCTTTCTTTGTTTTCTTTTGGACTTTGTTTGAGTTTTCAACCCATCAGCCTTGTTTCATTTTCCATTTTCATTTGGGCTGTAGTATTGCAACAATAAATAATTAGCTTCATATAATTATAAACAATCAACATTTAATTATTTATTTTACCCAATTAAATAATATTTGTCATCACTAATTAATTTTAGTTAATTTCTTAACTCAACAGTCTAGGATTGCCTTCGGCTTCACAGAGCTTTATATCTTATCTTTTGGACACTGTTACCATGCTGAGAACCTTTGGTTCTCATTTTATACATGTTGTTTTTCAGGTGCAGGATATGAGGCACCTTGCTGAGTGTGTTGGAGACTCTTTGGGAGCGAAGATTTACATTTTGGGCTTTTTATATTAAGTACTTAGTTATATATGTGTACCTTCTCCGCTTTTGTATAAACATGTTTTGTCCCTCTTAGAGGTTGACTTTGAAAACTTAGGATTGATATATATATATATATAGCCAGTCTTTGTTTCGCAGGTTGAGTCTAGAGCTTGATTATGTATCCCTATTTTTGGAACTCTATATTGATATACATATGTCTCTTGGTTTTTCTGTATAAGCCTTTTATCTTATCGCTTTTTCGAGAGTGACAAAATTGTCTGGTCTTGGTTTTGGTTAACCTTTTCTTCAAGGCTCCTAGTAAAAGTAATATGTGTGTGTGTGCGCGCATGTGTGTGTATGTATTTTATTTTTAGAGGTCGTAGCACCTCACCACCGTTGATTTACGACCTAGGCATAAAGCTCTCTGTGTAAGGGTGTTACATGTGTAGCAATGACATATTGGCAAAGCGACTCCATTGCATTGGTATGAACAACATACTGCCAAATTTTTTTATAAAAGCAGAACCCAACAGATTTAAATGGTAGGAAAAAGAGAAAGTAACCATAATCATCTTGAGTAGAGAAAATGAACTACCTTTATACGCTTTGGTCTCTCCAATTTAACATGTGTGTGTGTGCGTGCGTGCTGCGTGTGTGTATGCGTATTTTATTTTTAGAGGTCATAGCGCCTCATCACCATTGATTTACGACCTAGGCATAAAGTTCTCTGTGTTAGGGTATTACATGTGTAGCAATGACATATTGGCAAAGCGACTCCATTGCATTGGTATGAACAACATACTGCTAACTTTTTTATAAAAGCAAAGCAGAATCCAATAGATTTAGGATGTGTTTGGGGTTCACGTTGGAGAAGAGAGAAGCTCGTTTGAGTGCTTTGAACGTCTCATCTTTATGTTTGGCAACTCTTTGAAACTCTGAACCCATAAGTGATTTTGCCTCTAAACGTACGTTTAGAGGAAGCTAAAAATTCTAGCTTTTGGGTTCACGTTGGGGAAGGCTAATTACAATTGAGAAATTAAGTAAGAAAATTATTCCTCTTCTACCAATCTTATCCTTCATTTTCTTCTATAAAAATGATGTAAGTAACCATATAATTTTCACACTAGTTTTTTTTGTATGTTCTTGGTTCCAATTTTTTTCATCAAAATCTTTCAGATTTGTTACAATCACCGCCAAGATAAATATTTTAATTTTTTTTATTACTTTTAGTACTCTCTTTCATATTTTGATTTTTATGTTTTTTATTATATTTTTTATTTATATATAAATATTTTTTATATTATTTTTTGTATTATGATATTATTTTTTTAGTGTTCTGATGTTATATTTTTATTATATTTTTTATTCATATGACAACTATTATTGGTATAAATTCTTATTTTTATTAATTTTTATGATATTTTTATTATTTTTTGTTTATATAAATTCTTTTTTTCTATCCTTTATTGTACTATATTTATGTTGTGTATAAAATTTTTTATTTTTTTATTTAGTTTTATTCATATGAATTTTATTTACTTCTTATTGTAATTTTTTTGTTTATATGATATATGTTGTTAGTTGTAATTATTATATTCTATGTTTGTACGAAATTTTTTTGTTTTTATTGTACTTCTTATTGTACTTTATTTTTGTTTTTATTATATACTAATTATAAAAATTTATAGTAAAAAATGATACTAAATTAAAGAAGAGTAACGGTACTAAAATAATATAGAATATTTTCTTTTTGTTTGACATTATAAAATATATAGTACTCTCTTTAGTATTTTTATGTATTAAAATATATTTTATCAATTTGTATATGTTACTTTAATTTAGTAAGTAAATATTAATTTTATTATAAAATAAATTAATAAGATTTATTCAAATATCTAAAGTAAAATGATAGGATAATATAAAAAATTATTTAAATTGATGTCTCTTTTAGTAATTTTTCATCTAAAAGTGATTTTGAGTAGTATATTCCAAACAACATTTATTTTACTATAATCCATTTTGATATAAAGATTGCCAAACATAAATCACGTTAACACAAACTTACTTTTCATTAAAATCAAGTTTGCAAAATCACTTTTATACAAACTCCCGTTTGCAAACTATAATTCAAACACACACTTAAATGGTAGGAAAAAGAGAAAGTAACCATAATCATCTTGAGTAGAGAAAATGAACTACCTTTATACGCTTTGGTCTCTCCAATTTAACATGAGAACATGACTTTCAACAAGGAATTCAAATTCAATCTCTAACTAAGCATCAAATGATCCATCTGGATAGTTCCTAACCTTTGACACCAGGGGACAAACCCATGGTAGAAGTCAACAACGACAATATCAAATAATTGCTCTAGCGAGTACCTGATAATCAGAAAGCGTATCAACTCACAAATACAAAGTGTATTCTCTATCAACCATATCAAGTTCCAATTAAATACACACTAAAATAATCAAATTGTTTAAATTTGACATAGAGATTAGAGATTGGAGAGGAAGAGAAGTGCTACTCCAAAATGCGCTTCTCCTCATAAATTTTGGAGAGAACATCTTTTTCACCATCTCCACATCCAAGAAAGTGCCTCGTTTGGATAGTAGCATTGCCATTACTCGATGCTTTGGTAAGTGGGGAACCAACAACGCAGTATACAAGGGACTGAATCTTATTGGAGGCATCGCCCATGATGGAGGTAAGACACCAACAACCATCAATTGAGCGACTCCACTTCTGCGTGATGCGAAGTAGCAGAGTGCCTTCGCGGTGGACAAAAATGCTAGTATTTTTTTCTTCAACTCAGAAATAATTGAAAAATGGAATCCTAAATTGAGAAATTGGGCCAGTTTTAAAATGAAAGAATGAGAATGGGGGAACGGAAAATTGGAATTGGAAATCAAAAGTGAACCCTAGAATATGAGAAAGTAAGAAAATTAAATGGAGAGAATCTTGGAATAAGAGAAGACGCGGAATCGAGAAAGAAATGCTAAGATAGAAATAGATAAGGCACGAAGATTTAGGGGGCATTGGTTGAAGGAGACGAAGATGGTGATGATGGTGGGATTCAAAGTCCAAAACTCAAAGATCTTAATGGCCCACGTGGTTAAGATGCCACCCCTTTCATGCTATGATACTAGTTGACCACACACGTTGACTACTTCACCCCCCTTCTATGTCGTTCACACCTAAATATTAGTACTATTATGTTAAATAATTTAAAAAGATAATATTACTAATACGCCATTTCTGTGTGATGCTAAGAAACGGAGTGCCTTTACAGTGGACAAAAAATACTGGCATTTTTTTCTTCAACTTGAAAAGAATTGGAATATGGAAACCTAAATTGAAAAATTGGAGAGTTTTAAAACAAAAGAATGAGAATGGGGAATGACAGATTGGGATTGAAAATCAAAAGTAAACCCTAGAATATGGAAAAGTAAGGGAATTGGGAGAATCTTGGAATGAGAGAAGACGTGGAATCGAGAAAGAAACGCTAAGATAGAAATAGAGAATGCGTGAAGATTTGGTGGGGGTTAGTTAAAAGAGACAAAGACAGTAATGATGGTGGGATTCAAATTCTGAAATTCAAAGATCTAAATGCCCCACGTAGTTAACACGCCACCCTCTTCATGCTATGATACTAGTTGACCACACACGTGGACTACTTCACCCTCTTTCTTGTCGTTCACACCTGAATATTAGTATGTATTAAAGAATTTAATAAGATAATAGTAGTAATATGTCGCTTCTGTGTGACGCTTAGGAGTGGCGTACCTTTACGGTGGACAAAACTATCGGCATTTTTTCTTCAACTTAGAAAGAATTAGAAGATGGAAACCTAAATTCGGAAACTAGGCGGGTTTTAAAACAAAAGAACGAGAATGGGGGAACGACGTATTAGTATTGGAAATCAAAAGTGAACCCCAGAATATGAGAAAGCAGGGGAATGGGGAGAATCTTGGAGTGAAAGAAAATGCAAAATCGAGAAAAAAAACCTATGATATAAACAGAGAAGGCGTGAAGATTTGGTGGGCGTTGGTCGAAGGAGATGAAGACGATGATGATGGTGGAATTCAAAATCCAAACTTCAAAGATTTTAATGCCCCACATGGTTAACACGCCACCCCCTTCATGTTATGATATTAGTTGACATCACACGTGGATTACTTCACCCCTTTTCTTGTTGTTCACGCCTGAATATTAGTACTATTATATGAAATAATTTAATAAGATAATAGTACTAAAATACTAACTACCTAAGATGTAGATAATAATTTATTAAATTATTTAATATAATACGTACTAATATTTTAATGTAAATGATAAGGAAGGGGGTGAAGTAGTCCACGTGTGTAGTCAACTAGTATCATAGCATGAAAGGGGTGACTTGTTAACCATGTGGGGCGTTATGATATTTGTACTATGGACTTTGAATCCCACCATCATCATCATCTTCATCTCTTTCAACCAATGCCCACCATATTTTCACGCCTTCTCTATTTCTATCTTAGCATTTCTTTCTCGATTCTGCGTCTTCTCTTATTCCAAAATTCTCTCTATTTCCTTGTTTTCCCATATTCAAATGTTCACTTTCGATTTCCAATCCCAATCTGCCGTTTTCCTATTCTCATTCTTTCGTTTTTAAAACTTGCTCAATTTCTCAATTTAGGGTTCCATCTTCCAATTCTTTCTGAACTAAAGAAAAAATGCCGGTATTTTTGTCCACCACGAAGGCACTCCATTTCTTAGCGTCACACAGAAGCGACATAGCTCAATTAATTAGGAGGAGAAGTAGCAACAATTTGATGATTGTCGGTGCCTTACCTCCTTCATTGGCGGTGCCACCAATCAGATTCAGTCCCTTGGATGTTGCATTGCTAGTTCCCCGTTTATGGGAGCGTTGAGTAACAACAATGCTACTGTCTAAACAAGGCACTTTCTTGGATGTGGAGATGGTGAAGAAGGTGTTCTTTCCAAAATTTACGAAGAGAAGCGCGTTTTGGGGTAACACGCTTCTCTTTCTCCCCAATCCCTAATTCCTATGTTGTATTTAGACAAATTGATCATTTTAGTGCATAATTGTATTTGTGAGCTAGTACACTTTCTGATTATTAGGTACTTGCCAAAGCAATTATTTGATGTTGTTGTAGTTGTTGACTTCTACCATGGGTTTGTCCCTTGACATCAAAGGTCGAAAATACTTAGGCACTATCTAGATGGATCATTTGATGCTGCATTGGAATTTGAATTCCTTGTTGAAAGTTATGTTTCTCATGTTGAATTGGAGAGACCAAAGTGTGTAAAGGTAGTTCATTTTCTCTACTCAGGATGATTATTGTTACTTTCTCTTTTCCCTACCATTAAAATCTGTCGAATCTGCTTCTATAAAAATGTTGCCAGTATGTTATTCATGCCAATGCAATGGAGTCACTTTTCCAATATGTCGTTGCTACACAACTCTATATAATGTATTACATCATCGGCTATTGGTATCACTCAAGTGTGAAAATTGCTAAAAGAGAGTTAAGAGGGTATAATGTTACATCTTAAAACTAGAAGCGGCAAAAAGTGTTATTTGGGCTTTTGGCAGTTGTTCCCACTTCTATGGGAATAGGTCAAGCCAAGTAACCACTAGCAGGATTGGGGTTCGCTGGTTTGTTGAAAGGGACAGCATGAAATCAACTTGTTTATGGTAATAGAATTTCGTTCTTTGTTTCTAGTGATTGTTATTTTGTTGTGCTTATAGCCTTATACCATATGTTTTGTATTTTCAGACAACTGTTTCACAGGATATCCTGTTTGATCATTTGATAAACGTATGGGAATTCAATCCATGCTCAGTTTCAGGGGCTTGCAATCTTTATTTGTTGGTGGATTTTAAGTTTCAATCACGACTTTACTGACATGTATGGTTTTATCATTCTATATCTGTCTTGATCAACTTGTTTTCACTGTCATTATGCTTTTTTGGAATCAATGTTCCGTCCTCACTTTTATGTTTTCCTTTACCTAAATTTTGAGGACTTAATCTGTTAATTCATGTATGTGGCAAGGATTTATTTAATGAGTATCATTACCAGTAACTTGACATGACTAAACCCTCTTATATGCCTGCATCCGCGTTCATACAATTTGCTATGTAGCCCATTCCATTACAATAAATTCCGTTAATGTTAACATTATAAATTCGATGTTAACATTATTATGTATTTTTCAGGTGATGACTAATCAATGATCCTTTTCTATTGGTCAGATTGCATCTATGTTCTTCAAGGAGGTAGCCTTTAGGATGGTTGGTTTATTTACTGAGCGTTGCCGTTTGATATACGGACCAGAAGTGTGGGTCCATGAAGATCATAATTTAACTGGTTTGGACATCAGTTTCTTAACTCGAACAGGGATAAGGTCAATTACAGGTTCAATATTAATTGGGAAGGTTTTTGATTGTGTGCCGCCCAATGCTGAATGAATATGATTGATAATTTTTCTTTCTAATACGCAGTGATATTTGTAATTTGTGCAGATAAATTTTACAAGATACTCTGTAAATCTTGAAGGTGACCTGAATTTAACATGAATTTTTCTCTATAAAAAAGTAACCTAGAGTGAAAAAAACCTATATCCTTTCTTGGTTTATGTAAAATGGACATATATATTTCTTCCAATGCAATACCTACACAAGTTATCGTATGACTAACAATTGAATAACATTCACAGGCACTGTAAATATGTAGGCATGTACTGTTATTTAAATCTATATACAGTGAAAGCTTTCAGCTAAATATAAACAACCGAGACGCACAAGGTTAACAAGAAAAAAATATTTATTGTTACCCTCTATAGGGTCTCTGGAAAATTGAGGATCCCTACACTAAGTAAAAGGCGAGGGTATATTCTACTTATATCCATACTTTTGAATTCTATACCCAAGATCTTGCAAGCAAGTGTTCCAATTAAGTGAAATACAATTACATGGCTAAAACATTTTATGTGTGGTCTACAAAATTATGTTTAAAGAACACGTGTCATGTAGAACCAATTTTGCATGAGAGTGATCCCTTCCCATGAAGTTAACACAAAATATATTGGGACTCATGAGATAAATTTTTTAGGATGGCTGCGACAATCTTTTCTTTATCTTTGGTTGTTGGAAGTAATCTTTATCTCTGGTTGGGAATGCTTCTAGCAAGACCCATCTTTGTAGAATTGGAAAAGAGGCACAGCCTGCATCAGTTGAAGTGCTATTTTAGAATTCTTAGGATCATATAATATGAAGATTTAAATATTATTTTTAGCACAAATGCTACATGATCATATGCCTACTCCCATATATAGAGAAGATTGAATCATCTAGAAAGGAGATGAGAGAAACGAGGATATTTCGATAGATATTTAAAAAAAAAAAAGAATAAACACAAAAATTGGCACTAAAGAATCTCTAATAAATTTTTATTCTCTATAAGTCCTGAAGAGTTATTCACGTTGGACATATTGGTTCTTTCGTCATTTTGAAGAGGAACTAATTTATCTTATAGTAATATTTTTTTACCTAATTGAAAATGACAGAAGGACCAATTTGTCTTTATGAGAATAATTCTTAAGGACTACTACTGAATACAAATTTATTGGGACCAAACTGTCTTATTTAAAATTCTTTGAGGATTCTGTGGAAAAAATTACAAAGACATGTCATAACAAACTAAAGAGAAATACCCTGATTCTTAGTCACTCTGCAACCTCGGATTGGTCATCATACTCATCCATTACTTTCAAGGAATAGCGTTATAAAAGACTTTCTAGATAGCATGAGTTCTCAGTCCAATAATCAACGAAAGACAATAATCACTGATGTTCATATATACTTACATTATGCTTTAGGAAAATAATCGGAGCTTCATCATCACCGGTCTTCTTGCACCAACTTGGAAAAATCCTACTCTATATATTTGCAGCTTTCACAAGAGGTGCAGTAGAAATCTACTACCACCAAAGATCCTTTTCCTTTAGCCTTGTCCAGAATCCTACAGAACTCTTCATCCATCACGAATTCCCTTACATAATCAACTGGACACAGGTCTTCATCTGCATTAGGAAAGTCTTCTTGATATTTATGTACAACAACTCCTGTTCTACTACAAGAGCATAATGTGTACATCATGTTTTTTAAAGGCTTAATTTTTGTGTCACCAAGACAATATTTGTCATGATAGTGTCTTAAAAACAAGTTGAAAATCACATGGAAAATCCTAGAATTAGTTGATTCCTTTAAGTGTTGTGTGAAATAGACAAAGGAATAGGTATGCAAAATATCTGGCATGGGATTTATAACCTGTGGCATCTTTTATTAGTATGGCTTGTGATAAGAATTTTGTAATCTTTGCTGTTAGTTGTTAGCAGCTCTTGGAAAGGGCTAATAGAGTTAAACATAAGCGTACATGACTTTCACTTTCCCAAGCGTATTGATATGGATTTTGATAAATTAATATCCACGAGTAAGTGCACAGGTCGTATTCAAGTAATAACTCACTGAGATTGAGGTCGATCCCATGAGAATTGATAGATTTGAGTAATTTTAATCAATTGGTCATACTAGTTAAACAATCAAAGTTGATGAGAGTTGGTAGCTTAACAGTAAAGTAACTAACTAAAAAGTAAATAGCAAAGAAATAAATGACTAGAAATAAAGAGCGAAAATGTAACTAGCTGGAAGATTAAAGTGCAGGAAGATAAATTGCAATAAAATAAAGGCAAGGATAGTAAATTACTGAATTAAAAAGGAACGATACACGTAAGCATTAATTGTAAAGCAAAGAATCAGGAAATGGAGAGATAGGAATGGGGAGAATCATTGGAGTACAGAGATAATGCATTCTCTGGATCAAATTGTCTTTCATCTCCTCTTCAATCATATAATTCATTGATTTCTTGGCAAATCATGAGTGATTGAAACCCAATCCCTTGGAGAATCAAACCCTTGGTGAATCAATCTCTCTTAACTTGATCAATTGCTAATTCCTTGATCTAATTGTTCATGAAAAAAGATGAATATTGTGTTAGAATTTGGTTGAATTAGTCCCACATTGCTTAGAATAGCAAATGGAGTGGGTGACCTAGGCTATAAATATGAGGCTAAGTTCTCCATATTTTTTACACCAGTCAAAAACACTTAAAGCTTGTATCTGACTTTTCTTTTCCTCTATACTCTTTGATTAGAGAGTGTTGTGAGGTGTAGTTAAATATTTGCTTTGAGAGTGTGGGTGTACTGGGGTGTCGGTGTTAGAGAGAAAGAAGTCTATGTGTTGTAACAATTTTCACATAGTGATATTCTTTGGTTGTCATTTGACAACGGCCGTGGTTTTTTTTTTTCTCTAGTAATTGGGGTTTTCCACGTTAAATTCTTGTGTTGTGATTGTGTCTATTTTATTTCTCTGTAAAAAGTATTTTCTCAAGGGGAATGGTGTATTATTCCCAACATGTGGTATCAGAGCTTCGGTTCGGTGGGATTTATTCTTAATATGCTCTGTGGTTGCAGCCTAGTCTGACCTTCCACATCAGAAAAGAATTTCGTCCTGTGGCTTGAGGTTGATCTTTGGTTGCTGTTGTTATTGCTGGAAGGCAGTGTGACACTGTGAGAGTGCAGTTTGGAAAGGTTCTGGCTAAGGAAAGACTTGGTATTTAAGTGTGTCCATTGTGACCCACCTCTCTTTCCTGGGGACCCTTCCTAGTGCACGGTCTACAGTTGAGTTATACTATTCCAGTATACGGTTGCAACAATGTCAAGATATTCAATTGCTGTGAAGCTTGAAATAGAGAAATTTGATGGAAGAATCAATTTTGGCTTGTGGCAAATACAAGTTAAAGATGTGTTGATACAATCAGGTTTGCACAAGGCGTTGAAGGAGAAGATCTCTGGTATGAAGGATGAAAAATGGGAGGAACTAGATTTGAGAGCTGCAAGTGCTATTCGCCTGTGTTTGGCTAAGAATGTTCTTGCAAATGTGCAAGGAATGAAAACAGCCAAGGAACTTTGGGATAAACTCGAAGGGTTGTATCAGACAAAGGGCATCTCAAATCGGTTGTTATTGAAGGAGCAGTTCCATAATCTACGCATGGATCACAATGTGAAAATCTCCGACCATCTTAGTGCTATCAATGGTATTGTCTCTGAATTAGAGGCAATTGGAGTGAAAATTGATGATGAAGATAAGACACTGAGGCTCATATTGTCTCTTCCTTCTTCCTATGAGTATATCAAACCTGTTTTAATGTATGGGAAGGAAACTCTGAATTTTGAAGAAGTTGCCAGTAAGCTCATTGCTGAAGAAAGAAGAATGAAAAATGAGGGTAGCTGATGAGCGGATAATTTATACGCTTTTTGGCATTATTTTTAGTACGTTTTTAGTAGGATCTAGTTACTTTTAGGGATGTTTTCATTAGTTTTTATGTTAAATTCACATTTCTGGACTTTACTATGAGTTTGTGTGTTTTTCTGTGATTTCAGGTATTTTCTGGCTGAAATTGAGGGACTTGAGCAAAAATCAGACTCAGAGGTTGAAGAAGGACTGCTGATGCTGTTGGATTCTGACCTCCCTGCACTCAAAGTGGATTTTCTGGAGCTACATAACTCGAAATGGTGCGCTTCCAATTGCGTTGGAAAGTAGACATCTAGGGCTTTCCATCAATATATAATAGTCCATACTTTGGCCAAGAATAGACGACGTAAACTGGCGTTTAACGCCAGCTTTCTATCCAAATCTGGCGTCCAGCGCCAGAAAAGGAGCCAAAACCAGAGTTGAACGCCCAAACTGCACAAAAGCTGGCGTTCAACTCCAAGAAGGACTTCTACACGTGCAACACTCAGGCTCAGCCCAAACACACATCAAGTGGGCCCAGGAAGTGGATTTATACATCAATTACTTACTCATGTAAACCCTAGTAGCTAGTTTATTATAAATAGGACCTTTTACTATTGTATTAAGCATCTTTTGATCATCTTAGGATCTGAGGATCATCTTTGAATGCATTGTTCTTAGACTTTGGGGGCTGGCCATCTCGGTCATGCCTGGACCTTCACTTATGTATTTTCATATGGTAGAGTTTCTACACTCCATAGATTAAGGTGTGGAGCTCTGCTGTTCCTCAAAGATTAATGCAAAGTACTACTGTTTTCTATTCAATTCATCTTATTTCGCTTCTAAGATATCCATTCGCACCCAAGAACGTGATGAAGGTGATGATTATGTGTGACGCTCATCACCATTCTCCCCTATGAACACGTGCCTGACAAACACTTCCGTTCTACATGAAATAAGCTAGAATGAATATCTCTTAGATCTCCTAACCAGAATCTTCGTGGCGTAAGCTAGAATGATGGCGGCATTCAAGAGAATCTGGAAAGTCTAAACCTTGTCTGTGGTATTCCGAGTAGGATTCAATGATTGAATGACTGTGACGAGCTCCTAACTCGCGATTGCAGGGCGTTAGTGACAGACGCAAAAGGATAGTAAATCCTATTCCAGCATGATCGAGAACCGACAGATGAATAGCCGTGCCGTGACAGGGTGCGTGAGCATATTATTCACTGAGAGGATAAGATGAAGCCATTGGCAAGGGTGATGCCTCCAGACGATTAGCCGTGCCGTGACAGGGCATTGGATCATTTTTCCGTGAGATGACCGAAAGTAGCCATTGACAGTGGTGATGTATCACATAAAGCCAGCCATGGAAAGGAATAAGACTGACTGAATGAAGATAGCAGGAAAGCAGAGGTTCAGAGGAACGAAAAGCATCTCCATTCGCTTATCTGAAATTCCTACCAATGATTTACATAAGTATCCCTATCCCTATTCTATTATTTATTATTCGAAAACACCATTATCACTTTATATCTGCCTGACTGAGATTTGCAAGGTGACCATAGCTTGCTTCATACCAACAATCTCCATGGGATTCGACCCTTACTCACGTAAGGTATTACTTGGACGACCCAGTGCACTTGCTGGTTAGTTGTATCGAAGTTGTGACAAATTATGAATGTGTAATCACGATTACGCGTACCAAGTTGCTCACGTGCCAGGAATAGTTTGAGCCTGGACATCACAATTTCGTGCACCAAGTTTTTGGCGCCGTTGCCGGGGATTGTTCGAGTTTGGACAACTGACGGTTCATCTTGTTGCTCAGATTAGGTAATTTTCTTCTTGTTTTCTTTTCAAAAATTTTTCAAAAAAATTATTTCAAAATTTTCTCATCTGTTTTCGAAAATAATATAAAAATGTTTTCAAAAATTTTATTCAAGATTTTTAAGAATGAATTCTAGTGTTTCATGAAGCATGTGAAGCCTGGCTGGCTGTAAAGCCATGTCTAAATTCTTTTGGACTGAGGCTTCCAAACCATCAGAGGTAAGTTACATACTTGATAAATGATGAGCAGCAATTTGTTATCAAGAGCAATATACTCTGGTGTTACATGCTGAAGCTTGGCTGGCCATTGGCCATGTCTAGTGTTTTGGACCAGAGCTTTCATTGAAAGCTTGGCTGGCTAGTGAGCCATGTCTAATTCCTGGACTGAAGCTTTAGACTAAGAATGCAAGATTCCTGGAATTCATGTTAAAAATTTTGGAATCCTTATTTTTTCTTTTTCATATAATTTTCGAAAAAATCCAAAAAAATTAGAAAATCATAAAAATCAAAAATATTTTTGTGTTTCATGTTTGAGTCTTGAGTCATATCATAAGTTTGGTGTCAATTGCATGTGCATCTTGCATTTTTCGAAAATTTCATGCATTCATAGTGGTCTTCATGATCTTCAAGTTGTTCTTGGTAAGTCTTCTTGTTTGATCTTGATGATTTTTTGTTTTGTGTCTTTTCATGTTTATCATATGCATTCTTGAATTCTTAGTGCCTAAGCATTAAAGAATTCTAAGTTTGGTGTCTTGCATGATTTCTTTGCATTAAAAATTTTTTCAAAATTGTGTCTATGATGTTCATCTTGACATTCAAAGTGTTCTTGGTGTTCATCTTGACATTCATAACATTCTTGCATGCATTCATTGTTTTGATCTAAAAATTTCATGCATTGCATAATTTTCATGTTTTTCATAAAAATTTCAAAAAATCAAAAAAATATCTTTCCCTTTTTCTCTCATCAAATTCGAAAATTTGAATTGACTTTTTCAAAAATTTTTAAAATCAAATTGTTTCTCATGAGTCAAATCAAATTTTCAATTTGAAAATCTTATCTTTTTCAAAATCTTTTTCAAAAATCAAATCTTTTTCAAAATTCTTAGTTATTTTCGAAAATTCAAAAAAATATTTTTCAAAAATCTTTTTCTTATTTTTATACCAAATTTTCGAAAATAACAATAACAATTAATGTTTTGATTCAAAAATTTCAAGTTTGTTACTTGCTTGTTAAGAAAGATTCAAACTTTAAGTTCTAAGAATCATATCTTGTGATTTCTTGTGAATCAAGTCATTAATTGTGATTTTAAAATCAAATCTTTTTCAAAAACAATTTCAATCATATCTTTTCAAAAATATCTTCTTATCTTTTTCAAAAATTTGATTTCAAAATATCTTCTCTAACTTCCTAACTTCTTATCTTTTCAAAATTTGTTTCAACTAACTAACTAACTTTTTGTTTGTTTCTTAACCTTTTCAAAACTACCTAACTAACTCTCTCTCTCTAATTTTCGAAAATATCTTCCCCCTTTTTCAAAATTTCTTTTTAATTTATTAATTTTTTAATTTTTAAATCTTAATTTTCGAAAATCACTAACATTTTTCAAAAAAAAAAACTATTTTCAAAAATCACTAACTCCTTTTCAAAAATAATTTTCGAAAATTCCCCCCTTCTCTCTCATCTTATTCTATTTATTTATTCATCTACTAACATCTCTTTCTCACATCATCACCAAATTCGAACCCCCCTCCTCTATCTGTGTTCGAATTTCTTCTTCTTTGCTTCTACTAACAATAAGGAACATCTTTACTGTGACATAGAGGATTCCTTTTCTTTTCTTTTTCTCTCCTCTTTCTTATGAGCAGGGACAGAGAAAAAGGCATTCTTGTTGAAGCTGATCCAGAACCTGAAAGGACTCTGAAGAGAAAATTAAGAGAAGCTAAATTACAACAATCCAGAGACAACTTGATTGAAAATTTCGAACAAATAAAGGAGATGGCAGCCGAACCCAACAACAATGCAAGGAGAATGCTTGGTGACTTTACTGCACCTAATTCCAATTTACATGGAAGAAGCATCTCCATTCCTGCCATTGGAGCAAACAACTTTGAGCTGAAACCTCAATTAGTTTCTCTGATGCAGCAGAACTGCAAGTTTCATGGACTTCCATCTGAAGATCCTTTTCAGTTCTTAACTGAATTCTTGCAGATATGTGATACTATTAAGACTAATGGAGTAGATCCTGAAGTCTACAGGCTCATGCTTTTCCCTTTTGCTGTAAGAGACAGAGCTAGATTATGGTTGGATTCTCAACCCAAAGACAGCCTGAACTCTTGGGATAAGCTGGTCACGGCTTTCTTAGCCAAGTACTTTCCTCCTCAAAAGTTGAGCAAGCTTAGAGCTGATGTTCAAACCTTCAGACAGAAAGAAGGTGAATCCCTCTATGAAGCTTGGGAAAGATACAAACAGTTGACCAAAAAGTGTCCTTCTGACATGCTTTTAGAATGGACCATCCTGGATATATTCTATGATGGTTTATCTGAGCTATCAAAGATGTCACTGGACACTTCTGCAGGTGGATCCATTCACCTAAAGAAAACGCCTGCAGAAGCTCAAGAACTCATTGACATGGTTGCTAATAACCAGTTCATGTACACTTCTGAAAGGAATCCTATGAGTAATGGGACGCCTATGAAGAAGGGAGTTCTTGAAGTTGATACTCTGAATGCCATATTGGCTCAGAATAAAATATTGACTCAGCAAGTCAATATGATCTCTCAGAGTCTGCATGGAATGCAAGCTGCATCCAACAGTACTCAAGAGGCATCTTCTGAAGAAGAAGCTTATGATCCTGAGAACCCTGCAATAGCAGAGGTAAATTACTTAGGTGAACCTTATGGAAACACCTATAACTCAACATGGAGAAATCATCCAAATTTCTCATGGAAGGATCAAAAGCCCCAACAAGGCTTTAATAATGGTGGAAGAAACAGGTTTAACAATAATAAACCTTTTCCATCATCCACTCAGCAACAGACAGAGAACACTGAACAAAATGCTTCTAATTTAGCAAATCTAGTCTCTGATCTATCCAAGGCCACTGTGAGTTTCATGAATGAAACAAGGTCTTCCATTAGAAATCTGGAAGCACAAGTGGGCCAGCTGAGTAAAAGGATCACTGAAATCCCTCCTAGTACTCTCCCAAGCAATACAGAAGAGAATCCAAAAGGAGAGTGCAAGGCCATTGACATAAGCACCATGGCCGAACCTGTGAGGAGAGGAGAGGACGTGAATCCCAAGGAGGAAGACATCCTGGGACGTCCAGTGATCAATAAGGAGCTTCCCTCTGAGGAACCAAAGGACTCTGAGGCTCATCTAGAGACCATAGAGATTCCATTGAACCTCCTTATGCCCTTATTGAGCTCTGATGAGTATTCCTCTTCTGAAGAGAATGAGGATGTTACTGAAGAGCAAACTGCCAAGTTTCTTGGTGCAATCATGAAGCTGAATGCCAAATTATTTGGCATTGATACTTGGGAAGTTGAACCTCCCTTGTTCATCAATGAACTAAGTGATCTGGATCAACTGACATTGCCTCAGAAGAGACAGGATCCTGGAAAGTTCATAATACCCTGCACCATAGGCACCATGATCTTTAAGGCTCTGTGTAACCTTGGTTCAGGAATAAACCTCATGCCCCTCTCTGTAATAGAGAAACTGGGAATCTATGGGGGTGCAAGCTGCTAAAATCTCACTAGAGATGGCAGACAGCTCAAGAAAACAGGCATATGGACAAGTAGAGGACGTGTTAGTAAAGGTTGAAGGCCTTTACATCCCTGCTGATTTCATAGTCCTGGATACTGGAAAGGAAGAGGATGAATCCATCATCCTAGGAAGACCTTTCCTGGCCACAGCAAGAGCTGTGATTGATGTTGACAGAGGTGAACTAGTCCTTCAATGGAATGAGGACTCCCTTGTGTTTAAAACTCAAGGATCTCCCTCTGCAACCATGGAGAGGAAGCAGAAAAAGCTTCTCTCAAAGCAGAGTCAACCAGAGCCCCCACAGTCAAACTCTAAGTTTGGTGTTGGGAGGCCACAACCAAACTCTAAGTTTGGTGTTGAACTCCCATATCCAAACTCTAAGTTTGGTGTTGGAGAGTCTCAACAAAGCTCTGCACATCTGTGAGACTCCATGAGAGCCCACTGTCAAGCTATTGACATTAAAGAAGCGCTTGTTGGGAGGCAACCCAATGTTTATTTATCTAACTCTATTATTCTTGTTTTTCATGTTTTCTTAGGTTCATGATCATGTGGAGTCACAAAATAAATATAAAAATTGAAAACGGAATCAAAAACAGCAGAAGAAAAATCACACCCTGGAAGAGCATCTGTCTGGTGTTCAGCGCCAGAACAGAGCATGGTTCTGGCGCTGAACGCCCAAAATGGGCAGCTTCTGAGCGCTGAACGCCAGAACAGGCATGGTTCTGGCGTTCAACGCCAGAAATGGCACACAAATGGGCGCTGAACGCCCAAAATGGCCACCAACCTGGCGCTGAACGCCCAGAGTTGGGTACAAAGGCATTTTTACATGCCTAATGGGTGCAGGGATGCAATTCCTTGAACACCTCAGGATCTGTGGACCCCACAGGATCCACTCAGGATCTGTGGACCCCACAGGATTCACTCAGGATCTGTAGACCCCACAGGATCCCCACCTACCTCCACTCACTTCTTCTCACCACTCTCTTTCACACAACCCCATAAACACTCTTCCCCAAAAACCCTTCACCAATCACCTCAATCTCTCTTCCCCATCACCTCTTCACCACTCACATCCATCCACTCTTCCCCATAAACCTACCTCATAAACTCCACCTACCTTCAAAATTCAAAACCAATTTCCCACCCAAACCCACCCATATGGCCGAACCTTAACCCCCCTCCCTTCCCTATATAAAGACCTCCATTCTTCATCAAATTCACACAACACACCCCTCTACACTCCTCTTGGCCGAAACCACATCTCCCTCTCCCTCTCCATATTTCTTCTTTTTCTTCTTCTATTCTTTTGTTTATTGCTCGAGGGCGAGCAATATTCTAAGTTTGGTGTGGTAAAAGCATAGCTTTTTTTGTTTTTCCATTACCATTGATGGCATCTAAGACCGGAGAATCCTCTAGAAGAGGGAAAGGGAAGACAAGAGCTTCCACATCCGAGTCATGGGAGATGGAAAGGTTCATCTCCAAAGCCCATCAAGACCACTTCTATGATGTTGTGGCCAAGAAGAAGGTGATCCCTGAGGTCCCTTTCAAACTCAAAAGAAATGAGTATCCGGAGATCCGACATGAAATTCAAAGAAGAGGTTGGGAAGTTCTAACAAATCCCATCCAACAAGTCGGCATCCTAATGGTTCAAGAGTTCTATGCCAATGCATGGATCACCAAGAACCATGATCAAAGTAAGAACCCGGATCCAAAGGACTATGTTACAATGGTTCGGGGGAAATACTTAGATTTTAGTCCGGAAAATGTGAGGTTGGCGTTCAACTTGCCATACATGGAAGAGAACGCACGCCCCTACACAAGGAGAGTCAACTTTGATCAAAGGTTGGACCAAGTCCTTATGGACATATGTGTAGAAGGAGCTCAATGGAAGATTGACTCCAAAGGCAAGCCGGTTCAACTAAGAAGATTGGACCTCAAGCCTGTAGCTAGAGGATGGTTGGAGTTCATTCAATGCTCAATCATTCCCACTAGCAACCGGTCTGAAGTTACTATAGACCGGGCCATCATGATCCATAGCATCATGATTGGAGAAGAGGTGGAAGTTCATGAGATTATACCTCAAGAACTCTACAAGGTGGCTGACAAGTCCTCCACTATGGCAAGGTTAGCCTTCCCTCACCTCATTTGCCATCTATGTTACTCAGCTGGAGCTTTCATAGAAGGAGATATCCTCATTAAAGAGGACAAGCCCATCACTAAGAAAAAGATGGAGCAAGCAAGAGAGCCCATTCATGGAGCTCAAGAGGCGTATGAAGCTCATCACCATGAGATTCCGGAGATGCCTCAAATTCACTTTCCTCCACAAAACTATTGGGAGCAAATCAACACCTCCCTAGGAGAATTGAGTTCCAATATGGGACAACTAAGGGTGGAACATCAAGAGCACTCCATCATGCTTCATGAAATAAGAGAAGATCAAAAAGCATTGAGGGAGGAGCAACAAAGACAAGGAAGAGACATAGAAGAGCTCAAGGACATCATTGGTTCCTCAAGAAGGAAACGCCACCATTACTAAGGTGGATTCATTCCTTGTTCTTACTTCTTATGTTTTTCGTTTTCTATGTTATGTACTTATCTGTGTTTGTGTCTTCATTACATGATCATTAGTAGTAGTAACTATGTCTTAAAGTTATGAATGTCCTATGAATCCATCACCTCTCTTAAATAAAAAAAAATTTTTAATTCAAAAGAACAAGAAGTACATGAGTTTCAAATTTATCCTTGAACTTAGCTTAATTATATTGATGTGGTGACAATGCTTCTTGTTTTCTAAATGTATGCTTGAACAGTGCATATGTCTTTTGAAGTTGTTGTTTAAGAATGTTAAATATGTTGGCTCTTGAAAGAATGATGACTAGGAGACATGTTATTTGATAATCTAAAAAATCATAAAAATGATTCTTGAAGCAAGAAAAAGCAACAAAGAACAAAGCTTGCAGAAAAAAAAATATAGGCGAAAAAAAAAATAGAAAGAAAAAAAAAAGCAAGCAGAAAAAGCCAAAAGCTCTTAAAACCAAGAGGCAAGAGCAAAAAGCCAATAACCCTTAAAACCAAAAGGCAAGGGCAATAAAAAGGATCCCAAGGCTTTGAGCATTAGTGGATAGGAGGGCCTAAAGGAATAAAATCCTGGTCTAAGCGGCTAAACCAAGCTGTCCCTAACCATGTGCTTGTGGCGTGTAGGTGTCAAGTGAAAACTTGAGACTGAGCGGTTAAAGTCAAGGTCCAAAGCAAAAGAAGAGTGTGCTTAAGAACCCTGGACACCTCTAATTGGGGACTTTAGCAAAGCTGAGTCACAATCTGAAAAGGTTCACCCAATTATGTGTCTGTGGCATTTATGTATCCGGTGGGAATACTGGAAAACAAAGTGCTTAGGGCCACAGCCAAGACTCATAAAGAAGCTGTGTTCAAGAATCATCATACTGAACTAGGAGAGTCAATAACACTATTCGAAATCTGAAGTCCCTAAAGATGCCAATCATTCTAAACTTCAATGGATAAAGTGAGATGCCAAAACTATTCAAGAGGCAAAAAGCTATAAGTCCCGCTCATATGATTGAAGCTATGTTTCATTGATAGTTTGGAATTTATAGTATATTCTCTTCTTTTTATCCTATTTGATTTTTAGTTGCTTGGGGACAAGCAACAATTTAAGTTTGGTGTTGTGATGAGCGGATAATTTATACGCTTTTTGGCATTGTTTTTAGTATGTTTTTAGTAGGATCTAGTTACTTTTAGGGATCTTTTCATTAGTTTTTATGTTAAATTCATATTTCTGGACTTTACTATGAGTTTGTGTGTTTTTCTGTGATTTCAGATATTTTCTGGCTGAAATTGAGGGACTTGAGCAAAAATCAGACTCAGAGGTTGAAGAAGGACTGCTGATGCTGTTGGATTCTGACCTCCCTGCACTCAAAATGGATTTTCTGGAGCTACAGAACTCGAAATGGCGCGCTTCCAATTGCGTTGGAAAATAGGCATCCAGGGCTTTCCAGCAATATATAATAGTCCATACTTTGGCCAAGAATAGACGACATAAACTGGCGTTCAACACCAGCTTTCTACCCAAATCTGGCGTCCAGCGCCAGAAAAGGAGCCAAAACCAGAGTTGAACGCCCAAACTGCACAAAAGCTGGCGTTCAACTCCAAGAAGGACCTCTACACGTGCAACACTCAGGCTCAGCCCAAACACACACCAAGTGGGCCCAGGAAGTGGATTTATACATCAATTACTTACTCATGTAAACCCTAGTAGCTAGTTTATTATAAATAGGACCTTTTACTATTGTATTAAGCATCTTTTGATCATCTTAGGATCTGAGGATCATCTTTGAATGCATTGTTCTTAGACTTTGGGGGCTGGCCATCTCGGTCATGCCTGGACCTTCACTTATGTATTTTCATACGGTAGAGTTTCTACACTCCATAGATTAAGGTGTGGAGCTCTGCTGTTCCTCAAAGATTAATGCAAAGTACTACTGTTTTCTATTCAATTCATCTTATTTCGCTTCTAAGATATCCATTCGCACCTAAGAACGTGATGAAGGTGATGATTATGTGTGACGCTCATCACCATTCTCCCCTATGAACACGTGCCTGACAAACACTTCCGTTCTACATGAAATAAGCTAGAATGAATATCTCTTAGATCTCCTAACCAGAATCTTCGTGGCGTAAGCTAGAATGATGGCGGCATTCAAGAGAATCTGGAAAGTCTAAACCTTGTCTGTGGTATTCCGAGTAGGATTCAATGATTGAATGACTGTGATGAGCTCCTAACTCGCGATTGCAGGGCGTTAGTGACAGACGCAAAAGGATAGTAAATCCTATTCCAACATGATCGAGAACCGACAGATGAATAGCCGTGCCGTGACAGGGTGCGTGAGCATATTATTCACTGAGAGGATAAGATGAAGCCATTGGCAAGGGTGATGCCTCCAAACGATTAGCCGTGCCGTGACAGGGCATTGGATCATTTTCCCGTGAGATGACCGAAAGTAGCCATTGACAGTGGTGATGTATCACATAAAGCCAGCCATGGAAAGGAGTAAGACTGACTGAATGAAGATAACAGGAAAGCAGAGGTTCAGAGGAACGAAAAGCATCTCCATTCGCTTATCTGAAATTCCTACCAATGATTTACATAAGTATCCCTATCCCTATTCTATTATTTATTATTCGAAAACACCATTATCACTTTATATCTGCCTGACTGAGATTTGCAAGGTGACCATAGCTTGCTTCATACCAATAATCTCCGTGGGATTCGACCCTTACTCACGTAAGGTATTACTTGGACGACCCAATGCACTTGCTGGTTAGTTGTATCGAAGTTGTGACAAATTATGAATGTGTAATCACGATTACGCGTACCAAGTTGCTCACGTGCCAGGAATAGTTTGAGCCTGGACATCACAATTTCGTGCACCAGTAGCACTTCATCAAATTTGGCGCTTGTAGCTAGAAGTGACAATTATGGAAAAGAAAATCGTGGAAGGAGTGTAACATGCTGGAAATGTGGAAAGCCTGGGCATGTAAAGAGAAATTGTCCAAGTAATGCGGTTTCAGAAAAAGACTCTCAATCTGATACTTGCAATATTGCTCTCTCTATGAGAGAAGATGATGTTCTCTAGAAGATAAGAAGTATCCTCATGGTATTGCCGCACTACAATGGATAAGGATAAGTTGTGGCAATCGGGTCCACAATTGCACACGGGCATTGGTTGGCGTTGAGATGCAAAGTGTGTGGCGGAGTTATGTCGATGGCTGAAGAACTTCCAGAAAAAGCCAATTTGGAAGTTGCACCATAAATTTTCAGCAAGGTTTCGATCTGTACCAAGGCGAAATGCTTGGAGTGGTCTAATTCCAAGTGAGTATACTTTCATGGTGGAGTATGATAGTTCTCTGAACTATTATTGTCGGTATAGACAATGGCAGCAAAGAATTGTCGGTGTTGACTATAGAAGCTGAAGATGTGTGACTATTTCAGTCAAGGTGGAGATTGTTAGGATTTGGTTGAATTAGTCTCACATTGCTTAGGATAGGAAATGGAATGGGTGGCCTAGGCTATAAATATGAGGCTAAGTTCTCCATATTTTTTGCACCAGTCGAAAACACTTAAAGCTTGTATCTGACTTTTCTTTTTCTCTATACTCTTTGATTAGAGAGTGTTGTGAGGTGTAGTTAAATATTTGCTTTGAGAGTGTGGGTGTACTGAGATGCCGGTGTTAGAGAGAAAGAAGTCTATGTGTTGTAACAATTTTCACATAGTGATATTCTTTGGTTGTCATTTGACAATGGCCGTGGTTTTTTTTCTCTCCAGTAATTGGGATTTTCCACGTTAAATTTTTGTGTTGTGATTGTGTCTATTTTATTTCTCTATGAAAGGTATTTTCTTAAGGAGGAATGGTGTATTATTCCCAACAGATTGGTCCCTAATTTAGAGCCACACAATCTCATAAACCCAAGCTTTGAAATGATTTCATGTCACTATATCAAATCCAAACCCAGATCTACTCAATTGTGAGAAAGAGCTTCAAGCATGATCCTATGATTTCTTTTCCAAGGTTCACATAGGATCCAAGTAGATTTAACTTCTTTTCCAAGATAATTGAACCCTTTAATTGAAGAACGAAGATCTTTCTAGTGAATCAAATGAAGGATGAATAGAAAAAGATAATAAAATTCACAATTGATCCATCAAACTACAACAGAGCTCCTTACCCCAATAAAAGAGAATTTAGCTACTCATAGTTCAGAAAAAAGTACAAAGTGATGAATTTCCAAGAGGAGTATGAAAAGTAGAAAGTAAAAGTGCTGAAAAGTGAAGGAAGAAAAAAATGCCAAAAGTAAAATCCCCCTTTAAAGTATTTCTCAGAGGTTTATATACTACTCCTACTTACTAAATTAAATTAAAATTAACTCAAATTACAAGTGCAAACTCATTTCTAACTAACTCTTGATGAGTCTAATTTGCTGGGTGAAGAGCGTGTTGAGTGGCGTGCCATGTTGGTGGTGTGCCTATGTTGTGCAGGTCTTCAATCCCCTCTGTATTTTAACCTGGCATGTCACGTTCCCTGGCATGTCCATTGACACGCCTAGATTCGAGAGTTGGCATGCCACTCCTTCGAGCACGTCCTAGCTAGCCTTCTGGACTTGTTGCTTGGCGTGCCATGCCATAATACACGCCACGACCACGCCCGTGCAAGAGAGTTGGCGTGCCACTTGTTCGAGCACGCCTAGTTACACGCCCATTGTTGTGACTTTTTTAGCATTTCTCTGGAAGTTCTGCTTGGCGTGCCACTCGAAGGCGTGCCTAGAGACATGCCTATGCTAAAGGTTGGCGTGCCACTTTGAAGGGTCACGCCCATTTTTACACTAAATGTTCAAAACTGGCGTGCCACGCCTGAGTCACGCCCATTGTGCTGCCTCTTGGAACACTCTCTGGAAAATAGACCTGGCATGCCACGCCTGGTGGCACGCCCGTTGCAGGTGTCTGGCGTGCCACGCTATCTCACACACCTGGTGACACGCCTTTGCTAAGGACCTCCTAGAGCTTATACCCAGCGTGCCACTTCTTCGAACACGCCCATTGACACGCTGGAAGTAGATCACTGGCGTGCCATGCTATATTACACGCCTGGTGGCACGTCTTTGTTGGGTAGGTCTGGGCAGGCTTCTATAATTTTTGCCCAACGTGCCACGCCCAAGAATGCCCGTGGACACGCTGGTGATGGAGGTTGGCATGCCACTTCTTCAAGCACGCTCATGGATACACTGAGATTAAATCACTGACGTGCCATGCCATATTACACGCCTAGTTGCACGCTCTTGTTGGAAAGGTCTGGGAGAGTTTCTGGATTTTGGCCTAGTGTGCCATGCCCGAGAATGCCTGTGGACATGCCTGTTTTGCTAACCTTAATGACCTTATCTGGAGACTTGACCCAGTGTGCCACGCCCGATGGCACGCCCCATGGCAGTGTAAAAGGTTGTCATGCCACTCCTTCTCACACGCCTTTGAGTAGAAGCTTGGTGTGCCACATTTGGGACACGCCTAAAGGCACACCAGCTCTGTTTCATCTTGTGAGGGTCTCTGTTTTGTTGGCCCAGCATGCCACATCCTTGACACATTCGTAGGCATGTCGGTGACACACCTTACTTCTTTTCTTCATCTCAGCCTCTTTGTTTTTCCTTTCTTTCCTGAAATTCATGCAAGACAAATACTCAAAGTAGTATTTTTTAGAATCCATGACACATTGATTATTATTACACTATTTTATTGAGAAATTGCTCATTCTTGACAAAAACCTCATAAAAATATAACCAGATGATGCAAGTCATATTTATTCAGTTCTATTTCGAAATATTTAATAATTTAAAATAAAGAATTAAAAAAAGATATTAATAAAATAATTAAAATTATAATAATAAAAAAGAATTTTGGATTCTATTACTACACTTTTATGGATCCAACTGTAACTCCAAAAAAAGAAGTTCGAAGGCCTCATACTTATGGAGAGTCATGGCCGCAGGGTACCTTGTGGCCTCTCCCACAGTACGGTAATCTGATCCTTCGGAGGACAGAGAAGAGTTTACAGCTTGAGGAATCAATTCAGGTCAGGCTTTTTAACTGAATAATTACTAAGGAGTTGATTGATCACCAATTTCACGTATCTGGCTTGTGATCAAAATGCGTTCACTTATTCTCTGCAATTGGGTTGATTTGTAGCCACATTTGTAAGTTGAGTTTCATTGAAACAGTTTCTTTTTCAATATATCATTTTAGAGGAATACTTTTAATTTAACTTAATTAATTAATAAATTTTCAGCAAGCCAGCACTTGAATAGACAACTTTTAATTTTAAAAATAAAAAATTCCTGAAAATGGATTCTTGCATTCACGTTCCAACAATTTATGGGAGGTATAATTACCTTGTCTATTTTATTTCTTTGATTTGACTTTTATCAATTGTTATTTAAGGTATTGTCTAAAATTTTTCTTTTGGTGAACGCTTGTCAATTGATGACTAAAATGATAGATGTTATCCAATGTAAATAACATATGTTATGTGGTGAGATGAATCTCATATGTCTTATAAGGTTTAACATAAAAATCATAATGGTCTAAGTTTCCTTTCTTCTTAGTACTAAATTGAAATTTATTATTGTTTTGAAAACTAATTTGGGATGACAAATTAAACATCTCTCGATTTATTTATTTATTTGGTTTCGCGTACAATGAAAATTTAGAATTCAAGAATTTTTAATCTCTTAGCATTTATTTGGTTTATATTTTTATTTTTAATGCTTCGTAAAAAAATATTTTTTCATTTTATTATTTTTCATAAAGTTTTTAAAAATAACAAAACCAAAATAGAAAAAAAAAAAGAAAATAAGAAACACACCTAAAAACATATCCTTTTTTATCTATACTATATGTATAAAATACAAAAATAATTAAACAACACATGTATTTATATACAAATATATATGATAGTTGATTTAGTGGCTAAATTTTGATATAAATATAGTTTTTTTTCATTTTTTTTTAATTTATAAACTTGTATACAATGTACTATATAAACGAGTTTAATTTTATTGTAATGCTAGAAAGAGAATAACTCAAAGTTATTTTGTTTAAATTAACATTCATAATTTTATGCAAGTAACATTCATATATAATTATGCATTTATTACATCTAATATTATTTAATTATTTCAATGATAATTAAGAAATGCAAATATAATATTTGGATTGCTTTTTAGTTGATTGTTTCTTGCCTTTCAAGTATTTTTATTAATTTTAATGTATTGATAATGTTAAGAGATTGATATAATCGCCTAATTACTTATATAGTAGATCTAAAAATTAGTTAATTTTGATAATATGAGATTAAATATTTGTATAAAACTATTTTATATTGTCAATATATAAAATTAAATTTATATATAAAAAACCTCTAAATAATTAACACCCTCTCCTACCAATAATTTAACAAATAAACCAAATTATAACAATTTTCTTTTACATTAACAAAATGCTGATTTAGTGCAGCACTCCTCTTCTACTTTGCCTTTTTTCATTGATCATCAATTCTATAGCGTCGTGCACTTTCTCACTGATCATCAATTCTGCAGTGTCGTGCGCCTCTCGCTGCCATCATTCACCGAAAAAAAATTTTAAAACATAATAAAAAAAAATCCAAAACCATTACAAAAAAAAATATATAAAAAAAAATTTAACAAAAGAGAACATCTAAAATTTAATAGAAAGAAATATTAAAATATTGTAAAAAAATAACATCTAAAATATAACAAAATCATTACACTTTTTTATTTCTTTTTTTTCGTTTAATTTTTTCTTCTCTTTTTTATTTTTTTTAAAGGGTGAAATAAGAATAATTATGAGAAAGTAAAATAAAAAAGAAAAAAAAATTTTGAATTATATAAAATTTATCAAAAAATAATATTAAAATTTATTAATTGTGATATAAAAAAAATTTTAATCATAAAATTTTTTTAACTAATTAATAGTTATCAAAAACAAAAATAACATTAAAATTTTTAACCGTGCCAATAAAATTTATTAGTCACTTAGAAGTTATTTAGCTTTTTATTTTTTTTTCTTCTTTCTTCATGCGAAATTTTTATGTTACTGTTTATTAAATTACATATATTTTTTTAAATTTGTGCGTTTATTGTCAAGAGGGATAAACTAAAAAATAAAATAAAAATTATGTATAAAACTAAAAACATAAATTTTTAATTGAAAAATATAAAAATTTTGTTTAAAAAATATACAAATATTTTTTTAATGTGGTAGTTTTTTTTTGTTATTTTTTTATATATATTTTTTTTATCTTTTTTTTAGAGGTAGAGAAATAAAAAAAAAAAAGATGATAGCAATAATGTAAAAGAAGAAGGAAGAAGAGAAAAACCGGCATAAGGAGTAAAAAAAAAAGTTGAGATATAATACAAAGAAAAATAGAACAAAAAGAGTGCCTATTTAAAAAAATAGTTGAACTTATTTCTTAAAACACTTTATTCTCGTCAAGTTATAATACCCAAAAAAAAAAAGAGTATTAGTCACGTGGGGCACATGCCCCCATTTAAACCCCTTTTTTCTTATTCTCTCCAGCTTTCTCCTGATTCTTCACACTCGTTTTTTTTTCTCTCATTTTTTTTTTCATTTCCTTCCTACAAATCAAAATCTCTCTTTTCCTTTATCATTTCTTTCCTTCTATCATTTTTGTTCCAAAAAAATAAAATCTTCATCCAACTACAACACACTAAATTTCATTTTACCCTTCTATTTTATCTTCATTTTAATATATTATTTATATCTAAAAAAATTTATTTTTTACAATCCCAAATCAAGGAGTTCAACTTAATGAATGAAGAAAGCATTTAATTTTTGAATTTTAATTATTATTAAGGTGTCAAAGTAACTCTTTAATTCAATAATTAGCTATATCTCTAATTTTTGTCATCTCCATACTTGTGAGTATAGCAAAATATGAAATTAGAATTATTAGGTTAAAAAATTTAGAGCTTTTGTCAAAATGAGTAAAATTATATTAATTGACAAATATCATTAATAACTCACAAATATCATTATGTCATATTTCTAGAGTTGTAGAGTTATTGGATATTATTTGGTAGCTCGTTGACGCGCTCAGAGTTGCTTCCGATTTTTTGGAATCAAATTGTAAGTGAATATTATGTCTATAATTATTTTTAAGTATATTATTATCAATATTTAAATCGAATCATTATTTTTAGCAATTGAAAATATTTGATTGATGTGATTTTTGAATATTTGGAATGGATATCGATTTCTAAAAAACTTATAATTTTATAAAAATATACATAGGACGATATTTATATATTTCATAAAACATACCATGTTTTCTTGTTTGATTTTGTTAAACTTTAATTAAATTTTTAGTATGCATTCTTATATATACCCTATTTTTATGAAATTTAGTAATATGTTACAAATACTAGAAATGGTTATATGTGATTTAGTTTGGATTGGTTTGGGAGACTCTGACTAGAAAACCGTAGTTAACAGCGGTTATGATATTAATCTAGATGCATTTGGCTCAGATCTCAGCTAGCAGGGGCGTTACTAGCCTATCATGTAGGCCACACATTGGATCTGTTATACCGTACAGGCACACTAGAAAAAACGGCTACCCTTAGAGGTGAAGTCGCTTTAAGTGTGTAATATTTGATTTGATTTGACTTTTGGAACGAGACTCTCATTTTATTTCATTTCGCTTAACTATTTATCTATTTGTTTGCGTAATTAATTAATATGAATTTCTCATCTTTGAAAGAAATATAACTTTGAAGGTAAAAGTTGTATTGTCTCGTGTGGATTATAGATATAATGTTTGTTCAGTTGCAAAATTCACCCTATCATATTTCCATATTTTTCACATACAGGTATCATTTCAGGTTCCATTCCACTCGTCCCACAGTAGATCTTATTCATTTCGGTGAGTCATTCTTCTTTTCAAGGGATATGTGATATGTAATGGAACCTTTATGTAAAAACCTAGAGTTTGTTAATGCTTCATATGCCACAGGTAGGATCCTCATATGGGTTATGTTATTTTGAATCTCGAACTGTTTAGATAATAATTATGACTTGGTTATGTAAAACGTATGGATTTAACTATATACTTTAGTTATCGACTTAGTATATATTATTCGACTTTTGACATGTTGGGTTGTGGATATGATTGGAATATGTTGTTGTCTTCGAAAATAGATGTTTACTATTGATATAGGAAGATAATATTCATGTTGGTAAGATTCTAGAAATAGAGGAGATTCTATCTATTTTTCTGAAAATTTGGTCATTTGGTTTATTGAGGAACTTGTCCCTTCAGCGTTAGTCATGGCTTGGTTCGGGCCATAACAAAGTTGGTATTAGAGCCTTAGCGGTTTTTCTGTGTAATATGGAGCAAGTGTCCTTTAGTAAGATCACAATTGTGCAAATGGAAGCCGGCTCATTTTCATAAGGTGTGATGTTACCAGAGGCTTATAGGAAGTTGTCTTCAATCATTTGTTCTCATAATTTCTTCTCTCTGTCCTATTGTCTTTTGAACTCTATATACATATGTCGTTTGTGATCCAATCACTTTACTTACTCCATAGTTAAAAGATGTCACCTAAGAAAAGACATAGTGGAGCTGTTCATGCTCCTGATACGGTTGAATCCAATAGGGCAATTTTTTCGCCACTTGGAGTACTTCGACAAAGATCAAGGATCCAAAGGATAGCTGATAGGCGCGAAGAAGAGATACCCCGTGAGGGAGTTCAAGAAAATCCTGCAGTAGGAGTAGCTCAAGCAGACTTGGCAGCTGAATTAAGGGGAATGAATCAAACCCTTACTACGGAATTACAAGTCCTAACAAATCAAAATAGGGGTGAAGTGATACTTTCTAATGTGCAAAATCTTCAGTCTTAAAGAGTTCATCAATTGTTTGGGGATTAAGAGCTGCCAATTGAGAAGTATTTGAAGTTGAATTCGTCTACTTTCAATGAAGATTCCTTGGATAAAGATCCACAACAATATCTAGAGGATGCAAAGAAAGCTATTTGGTCTCTCAAGTGTACCAAAAAATCAGTTGTTGAGTTATTATCCTACAGCTTGCGCAGTTCAGCAAGATATTGGTATGAATCTCTTATTGAGAGCAAAGAAGTAGTTGGACTTCTTCCTCCTTCTTGGGAAGAGTTCACCGAAAAGTTTTTTACTCGATTTTATCCCTCTAACAAGCAAGCAGAAGATGCAATCGCCTTTGAAAGATTAAGGCAAGGGAATATGACAGTGATCGAGTATGCTAAGGAGTTTACTAGACCTTCTAAGAGTGCTCCATACTTGATGAATTCAGAAGAGATGAAAATACGTCGGTTCGTTCGTGGGTTGGCAGAACCTATGTTCATCACTCTTATGCCTGAAGTCGGACGCATGTCTTTCAAGGACGTCCTAAACTCTGCTTATGGAATTGAAGCTGGGATAGCAGAGAGAAATGCTTATAAGGATGTTGGTAAGAAGTCCAAGGTGAAGGGACAATTTTCTGGTGGATCTAGTTCAGGAGAATTTCAGTTTCATCATGGTTAGACTAATAATAAACAAGGTTATTCGGTTTATCGAGCTCATCCTCAAACATCTTTTGGTGGGGTTGCTTCTTCTGGATCTGTTCCCATGAGTGTTTTGAGTCCAAGACCTTTTGTTGGAGGTACCTCTCAATCTAGTGCACAGGATTCAAATCAGACAAGGCCAGCTCAGCCCTACTATTAGCAGTGTGAGAGTTACCATTCTAGTATATGTTTCAAGGCCATTGGAGTATGTTTTGGTTGTGGCCAATCTGGTCATCTTAGAAGAGATTGTCCTAATCCTAGAGAAGACTTTTCTCAAGGTATTACACATTCTACAATACCAATGTCATCATCTTCAGCTATGTCTATTGGGAACTCTTCTGGTCCTAGTGGTAGAGGAGTAGGTGATAGGAGTAAGACTTATAACAGAGGAAGAAGTCAGAAAAAAAGAGGTCATGTACGTGTGCACGCTTTAACACGTCAGGATGTTCAAGCTTCTAATGCAATAGTGGCATATACTTTACAAGTTTGTTCTTTGGATGCTCGAGTGTTATTTGATACGGATTCTCATTATTCATATGTATCTCCATATCTTGCGTTTCGTTTCAATAAACAACTTGAATTGTTATCTCACCCATTTCATATTGGCATTCCACTTAGAGTCTCTACGGTGGTTTGAGTCGTGTTTCTATCTTGTGTTGTTAGAATTAATACGATTGGTACCTTATCTGACTTAATTCTTTTAGAACCAATGAAAGATATTAATGTTATCCTTTTAGTTAGAAAATTGCATCATCGGAGAATCGTATCAATTATTTTAGAGAAAAATCTTCAAATTTCTTTTTAATGAATGCATTATTTACATTGTTTTTGTGCTTTCTATGGACATCCCTCATTAGATTATTTGTAGTTTCTAATTATGTCGAATCACTATGTTGCATTAGTTGGAATTAGTTTTTAGTTATGAAAGCAAGTGTCTTGCTTTTGTAAATTCTAATGGCTTATTTCTGTGAATTATTTTGATTAAGGATGAGAAGAATATCTTATATTCAAACGTGTACTTGAAACAAATTCATTTGTGCTTATATGGTCTGTTTTTATGTGTGCTTTTGTATTTGTTTCATAATACAATTCGAGTGATGACAGCTGAATAATTCCTAAAGGCTATTAGCATTGATATATAGATTGTTCCTTACCCAGATATGATGTTTACATATTTTTTGAAAACCCTGAATGCATACTACCTTTTCAGTCCTTTCATATGAGATCTTTAACCGTTTTTTCAGATTTTGGGAATTGTAGAGAACATGAGCTGTGAGAGTATAATTTTGCAGATCATATAGTGGAAGCTTTATTACGTGATAACTGATAACTATTAGGCTTATGATTTATATTTGTAGGCTTCAGAATCTCCATGAATATTGTAAAATAAGATGTGAATGTTTCTTTGACCTCACATAACACAAGTGCTGTTTAATTATCATTTTTATGTAATTTTTCAGTAGAAGAAAAATAAGCAGATTTATCAAACTGTAATGATGAGGCTACAGAGTTTTGTTGTTTCATGAGTCTCTTGATAAGCATTGCCTATTTTGTCTGTTGTTTTATCTTTGATTTGATGCATTGTGGGAGAATTGTCTTTAACATCATCTTGCAAAGAGAAGGCAATTATGTCATAGATATGATTCCTTTTAGTGTATGGTCATCATATTGGGTCTGCTTATGGGGAATATATTCTTATATGGATGGAAGATCATAAAAGTAAATGGATGTGCTTACTAAATGACCAACTTTATGGATATATAAACAGATTTTATCATTTGACTACGATTTTGTTAAAGGTAATTATTATGGTATCTAAAAGTGTTTGCTTAATTTATTAAAAAAGATTAAAAATTAATATTTAATTTTAAAATATAAAAATAAATAATTATTAAATATTTAAAATTTATCATAAAAAAATAAATTAAATATTAAGTTATAGACATTATAGAATTTATCTTTATTAAATTGTATTGGCCAGTTTGGTTAATTTTATTTAGATATATTTTGATAAGCTGAATCAAAAGTTACATTAGAAAATAATTTTGCGTTTGAATGTGTAAGACTCAAAATTTTCGAAAAATCTTATTATGAGTTAATTTTGATTTATTTATTCATTAAAGATTTTAATTTCAGAAATTATTTTATTAAAGCTAACTAAATCAAGTTTTGATAATTAAATTAAAAATTTTATCTATACAATTATTGGGTAATTTTCATATTTAAATTATAAAGTTTAGGATTCGTAAAATAATAAAAATTTACATGATTTGATTTAAATAATTGTGATTTTAGAAATTAATACTTTAATTTTCATGAGTAAAAAAAATTAATTATATTATTTATAGTTATCGAATTAGAATTATTTATTTGAAAATAATTTGTAAATGGATAGTTAAATAGTATTTTTAATAAATATTAGTGTTGGATTAAATTATGTTTTCAATTATCCTATTGCTCTTAATTTTATAAAATTGTTATATTACTCATTTGAATTTTACCCTAATTCTAAACTCCCAAATAAAACTCTAATTGAGGCAACAATCCCTAATTCTTTCTAATCTACCCTAACCGCCCTTATTTCCCCTCTCTAACAACGTATACGGCAGCAGCAGTAGGAGGCAAAAAAGAATGAAAGAAAGAAAGAAGGAAACAGGGAAGGGAGGTCCGAGAGAGGGGAGTGCCGGTGGAGGAGGTCGTGCCATCATCGCGGACCGCCGCTGCCGCTCCGTCCTGTTGCTTGCGCCGCCGCCGCCGTCGCGTTGAGATCGCAAAGAGAGATGGCTCGCGAGTGAAGGGAGGTCACGGGCTTGGAGCCGCCGCGCCTTCGTCGCCGCTGCTCTCCTTTCCTGTCGCCGCCGTCCAGTGCGAAGCCAACCGCGGTCGCCGCCTCTCCCAGCCGTGTCTGCCGCCGCCGTGTCGTTGAGGGGGAAGCCGTCGGGTCGCACAGAGTGAGAGAGAGAGAGAAAGCACGGGAGCAGAGGAGAGAAAGAAGAGACCCATGCCAACCACCACCGCTTCTGCAGCTCGAAACCCCGCTACCACCGCCGGAGTGTGCACTACCGCTATCCGCCGTCGCTGCTTGTTGTTTGAACTGTTGCACTGTCGTTGCTGCCGTTCAGGTCACTGGGAACGTGGCAGTGATCACTGGAACCACCATCGGAGTTACCGTTATTTCAGTTCAGCCGTTCGTCCTTGTTTGGGTAAGCAATGTGTTCCAAAACCTATAAATTAGTATTTCTGTTCTAAGTTATTTGAGGATCTAAGGTCTTAGTGTCATAGGATCGAGTTACGGGTCTTGATTGTTGAGTATCAAGGTGTTGCGCCGTCACCGGAGCTGCTGTTGCTCCATTTTCTCAATTATTTGTAAGCCTAGATTGAGCTAAGGCTATGTTTAGAGGCTGTAGCTGCTGGGGAACGGTCGCTATTGATGCTGCTGCTGTGGAATAAGAATAGATATGTAGTTTGCCGCGTAGTTGGATCGCGAATGAGGTAGGGATTTTTCTTAAAATCTAATTTACATTACAGAGTTGTGATAAATAGATATTGATGCAAAAAGATATATTTCTGTGATTATATTTGTCTTGTGGATGTGATGGTTTGTTGGACTGAATTATTGGGTGTTTGATTGCTTGAGTGAAGTACGGTTGTTGATAAGAAATGGATTTGGAAAGTCATTTACTTGATTATTATGAAAAGTGATTTTTCTTGGTTTGAAGTTAAAGCGGTTTGATTTTGAGTCGGTCTGATTTTATAAATAATTTAATACTTGAGCTGGTTTGACTTTAAAAAGAGTTTTATTATTGGAATTGGTCTGATTTGAAAATACTTTGATACTGGAATTGGTTGAATTTTGGAAAGTGATTGAGATTTGGAAATGGTTGAGAAAGGATTTGAGAAATGTTTGGATGGAACCCGAAAAGGGTGGAAGTGTCCGAGTTTTAGAGGAGATGTTGCCGAAATTTTATAAAATTGAAAGTTTTATTTAAAGTAATTAAATAAAAAGATTTGTTTTTAAGCATTATACGTTTTAAGATTGATTTGTCTATCAAAGAAAGAATTTTGTTTTGGAATTGAGATTGTTAACGAACAGAATGAAAAAGAGGATGATGAGGATTGATGAGGATTGGTGCACGAAATTGTGATACATATCCATGGCTTCAAAGGCCTGGTACTCTGATCTAGTTTTATTGTCTGTCACAACTTCGATACAACTAACCAGCAAGTGCACTGGGTCGTCCAAGTAATACCTTACGTGAGTAAGGGTCGAATCCCACGGAGATTGTTGGTATGAAGCAAGCTATGGTCACCTTGTAAATCTCAGTCAGGCGGATATAAAATAATTATGGAGTTTTCGAATAATAAACAATAGAATAGGGATAGAGACACTTATGTAATTCATTGATAGGAATTTCAGATAAGCGAATGGAGATGCTTTCGTTCCTCTGAACCTCTGCTTTCCTGCTATCTTCATCCAATCAGTCTTACTCCTTTCCATGGCTGGCTTTATGCAAGGGCATCACCGTTGTCAGTGGCTACATCCCCTCCTCTCAGTGAATAATATGCTCACGCACCCTGTCACGGCACGGCTATTCATCTGTCGGTTCCCGATCATGCTGGAATAGGATTCACCCTCCTTTTGCGTCTGTCACTAACGCCCAACAATCGCGAGTTTGAAGCTCGTCACAGTCATTCAATCATTGAATCCTACTCAAAATACCACAGACAAGGTTTAGACCTTCCGGATTCTCTTGAATGCCACCATCATTCTAGCTTACGCCACGAAGATTCTGGTTAGGAGATCTAAGAGATACTCATTCTAGCTTAATTCATGTAGAACAGAAGTGTTTGTCAGGCACGCGTTCATAAGGGGGAAGGATGATGAGCGTCACACATAATCATCACCTTCATCACGTTCTTGGGTGCGAATGGATATCTTAGAAGCGAAATAAGAAGAATTGAATAGAAAACAGTAGTACTTTGCATTAATCTTTGAGGAACAGCAGAGCTCCACACCTTAATCTATGGAGTGTAGAAACTCTACCGTTAAAAATACATAAGTGAAGGTCCAGGCATGGCCGAGATGGCCAGCCCCCTAAACGAGATCACAGGATCAAAATACAATCCAGGATGGTCTAAAAGACTAGTAAAAGGTCCTATTTATAATAAACTAGTCACTAGGGTTTACATGAGTAAGTAATTGATGCATAAATCCACTTCCGGGGCCCACTTGGTGTGTGTTTGGGCTGAGCTTAAGTGTTCCACGTGCAGAGGCCATTTGTGGAGTTGAACGCCAGTTTCTGTGCCAGTTTGGGCGTTCAACTCTGGTTTTGGATCCTTTTCTGGCGCTGGACGCCAGATTTGGGCAGAAGGCTGGCGTTGAACGCCAGTTTACGTCATCAATTCTTGGCCAAAGTATGGACTATTATATATTTCTGGAAAGCCCTGGATGTCTACTTTCCAACGCAATTGGAAGCGCGCCATTTCGAGTTCTGTAGCTCCAGAAAATCCACTTTGAGTGCAGGGAGGTCAGAATCCAACAGCATCAGCAGTCCTTTTTCAACCTCTGAATCTGATTTCAGCTCAAGTCCCTCAATTTCAGCCAGAAAATACCTGAAATCACAGAAAAACACACAAACTCATAGTAAAGTCCAGAAATGTGAATTTAACATAAAAACTAATGAAAACATCCCTAAAAGTAACTAGATCCTACTAAAAACATACTAAAAACAATGCCAAAAAGCGTATAAATTATCCGCTCATCACAACACCAAACTTAAATTGTTGCTTGTCCCCAAGCAACTAAAAATCAAATAGGATAAAAAGAAGAGAATATACTATAAATTCCAAACTATCAATGAAACATAGCTTCAATCATATGAGCGGGACTTATAGCTTTTTGCCTCTTGAATAGTTTTGGCATCTCACTTTATCCATTGAAGTTTAGAATGATTGGCATCTTTAGGGACTTCAGATTTCGAATAGTGTTATTGACTCTCCTAGTTCAGTATGATGATTCTTGAACACAGCTTCTTTATGAGTCTTGGCTGTGGCCCTAAGCACTTTGTTTTCCAGTATTCCCACCGGATACATAAATGCCACAGACACATAATTGGGTGAACCTTTTCAGATTGTGACTCAGCTTTGCTAAAGTCCCCAATTAGAGGTGTCCAGGGTTCTTAAGCACACTCTTTTTTTTTGCTTTGGACCTTGACTTTAACCGCTCAGTCTCAAGTTTTCACTTGACACCTACGCGCCACAAGCACATGGTTAGGGACAGCTTGGTTTAGCCGCTTAGACCAGGATTTTATTCCTTTAGGCCCTCCTATCCACTGATGCTCAAAGCCTTGGGATCCTTTTTATTTGCCCTTGCCTTTTGGTTTTAAGGGTTATTGGCTTTTTCTGCTTGCTTTTTCTTTTTCTTTCTATATTTTTTTTTCGCCCTTTTTTTTTCTTTTTTTTTTCTGCAAGCTTTGTTCTTTGCTGCTTTTTCTTGCTTCAAGAATCATTTTTATGATTTTTCAGATTATCAAATAACATGTCTCCTAGTCATCATTCTTTCAAGAGCCAACATATTTAACATTCTTAAACAACAACTTCAAAAGACATATGCACTGTTCAAGCATACATTCAGAAAACAAGAAGCATTATCACCACATCAATATAATTAAACTAAGTTCAAGGATAAATTCAAAACTCATGTACTTCTTGTTCTTTTGAATTAAAACAGTTTTTATTTTAAGAGAGGTGATGGATTTAAGAGAGGTGATGGATTCATAGGACATTTATGACTTTAAGACAGAGTTACTAACTACTAATGATCATGTAATGAAGACACAAACATAGATAAGCACATAACATAGAAAATGAAAAACAGAGAAAGTAAGAACAAGGAATGAGTCCACCTTAGTGATGTCCTTGAGCTCTTCTATGTCTCTTCCTTGCCTTGGCTGCTCCTCCTTCATTGCTTTTAGATCTTCTCTGATTTCATGAAGGATGATGGAGTGCTCTTGATGTTCCACCCTTAGTTGCTTCCAATAATTGTGTGGAAGAAAATGTATCCCCTGAGGTATCTCAGGAATCTCTTGATTTGCAGTCAAATGTTCTACCACTGAGCTATAGACCCTTGATGGAAGCTTTTGTCTTCCCTTTCCTCTTTCTAGAGGTTTCTCTGGCCTTAGGTGCCATCAATGGTTATGAAAAAAACAAAAAAGCTATGCTTTTACCACACCAAACTTAGAATGTTGCTTGCCCTCGAGCAAAAGAAGAAGGAATAGATGAAGAAGAAGATGTGGAAATAAAAACTAGGATTATGAGGAGGTAAAGTGGGGATCCTGTGGGGTCCACAGATCCTGAGATGATCCTGTGGGGTCCACAGATCCTGAGGTGTCAAGGCATTTACATCCCTGCACCAATTTAGGCATGTAAAATGCCCTTGCACACAACTCTGGGCGTTCAGCGCCAGGTTGGTGCCCATTTTGGGCGTTCAACGCCCCTTTGCTGCCATTTCTGGCATTGAACGCCAGAACCATGCTTGTTCTGGGCGTTCAGCGCCAGGATGCTCCCATTCTGGGCGTTCAGCGCCAGAACTGTGCTCTGTTCTGGCGTTTGAACGCCAGACAGATGCTCCTCCAGGGTGTGATTTTTCTTCTGCTGTTTTTGATTCCGTTTTCAATTTTTATATTTATTTTGTGACTCCTCATGATCATGAACCTATAAAGACACATAACTAAGAAAAATATAGTTAGATAAATAAACATTGGGTTGCCTCCCAACAAGCGCTTCTTTAATGTCAATAGCTTGACAGTGGGCTCTCATGGAGCCTCACAGATGTGCAGAGCTTTGTTGAGACTCTCCAACACCAAACTTAGAGTTTAGATATGGGAGTTCAACACCAAACTTAGAGTTTGGTTGTGGCCTCCCAACACCAAACTTAGAGTTTGACTGTGGGGGCTCTGGTTGACTCTGCTTTGAGAGAAGCTTTTCATGCTTCCTCTTCATGGTTGCAGAGGGAGATCCTTGAGTTTTAAACACAAGGGAGTCCTCATTCCATTGAAGGACTATTTCACCTCTGTCAACATCAATCACAGCTCTTGCAGTGGCCAGGAAAGGTCTTCCTAGGATGATGGATTCATCCTCTTCCTTTCCAGTATCCAGGACTATGAAATCAGTAGGTATGTAAAGGCCCTCAACCTTTACTAATACATCTTCTACTTGTCCATAAGCCTGTTTTCTTGAGCTGTCTGCCATCTCTAGTGAGATTTTAGCAGCTTGCACCCCATAGATTCCCAGTTTCTCTATTACACAGAGGGGCATGAGGTTTATTCCTGAACCAAGGTCACACAGAGCCTTAAAGATTATGGTGCCTATGGTACATGGTATTATGAACTTTCCAGGATCCTATCTCTTCTGAGGCAATGTCAGTTGATCCAGATCACTTAGTTCATTGATGAATAAGGGAGGTTCAACTTCCCAAGCATCAATGCCAAATAATTTGGCATTCAGCTTCATGATTGCACCAAGAAACTTGGCGGTTTGCTCTTCAGTAACATCCTCATTCTCTTCAGAAGAGGAATACTCATCAGAGCTCATGAAGGGCATAAGGAGGTTCAATGGAATCTCTATGGTCTCTAGATGAGCCTCAGAGTCCTTTGGTTCCTCAGAGGGAAGCTCCTTATTGATCACTGGACGTCCCAGGAGGTCTTCCTCCTTGGGATTCACGTCCTCTCCTTTCCTCACAGGTTCGGCCATGGCGCTTATGTCAATGGCCTTGCACTCTCCTTTTGGATTCTCTTCTGTATTGCTTGGGAGAGTACTAGGAGGGATTTCAGTGATCCTTTTACTCAGCTGGCCCACTTGTGCTTCCAGATTTCTAATGGAAGACCTTGTTTCAGTCATGAAACTTACAGTGGCCTTAGATAGATCAGAGACTAGATTTGCTAAATTAGAAGCATTTTGTTCAGAGTTCTCTGTCTGTTGCTGAGTGGATGATGGAAAAGGCTTGCTATTGCTAAACCTGTTTCTTCCACCATTATTAAAGCCTTGTTGGGGCTTTTAATCCTTCCATGAGAAATTTGGATGATTTCTCCATGTTGAGTTATAGGTGTTTCCATAAGGTTCACCTAAGTAATTTACCTCTGCTATTGCAGGGTTCTCAGGATCATAGGCTTCTTCTTCAGAAGAAGCCTCTTGAGTACTGTTGGATGCAGCTTGCATTCCATGCAGACTCTGAGAAATCATATTGACTTGCTGAATCAATATTTTATTCTGAGCCAATATGTCATTCAGAGTATCAACTTCAAGAACTCCCTTCTTCATAGGCGTCCCATTACTCACAGGATTCCTTTCAGAAGTGTACATGAACTGGTTATTAGCAACCATGTCAATGAGTTCTTGAGCTTCTGCAGGCGTTTTCTTTAGGTGAATGGATCCACCTGCAGAAGTGTCCAGTGACATCTTTGATAGCTCAGATAAACCATCATAGAATATATCTAGGATGGTCCATTCTGAAAGCATGTCAGAAGGACACTTTTTGGTCAACTGTTTGTATCTTTCCCAAGCTTCATAGAGGGATTCACCTTCTTTTTGTCTGAAGGTTTGAACATCAGCTCTAAGCTTGCTCAGCTTTTGAGGAGGAAAGTACTTGGCTAAGAAAGCCGTGACCAGCTTATCCCAAGAGTTCAGGCTGTCTTTAGGTTGAGAATCCAACCATAATCTAGCTCTGTCTCTTACAGCAAAAGGGAAAAGCATGAGCCTGTAGACTTCAGGATCTATTCCATTAGTCTTAACAGTATCACATATCTGCAAGAATTCAGTTAAGAACTGAAAAGGATCTTCGGATGGAAGTCCATGAAACTTGCAGTTCTGCTGCATCAGAGAAACTAATTGAGGTTTCAGCTCAAAATTGTTTGCTCCAATGGCAGGGATGGAGATGCTTCTTCCATGTAAATTGGAATTAGGTGCAGTAAAGTCACCAAGCATCCTCCTTTCATTATTATTATTTTCGGCTGCCATCTCCTCTGCCTGTTCGAAAATTTCTGAAAGGTTCTCTCTGGATTGTTGTATTTTAGCTTCTCTTAATTTTCTCTTCAGAGTTCTTTCAGGTTCTGGATCTGCTTCCACAAGAATGTTTTTGTCCTTGCTCCTGCTCATATGACAAAGAAGAAGACACAGAAAAATAATAATAATAATAATAATAGAGATCCTTTATACCACAGTATAGGGATCCCTTTGTGAGTGGAAGACAAGAAGGGGAGACAAAGAATGTGATGTAAAGGAAGAAACACAACTGTACCGATGGAAGAGATGTGAGATGAGATGTTAGGATATGAATGAATAAATAGAATGAGATGGGGGAGGGATAATTTTCGAAAATTATTTTGAAAGGGAGTTAGTGATTTTTGAAAATGGTTTTTGAAAATTTGTTAGTAATTTTCGAAAATTAAGTTTTAAAATTTAAAATAATTAATAAATCAAAAAGAAATTTTGAAAAAGGGGAGAAATATTTTCGAAAATGAGAGAGAGAGAGTTAGTTAGGTGATTTTGAAAAAGATAAGAAACAAACAAAAAGTTAGTTAGTTAGTTGAAACAAATTTTGAAAAGATAAGAAGTTAGGAAGTTAGAGAAGATATTTTGAAATCAAATTTTTGAAAAAGATAAGATAAGAAGATATTTTTGAAAAGATATGATAGAAATTAGTTTTTGAAAAAGATTTTATTTTTAAAATCACAATTAATGACTTGATTCATAAGAAATCACAAGATATGATTCTAGAACTCAAAGTTTGAATCTTTCTTTAACAAGTAAGTAACAAACTTCAAATTTTTGAATCAAAACATTAATTGATATTGTTATTTTCGAAAATTTGGTATAAAAATAAGAAAAAGATTTTTGAAAAATATTTTTGAAATTTTCGAAAATAACTAAGAATTTTGAAAAAGATTTGATTTTTGAAAAAGATTTTGAAAAAGATAAGATTTTCAAATTGAAAATTTGATTTGACTCATGAGAAACAATTTGATTTTTAAAAAATTTTTGAACAAGTCAACTCAAATTTTCGAATTTGATGAGAGAAAAAGGGAAAAATATTTTTTTGATTTTTGAATTTTTATGAAAACATGAAAATTATGCAATGCATGAAATTTTTAGATCAAAACAATGAATGCATGCAAGAATGCTATGAATGTCAAGATGAACACCAAGAACACTATGAAGATCATGATGAACATCAAGAACATATTTTTGAAAAATTTTTAATGCAAAGAAAACATGCAAGACACCAAACTTAGAATTCTTTAATGCTTATGCACTAAGAATTCAAGAATGCATATGATAAACATGAAAAGACACAAAACAAAAAATCATCAAGATCAAACAAGAAGACTTACCAAGAACAACTTGAAGATCATGAAGAACACCATGAATGCATGAAATTTTCGAAAAATGCAAGATGCATATGCAAGTGACACCAAACTTATGATATGACTCATGACTCAAACAAGAAACACAAAATATTTTTGATTTTTATGATTTTCTAATTTTTTTTTTGGATTTTTATTTTATATTTTTCGCATATTAAAAGAAAAAACAAGGATTCCAAAAATTTTTAATATGAATTCCAGGAATCTTGCCATGTTAGTCTAAAGCTTCAGTCCAGGAATTAGACATGGCTCACTAGCCAGCCAAGCTTTCAATGAAAGCTCCAGTCCAAAACACTAGACATGGCCAATGACCAGCCAAGCTTCAGCAGGTATGGATACTTTTCATGTATAGAACAACTCAGTGTGTGAGAATCTCTTCATTTGTGATGACAAGTTGAAACCCCAGTCCAAAAAATTTAGACATGGCTTACAGCCAGCCAGGCTTCAACATGCTTCATGAAACACTAGAATTCATTCTTAAAAATTTTGAATAAAATTTTTGAAAATATTTTTATTATTATTATTATTTTTTTCGAAAACAGATGAGAAAATTTTGAAAATATTTTTGAAAAATTTTTGAAAATAAAATAAAAAGAAAATTACCTAATCTGAGCAACAAGATGAACCGTCAGTTGTCCAAACTCAAACAATCCCCGGCAACGGCGCCAAAAACTTGGTGCTGTTGCCGGATCAAAAGGGAATCTGGCACTGATGTTACCGGACCAAAAGCTTGCCGAAAACTCAAACAATCCCCGGCAACGGCGCCAAAAACTTGGTGCACGAAATTGTGATACATATCCATGGCTTCAAAGGCCTGGTACTCTGATCTAGTTTTATTGTCTGTCACAACTTCGATACAACTAACCAGCAAGTGCACTGGGTCGTCCAAGTAATACCTTACGTGAGTAAGGGTCGAATCCCACAGAGATTGTTGGTATGAAGCAAGCTATGGTCACCTTGTAAATCTCAGTCAGGCGAATATAAAATAATTATGGAGTTTTCGAATAATAAACAATAGAATAGGGATAGAGACACTTATGTAATTCATTGATAGGAATTTCAGATAAGCGAATGGAGATACTTTCGTTCCTCTGAACCTCTGCTTTCCTGCTATCTTCATCCAATCAGTCTTACTCCTTTCCATGGCTGGCTTTATGCAAGGGCATCACCGTTGTCAGTGGCTACATCCCCTCCTCTCAGTGAATAATATTCTCACGCACCCTGTCACGGCACGGCTATTCATCTGTCGGTTCCCGATCATGCTGGAATAGGATTCACCCTCCTTTTGCGTCTGTCACTAACGCCCAACAATCGCGAGTTTGAAGCTCGTCACAGTCATTCAATCATTGAATCCTACTCAAAATACCACAGACAAGGTTTAGACCTTCCGGATTCTCTTGAATGCCACCATCATTCTAGCTTACGCCACGAAGATTCTGGTTAGGAGATCTAAGAGATACTCATTCTAGCTTAATTCATGTAGAACAGAAGTGTTTGTCAGGCACGCGTTCATAAGGGGGAAGGATGATGAGCGTCACACATAATCATCACCTTCATCACGTTCTTGGGTGCGAATGGATATCTTAGAAGCGAAATAAGAAGAATTGAATAGAAAACAGTAGTACTTTGCATTAATCTTTGAGGAACAGCAGAGCTCCACACCTTAATCTATGGAGTGTAGAAACTCTACCGTTAAAAATACATAAGTGAAGGTCCAGGCATGGCCGAGATGGCCAGCCCCCTAAACGAGATCACAGGATCAAAATACAATCCAGGATGGTCTAAAAGACTAGTAAAAGGTCCTATTTATAATAAACTAGTCACTAGGGTTTACATGAGTAAGTAATTGATACATAAATCCACTTCCGGGGCCCACTTGGTGTGTGTTTGGGCTGAGCTTAAGTGTTCCACGTGCAGAGGCCATTTGTGGAGTTGAACGCCATTTTCTGTGCCAGTTTGGGCGTTCAACTCTGGTTTTGGATCCTTTTCTGGCGCTGGACGCCAGATTTGGGCAGAAGGCTGGCGTTGAACGCCAGTTTACGTCATTAATTCTTGGCCAAAGTATGGACTATTATATATTGCTGGAAATCCCTGGATGTCTACTTTCCAACGCAATTGGAAGCGCGCCATTTCGAGTTCTGTAGCTCCAGAAAATCCACTTTGAGTGCAGGGAGGTCAGAATCCAACAGCATCAGCAGTCCTTTTTCAACCTCTGAATCTGATTTCAGCTCAAGTCCCTCAATTTCAGCCAGAAAATACCTGAAATCACAGAAAAACACACAAACTCATAGTAAAGTCCAGAAATGTGAATTTAACATAAAAACTAATGAAAACATCCCTAAAAGTAACTAGATCCTACTAAAAACATACTAAAAACAATGCCAAAAAGCGTATAAATTATCCGCTCATCAAGGATTTTCCCTGAAATATGGTTTTTAAATGAATTTGGAAATGAGATTTGGATTGATGAATGATTATGATGTTGATATGTGAACTTTGAATTATTCACATGGCTTATGAATTTGAAATATCTGAGATACGAGGTTCCCTAGATTAAGTGTAGTGGCTTGCCACCACGTGTACCAGGTTGAAAACTCGATACTCTGTTGACCCTACGACGTAAGTGTGTGACCGGACACTATATAAATTCCCAGGAATGTTACCCCCATTGAGTAATATTGATTATTTGAGAAAAAGCTATGCATAGACTCTTGGGGATGCACATCGGGGGACAGTCTAAGTACAATTCAGACTTGTCGGGTTGGCTGGATAACCGACAGATGAGCCTCATCAGCCATAGGACAAGCATGCATCATATGCATTTGTATACTTTGCTTGGGTTTGAACTTGTTTTGGTTTGCCTAATTGCTAAACTGTTCTTAGCTGCTACTTAAACTATTTGCTGTAACTGCTACCTACTTGTACTTTCCTTGTCTGTCTTGCCTGTGTTTATACTGGCGTGCTAGATTTGAGAATGAACTTTGGTGCTGAATTAATGATTGTGTTGTTTGATTGCGTGGTTGGTTTCTGATTGAGATTTTCTTATAAGAAAGGAAAGGTTTCGGATTTCTGACAGATTAAACATTGTTTCTTTGAAAAGGTTTTGAACGATTACCTATTGGTTTTTAAAAGATTCATAAGGCAACGATAATCACTGAGTTTGAAAATAGTTTTCTTATTAAATATCTTCTTATGACAACTTTGAAATTCCGTGGTGAGACCGTGTGGTTAGGTTCTCACCCCCCTACAGCTTTACCTTTTCAGGAACCGGATGAAGAAGCATTAAGAAGAGTTATACTGCATTTGGTTTATATGTTGTGTTAATTAGATTATTTTCTTCCCTCGTCTTTGTTATTACAAGTTTGTAAGAGGGATAGGAGTTGTATGTTTTATGTGTATATTATATTATGAGATATTATGTAAGGAGTCTTGTATATGAATCTATGCCTACTTGTATTTTTCTTAAGATATAGTATTTATTTCTGATTTTCAAAGAAATCAGCGATACAGTATCGAGTCACAGGCTCCTATTTTAATATTTAGTATGTAAAGTAGTCGTAATACTTCTTGCTATCAGAGTAGCGCAGCCGGAAGCGTGATTTCTGATAGTGAGGGTGTTACATTATGGTATCAGTGCAGTTCATCCTAATTAGAGCCTTGGGGATGGACTGACTATGCTTCACTGCATTCTCTGAGTGTCTGTCATGTTGTAGGTCTTGTCCAAGTAACAAGAATTAGAATCTTATGCACATGACTGCCTATCAATTAACACTGTTAGCTTACTGTTGCGTATCTGTTGATATTAAGTCTGGTCAACTTAATGTTAATGGCTTATGTGAATGGGAAGTTAATAGGTTAATATAGGCGAATTAGAATTGATAAGAAATAGATAACGCTTACTGCCGACTTGGGGACGTTAGGAGTTAATTCTCGAGGATATTTTTTTATGTGTTTTGAAAATTCTATTGATGACTTGTAACTTGTTCTTTCATAGTGTGCCTTGAAAATTCTTACTTGAGATTTCTTTTTAAAAAAGTAGTTGATTATTGTTCAACCTTATCTTTTTGTTGAAATGCATTCTCATTTAATCCTAACTGTCTATGTTTACTTAAATTCTTTGGAGGATTTGTTTTTGTCATGTTCTGTGAATTCTTTTCAAGTTCTTTGATTTAAATTTCTTTCTCAAAATGTGAGTAGGTTTTCTTTCTTATATCTCTTAGTCTTTTTAAATATCTTTATGAGATTGTAATTTTTTTTAAAAAAATAATAATATAAATAAAATAAAATAAAATATATATACACTTGGAATTTTAGTTTTAAACTTTTTAAAAGAGATTTTTGATTTTCTTGGAAGAAATTTCAACTCAATCCTCTCTTACTTAATTGTACCTATAATCATTCTTTAAATTTTGACAAAAGTGTTTTGAATTTGGCATGTCTTTATTCATGTGTTTTTGAAACCTTACTTCAAATTTTTTTTTTTTAAACAAAATTTGGAACTCCTTTCAATATCACTGTAATTTCACTATATACACCTAATTGACTAAATACTTGAGTATCTTTTAAGTTTTTTGAGGAATTACTTTTGATCCTTTATTCAATTAAATTCTATTTTTCAAATTTCACATATTTTGTCTTTACCTTAGAAATAGTTTTGGTGAAAAACAACTTGATTTCCTACCAAACTCGCTTTATTTTTATGCAAATTTTTAATTGATTATGTAAAGTACCTTTCAAGATTGTTAAGAAAATATTTCATCCTTAGCTTGGATAATTTTCATTTCACAAATCTTGCATAATTTAGTTTGACTTGAATTTATTTTAACATGACACAATATTTACGTTTCTGAAGATTCTCTTGAATTTTGCAAAGCAATTGCCCTGTTTTCCTCTATAGTTTCTATTAGAGCTTTTTGAAATCAAAATTATTTTCTATTAGCATTTTTATTCTTCTTTCCGGCATACTTCATGACTTTTAGTCATTCTTATTTGTTGGTCATTTCAACCATTCCTTCATATTTTTGTAAACCTTGTACTCCTCTGATTTGGTTTTATTTTATTTTGATCTAATTTACTACTACCTTTCTCTTGTATCTCTTAGAGTTCTTAAATTATATATTTCTTGTTATGATGCGAAATGACTCTTTTCGACACGTGTTCTCGTGCCTATACATCGTTGCTTAGTTGTAATCTTACACCTCCTTCCGAATTTATGAGAAACATAATTTTATCGCTTATTTTTCTTTTCCTGCAAATTGTGTCTCTTTGAACGTACTTGTACGTATCTCAGTGTTACACGTGATTCTTAGAGGTAAAAACCGAGGTGTTAGCTCTTTAGGGAACGACTAGTAGAAAAGGAGGTTTAAGTTTTCAGTAGCTAAATTGAAAGCTTGTTTGAAGTCTTATGTCTAGTTGATCTTGTTTGAACTCCTTTGATTTAATATCTTTTTTCGTATGGCCTGGTTTCTTTTTAAGTACATCTTAATATTCTTGAATATTCTTTACGTGATGGCAATTTTGCTTTGATATGAACTTTTAAAGCAAGTTTTGGATTCTCTTCTTAAGAAAGTTAAATCAATTTTTCTCGCTTAAATTGTATCCATAGCCATTTTTTAAATTGACAAAGTTATTTTGAGGTCGGCATGCGCTGTTTTAAATAAAGTTTTGAAACCGACTTATAAGCAAATTTTTACTTCAGAATTCTTTTCTAAATAAAGTTTAACTTCTTGTTCCATATTTGTTATAATTTTTATACGCACTTGATTGAATATAAACTTCGAGAATTTTTAAACAAACATTTGATTTTCTTACAACCTTCTCACGATTTTACTGTACTTTTATTTGATTGAATACCTAAACGTCTTTTAAGATTTTCAAAAAAAATTGTTGTTTTGGCCTTAACCCAATTGACTTTCTCTTTTCAAACCTCACCTATTTTGTCTTTAACTTGTAAATTATTTTGACAAGAGGCAATTTGATTTCATTCTGAGTTTTATGCCTACCTTTGGTTAAGTGGTGCACCTAACTATTTTTCTCAAATATTTAAGGGAATATTTTTGTTCTTAGTCAAATCGGTATTCATTTTCTTTTAAAACTCTACATAATCTATTTCAACATGGAATTGTATTAATGTAATGCCACAAATATACTTTTGTTATTTCTTTTACAAAGTGTTTGATGCGCACTTTTCCTTTGACAAATGTGAAATAGTTTTTGAAATGTTTTTCATTCTCTATGAGCAATTCATTTGAAAGTATTCTTAATTCTACTCGAGACTTATAAGCCTTGTCTTTGGTCTTAGACATTTTTTTCTGTAAACCTCATATTCCTTGACTCGACTTAATTTTGCTTCAAATTACTGCACTACTTTTTCTTTTGTTATTTCTATCGGGTTTTGTAGATTCGGGAATCATTCTTGAGATTGCCAAACTGATTTTCTGTCTGACACTCTTCATTTCTTATGCATTCCTGATTACTTGAGATTTCAACAATCCTTTCAAACCCTGGCGGATTTTGTCGCTTGTCTTTTTCCAAGGTCTTATATTCTTTTGAATAAACTCGAGGATTGCCTTAGAATCACGTATGACTTTTAAGGGCAAACGAAACTTTAAAAAATGCTATTCATAGACATGAAAGATGAATTGGTAAGCGTGCAACGTTATGAGGAGTATAACAGTTTGTTCCTCGTAAAAGTTTACGGATGTTAGGATTGTGACGGGTTTTGGAGTTGTGAAATGATTGATGGAATTGGGGGCTGAAGTTCTAAAATGGATAAGAGATCTATGAGCGAGCGTTATATCCGTTGTTTTGTACCAACCTGTTTTGTAGCCCTTTTTGCCACACAAGCTGCCGTTTTGTTTTGTGAACGCCTATCTTGATTTGCACCCTATTTTGTTCCCCCAAGCTTTTGTAAAGGTTTGAACATTTATATATGCATACTAAGATTTCATACTTCTCTATAAAGTGTTTAAAAAGTAGAGTGCAAAGATTATGTATTACCTTATATATTACTTTAATTTTTCGAGGACAAAAATTTTTATAAGTTGGGTAGGATGTAAGACTCAGAATTTTCGAAAAATCTTATTATGAGTTAATTTTGATTTATTTATTCATTAAAGATTTTAATTTCAGAAATTATTTTATTAAAGCTACTAAATCAAGTTTAGGATTCGTAAAATAATAAAAATTTACATGATTTGATTTAAATAATTGTGATTTTAGAAATTAATACTTTAATTTTCATGAGTAAAGAAAATTAATTATATTATTTATAGTTATCGAATTAGAATTATTTATTTGAAAATAATTTATAAATGGATAGTTAAATAGTATTTTTTAATAAATATTAGTGTTGGATTAAATTATGTTTTCAATTATCCTATTGCTCTTAATTTTATAAAATTGTTATATTACTCATTTGAATTTTACCCTAATTCTAAACTCCCAAATAAAACTCTAATTGAGGCAACAATCCCTAATTCTTTCTAATCTACCCTAACCGCCCTTATTTCCCCTCTCTAACAACGTATACGGCAACAGCAGTAGGAGGCAAAAAAGAATGAAAGAAAGAAAGAAGGAAACAGGGAAGGGAGGTCCGAGAGAGGGGAGTGCCGGTGGAGGAGGTCGTGCCATCATCGCGGACCGCCGCTGCCGCTCCGTCCTGCTGCTTGCGCCGCCGCCGCCGTCGCGTTGAGATCGCAAAGAGAGATGGCTCACGACTGAAGGGAGGTCGCGGGCTTGGAGCCGCCGCGCCTTCGTCGCCGCTGCTCTCCTTTCCTATCGCCGCCGTCCAGTGCGAAGCCAGCCGCGGTCGCCGCCTCTCGCAGTCGTGTCTACCGCCGCCGTGTCGTTGAGGGGGAAGCCGTCGGATCGCACAGAGTGAGAGAGAGAGAAAGCACAGGAGCAGAGAGAGAAAGAAGAGACCCACGCTAACCACCGCCGCTTCTGCAGCTCGAAACCCCGCTACCACCGCCGGAGTGTGCACTATCGCTATCCACTGCCGTTGCTTGTTGTTTTGAACTGTTGCACCATCGTTGCTGCCGTTCGGATCACTGGGAACGTGGCAGTGATCACCGGAACCACCATCGGAGTTACCATTATTTCAGTTCAGCCGTTCGTCCTTGTTTGGGTAAGCAATGTGTTTCGAAACCTATAAATTAGTATTTCTGTTCTAAGTTATTTGAGGATCTAAGGTCTTAGTGTCATAGGATCGAGTTACGGGTCTTGATTGTTGAGTATCAAGGTGCTGCGTCGTCACCGAAGCTGCTGTTGCTCCATTTTCTCAATTATTTGTAAGCCTAGATTGAGCTAAGGCTATGTTTAGAGGCTGTAGCTGCTGGGGAACGGTCGGTATTGATGCTGCTACTGTGGAATAAGAATAGAAATGTAGTTTGTTGCGTAGTTGGATCGCGAATGAGGTATGATTTTTTCTTAAAATCTAATTTACATTACAGAGTTGTGATAAATAGATATTGATGCAAAAAGATATATTTCTGTGATTATATTTGTCTTGTGGATGTGATGGTTTGTTGGACTGAATTATTGGGTGTTTGATTGCTTGAGTGAAGTACGATTGTTGATAAGAAATGGATTTGGAAAGTCATTTACTTGATTATTATGAAAAGTGGTTTTTCTTGGTTTGAAGTTAAAGCGGTTTGATTTTGAGTCGGTCTGATTTTATAAATAATTTAATACTTGAACTGGTTTGACTTTAAAAAGAGTTTTATTATTGGAATTGGTCTGATTTGAAAATACTTTGATACTGGAATTGGTTGAATTTTGGAAAGTGATTGAGATTTGGAAATGGTTGAGAAAGGATTTGAGAAATGTTTGGATGGGACCCGAAAAAGGGTGGCAGTGTCCGAGTTTTAGAGGAGATGCTGCCGAAATTTTATAAAATTGAAAGTTTTATTTAAAGTAATTAATTAAAAAGATTTGTTTTTAAGCATTATACGTTTTAAGATTGATTTGTCTATCAAAGAAAGAAGTTTGTTTTGGAATTGAGATTGTTAACGAACAGAATGAAAAAGAGGATTGATGAGGATTTTCCCTGAAATATGGTTTTTAAATGAATTTGGAAATGAGATTTGGATTGATGAATGATTATGATGTTGAGAATGTTGAGATGTGAACTTTGAATTATTCACATGGCTTATGAATTTGAAATATCTGAGATATGAGGTTCCCTGGATTAAGTGCCGTGGCTTGCCACCACGTGTACCAGGTTGAAAACTCGATACTCTGTTGACTCTACGACGTAAGTGTGTGACCGGGTACTATATAAATTCCCGGAAATGTTATTCCCATTGAGTAATATTGATTATTTGAGAAAAAACTATGCATAGACTCTTGGGGATGCACGTCGGGAGACAGTCTAAGTACAATTCAGACTTGTCGGGTTGGCTGGATAACCGACACATGAGCCTCATCAGCCATAGGACAGGCACGCATCATATGCATTTGTATGCTTTGCTTGGGTTTGAACTTGTTTTGGTTTGCCTAATTGCTAAACTGTTCTTAGCTGCTACTTGAACTATTTGCTGTAACTGCTACCTACTTATGCTTTCCTTGTCTGTCTTGCCTGTGTTTGTACTGGCGTGCTAGATTTGAGAATGAACTTTGGTGCTGAATTAATGATTGTGTTGTTTGATTGCGTGGTTGGTTTCTGATTGAGATTTTTTTATAAGAAAGGAAAGGTTTCGGATTTCTGACAGATTAAACATTGTTTCTTTGAAAAGGTTTTGAACGATTACCTATTGGTTTTTAAAAGATTCATAAGGCAACGATAATCACTGAGTTTGAAAATAATTTTCTTATTAAATATCTTCTTATGACAACTTTGAAATTCCGTGGTGAGACCATGTGGTTAGGTTCTCACCCCCCTATAGCTTTACCTTTTTAGGAACCGGATGAAGAAGCATTAAGAAGAGTTATACTGCATTTGGTTTATATGTTGTGTTAATTAGATTATTTTCTTCCCTCGTCTTTGTTATTACAAGTTTGTAAGAGGGATAGGAGTTGTATGTTTTATGTGTATATTATATTATGAGATATTATGTAAGGAGTCTTGTATATGAATCTATGCCTACTTGTATTTTTCTTAAGATATAGTATTTATTTCCGATTTTCAAAGAAATCAGCGATACAATGTCGAGTCACATGGTCCTATTTTAATATTTAGTATGTAAAGTAGTCGTAATACTTCTTGCTATCAGAGTAGCGCAGCCGAAAGCATAATTTCTGATGGTGAGGATGTTATAGAATGCAAATGTTTTTTTTAATTAAAAAAAATTAATAAAAGTTATTAAATTCCAAACTTTTTTTTCTTTTTTTTATGGGTTTAAGTAGAATACGCAAAGAGGATAAAGAATCTTAAACTCTTCATATTAAGATTGGGAGCCACTTAAATAAAGATTTTAAAAACGTCTTTTTTTAAAGGTATTTTTTAAAAATTAAAATTTAACACATAAAATAAATTAAATTGTATTATTTTTATTAAAATTAGACCGGACAAATCAATTTAACAAAAAAATTAATAAATTAAATTTTGAACTGGTATAAATTAATATTTTTTATAAAAAATTACTACGATATCCCTATTATAAAACACAACTAAAATATCCGTATTATATATATATATATATATATATATTGAAAACTTTAAATTCTAACCCTATAACGATAGAAAAGAAAAGAGTTAGAATTTAGAATTTTTAAAATTAATATATATAATAAGAGTATTTTAGTCATTTTATATAATAGAGATATTATAGTCATTTTTTATAAAAAAAATAATATTAATTTAGACGGATTCAAAATTTAATTCACTATTTTTCGATCAAATTAATTTGTCTGACCTAATTTTGACAAAAATAATATAATTTAAATTATTATATATGTTAAATTTTATTTATTAAAAAATATCTTTAAAAAAAGACGTTTTCTGCGTCATTATGAGAGCATCCCCGTTAAAATTAAGGTAGTTGGCATATCTGGAACATTTAAGTTTAATAGTTCTTTCTTATCAAACAATATACTTTTTTTATGTCATGTATTACTTTTTTTATTTTCAGTTAAGGAAATGATAAATATGTTGTTATATTTTGATTGAAAATCAATCAAATTAATAATTCTTTGAATAAGTATTTTGTTGAGTTTAATATCTTGTCACTTTATAAGACTTGCTAGTGGTGCTGGTCAAAACTCTATGGAATATGAGGCTTTATTGGGAACTTGGAATATGAATTACTTGCAATTTAATTAGTACAATTTATTTTTCCTAGTATATTGGAATCTCTTTTATTAAGATACATAGACTTTATGTTCAGTTGTACTTATATTTATAGGTGGCATCTTGTCACTTTCTATAATGTGTCGCATAATAAAATACGTTCACTTATTCTCCTTAACTGGGTTGATTTGTAGCCACATTTGTAAGTTGAATTCCGTTCAAACATTTTCTTTTTCAATATGTCGTTTTAGAGGGATACCTTTAATTTAACTTAATTAATTAATAAATTTTCAGAAGCCAGCACTTGAATAGACTACTTTCAATTTTAAAAATAAAAAATTCCTGAAAATGGATTCTTGCATTCACTTTCCAGTTTCCGACAATTTATGAGAGGCATAATCACATGAACACTTGTCAACCGATGACTGAAATTATAGGTAGTCTCCAATATAAATAACATGTTATGTTGTGAGATGAATTTTAGGATAAATAATGTTAATAAATCAAATAGATTTAAATATTATATGAAAGTTTTAAATAAAAAAATAAGATGGAAATGATGAGAAATGGAAGGGGTAGCTGTGAACACTAGAGAAATATATCTACAAATTTTTGTGATAAGGTAGCTATAATGTCACCAAGGCCAACAAATTTAACAAGTAATTTAGATTAGGCAGTTGAAGTGGTTATTAAGGTGTTTCGAGAGGAAGTTGAAGATGAGGCTAGATTGGTAAATTCAGAAACAATTTTGAATGAGTGGAGTTATGAAAATTTAAGACACAATCAATTAAAATTGGTAACTTATCAATTTAATAAAGGTAATATTGAAGGCATGGCAAATTTTGTGGGATATGAAGTGAGTAATAAAGTGAATTCTGAATTGACTATTTCCTGGGATTATGGTTGCAATCCTACTGGGCCAGGTAGGGGGAGAAATAAGGCCGGCTGTAAACATACAAGGGGGCCCCTAAACAAATTTAGGTGCTGCAATAAAGCCTTGGTACTTGATGGACAAAGGCCCGAAGCAACAAAGCACGTTGGAGGAAACGCACATCATGAGCCTTCCTTGGAGATCTCGGGTCGAGTCTGCTCCGGGTTGGTGTTGAAGCCAGCGGATTGGGGAAACGCGCATCAGCAGGGTCTCGTTTCACCAGCTGTGGAAGCCTCTGCGCCTGGGGATCTTCGGAAGTTGGGGGCTACGGTCTCTAGGGCTGAAGAAGCACAAACCTCCCCTGATGAAGAACGAGTAACGGCGGCTGGCTCACAAGCTGTGCGATGACCAGATCACAAGATGGGGACGGTTGCTGGGCGACCGGGGTTGGAGTAAACCAGAGAAAAGAACGACGAACTGGCCAAGGAAGTGTGGTGGTGCACGAAATTGTGATGTCCAGGCTCAAACAATCCCTGGCAACGTGAGCAACTTGGTACGCGTAATCGTGATTACACTTTGATTATGTAAAATTCATGACTCTTTCTTTCCCTGGCAATGGCGCCAAGAACATGGTGCCAATACCATGGTTCACAACTTCGATACAACTAACCAGCAAGTGCACTGGGTCGTCCAAGTAATACCTTACGTGAGTAAAGGTCGAATCCCACGGAGATTGTTGGTATGAAGCAAGCTATGGTCACCTTGTAAATCTCAGTCAGGCAGATATAAAGTGATAATGGTGTTTTCGAATATTATATAATAAAATAGGGATAGAGATACTTATGTAATTCATTGGTAGGAATTTCAGATAAGTGAATGGAGATGCTTTTCGTTCCTCTGAACCTCTACTTTCCTGCTATCTTCATCCAATCAGTCTTACTCCTTTCCATGGCTGGCTTTATGTGATACATCACCACTGTCAATGGCTACTTTCGGTCATCTCTCGGGAAAATGATCCAATGCCCTGTCACGGCACGGCTAATCGTCTGGAGGCATCACCCTTGTCAATGGCTTCATCTTATCCTCTCAGTGAATAATATGCTCACGCACCCTGTCACGGCACGGCTATTCATCTGTCGGTTCTCGATCATGTTGGAATAGGATTTACTATCCTTTTGCGTCTGTCACTAACGCCCTGCAATCACGAGTTTGGAGCTCGTCACAGTCATTCAATCATTGAATCCTACTCGGAATACCACAGACAAGGTTTAGACTTTCCGGATTCTCTTGAATGCCGCCATCATTCTAGCTTACGCCACGAAGATTCTGGTTAGGAGATCTAAGAGATATTCATTCTAGCTTATTTCATGTAGAACGGAAGTGTTTGTCAGGCACGTGTTCATAGGGGAGAATGGTGATGAGCGTCACACATAATCATCACCTTCATCACGTTCTTGGGTGCGAATGGATATCTTAGAAGCGAAATAAGATGAATTGAATAGAAAACAGTAGTACTTTGCATTAATCTTTGAGGAACAGCAGAGCTCCACACCTTAATCTATGGAGTGTAGAAACTCTACCGTTAAAAATACATAAGTGAAGGTCCAGGCATGGCCGAGATGGCCAGCCCCCTAAAATGTGATCAATAGTCTCCTAAGATGAACAATGGATTAAAACTGAGACCAAAGATGTCTAATACAATAGTAAGAGGTCCTATTTATAATAAACTAGCTACTAGGGTTTACATGAGTAAGTAATTGATGCATAAATCCATTTCCGTGGCCCACTTGGTGTGTGCTTGGGCTGGGCTTGAGTGTTGCACGTGTAGAGGTCCTTCTTGGAGTTGAACGCCAGCTTTTGTGCCAGTTTGGGCGTTCAACTCTGGTTTTGGCTCCTTTTCTGGCGCTGGACGCCAGATTTGGGTAGAAAGCTGGTGTTGAACGCCAGTTTACGTCATCTATTCTTGGCCAAAGTATGGACTATTATATATTTCTGGAAAGCCCTGGATGTCTACTTTCCAACTCAATTGGAAGCGCGCCATTTTGAGTTCTGTAGCTCCAGAAAATCCACTTTGAGTGCAGGGAGGTCAGAATCCAACAGCATCAGCAGTCCTTCTTCAACCTCTGAATCTGATTTCTGCTCAAGTCCCTCAATTTCAGCCAGAAAATACCTGAAATCACAGAAAAACACACAAACTCATAGTAAAGTCCAGAAATGTGAATTTAACATAAAAACTAATGAAAACATCCCTAAAAGTAACTAGATCCTACTAAAAACATACTAAAAACAATGTCAAAAAGCGTATAAATTATCCGCTCATCACAACACCAAAATTAAATTGTTGCTTGTCCTCAAGCAACTGAAAATCAAATAGGATATAAAGAAGAGAATATACTATAAATTCCAAACTATCAATGAAACATAGCTGCAATCATATGAGCGGGACTTATAGCTTTTTGCCTCTTGAATAGTTTTGGCATCTCACTTTATCCATTGAGGTTCAGAATGATTGGCATCTATAGGAACTTCAGATTTCGAATAGTGTTATTGATTCTCCTAGTTCAGTATGATGATTCTTGAACACAGCTTCTTTATGAGTCTTGGCCGTGGCCCTAAGCACTTTGTTTTCCAGTATTACCACCGGATACATAAATGCCACAGACACATAATTGGGTGAACCTTTTCAGATTGTGACTCAGCTTTGCTAAAGTCCCCAATTAGAGGTGTCCAGGGTTCTTAAGCACACTCTTTTTTTTTTTTGCTTTGGACCTTGACTTTAACCGCTCAGTCTCAAGTTTTCACTTGACACCTATACGCCACAAGCGCATGGTTAGGGACAGCTTGGTTTAGCCGCTTAGACCAGGATTTTATTCCTTTAGGCCCTCCTATCCACTGATGCTCAAAGCCTTGGGATCCTTTTTATTTGCCCTTGCCTTTTGGTTTTAAGGGTTATTGGCTTTTTGCTCTTGCCTCTTGGTTTTAAGAGCTTTTGGCTTTTTCTGCTTGCTTCTTCTTTTCTTTCTATATTTTTTTTCGCCTATTTTTTTTTCTGCAAGCTTTGTTCTTTGCTGCTTTTTCTTGCTTCAAGAATCATTTTTATGATTTTTCAGATTATCAAATAACATGTCTCCTAGTCATCATTCTTTCAAGAGCCAACATATTTAACATTCTTAAACAACAACTTCAAAAGACATATGCACTGTTCAAGCATTCATTCAGAAAACAAGAAGCATTGTCACCACATCAATATAATTAAACTAAGTTCAAGGATAAATTCGAAACTCATGTACTTCTTGTTCTTTTGAATAAAAACAGTTTTTATTTAAGAGAGGTGATGGATTCATAGGACATTCATAACTTTAAGACAAAGTTACTAACTACTAATGATCATGTAATGAAGACACAAACATATATAAGCACATAACATAGAAAACGAAAAACAGAGAAAGTAAGAACAAGGAATGAATCCACCTTAGTGATGGTGGCGTTTCCTTCTTGAGGAACCAATGATGTCCTTGAGCTCTTCTATGTCTCTTCCTTGTCTTTGTTGCTCCTCCCTCATTGCTTTTTGATCTTCTCTTATTTCATGAAGCATGATGGAGTGCTCTTGATGTTCCACCCTTAGTTGTCCCATATTGGAACTCAATTCTCCTAGGGAGGTGTTGATTTTCTCCCAATAGTTTTGTGGAGGAAAGTGCATTTGAGGCATTTTCCGGGATCTCATGGTGATGAGCTTCATACGCCTCTTGAGCTCCATGAATGGGCTCTCTCACTTGCTCCATCTTCTTCTTAGTGATGGGCTTGTCCTCTTTAATGAGGATATCTCCCTCTATGTCAATCCCAGCCGAATTGCATAGGTGGCAAATGAGGTGAGGAAAGGCTAACCTTGCCATAGTGGAGGACTTGTCAGCCACCTTGTAGAGTTCTTGAGGTATAATCTCATGAACTTCCACCTCTTCTCCAATCATGATGCTATGGATCATGATGGCCCGGTCTATAGTAACTTCAGATCGGTTGCTAGTGGGAATGATTGAGCATTGAATGAACTCCAACCATCCTCTAGCTACAGGCTTGAGGTCCAATCTTCTTAGTTGAACCGGCTTGCCTTTGGAGTCAACTTTCCATTGAGCTCCTTCTACACATATGTCCATAAGGACTTGGTCCAACCTTTGATCAAAGTTGACCCTCCTAGTGTAGGGGCGTTCATCTCCTTGCATCATGGGCAAGTTAAACGCCAACCTCACATTCTCCGGACTAAAATCTAAGTATTTCCCCCGAACCATTGTAACATAGTTCTTTGGATCCGGGTTCTTACTTTGATCATGGTTCTTGGTGATCCATGCATTGGCATAGAACTCTTGAACCATTAGGATGCCGACTTGTTGGATGGGATTTGTTAGAACTTCCCAACCTCTTCTTTGAATTTCATGTCGGATCTCTGGATACTCATTTCTTTTGAGTTTGAAAGGGACCTCAGGGATCACCTTCTTCTTGGCCACAACTTCATAGAAGTGGTCTTGATGGGCTTTGGAGATGAACCTTTCCATCTCCCATGACTCGGAGGTGGAAGCTTTTGTCTTCCCTTTCCCTCTTCTAGAGGATTCTCCGGTATTAGATGCCATCAATGGTAATGGAAAAACAAAAAATCTATGCTTTTACCACACCAAACTTAGAATATTGCTCGCCCTCGAGCAATAAACAAAAGAATAGAAGAAGAAGAAGAAGAAATATGGAGAGGGAGAGGGAGATGTGGTTTCGGCCACGAGGAGTGTAGAGGGATGTGTTGTGTGAATTTGATGAAGAATAGAGGTCTTTATATAGGGAAGGGAGGGGGGTTAAGGTTCGGCCATATGGGTGGGTTTGGGTGGGAAATTGGTTTTGAATTTTGAAGGTAGGTGGAGTTTATGAGGTAGGTTTATGGGGAAGAGTGGATGGATGTGAGTGGTGAAGAGGTGATGGGGAAGAGAGTTTGAGGTGATTGGTGAAGGGTTTTTGGGGAGGAGTGTTTATGGGGTTGTGTGAAAGAGAGTGGTGAGAAGAAGTGAGTGGAGGTAGGTGGGGATCCTGTGGGGTCCACAGATCCTGAGGTGTTCAAGGATTTACATCCCTGCACCCATTAGGCATGTAAAAATGCTTTTGCACCCAACTCTGGGCGTTCAGCGCCAGGTTGGTGGCCATTTTGGGCATTCAACGCCCATTTGTGTGCCATTTCTGGCGTTGAACGCCAGAACCATGCCTGTTCTGGCGTTCAGCGCCCAGAAGCTGCCCATTTTGGGCGTTCAGCGCCAGAACCATGCTCTGTTCTGGCGCTGAATGCCAGACAGATGCTCCTCCAGGGTGTGATTTTTCTTCTGCTGTTTTTGATTCCGTTTTCAATTTTTATATTTATTTTGTGACTCCACATGATCATGAACCTACAAAGACATATAACTAAGAAAAATATAGTTAGATAAATAAAAATTGGGTTGCCTCCCAACAAGCGCTTCTTTAATGTCAATAGCTTGACAGTGGGCTCTCATGGAGCCTCACAGATGTGCAGAGCTTTGAAACTCTCCAACACCAAACTTAGAGTTTGGATATGGGAGTTCAACACCAAACTTAGAGTTTAGTTGTGGCCTCCCAACACCAAACTTAGAGTTTGACTGTGGGGGCTCAGGTTGACTCTGCTTTGAGAGAAGCTTTTCATGCTTCCTCTCCATGGTTGCAGAGGGAGATCCTTGAGTTTTAAACACAAGGGAGTCCTCATTCCATTGAAGGACTATTTCACCTCTGTCAACATCAATCACAGCTCTTGTTGTGGCCAGGAAAGGTCTTCCTAGGATGATGGATTCATCCTCTTCCTTTCCAGTATCCAGGACTATGAAATCAGCAGGGATGTAAAGGCCCTCAACCTTTACTAATACGTCCTCTACTTGTCCATATGCCTGTTTTCTTGAATTGTCTGCCATCTCTAATGAGATTTTAGCATCTTGCACCCCATAGATTCCCAGTTTCTCTATTACAGAGAGGGGCATGAGGTTTATTCCTGAACCAAGGTCACACAGAGCCTTAAAGATCATGGTGCCTATGGTACAAGGTATTATGAACTTTCCAGGATCCTGTCTCTTCTGAGGCAATGTCAGTTGATCCAGATCACTTAGTTCATTAGTGAACAAGGGAGGTTCATCTTCCCAAGTTTCAATACCAAATAATTTGGCATTCAGCTTCATGATTGCACCAAGAAACTTGGCAGTTTGCTTTTCAGTAACATCCTCATTCTCTTCAGAAGAGGAATACTCATCAGAGCTCATGAAGGGCATAAGGGGGTTCAATGGAATCTCTATGGTCTCTAGATGAGTCTCAGATTCCTTTGGTTCCTCAGAGGAAAGCTCCTTATTGATCACTGGACGTCCCAGGAGGTCTTCCTCCTTGGGATTCACGTCCTCCTCTCCCTCATTGGGTTCGGCCATTTTGCTTATGTCAATGGCCTTGCACTCTCCTTTTGGGTTCTCTTCTGTATTGCTTGGGAGAGTACTGGGAGGGATTTCAGTGATCCTTTTACTCAGCTGGCCCACTTGTGCTTCCAAATTTCTAATGGAAGACCTGGTTTCATTCATGAAACTCACAGTGGCCTTAGATAGAACAGAGACTAGATTTGCTAAATTAGAAGCATTTTGTTCAGAGTTCTCTGTCTGTTGTTGAGTGGATGATGGAAAAGGTTTATTATTGCTAAACCTGTTCCTTCCACCATTATTAAAGCCTTGTTGACGCTTTTGATCCTTCCATGAGAAATTTGGATGATTTCTCCATGATGAGTTATAGGTGTTTCCATAAGGTTCACCTAAGTAATTCACCTCTGCTATTGCAGGGTTCTCAGGATCATAAGCTTCTTCTTCATAAGAAGCCTCTTCAGTACTGTTGGATGCAGCTTGCATTCCATGCAGACTCTGAGAGATCATATTGACTTGCTGAGTCAATATTTTGTTCTGAGCCAATATGGCATTCAGAGTATCAACTTCAAGAACTCCCTTCTTCATAGGCGTCCCATTACTCACAGGATTCCTTTCAGAAGTGTACATGAACTGGTTATTAGCAACCATGTCAATGAGTTCTTGAGCTTCTGCAGGCGTTTTCTTTAGGTGAATGGATCCACCTGCAGAAGTGTCCAGTGACATCTTTGATAGCTCAGATAAACCATCATAGAATATATCTAGGATGGTCCATTCTGAAAGCATGTCAGAATGACACTTTTTGGTCAACTGTTTGTATCTTTCCCAAGCTTCATAGAGGGATTCACCTTCTTTCTGTCTGAAGGTTTGAACATCAACTCTAAGCTTGCTCAGCTTTTGAGGAGGAAAGTACTTAGCTAAGAAAGCCGTGACCAGCTTATCCCAAGAGTTCAGGCTGTCTTTGGGTTGAGAATCCAACCATAATCTAGCTCTGTCTCTTACAGCAAAAGGGAAAAGCATGAGCCTGTAGACTTCAGGATCTACTCCATTAGTCTTAACAGTATCACATATCTGCAAGAATTCAATTAAGAACTGAAAAGGATCTTCAGATGGAAGTCCATGAAACTTGCAGTTCTGCTGCATCAGAGAAACTAATTGAGGTTTCAGCTCAAAGTTGTTTGCTCCAATGGCAGGAATGGAGATGCTTCTTCCATGTAAATTGGAATTAGGTGCAGTAAAGTCACCAAGCATCTTCCTTGCATTATTATTATTTTCGGCTGCCATTTCCTCTTCCTGTTCGAAAATTTCTGAAAGGTTATCTCTGGATTGTTGTATTTTAACTTCTCTTAATTTTCTTTTCAGAGTCCTTTCAGGTTCTGGATCTGCTTCAACAAGAATGTTCTTATCCTTGCTCCTGCTCATATGACAAAGAAGAAGGCACAGACAAGTAATAATAATAATGGAGATCCTTTATACCACAGTATAGGGATCCCTGTGTGAGTGGAAGAAGAGGGGGAGACAAAGAATGTAATATAATGGAAGAAACACAACTGTGAGGATAGAAGGGATGTGAGATGAGATGTTAGGATATGAATGAATAAATAGAATAAGATGGGAGAGAGAGAATTTTTGAAAAATATTTTTGAAAAAGAGTTAGTGATTTTTGAAAATAGTTTTTGAAAATTGTTAGTAATTTTCGAAAATTAAGATTTAAAAATTAAATTAATTAATAAATTAAAAAGAAATTTTGAAAAAGGGGGAAGATATTTTCGAAAAATGAGAGAGAGAGAGAGTTAGTTAGGTAGTTTTGAAAAAGTTAAGAAACAAACAAAAAGTTAGTTAGTTAGTTGAAACAAATTTTGAAAACCAATTTTTGAAAAGATAAGAAGTTAGGAAGTTAGAGAAGATATTTTGAAATCAAATTTTTGAAAAAGGTAAGAAGATATTTTTGAAAAGATATGATAGAAATTAGTTTTGAAAAAGATTTGATTTTTAAAATCTCAATTAATGACTTGATTCATAAGAAATCACAAGATATGATTCTAGAACTTAAAGTTTGAATCTTTCTTAACAATTAAGTAACAAACTTCAAATTTTTGAATCAAAACATTAATTGATTATGTTATTTTCGAAAATTTGATATAAAAATAAGAAAAAGATTTTTTTGAAAAATATTTTTGAAATTTTCGAAAATAACTAAGAAATTTGAAAAAGAATTGATTTTTGAAAAAGATTTTGAAAAAGATAAGATTTTCAAATTGAAAATTTGATTTGACTCATGAGAAACAATTTTATTTTAAAAATTTTTGAAAAAGTCAACTCAATTTTCGAATTTGATGAGAGAAAAAGGGAAAGATATATATTTTTTTTTTTGAAATTTTTTTATGAAAAACATGAAAATTATGCAATGCATGAAATTTTTAGATCAAAACAATGAATGCATACAATAATGCTATGAATGTCAAGATGAACACCAAGAACATTATGAAGATCATGATGAACATCAAGAACACATTTTTGAAAAATTTTTAATGCAAAGAAAACATGTAAGACACCAAACTTAGAAATCTTTCATGTTTAGACTCTAACAAACGAAAAATGTACATGAAAAACAACTAAAAGATGCAAAACAAGAAAACATCAAGATCAAACAAGAAGACTTACCAAGAACAACTTGAAGATCATGAAGAACACTATGAATGCATGAATTCTCGAAAAATGCAAGATGCATATGCAAATGACACCAAACTTATGACATGACTCAAGACTCAAACAAGAAACACAAAATATTTTTGATTTTTATGATTTTCTAAATTTTTTTGTATTTTTTCGAAAATTATATGAGAAAGAAAAATAAGGATTCCAAAATTTTTAACATGAATTCCAGGAATCTTGCATTCTTAGTCTAAAGCTTTAGTCCAGGAATTAGACATGGCTCACTAGCCAGCCAAGCTTTCAATGAAAGCTTCGGTCCAAAACACTAGACATGGCCAATGGCCAGCCAAGCTTCAGCATGTAATTTAGATATGACATGCCTGACATACTCATTCCCAAAGGAATAGACATGGCTTTACAGCCAGCCAGGCTTCACATGCTTCATGAAACACTAGAATTCATTCTTAAAAATTTTGAATAAAATTTTTGAAAACATTTTTATATTATTTTCGAAAACAGATGAGAAAATTTTAGAGATATTTTTGAAAAATTTTTAAAAAAAAAATAAAAAAAAATTACCTAATCTGAGCAACAAGATGAACCGTCAGTTGTCCAAACTCAAACAATCCCCGGCAACGGCGCCAAAAACTTGGTGCACGAAATTGTGATGTCCAGGCTCAAACAATCCCTGGTAACGTGAGCAACTTGGTACGCGTAATCGTGATTACACTTTGATTATGTAAAATTCATGACTCTTTCTTTCCCTGGCAATGGCGCCAAGAACATGGTGCCAATACCATAGTTCACAACTTCGATACAACTAACCAGCAAATGCACTGGGTCGTCCAAGTAATACCTTACGTGAGTAAGGGTCGAATCCCACGGAGATTGTTGGTATGAAGCAAGCTATGGTCACCTTGTAAATCTCAGTCAGGCAGATATAAAGTGATAATGGTGTTTTCGAATATTATATAATAAAATAGGGATAGAGATACTTATGTAATTCATTGGTAGGAATTTCAGATAAGCGAATGGAGATGCTTTTCGTTCCTCTGAACCTCTACTTTCCTGCTATCTTCATCCAATCAGTCTTATTCCTTTCCATGGCTGGCTTTATGTGATACATCACCACTGTCAATGGCTACTTTCGGTCATCTCTCGGGAAAATGATCCAATGCCCTGTCACGGCACGGCTAATCGTCTGGAGGCATCACCCTTGTCAATGGCTTCATCTTATCCTCTCAGTGAATAATATGCTCACGCACCCTGTCACGGCACGGCTATTCATCTGTCGGTTCTCGATCATGCTGGAATAGGATTTACTATCCTTTTGCGTCTGTCACTAACGCCCTGCAATCGCGAGTTTGGAGCTCGTCACAGTCATTCAATCATTGAATCCTACTCGGAATACCACAGACAAGGTTTAGACTTTCCGGATTCTCTTGAATGCCGCCATCATTCTAGCTTACGCCACGAAGATTCTGGTTAGGAGATCTAAGAGATATTCATTCTAGCTTATTTCATGTAGAACGGAAGTGTTTGTCAGGCACGTGTTCATAGGGGAGAATGGTGATGAGCGTCACACATAATCATCACCTTCATCACGTTCTTGGGTGCGAATGGATATCTTAGAAGCGAAATAAGATGAATTGAATAGAAAATAGTAGTACTTTGCATTAATCTTTGAGGAACAGCAGAGCTCCACACCTTAATCTATGGAGTGTAGAAACTCTACCGTTAAAAATACATAAGTGAAGGTCCAGGCATGGCCGAGATGGCCAGCCCCCTAAAACGTGATCAATAGTCTCCTAAGATGAACAATGGATTAAAACTGAGACCAAAGATGTCTAATACAATAGTAAGAGGTCCTATTTATAATAAACTAGCTACTAGGGTTTACATGAGTAAGTAATTGATGCATAAATCCACTTTCGGGGCCCACTTGGTGTGTGCTTGGGCTGGGCTTGAGTGTTGCACGTGTAGAGGTCCTTCTTGGAGTTGAACGCCAGCTTTTGTGCCAGTTTGGGCGTTCAACTCTGGTTTTGGCTCCTTTTCTGGCGCTGGACGCCAGATTTGGGTAGAAAGCTGGCGTTGAACGCCAGTTTACATCGTCTATTTTTGGCAAAGTATGGACTATTATATATTGCTGGAAAGCTCTGGATGTCTAATTTCCAACGCAATTGGAAGCGCGCCATTTCGAGTTCTGTAGCTCCAGAAAATCCACTTTGAGTGCAGGGAGGTCAGAATCCAACAGCATCAGCAGTCCTTCTTCAACCTCTGAATCTGATTTCTGCTCAAGTCCCTCAATTTCAGCCAGAAAATACCTAAAATCACAGAAAAACACACAAAATCATAGTAAAGTCCAGAAATGTGAATTTAACATAAAAACTAATGAAAACATCCCTAAAAGTAACTAGATCCTACTAAAAACATACTAAAAACAATGTCAAAAAGCGTATAAATTATCCGCTCATCATGCGGCGGCGGCGAGAGTGCATGTGTATCAGCTAGGAGAAGCCCCTGTCGCCCCTTGTGTTGAGCCGGTAATAGCACGAGCTGTTGGGCATCATGAGACTCGAACACTGACACACGTGGTGGAGGCAAAAGGAGGTAGCTTAGCAGTTCAGGGCAGAAGGGCGGCTGAGCTACTAGGAGCTACAGGCGTGGAAGACAATGCTGAGGTAGGACATGGTGATGTTGATGAACACAATGGTGAAGATGATGAAGAGATTGGGAAGTCTGGATTGGGTATGAAAGCTTGTATTGACAAATATTTACCAGTGCCTATTAACGAAGATGGATATGACGAAGACGAGGACAACTTGGAGGACAGAGCACATGCCAATGATGATGAAGCCAGTGACAATGAGGGTGTTACATTGGAAGAGCAGCTTGCAGAAAAGAAAAGAGCTTGGGAACTAGCAACAGAGTCAGGAGCAGTATTGTATAACAAAGAAGATGACATTATGGCGATTCTTCAACAGCAGAACGAAGAAATTATTTTGAAAAAATGCTTGACGAAACAAAAGGCAAAAGCGAGGAGGAGCAGACCCAAAGCTCATAAAAAGGTGTGCTATAATTTATTGAAATGATTTTTAGTTCTTGGAATATTAGGGGGTTGAGGGGTGACGGGAAGCTAAGGATGATAAAAGACCTGAAAAGAAAATTTAGATTAAACATGTTAGGCCTGGTGGAGACGAAAAGACAGTTAGTGACTAAATTTGATATACCAAAAATTTAGAAAAATAGTTGTGCAGGGTGGGACTTTGTTGAATCTAATGGTGCATCTGGTGGGTTGCTATTAATATAGGATGATGAATTTTTTAAAATAAGAAATAGCCACAAAAGGGATAGATGGTTGTGTGTTGAAGGGGAGCTAGTGAAGTATAATTTTAATTGTGCTTTTATGTTGGTGTATGGTGCGCATGCTAGAGATGGAAAGCTTGTTGTATGGGAGGAGTTAAGTTACATAGCAGGGTTATGCCAGGTCCCCTGTTGTTTCATGGGGGACTTTAATGAGATTGTACAAGTGGAAGAAAGACGGGATACTGATAGCTTACCCTTGTCAGCAGAAGACTTAAAGAATTGGATACATGACATGGGTGTGGTGGACTTGCCGATTACTGACCGCAAATTTACATGGTTTAGAGATCGCTCATGCAGCCATATTGATAGGGTCCTGGTTAGTCTGGAATGGCTGGAAAAGTTTCCAGAGACTCGGTTACGTGGTGGTCCTAGGGGCCTGTCTGACCATTGTCCGATTATAGTGGAAGATAGGAGGCAAAGAGATGGGCCAAGGTCGTTCAGAAGCCTTTATTCGTGGTTTACACATGAAGATTTCCTGAGAATGGTTAAGGAGGAATGGAAAGGCCTAGGTGAGGCGCAATTCACGGACAAATTGAAGGCTATGACAGGTCCCCTGGGAAGATGGCATAAAGATAAATTTGGTGACGTGGATAAGAAAATCATGAAATTTGAGGAAGAGATAAAAAAGATTGATGACACGGTGGGTGACGGAGTTTATGATGGAACAGTGGAGGCAAGAAGAAAGGCGCTTGTGACTTGCTGTGAGAAATTGTATGTAAGAAAGGAGCAACATTGGAAATAGATGTCGTGTTCCAGACATGCGAAGGACATTGATAAGAACATGAGGTATTTCCACAACTTAGCCTCTGCGAGAAGGAGGAACAACAGGATTGACGCACTGCTCATTAATGGAAGGTTGATAAGGAATCAAGCTAGAATCAAGATTGAGATTAGAGACTTTTACAAGAATTTGTAAAAGGAAGAGTCTCCTTTGGTGGGGTTCAGGGACGGCTTGGTGGACATGATTGGTGATGAGGATGCTTTGGCGTTGGAGGTGCAACCGACTCCGGAGGAAGTAAAAGAAGCAGTGTGGGATTGCGAATCATCCAAGGCTCCAGTAAGTGATGGATACAACATGAACTTTATAAAGAGGTGTTGGTCTGAAATTTGCTCTGAATTTACGGCGGCGGTGATGGATTTCTTCCTGACCTCCAAGCTACCAGCAGATGCGAATCTCACTTGGGTGGCGTTGACCCCTAAGTTTACTGGTGCAAAGGAAATCAAAGACCTGAGACCGATCAGTATGGTAGGTTGTGTGTATAAAGTCATTTCGAAAATGTTGGTTAGGAGGATGCGAACAATCATGCAATGACTAGTAGGTGAGACTCAGAGTGCTTTTGTCAAGGGACAAAAGATTCATGACGGGGCTCTTATCGCATGCGAAACTGTTCAATGGATTAAAAAGAGGAAGAAGGAAACGGTGATAATAAAGCTAGCTTTCCAAAAAGTATATGATAAAATCAAGTGGAGCTTTGTAGACCTTGTGTTGCAAAAGATGGGCTTTGGACGAAAATAGAGGAGTTGGGCTATGGAGTGTGTAAGTACGAGTTCTATGTCAGTGCTGATAAACGGATCACCATCTAAGCCTTTTAAGATGGAGAGGGATTTGCGACAGGGTGATCCACTGTCTCCTTTTCTGTTTATCCTAGTCGTTGACGTTCTACATAGGATACTTGGGGAGGCAGTGAGAAATGGACGAATCTCGCCGTTACTGGTGGGTAGAGATCATGTCGAGCTGTCACATCTTCAGTTTGCGGATAATACTATCTTGTTCTGTCCCCTGGAGGAAGAGACCATTAAGAATTACCGGAGAATCCTTTGTTGTTTTGAGATTATGTCGGGGTTGAGTATTAACTTTGATAAGTCTAGCTTCATTCCTATCAATTGTGATTATCAGTGGGTACAGCGTATGTGTAGGGTGCTAGGCTGCAAGACAACCTCTCTTCCGGTGAAATACTTGGGGATCCCATTAGGAGCAAACCTGAGGTTGGTGAAGACTTGGAAGCCCATTATAGAAAAACTGGAGGAGAAACTGAGCAGTTGGAAAGCCAAGGTCCTCAATAGAGCCGGTAAGCTGGTGCTTATTAAATCTGTATTGAACAGCCTCCCTGTCTATTATTTGAGTTTATATAAAATGCCAAAGTCTGATGCAGAGAAACTGATCTCCCTACAGAGTAGGTTTCTTTGGAGCAAGGAGGATAGATGAACAAAGTTTCTTGACTCAATTTGGTCCCTAATTCGAAGTTAAAAACCCCTAATTCCCAAATTTAAAGATCAATCTCCAGTGCCCCTTCTCTTCTCTTCTGGTCTCTTCTCTTGGATTCTGTTCAGCATCTTGATAGCCAAACGGCAATGGCGCGAGCAACGTAGTTGGGAGCTTAAATAACCCACGATCGTTTAGAAGTATCATGAGAAGAATGAACAGGAACAGGGATTCGCGTTTGCTAGTATGGTGTGGATGCGGTTTGAGACCAGTGCTACGATGGTCAGCGATAGATTCTAATCCAGGGAGACCATTCGTGGGTTGTTCAAACTACAATGTAAGCGGTTGTTGTTGTTGTTTGCTGTAATTTTGGATATAAACTTGGTTGATTCTTTTATCTTGCTACAGGCTGTAGGTAAGAGGTGGTGTGGGTTGTTTCTGTAGATTGATAAAATTCTTGAAGAAGATGTGATCACATGTGATGGTAGAACAAGCCCTTCAATTGACAATGAAGAATGGAAGATGAAGATTGCTTGGAAACTTAGAAGATTAGATAGGCAATTTGGTCAATTATATCTGACAAGAAACAAATGACATGCATATGTTGTTCCTGTAGTTGTACCTGTCAGTTTGTTTGAAAGAAATGCAAATTAAAGTGTTTGAGACTACTATGCTTGCATATTTTGAAAATTGGAGAAACAATATGAACTACCAATTTATTCATCCAAAATATAATTCTTGTCAATAAAATGGGAATTGACAGTGTTTGGAATGCATCTTAATTGTATATAAGAGAACAAAATGAAACTAAAAATCTGACACAGATCTCTTCAAGAAAGTCATAATTCATGTTTCATAATATAGTGATTACATCCAAAATAAGGCATTATAAAGCCAGAACAATAGTCACCAAGTATATCAGAGTTGTCAAAACATAAGTCTCATAAGTTTTCAACACTAAAATCTCCAACACTGAAATTCTAATTAAGAAAGTATACACAGTAGATTACTTCATCCAAACAGACAAACAAAGACACCATCTGTCCCTAAACATAATAATCTAAGTCATTAATTCTTAATTCTGGTTGGCTTGAATCTAGGATTAAGCACAAATCTCATTATGCTTGCTGTTTGAGTACTTGCAGGCTAACTGCTTGTTGGGAGAGTGCTTGCAGATGGAATACTTGCAGATGGAATTCTTGTAGATGGGGTGCTGGTTGGTTAGGTGGTAGCAGTTGGTGTGCTTATTGATGGAGTGTTCTTTTTGGGTGTAGACAATTTTCTCTTAAGAGGCAGTTTAGTTGGCCGAACAGAAGGGAGTTGCACCTATGTATAAAACACGAAATATTTAAAGTAACTAAGAAAATTTAAATGAGTAATATATATATATATATATATGGTAAGTAATATTACGAACCTGTTGCAAGTCATCAGTTTCTGACAAAACAAGTTGACTAAGATCAAGCTGAATATCGACTTAATCCTGTGGCACAGGTGGGGCATCACCACCATTTACAGCAGCTGCAACAGCCACAATAGCTGATTCTTCGTCAACGGCCCTCTTACGACAATTCCTCTTGGTGTGACCTATTTCACCACAATAGCAACAATGTCCTTTTTTTATAAACTCTTTTCATTGAGGTCTTCTGCTTCTTGCCTCTACTTGGCTCCTCATCAGCATCCTTTCTTCTATTCTTCTTAATTGGCCTTGGCTTCTTCTTGAACTTTGGTGCTTGAGGTCTATTATGTGATGATTTCTCCCACAGTGCCTGACCAGGAATTGGATTTATATGGAAGGCATAGGTGTTGTTGTATGCTTCCATGGTCAACCAGTAATGACAGAATTTATCTGGCTTTTTACCAACCCTGGCCAAAGCGGCACATGCATGCATACATGGCATCCCTACAGAGAACATCACAGCCATACATAAACAAAATTCCAACTGCAAATCAAGAATAAAAAATTAAAAAATATGCATAAAAGACTATACTACTTAGTTGCCAAAAATCACATGTGCATGATCTCTTGTCCAAGTCCACAGCCATATTGGTAGGCCATTCATGAACTTTAAATATTTCATAATCTGCATCACCAGACCACATGGGAACCTAATTTTTTTATTGTTTTCTTATCTTTTCCTACTTGCTTCGCTGTATTGGAGGTAGGATCCCGACGTTATTCCTCAACTTCACATTGTTTCTGGCTATAGATCTCATGGCATACATCCTAACCTCCTCCAACAGTGTGATAATAGGCTTGGCTCTAGGTTCTTTGATCTGTGAGTTGAAAATCTCACATGCATTATTGTAGATATTGTCTATTTTAGGTGCACTGCTGAAGAATGCCCTGCTCCATGAGTTATTTGGCCATTTGCATAGATAAGTCCATGCATCCTTATTTAGCTTCTCCAATTTTTTCATCCCTTCGACGAATCCTTCTTGAGTCGTAGACCTTGCACACTCCCAAAGCAAACCTCTAAGCTGATTATCCTTCCACTGTTTGTTGAAGTTCCTCCATAAATTCCATACACAGAATCTGTGATGGACATTTGAGAACACATCCTCAACTGCATGGATAAGACCCTGCATAACCAAAAAGTCAGTACAAAAATTTCAAATCAAGCCTAAAAAAGGTCCCTAATGTTCTATTAATGAACTCAGAGTGGTCTCTAAATTTGTGTAAGTGATATCACATTAGCCCCTCAACAGAGTAAACAGATACTACCCCTATAAAACAACCATCAACTATGCAGCATCCAGTTTATACAACAACTACTCAATTGTTCTAAATAGCAGTAAATAGATTTACTACTCAGCACACATATAAAACACTAAACAACAATAACTAAGATATCTAACAATAAATAAAAGTAAAGGGATTTACTACTCAGCAGTTATATCTAAGAATCACTACCATTAGTTAAGATATCTAGCAATAAACAATAACAAACACAGTTTCAGGCTCCTTTCCCTTAACAGAAACCACAATCACTTCTTCTTCCTCACTAGAGACATCATCACCGGCAAGCCTATACGGTTCGTTCTCTACACTGTCATAACTGTCATGGCTGTCTGAAGATTCTTCCTCACTAGACAAGCTCACAAACACAGTTTTAGGCTCCTTTTCCTTAATAGATGCTCTTTCAAAAGTTCCAGTTGCAGCTGATCTTGTTAAGGGCCTCCTTGCATGTGATGCTGCATTTTTGACTTTTTGAGGGCCTTTCTTTGGTATATCAGACCTTTTTATTTTTGTGATGCTGATCTTGTTAGAGGTTTTGAAGTGGGCTGGGCTGTTAATTTTGGTGGTGGGTTGGGCTTGGTAGTAGGAGCAGTAGTGGATTGGGCCATTATTTTTGGTGGTGGGGTGGGCTTAATAGTGGGAGCAGCAGCAGTGGGTGCTGCCATTCTTTTTTGTGGTGATTTGGAATTACTAATAGAAGTTGCAGTAGGTTGAGTCTTATGCTTTAGTCCTGAAATACCTTTACCAGCAGGCTTAGTTGTGGAGATTGTTGTTGGAGTAGGAATGGTGGTGTGTATTGATTCTAAAATTGGAATTGGTGGTGATGTGGTGGGAATTGTTTTGGGGCTAGTGGTGTGAGTTGGCTCTGGAATTGGAGTTGATAGTGATGTGGTAAAAATTATATTGGCTGTGGCATTGATGGTGGGGTATGAATGTGGAATAGGGTCTTGTATCACTATTAATTCCTTGCCTTTGGATGATGCTAGTTCTGTTTTCTCATCAAACACAAGTTCAGAGACTCCATGTTCATAGTACACATGGACAATTTTTTTGTTTTTCTGAGCAAGGTAACATATCTCCATGAGCTCTTTGTCATGTGTCACAGCTCTAAGACTACTTTGCAATGGCCTATTAGGCACCAGCCACCAACAGTGAGTCACATTATCATACCCAATTCTCTTATAGTAGTCTCGGACAAAAAATACATCCAGTGTGTCTACGTCAATTCTCAGCAACTCAGAAATCTGTCCACAACTGTAATTCACACTTCCATCACGCTCTGTAACAGATGACCCTCCATAGTGAAATATGATGGTAATCAAAGAATCACCCATCTACAATTTAAAAACAAAATTTCATGATCAACCTCATCATCTTCAACCACATTAACAAGTTAGAAACCACATCAACTGTAAATGTAGCAAACCCTAACAAATAAGAAACAGCTTTTCACCATGACAAACAACCTTTATCCAGTCAACAATTTCATTAGCCTAACCACTCAAAAAGCTAGTTACGATCAAACCCTAGCAAACATTGTGAAACACAAACATGCATACCCACACATTACACTCCAAAAAATTATTTCTAACTACTGAAGACATTAAACTAACAACAATAACAAAAAATAGAGCACTCCTATTATCACATTATTTTTTTTTCGTTACCTCTTTCAGAGAAACCAGCCTTCAGTACTGTCTTCATTTGATGCAGATGACGAAATCCGATCCTCTAAAGCAGTCGTGTTTCAACGAAATCGCAACAGTTACAGCAATCACACCACCGCCATTGATGAGTATAAGGGAGGAGGAAAGACTCTGTTTGTATTGTATTTTGAGAGGGGGGAGACAATACGTTATGTTAACGTTTGATGGGGGATTCTTCAAAAGCAATTTTGGAGTGAAACGATGTCGTTTTTGGGCATTTACGCGCCACCAACAATACTACGTCGTTTTAGCGTCGCCAGCGTGTCAGCAAGTTATCCAAATCAGCTTTCCGATCACGCCAGCTGGAGGAAATGTGCCGGAAGGACGACACTGAGTCTCGGAGTGCAACTTCAAGGACCAATATGGGTAACTATTAAATTCAGGAACTACTATGAAGCACGTGTGTAACTTCAGGTACCACTTTGAAGCTTAACTCTAATTTTATGCATGTAATATTTATTCAAAATTACACATTTATTACATCTAATATTATTCAATTATTAAACAATAATTAAGGAATACAAAACAATGTAACTTTGGGTTGCTTTTTTAGCTTATTGTTTCTTATCTCCCAAGTATTTTTTATTAATTTTAATGTATTATAATGTAAAGATCGCTTGATATAATCGTCTATTTAGTATTTACATTCATTTTTTAAAAATATTTTATGTACTAGATCTAAAAATTAGTTAGATTTGATGATGTGAGATTAAATATTTGTAAAAAATTATTTTATATCGCTAATATATAAAAATTAAATTATATATATATATATATATATATATATATATATATATATATATAATATGAAAAAATTTAGGTAACCAACATGTCTTCTTGTTAACAATTTAACAAATCAACTAATTTATAACAAAATCTTTTTATTTATATTAACACAACGCTGATTTAATGCGCTACTCTTCTTCCATGTTATGTTTTTTCACTGACCATCAATTCTACAGTGTCGTGCACCTCTTTGTTGTTGTCAATTCTATAGTATTTTGTGCACTTTTCTTGTCGCCGTAAATTCTACTGCATTACGCCATTGTGCGCCACTGATCATCAATTTTGCAGCGTCATGCACCTCTTGCCATAGTCATTTCTGTAATATTTTATGCGTCTTTCCTATCACCATTAATTCTGCAGCATTGTGTGCCTCCCGATCACCGTCCCTCCTTCTGATAGAGGTGGATTTCGTGGCAGCTACCACAATAGCGTCCTTTATTGAAAAAAAAAATACAAATAACAACAAAAAATTCAAAATATAACAAAAAGGATTATCTAAAATTATTGCAAAAAAAATATAAAATACATAATAAAATGGAACATTCAAAATCTAACTGAAAGAAATATTAAAATCATTGCAAAAAAAATGTAAAATCTAACAAAATTGTTGCACCCTTTTTTATTTCTTTTTCTTCATTTGATTTTTTCTCCTCTTTTTTTTTTTTTGTCTTTTTTTAGGAGGGTGAAATAAGAAGAATTATGAGAAAGTAGAACGAGAAAGAGAAAAAGAGCGAGATTTTTAAATTGTGTAGAATTTATCAAAGAAATAATACCAAATTTTTTTAACTGTAACATAAATTTTTTTAATTGTGACACAAAAATTTCATAACTAATTAAAAGTTATTAAAAATAAATAGCATCTAAATTTCTTAACCGTTCCAATGAAATTTTTTAACAATTAAAAATTATTTGGCTTTTTATTCTTCTTATTTCTTCTTTCTTATTGTTTATAAAATTACATATTTTTACGAAATTTTTTGCATTTAATGTCAAAAGAAATAAATAAAAAATAAAAACAAAAGTTATAAAATTATGAATAAAACTAAAAATACAAAAATTTTGTAATAAAAATACAAAAATATCTTCATTAATGTTACCATTTTTCCCCCTTATTATTCTTTTTTTTGTTTTTTCAGGCAAAATTTTTTTATTATTTATAAAGTTATGTATTTTTTTTAAAAAAAAATTTGTATTTATTGTTAAAAAAGATAAACTAAAAAATGAAATAAAAAATCTCTAAGTTATGTATAAAACTAAAAAAAAAATTGAAAAATACACAAATTCTGTTTTAAAAATATAGAAATGTCTTTTTTAATGCAGTAATTTTTTTATTATTTTTTTATTTTTTTTTACATCTTTTTGTTATGCAATTTTTTTTGTTTTTCATCTTCTTGTTCTTTTTTTAGAGGTCGAGAATTACCAAAAAAAAAAAAAAAAGAAAGAAAATGATAGCAATGATGATGTAAAAGAAGAGGAAAGACGAAGAAAAGAAGATTTGAAGAAAGTAGAAGAAAGAAGTTGGAGAGTATAAAAAAAAACTGCGTAATTAAAAAATTAGTTGAACTTAGCATTAAAACACTTGACTACTTGAGTCTCATTTAGTATTATTGTAAATTATATATATATTTGAACAACAAAGACCTTACTATCTTGATTCTTGACTAATCTCATAAGAACTATATTGCAATATTAATGATTTTAAAATTTAATTTTAATGTATTGATTATAAAAAATAATTTATACATTTAGTTTTTAGATGATTATTTATATAGTTAATATAAATATAATTATTTTAGTTCAGGTGGTATTTTGTTATTGATAACAAAATTAAGTACTTACTTTTAAAGTATAACAAAAATAAAATAAGAGTGAATTTAGAATTAGTGAAGTTGATAATTCACTTAAAAAGTCTTTGCATCAAAATAAAATTTTAAAATAAAATCATAAAAAAAAATATTGTGCTGTTTCATTAATTTACTCAAGTATAAGAATTTGAATCTCTTTAAATTTTAAATTTTTATTTAAAAAATAAAATATAATTTTTATTTTTAAATATTCTTTTATATATTTTTTTGTTCATATTATAAAATAAATAATAAAAAAAATAAATTATATTTTATTTTTAAAATAAATTTTAAAATTTAAAACTCCAAATCTAACAAAAAGTAAAAAAACCAAGATTACTCTGTCCGGCATAAGAAATTAAGAACCCACCATTTCAAACATAGAATCGTTATTCTTGTATGTACTTTGTAGTAGCAGTTGAACCCCTTCACACACTCGCAAAGCTTTCCCCAAACGAAACACACCAGAAACCATTTCTCTCTCTCTCTCTCTCTCTCTCTCTCTCTCTCTCTCTAAAATCTGAATGCATCTCACACACAAAGCCCTCAATTTCCCAAACCCTAACTACCATTCTCATGGACCTTCACATTCCTTCAATTCCAATCCCACCCCAAACCCTGGGTTGTTGACTCTACCGCTAAACCTTCTCTCTCCCGCAAAACGACGCCGTTCCGTGCTATTCGCCACCAAAAACAGGGGTGCCGTACAAATCGCCGTCGCAAACAATCATCCTATTGTCGTTCCTCCTTCACCATCCTACGATTACCGAACGTTTCGGAGTGCCAAAAACGTCGACGTTTCCACGCTTGGGAACCTCTGCGTTGATATAGTTCTCAATGTTCCCCAATTGCCCCCGCCTTCCTTTCACGAACGCAAGGCCTTCATGGACCGCTTGGCCTCTTCTCCACCCAACAAGGTTCTCTCTATCTCTATCTCTTACTACTGGAAAATTACATTTTAGTCCCTCAGAATATTTCTTCTTTACTTCAGTGGATTCTCATTTCATTTCTTATGTGTGTGTGCGTCTAGAGTCTCTGCTTTTCTGTATTAATGTCTTTTCTGTTCAATCTTTTGATGCTTTAGGGACTAAACTGCATGTGATGTTATTTTATTTTATTTTTTAAAAATCTGCCATGCCATGTAATTTTACACCGTCGAAATTTTGGGTCTGTGTTGTGACACAAATTGTTATGCTCTATATGCATGGGAAACTTTTTTTATTTTAGAAGAAGGGGGGGGGGGGGGAGGGGGCGGGGAGTTTGTAGCTTTATGGTTAGGGAAGGTACATGATTTTGTTATGTGAAAGAAATAGAGTTGCTGCGATTAAAATTTAGAAGAAAGTGAAATAATAAAAAGGAGAAGAAATTTTGAGGATAGCGCATTGGTTGGAACTAACAGCATGCCTCTTAGAAACAAGTAAAGCAATAAAGTCTAAGACCTAATGTTGGAATAGTTAACTTGCAAACTTCTTGTCTTAGAGCAAAACAAACATCAATTGTACAAAATAGAAGTGGGTTGCGACTGTGGCAAACCTTTTACCTGCAACGTGTAATATCTGAATTGTAGATTTTTTTACTCACGACTTTGAGAAGGAATTTACCTAACCATCATACCATGCCGAAATTGCTTAACTTGTTGCATTAGCTGCTGGTTTCCTTTCTGGTATTAAAATATCAGTAACTGTTTGCTGGCATATTCCACTTGTAATGTCAAGAATGCTAGAGTCAACATTATGGGATTTACATAACCACTGCAACTTATTTGGATTTGCACAGGTAGCTGATCAATGAACCCCAAGAAGAGAAAGAGGGTTTTGTTTTGATTTTGATTTGAATTCCTTTATCTAGCCATCGTAGTACAAGAATATGCACATCTAATTCTGAAGACTCAAGTATCAATTAATAATCTGAACAAGGAATGCATATGTTTCATTCCTGGAATTGGTTTTTGTCATTCATTTAACATATTTCCTATGGATTTTTGTGTAGAAATATTGGGAAGCTGGTGGGAACTGCAATATGGCAATAGCAGCTGCAAGGCTAGGACTTAGTTGTGTATCAATTGGTCATGTGGGTAATGAAATCTATGGGAAGTTTCTGTTAGATGTGCTTCATGATGAGGGCATTGGTATGGTTGAGATGAGTAATAGTACTGATGTTGTGAACAGCTCCAGTGCATCTATCGAAACACTTCTATGCTGGGTTCTTGTTGATCCGTTACAAAGACATGGTTTTTGCAGGTAAACTTTAATTACTTCTAATGCTTTTATTTTTTCTTAAACATTCGTTTTCAAAGGGCCTAAGTCAATATCTTTTATCTATTAGTCGAGCAGATTTTAGCAAGGAACCTGCATTTCATTGGATGAGCACACTGAGCAGAGAAGTAAAACTAGCTATCAGAAATTCAAAGGTTTTGTTCTGTAATGGATATGGCTTTGATGAGCTCTCTCCTAGTTTACTGCTCTCAGCAGTGGACTATGCTGTTGATGTCGGCACATCGATATTCTTTGATCCTGGACCACGTGGAAAGAGTCTCTCCACTGGGACTTCAGAAGAACAAAGAGCTCTTGACCAGTTTCTCAGAATGAGTGATGTTCTTCTTCTAACTTCTGATGAGGTTTCAATTATAACTTTCCTCATATATAGAAAACATATATCCTTAATATTGTTATGATTGACTCTAGTTATTGCCTTTAGCTCGTGCTCTGCAGTTTTGGGTATGATGTTGTATAACATTATTTTCTTTGCTTTATAAATTGTGGGAACTCTACTTCTGCTTGTATATCTATCTTCTGAGCTATATCATGTTTTACACTTTTCTTTTGGATGCTGACAAAGACTCCATATTATCATTATCTTCAGTTTCTTATTCTGAAATTAAAAAAATTAATATTCATATTATGTTAATCAGGAACTGCTTTACATTATGCAAATGTTCTACCAAATCCATTCCTTGTTAACATGGGCCTGCGTTGTTTGTATATCTAATATCTTTTTCTTTTCCCTCCTATTTTTGGGTACATCTTGTGTATCGCTACTTATATATTGATGGATTCCTTTGTTCCCTCATTGACAGCTCAATTTTCTGTTGTGCATGCCAAAGTGTCATTCTGTAATCTTAAAAAGTGTTGTCTAGTTTTGCCTTGTTATAGTTTACTTCATTCAAGTCTATTGCAATTTGCAATGCTTGTATAATTATCAATTGCAACTTTGCAAGTTATTGTGATATCATTTTTGCATTGCATTCTAAATTGAAGATAATTTCAATAAGTGGATATCTCCTTGAGAACTTGTTTAATTATTTTTCAAACTTCTGTTTAAAAATATAATTTGCTAATGTCTCCACGTGATTGGTTTGCCCAACAGGCCGAGTCTTTAACTGGCCTAGGAGATCCAATATTAGCAGGACAGGAGTTTCTCAAAAGAGGGATCCGCACAAAATGGGTGATTATAAAAATGGGTTCTCATGGTTCAATTCTAATAACTGCATCAAATATAGCATGTGCTCCTGCATTCAAGGTATTAGCTTCTGATTTTGTGTTCAATTGTTTTGTTCAAATTCTAGCATTTTGGGAAATCATGATTTCTTCCATCATTGCTATTTAGTTTGTTATTACATCTTCTGTTATCAAGTTATAATGTTTGTCAGTCTTGCATTTTAAGTTTTGTGATAATTTGTTATTATTCTCCATCTTACTCTTGATTCAAACAGACTAGATTCGTAATTCTTATCAGGTGGATGTCATTGATACTGTTGGGTGCGGAGACAGTTTTGTTGCTGCTGTTGCATATGGTTATATACATAATATGCCGTTGGTTAATACATTAACAATTGCAAACGCAGTGGGTGCTGCCACAGCCATGGGGTGTGGTGCTGGTAGGAATGTAGCAAAACTGGAAAATGTGAAAGATTTATTAAAATCATCAAACATCAGCAAAGATACCAAATTCTGGACCAATGTACTTGGGAAGAATGCGATAGCTCAGGAAATAACATGTTTGTCACACATGATGAACGGTATCGGCAATCCAGACAATCTCAACCATGTCCCATATGACAAGGTCGCCTCCGAGCTCTTGCCTAAGCTTGAACATCCACAGATACCCGATAATGTGACGGCATGATAAATTCCAGATAATATGTTACATCATACGGTGTATCCATCCTAGTGAAGTAATTCTTTTCCATCATCCTTCTAAATCATATAGCAGAGTAAATCTCCAAGTTACACTGCAATAACTAATCTAAATGCATTTGTTTGAGCAAAGTACATGGCCACGTGAGAGGTAGCTGCTCATAAAGCATTTTAACTGAATTGTTACGATTCCTGTCACAAACAATATTTCTTTGGTGTCAAAGGCACCTATACACCAAGCACCAGTGAGTCAGAGCTTTTTATTTTTCCCCTGATAGGTACCAATTTTTTGGCTTCATTTTTGTATGAATGCTTCTTAAGCAGTGATATGTTATTGTTTATATTGATAGTTTATCGATGGTAGAGGGCAGTAGCTTTTATCCTCTGATCATAGTTTGTTTTTGTATCACTCACTATTAGATTTTGAGTGGGGATTATGGACATTGGTTTATCATGTTCCCTGCTTCCAATCAAAATTTAGCAATTGACTTTGATCTCTAGAAAGAAAAATATCAAAATGGGCAAAGCTAATCCCTCAAATCGAATTCCAAATACACTCTCATGAGTAAAACCTAAAGTTTTCAATTCTACGAGGTTTCATTAGATAACAAGTATAAAGTAACAACAGAAATTGATAACAAGTATAAAGTAACAACAGAAATTAATGTTAGATACAAAGAAATTAAGTAGGGGTGTTCATGGATCGGAACGATCTGCATTTCTACGGTGTTTATCCGAATCCGATCCGAAAATTGCGGATATGGATTTGATCTGCAAGGCTTTTGGATCGGATTGGATCTGCACACTAGTCGGATTGGATTGTGGATTTTGTGTTAGTATCTGTATATCCGCAAAAATAAAGAAAATAAATAGGTAAATATTCTTTTTATGTTTTATTTCAACTAATAATTATCATATATGTTGTATTATTTTAATTTATTATTCAAGAAAAGTATGTTTAATATTTAAGAGTAAACATATTTAAAAGAATAAAAAAAATAAATTTTATTAATATTTTTTTAATAAAAATGAGCTTCTAAAAATATTTGTGTTTTGCAAATCCAACCTTAAAAACTGCAGAAGATCCGATCTGCGTTCACCCATAAAATCAAGAAATATGAGTAGAAGAATTTTACATTTTGCAGTGTCAAATAAAGAGGACAACGGTGATAAATTAGCGTTGTGAATAACACACTGCTATGTTGCGATTACTCAGAAGTCAGAACTTTGTTCGCACTTGACTGCTTGCAGAAAGTGTAACCAACCGTCTTCTGTTAAGAAATTAACTAGGGGTGAAGCTAATTTTAACTAAGTGTGTGTTTGGATTACAGTTTACAAACAGGAGTTTAATAAAATTGATTTTGTAAATTTGATTTTGATGAAAAGTAAATTTATGTTAAAGTGATTTATGTTTGGCAATCTTTGCATCAAAATAAATTATAGTAAAATAAATGTTGTTTGGATTATACTACTCAAAATCACTTTTAGATAAAAAATTACTAAAATAGACACCAACTTAAATAATTTTTGTATATTATCTTATCATTTTAATTTAGATAATTGAATAGATTTTATTAATTAATTCTATAATAAAATTAATATTTATACACTAAAATAAAAATAATATATAAAAATTGGCAAAATATATTTTTAATTAAAACTAACAAAATATAAATTTTAGAGAGTACTAAGAATAATAAAAAAATTAAATATTTATCTTGGTAGTAATTAAAATAAATTAAAAAAATTTTTATGATATTTTTTATATAGTATATTTTTAGTATTCTTAGTACTCTTTTTTAGTATGCTATAATTTATTATTATTATTATTAATTTTTTGTTTAATTTACTTTACTTAATAGAATCAATAAATCATATTATAAAAAATAATAAAAATAATACAAAATTACAATTATAAAAGTGTATAATATCAAATAAATAATTAATAAAAAATAAAAATAATAAATAATAAAAAAAGAGAATTCATGTAAACAAAAATAATAAGAATTCCATAAATAATATAATAACATACATAAAGGATAAAGTTAATGAAAGGTAAATAAAAATGAAATATTGATGTCTAGAAGCCCGTTAATGAAACGCTTCTTGAAAATCATGGTTTTGAAAGCAAAATCACTTCTGCATTCATGAATCAAAAATTTGCCAAACCAAAAATTAATACTTAATAAAAAATTTGCCAAACCAAAAATTAAAACTTTTCAAGAAGTATAAACGTACTTCTTCTCTTGTAACGCATTTGCCAAACACACCCTAACTAGTTAAAAAATAAGTTTGTTACAATTATCAAACATATTTGTTTTGTTGAAAATCTAATCTAAAGATGCTTCGGTAAAAGACCAAACAGATAAAAGATGAGCGAGGCAACACTTCGACAGAAAAATGTATACTAAACCATGTCCAGTTATATCCAATGTAAAACAAGGTAAAAATCTAAAGGGTACAATCCTGGTTACAATACCCACGAGAACTAGCTAGAATTGAACATAAAGTTTACAGAAACACTGCTCCTCCACTAAAATTGAATGTAATCCTCTTTCTTTTCCTCTATCCCCGCCCCGTGCGCGGGGGATTTGGGTGTTTTGGGGAATTTTTAACTCTTAGTAACCATAATTGGTTCCATACACCGAACCATAATCAGCAGCAGGTGCATGACCTGTATGTGCTCCAGCACTTGAAGGTGGAGATGCATAAACAGAAGCATTGGTAGGATAGGAATTGTAACCTTGGTTAATTGACCCCCCCATATGATCTTGTGCCGCACTCGCCGCTTCAGCCATGAAATTCTGCATCAGATAAGATTTATTGTTGTCAATTCAGATGCATGCACAAAAACAACAAAATCCAAGTACAGGGAAACCCATAGAAATTCTTTGGAGTTCATGGAGCACCGCTGAGGTTATGGTCACAATCCAATGAGAGAATAAAATGAATATCATTTTAAGATATAGCCCATCACTAGTTTAAACTCTTGAAAAGACAGTTCTTTAATTAGTTATGAACGCAGTACACGAGCTCCAATACAGGTTCAAGAATTTCTCAACAAGGCTGAAGAATCCACTATCCCTTCAAAATCAATTACCTGCACCAGTTGTTGAGCTGCCTGTATTTGTGACGCGGTGCCACTTATCTCAACAGTCATTTCCCCTGGAATACCCCTGGTCTCCTGAATTGTAATACTTGCGCCACTAGCACGGCGAATGTAGCTGATATTTGATCCTGATGCTCCAATAACTGCATCTGCATAGGTTAGAGGAATTTGCATGTGCTGTGTGACCTGTAGGGTACAAAGGAAATCACATATCAAGACAACAAATAATTTAAAACTGGCATGGCAGTCTGAAGTCCTCAGGTTGGGCAAAAGAAGACACCTTATTTGCAACAGACTGCTGTGATTGAGAAGTATCCCTTGCATAGGCAGGTGGAGGAATGAGCTTATCTACGGGAGGCAGATCAGGAGGTGGGTAGTAATTATCGTAGTTATGTGAAGGAGGCATATATTGAGGATTGGGTGCAAAAGCAGGTCCGCCGCTGCCAGGAGTGGGGAACCCTTGTGGATGTGGAGGACCCCAAGCTTGAGGTGGGGGCACATTCTGGTTAACTCGAGCATCTGGCCTTTGCATCTGAAGTTTGGGACAAAGAAGAGTAAATGAAATCAAGGATAATGATTTTTTATCAAGAACAACAAAAGGAATAATCAGCCACATGCACAAAGATGATCCATATAACTTAATTCTTTTCATAAACACTAGGTTTCAATGGAAACCATATTGAAAAAAATCATCATGCTAACTGTGAATGATGGAAGTCAGGCACACTAATGTGCAATAATTAAGATATAGCTTATTATGCATTCCACCCCAAGCTGTCAGTAGCAACACCAATTCATCATTCCGAAATACAGTTTACACTTAAAAGATGTAATTGATAAAGGGCCAAGAATATTCATATCAGCTTGATGATTCTTCTTCACAAGTCGTATCTCATGACATAACTCATCCGCATACATAGTCTGACCATTCCAGCCTTCAGATTGACAAACTACTAAAATATATAAATGGACATACCTGTGTTTCAAACACTCCAACTATGCCGCGGTCAACCAGGAATTTACGGAGATGAAGTGCAATAAGTTCAACTGCCTTGTGAACCCCAGCAGACTCCCCTTGTATTTCAACAACACTATCATCCCGTAGAGCAAATACAGGCAGGTATTCAGCTAAAAATAATGCATTATTCAGGCACAGGTCTCAGAAATCTGGTTGATATGGATTGGGGTTCCAAATAATAGATCTAGTGGTAAACATGCAAACAAAATTAACAATATCTGTGTGCACACCTGATCCAAGAACACGTATATTGCAACCAGTGTTATCTTGAAAGGACTTTACTGTGGAACCCTGCTTCCCGATCAAGCTTCCTGCTTGAGTATCTGCCACCAGAAGCCTCGTAACAACTTGGTTTGATGCGGCCGATGCATCTGGAGGATTGTGGTCCACATTGACAACTTGTTTATGAACCCTTAACAAACCCTCCACAGCAGGCGGTATGGCGCGATCTGGCTCTTCTTTTGCAGAAACCATTACCTTTTTAAGCATCAAACAAAAAGAAATCAGAAACACGCAAGAAACAACAGAATCTTATAATAAACCTCAAAACACAAACTTCAAAATAAGCCAAATTAATGAATTTGACTCATTGATTAATCTGCACGTTCCAGAAACATGATTGTTGCCTTATTCATCAATATGTAACACTGACATAAATATATAAAATCTGGTTGCTAACTTTAGGTCAATGTTTGTTGATAGCAATTTGATTTCTCCATGTGAAACTAACTTTTGTTTTATGTTTATTTCCATTATGTTTCTTCAATGAATTAGCAATTAGTTCCACTATGTCAAATTTCTAGGGGGCATAAATAATTAAATCTTTATTAATAATTCTTATAGCTTGGTAATAATTTAATTTAATAATGATATATGCCACTGGTTTAATTAAATGGTCATGATACATTTAAATTTTACAGGATTGTTCTACTTACCGTATCAAAAATTTGTGATGCTTATAAAATTTCAGAAGCTTATTATTTTTTTAATTTTCATAGTAACTTTTATATTCTTTTCTGGGTGAGAGTTTTAGGAAGTGTGGCAAGACACCAACCGACCAAGTTCTGAATTTACCAGGTAAAATGAATGCTTCTTGCCACCAAAGTCTGCACAAATTATTTCTGATTCTTAAGACAAACATTTCAGCAGTTGTATATGCTCATTGCTGTTTCCTGCCAACTGGAACTTTGGCTCTTCAATTTGAAGCCACTTTGGTCATTCATATATGCTGACAACCTGCATACACCCATTTGGTTATCCTGACAAAAGAATCTCTTCTTATCTATATAATTAATCTGTTTGTTTATTTAGTAATTGTTGTGCTCTGATAGATTATGTATACTTTCAGTTCACCTAAATTTAACAACACTGTTCTTCAAACAGAGTTAATATTGTTAACATGTTTTTATCACGAATAAACGATTTAGTTTCATTTTCAAATTAATGATATCTCTTCGTTACAATTTATATTACACCCGCTATACCCTTAACTATTAACATGTGTTCAAACATTTTTATTTTCGCTTCACTAATCAGTAATGATTATCAATTTAAATGCAATATTGTTATGTAATAAGAGTATAGGGCAAGAAAAACTGTTTTGTGGTCATAATTTATATTATCCATTATACTATTAACATGTGTTCAAACATTTTTAATTTCGCTTCACTAATCAGTAATGATTATCAATTTAAATGCAATATTGTTATGTAATAAGAGTATTGGGCAAGATAAACTGCTTTGTGGTCATAATTTATATTATCCATTATACTATTTTGCCATGTGTTCAGACATTTTTAATTTCACTTCACTACCCACTATCAATTTAAATGATAGTTATTTAAAAGACTATAGTAGCTACCAAATGATAGCACTTTAAGTCATTAATAACTATGATGTTAGTTAAAGTACATGGATGTGACTTATAGATGTTCCCCGCCCTCCCCATGATAGAATTTCATTAATATACAATAATGAAATGAGGCAGAAATCCACATAACACACTAAATTAATAGATAATAATACCAACCAAGTCACACAATTGATTATCAATTTGTAGTATAGGTAATAACATTTTTTTGAAAACATGACCAGCTATTAAAACAGCAGAAAGCTGATTCACAATTCAACGGTCGATACAATAATACATACATAAATATTAAATTCAATATAAACTGCCATCAGAATCCAGAATGTAACAAACATAATAGTGCAACAATGATATTCACACAATTGAAATAGATCAAGATATAGTGGCGGCTGTTGCAATTTCATTGCCAAGTAAGCAAGTATTCACAAATGTCATGCCCCACAGCACAAATGTTTGTAATTTTACATATTACCTATGTATGTAATAATTGAAAAATATGAAATGCACTATATACTGCCATTGGAATGTAGAAGATATAATAATGCAAGAAACAAACAAGAGTATTCAAACAAACAGCAATGGATTAATGGAATAGCCCGTCCAGAAACACCAAATGTTTTGTAATTTCAAAATTTTATACAATATAAAAGTATATGATATTTCAAACAAAATATGCAGGATTATCCCACAAGGCATAACTAACAAGAACACGAAAAGTAAACTCACTGCTCTTTCCATGGTTCCTGGCGGACCATCAAGAATTTTAATGCGAGCTTTGGTCTCTTCCGTCATTTTCTTAATAAACTCTCCCTTGCGGCCGATGATACTGCCAACCTTTTGTACAGGAATCAACATCCGGAAAACATTCTCTCCAGGCCAACCAGGCCACTTCTTTATTTCATTTCCTTTCGAATTATCCTGTGCTCCCTGTTTCTCCTGAGAATTGAAATTCCCAGTAACATCCCCAATATCATGATGTTCCTCCTCCTCCTCAGCATTCTCTTGTGGAGGAGCATCGGTATCTTCGGGCAAACCTTCAATTTCGTGGCCATCAAACTGATTTTCAGGAGGATTAGCTCCCTCATCCAAATTGGCATCGTCATGTTCATCAGGCTGCAGTTGAGGAAACCCCGCATCATCAATCACATTTCCTTCATCATGTTCATCGGAATGGTTTTGCGGAAATTCAGGGTTTTCAGGCACATAGCCTGCATCTTGTGCATCATATTCTTCCCCAGACATCACAATATCTGAAGGAGGAAAAACCAATTGAAACAACTCGTCAACACCATTTTCAACAACTAAAATGAACAAACAAACAAACAAACAATACCTCACATGCCAAAAAGAAAACAAGAAAAATTTCAAGTGTACACTAAAACAAGCTCCAAAATCAATTAACTGCATGGTATAATAAACATCTAGAGCCTTAAAAAACTGAACTACAAAACTCCTAAAGTTTCAACAAAATAAACATACAGAAAAAGATTAAAACAATGAGCATGTATATAAAAACATAAAATATAGCATGTATACAGTCATACAAACCCACCAAATACAAACATACATACATACATATTTAAGAAACGAGAGAGAAAGAAAAAATGAAAAAAAAAAAAAAAAGTAACAGTCACCAACCGAATTCTCGAAACTGCCTACTCCGAAGGCAGAAGAAGAAGAAAAGAAAAACAAAGATTAAAAAATTGAAAGAGGCGTGAAGAAAGTAAATGCGATACTTCAATGAAGAACAAGTAACTGAAAAATTTAAAAGAGTGATAACAAAGTGAATAACAACGATGAAGTAAGAGCTAAAAAGAGAATGTAGAAACCCTAGAGAGAGAAGAAGAAGAACGAGGAGGAGTTAGGGTTTGAGAGTTACGTTGTTCGAGAAGCTTCGGAGAGAAGAGAGAAAAAGAAAAGGCGCGGAGGCTTTGTGCGGTGTTCAGAAATCAGAACGGATTTAGGTTTACTTCTGATTCTATTATTAATTTATTATTGCGGTGAAGAATTTCAGCTAAGGATGACGAGAGAGTAACACACACCACTACTATACAATCATCTTTCACACAACATTTCCTCTTTTTTGCTTTGCCGTCCTTTAACTTACACGTATTTACAACTTTTGCGGTTATTGTTTTTTATAATTTTTTATTTTTAGAAAATAATCCCAAAAGAAAATATCAGAAAAATAATTTCTCAGATTTGAGGAAAATAAAAGTTAAAAACAAAAAAATGTATTATTTTTACTTTTTTTATAAAATTCAAAAAATAAAAAATAAAAATACAAACTAAATTTATAGTATTTTCAAAATATGTTTAGAGTAGTGTTTTAAAGAGAAAATATAATTTATAAAAATATTTAAAATAATTTTTAGTAAAATAATATGTTAGAATAATTAATTATTTTATTCAAATAAAATATTTTAGAGGTGCAACCAACATAATTACCTTATTTAAACAAATATTTTAAATTGAAAAACAATATTTAAATTTTCTTGCGCTTAAAATTCTCAAATAAACATTTTAAATACTTTATTCAAATGTACTTTTAATATACAACCTGACTATAGAAATGATTTTGCTTGTTTGAGAAAATTAAAACTTCATACAAATATCATAATTTATGGATTTTTATTAATTTTTTCTTTGTTAACATAAGTTTTATTTTGGGACAGGGACATAAGTTTTTATTAATCTAGGATTATTAAAACTATATTCTATATTTCTTTTATTGTCTACGATATCTCTTATTCCAACGAGTAGAGGTAGTAACACTACTCAAATTCATAGATATTTACTCCGCTCCGTTTAGAGTGGGTAATTGCTCGTTCCAATACAGGACAAATTTTCTGCGAAGCAAATTTTGGTCGAAGTCAGTTTAGGTAATACCCGCTCCAATATATATATAATATATATAATTTTAATATATAATATATATGATATATGTAATATATGTCAAATAATTAGTAAATTGATTAATAATATTATATCATATTTAAATTTTTACCTAAATTTATGTTATATATGTGATTATGGTTATATAAATTTTAAAATTCTCTCAGCTTGAGATATTCACGAAATACTATTAATATATTAGGCTGGTTGGTTAGAGCGTAATTTTTTACTATAAACTTGTAACAAATTTATCTACATAATTTAATTTGAATTTTTGCACTAAACTTATTAAAGAATAAAACTAGTTTTATGTAACTTAAGATCATTCAAATTCAATAAGCATGAAATTTGTTATGACTATATCTTGAAAGGTGGTTTATTGCCGGTTAAAAATTTACTATAGGTAGTGTTTTATATTTTCAAATTTTAAATTAGATATGTTAGTTTTTTAAATGTATTATTTTCTAATTCTTTATTATGAATTCAAATTTTAAATCATTACAATTTTAATTAATTAATTAACTATTGAATAATGAATATGATTAAAAAAATTGAGATGTTATATTCTCACTCACTTAAAAAATTTTGTCCTCAAAATTTGTATCTTTTAAAAGATACTAATTCAACCTCATCGTACCCTAGTAGATTTTGTCTACATTTTTTTTTATAAAAATATATGATAGTTCTAACATAAATAAGTTCAATCAATCCACATATTCAAGTAAAATAAGTAAAATTACAAAACAATTTTATTCCCATCATGAACTAAGTACATTAAATATGACTTGGACATTCAAGTATTAATATAATTATATAAGATAGATTCACATAATAAATAATATCATTCATTTCTTTTATCTTGCGTTATTAGTCTCCGTGTATTAGATATAAATCACAAAATATAACATAATAATTTAAATAAGCAGTAAAACATAATAAGATAGCTTAAAAAACATCTTATAGCCAATCATATTTAAACCTTTACTTCTCAATGCCTCATACCTAATGCATTCTCACTTTATTCTAACTTTTCAATTAGTCTATAGTGTGTCTTTCATCTAGGTCTCTTAACTTAATAATTAAATATTTTATAGATATTAAATTCCAATATCAATTTAATTTTATCCAAATATTTCTTTTAAGTTCCGTCTTTTATGTCTAAGAATAATTTTAGTTTACATTCTAACCCAATTTTCTAAATTTGTCACTAGACAAGTTAGATATTTAGAATTTTATCTCTTAATAACCTCAAGTTGCAAACTTTGTACCACATGATTCCTGTTTCAAAATGAAATTTTTTATGATTTGTAAATAATAGTTTTTTGAGTATATCTACTCCATAAAATAAAAAAAAAATCAAGAGTTACTGTTCTCACAACAATCCCATGTCTTACTTTTTTGTGACTCTACATTAACTTGTTTTTTGATAGGAATATTTTAGAATCACTTAACTTCATTTTGGTTTTTGTCATACGTCATTTTGAATGCTATGGAATTAATTATAAATTTAAAAATTAGTCGCATATTTATAATATTTTTAAAAAGATCAGTTTCAACCATCTAAAAATTAAATGTAAATTCTATAGGCCTAATAATTGAGTTAAAATTTTTGAAAATAAATTACATAGCAATATTTTTTTTTTTATTAAGTTTAACTAGATTAAGATATGCGCACTGCATGAAAACATTTTGTACATAGTCCTTTAGAAAACTAATAGAAATTTTTTTTTTGGTTTTATAGTTAGTTATAAAACATCTATATAACTGTAAAAAGAAATAATTATATTATAATAAATTCAATAGTACAATATAATATTAATAGTATAATAAAACTAATTTTGTTAAAAAAAATTATTATTATTTAATTTTGATAAATGAATTACATTTAAACTACTAATTAATAAAAAAATGGTATATTTATTGACACTCAAATAAATCTTGACTCATAAATTTTTACTTGATTGAAAATATTTATTATTGTCAAATAAAATTCTACAATCATTTAAATAAATTAAAAAAATAAATTTATAAAGAATTAACATAAATTTAAATATTTTTACAATAATTTACGTTAATATCATTGAATACCAATTGATTTCACAGATTTTAATTCCATCTCAAAAATTCAAAATCTATCAAAATATGATATATAAAAATTGAATAATATCTTAATAAATAGAATTAATGAAAATAGAGTTAATGACAATTAAATAATAGAATTTTTTTTAAGATAGCTTAATAATGATATTAAATTTATTATTAATTAAGAGCTGATACTGAAAAAAGTTATCAGACAAAGAGAAGTAAAAGAGAAAAATTCAAAAATATATTACAACTTGAAAAAAAAGCTAATATGACAATAGGATCCTATATGAGATATCATTCTCTAGTTATATATATAGAGAAAGTGATGGATCCAAAAAAATTTATCAGTAGAAGAAAAATATATATAATATAATAATAATTTTTATAATTATACTATGATGTTATAAAATATGATTATTTTTTAAATTATTTAATCAATAAATTAAAATAGTAAAATAATAATTCAAAATAATAACAAATAATTTAAAATTTTATTCTTCTAGGTTTCATATTTTGAAAAGATTGAATAATCTTTTCATTATCAATACAATCAAATGTCTCTTTTTATATGTATGTCACTAAACAATTATTTAAAATAATTCTTTTTAACTTGTTCAGATTGTTTTTCAATAGCAGCAGTGATGTGTTGTTTTTGTCTCATAAATGCTTCACATTTTCTCCAAGCTTTATTATGAGCGCTATCATGAATCCCAATAAATTCCAACATAAATTTGTAGTCTCTCCTTTTTTTTTCAATTTAAAAAGCCAATAGTTACAAAAGCATCACCACCTTGTCTCGGGTTTCATAAGATAACAACAAAGACAAAAAAAATAGCATCTTTTGATATACTATACTCTAACTAGTTGCCATAGTCATCAAACCAATTAGGATTAAATTTTCGAAAAGAAGAATCACAAGCAGTTTGCGAAAAATCATGAGTTCTTGGTTGACAAAGACCTTTTTACAAATATGCACATCTAACTTTATCTCTGTCATTCGAGTGATAACTTGGAATCTTTGATCGTTGTCCTGGATCTGCTATAAGACTCTCTACTACGAATTCTAAAAACCTCCTTTTATTAGAAGAGGTCGATGAATTGTTTTGGTATCCAATCTCCAATGATGAGGTGCTTTTGAAATATTTCTCCCTTACTAATAGCTAGGATAAAATTATAAATCTAAGTTAATTAATTAATAAAAAAATTCACAATTCAAAAATCACAATATAAAATTATAAATACAAAATTGATAAACATATGCCATTCAAATAAATTTCCAACAACAACAACAACTAATAATATCCCAAATTCCTAATTCAAAATAAGTCAATACACAAAAACAACCAACAAACAAATTAATAAAACTAAATTTGTAATTACATTATCAGAACAAATTCAATCACAATTAACAAACCAACTATATCAATTATCAAACAACAATAAAGCAAATAAGTGAATAAGCAATGAAGCAAGCAGATATCGGTTTCAGTGAATCATGATTCATGAATGTACCGAGAATAATCCAAGATTGAATCTGAACAGCTGAACTCTAGGAACTAGAAAGCAGAAGTGCAGAACCCAGTAGGCAGTAGCGGTGCAGCGCCCAGCGGCAGCAGGCAGCAGGACGAAGGGCATGCGTTCTCTGTTGAAGCCTGAAGAGTGAAGACCGAAGATAGAGGAGGATCGCAGATTCGAAGTCTTCGAAGAAGAAGAAGAAGAAGGAAGAACCGATCACTGAAGAAGAAGGTAAAAGGGGAATGAGGGAGGAAAAATATCGGTACAGATTTTCACAAAAATGTCGTGTTGCAAGTATAGTTCTAAACCAACAAATTATCCTTGGTCAACGTTTAGATTGTTTGTCACTTAAGCAAACCCAATAAAATTAACCGAAGTATTTAAACCTCGTGTCGTCTCTCAAGGAATTGCAGAGAAGTGTAGTTAATATTGGTTATGAAAAAGTATATTTTTGGGTTTTTGAAATGAGGAACAAGAAAATATAGATTGCAAAAAAAATATACTAATAACTAAGAAAGCTCTTAGCAAGAATTGAGAATTAGAAGTCCTATCTTTATTATCATCATCAATTGTGATGGTAAATGTGAATTGCCTTCACTTAGTTAACCTCTAACCAATGGAGTAAGGTCAAGTGCATACAATTAATTTGAGTTCACAAGTTCTAGTCAACTCATAGTGAGAGACTAGCTTTGGTGAAGTTCAAGCTAACCGGCAATTTTCAATCACCAATCAACAAAAGACTTTTGATAACTCAAGAGTCTCTAAATAATCAATCCAAGTCAAGAACATAAAAATCTAAATTAAAATCCACCCAATCATTTTATCAAACATTTAGAAGGCACAAAATAAAAGCATAGAAAAGTAATAAGAGAATGTAAAATCTAAGACCAACAATTGCAATGAATCAATAATAACAAATGAAGAGAGAAGCAATCATAAACATAAAAACATAACTTGCATTAATATGGATTAAAGGGAACAAGAAGAATTCATAAACTAAATTGGCAACATAAAGAAATCAATTATAGAAGTAGATAACTAAAGTACTAGAACAAATAAAAGTAGAAGAAACCTAAATTAAAGCAAGGTAGAAATTTGAATTTGAGAAGAAGAAAAACTAAAAACCCTAAAACCTAGAGAGAGGAGAGAGCCTCTCCCTCTAGAAAACTACATCTAAAACCTAAAATTGTGCGAATGAAAGTTAGTTGAATCATTCCCCCTTCTAGCTCCACTCTGCAGTCTTTAATCTGTGTTTTCGGGCCTGAAACTGGGTCAAAAGCAGCTCAGAAATTGCCCTTAGCGTTTTCTGTAAATTGCAGCATGTGACGCTCGTCACGCGTTCGCGTCGCTGGACTTTTCGCTGGCCGCGCGTAGGCATCAGCCACGCGTGCGCGTCATTTGGACATTGGCTCAGTCACACGTACGCGTCGTCCATGCGTGCACATCGCTACCAGATTCTCAAAACTTCAATTTCTTGTGTTCCTTCCACTTTTGCATGCTTCTTTTCCATCCTCTAAGCCATTCCTGCCCTATAAACCCTGAAAACACTTAACAAACATATCACGGCATCGAATGGTAATAAGAGAGAATTAAAATTAGCAAATTTAAGGCCAAAAAAATATGTTTTCAATCATAGCACAAAATTAGGAAGGAAAATGTAAAACATGCGATTTATATGAATAAGTGTGAAAATAGTTGACAAAATCCACTCAATTTAGTACAAAATAAACCATAAAATAGTGGCTCATCAAATCTCTCCACACTTAAACATTAGCATGTCCTCATGCTAAACTCAAGAGAACTAAAAGAGTGAAGAGGGATGGTATGACTTATGCAATGCAACCTATCTATATGAATGCAACTACATGCTAAATGCTTCTACCTACTTGGTTAAAAGTAAATCAAATTCTCCAAGAACAAATATGAACGGGGTTCCACTAATTCAAATCATAAAATGAAGTATAAATAGACCTGCAAGAAGAAAGCTCGTGAAAGTTAGGAACAAAGAATCGAGCATCGAACCCTCACTAGAAGTGTATACACTCTAATCGCTCAGGTGTTTAAGGTTTGATTCTCTCAATTCTCTACTAATCTTGCTTTCTAAGACTTGCTCTTCTTCTACTAATCAACAAAAAATTAATGCATGAGTACACAAATCAAGAGGTCTTTTCAAGGGTTGTAATGGGGTTAGGGTCAAGGTATGAATATATTTAGTTAAGTGGACTAAAATCTGAATCCTTGATTAACCTAAACTTTCCACCTAACTTAAGACAATCTATGTAATCAAAATACAAAACCTAACTGCCCATTAACTATGTTTTCCACATATTCATGCATCCCAAATTTGAGTATAACTCATATGCATTGCTAACACCATTTATTTTGGGGCATTTTGTCCCCTTTTTATTATTTGCTCTTTTTCTTTTCTTTTTCTCTTTTTTTTCTTTTTATTTTTCTTTTCTTTTTGTTTTTCTCAATGCATATGATTAAGGTATTGAACGTAAGAATATGTGCTCAACTATCTTTTCACATTTTCACAAAAAGTCTAACATACTCAATTTTCAAACCAAATATTTCTAAACCCAATTTTTCCACACTTAAATTATGAGCACTCTCACTAGTCTAAGCTAACAAAGGATTCAAATTAAGGACATTATTGTTTTCTACTTAGAGTTAGTGATGAGCTAAAATAAAGAATAAAAGGGGTTAAAAAGATTCAACATTGGTTTGCAAAGGATAATGAAAGGGTAAGGCCATATGGGTATGTGAGCTGTAGTGAAACAAAGGCCTCAATCATATACATGTATGCATACATCAAACATTGGAAATATAGAATCAAGCAAGATAAAGATCACAATTTTAGAGAGAACGACACACACCAAAACAAAATATATTGGTTGATAAGATGCAACCAATCAAATAGGTTCAAAATCTCACTGGTTTTGTGTGTTCGAGCTCTAAACCATATTCCAAAATAAATTTCTTCAAACAAGTTCAACAAAAATTTAATTCAAATTAGTGAAATATTTAAAATAGTTTCTTGGAAGAGAATTCATCACTTCAACTAAGTAGTACATATATGCAAGCAACTAACTACACATGCAAGTTAAAGTGTTGGTGTTGAAAAAGGAGGTAGTTACCCACGAAAATCGGTCTCGACCTCCCCACACTTAAAGATTGCACCGTCCTCGGTGCATGCAAAGATGTGCAAGTGGACGGGTTGCTACAACTGATGAACTCCTTCAAAAGATTGTGCAGAGGGGCTTGTTTGTTGCCCCATTTAAAAGCTTTTCCGTTTTCCTTCTTGGTGGCCATCCTGAAAGAAGAGAAAAAGGAAGAAGAATAACCCACAACCAAAGATATGAAAACAAATAAAATATGGGTGGCTAATGCCAAGTAGTAATGAGGTTCTCAACTACATGGTAGCTACAACATGTGAGTGAGAAAACAATAGAAGCAAAAGGGCATATCAACTAAATAGCAAACAAGTCAAGAAGCACCAAAAACAATGCAAGGAATATACAATAGTTGAGTAAGAACATTCAACACCAATAGTATAATATCAAATTTAGAAAAGAAAATAAGAACAAGTGACAAAGTTATAATGCAATAAATGAGGGAGAATAAAGATGAGAAGGGAAAGGAATAAAGAAGAAGAAAGGTAGAAAGAAAGAAGAAGAAAGGAGAGAAGAAAGATGAAGAAAGTAAAAGAAGAAGCGACGCGTAAGTGTCGCCCACGTGTACGCGTGGGTTGCAGGATGAGGAGGTGACGCGTACGCGTCAGTCACATGTACACGTGAAAAGCAGAAAAGGGAAGGTGGCACGTACGCATCAGTCACGCGTATGCATGGGTGTGAATTGTGCTTCTCGCACAACACACGCACAGTTCCCGCGTAAGTCTCTGGTTCTAGTATTGGACCACCAAAACTCTGACGTCGACGCGCACGCGTCGTCCACGCCTACGTGTGGGTGGTAAAAAGCGCAAATGACGCGCATGCGTGGGTTGGGTTGTGCGCCTAGAATCCCACCCGCATGGTTCCAACACAACTCTCGGGTTTTTGTACCAGAGAGCAAAATTGGCATCGACGCGCACATGTACGCGTGACAGCTCTTTTTTTTTAAGCTGGGTGAGAAGCTAACAAGCTACCAAAGTAATGTCAAAGATTATTAAACAAGAAAAACTATAACTTAAAATAAATAAATCTAACTAAAATTGAAAATTCAACTTATGACCAATATAAATAAATGGAAAAATAGGAAGAATTTACCATGATGGGGTGTCTCCCACCTAGTACTTTTAGTTAAAATCCTTAAGTTGGACATTTGGTGAGCTCCTTGTCATGGTGGCTTGTGTTTGAACTCATCTTGAAACTTCCACCAACGCTTGGACTTCCAATAAGCTCCAACATTTCCAAGTGAATTCACCAAGCCTTGATGAAGTTCTTCACAAGCTTTGAGCTCCCAAAGTTGATCCTCTTGTATGCCAGAATCCCAAATCTTGTTGCTACACCCGTCTTTATGTTGATCATCATCATTCTAACTGGGTGGCAAGTAATCCAAATTCTCTCTGAGGCATCCAAACAACTTCTTAGACCCATTCAATCGAGCTCTACTCCAATCCTTCCACTTCAACTTTGAGCATGAAACCATATGGAACCTTGCATGACAACTCCAACCACTAACCATCTCCCTTTTGCTCTTAAAGCCACAAAGAGCTCTAAGTTGACCATCTGTCTCAAGCAAACCATATTCAAGTGGGAAAGTAAAGTTTAAGGAGAAGAATTTTACCCACTTGAATGTTGTGCTGGATGGTAATAGCTTGGGGAGAGGTGTTTTTAATGATCTTGCAAGATCCACTCCCTTATGCTCTTCCTTTACTACTTCCACCTCTTGGCAAGCTTCTTCAACTTCAACCACTTCTTCTTCTTCATTAACTTCGGCTTTATGCACTCGTTCGAGTACAAAATCCAACTCCTCCTTGATGACTTCCACCTCTTGACAACTTTCTTCAGTTCCCACTTTCTTGTTAACTTCTTTCAACTCTTCCTCATTGATCAAGTCATGTGTTGGAGGGTGTGTACATTCCTCCTCAACATTGGTTTCACATCCGATGGAAAAAGTTTCAACAAGATCATGAATGTCACTTAGTGTAGAGTTGTCTTTAATGATGGAACGTCCCTCTTGTTCAACCTCCTCAAAGTCTTCAACTATTCTTTCATCTTCCAGGGGCTCTACTTCCTCCACCTTTCAAGTCTCCTCTTGCTTCTCTTGAAGTATGGATGCGTGGATCCGATCTATTAAGTCCCTGAGATGATCCATTCTCTCTTGTTCCATGTCAATAGCATAATTGGGATCATGTTGCTATTGGATTGATGGATATGGGTGTTCTTCCATGGAGGGTGGTGGTGCACTAGAGCTTGAGGATTGAGTATTGGAGGTAGGAGGTGGATCCACACGGAATATAAGAGCTTGGAGAGTAGAGGTGGGACCAGTAAGAGTAGAGGTAAGTGTAGTTTGAAGCTCTCTTTGCCCTTGAAGAATAACACTAAAGGTATCATCTATGGGAGTTTGGGGTGGATAGGAGGGTTCATTGGTTGGGAGAAAGGGCTCATAATATGAAGGTAGTTCTTCTTGATAAGGGTATGGAGATGGTGTATATTGAAGTGGTGGTTCTTGGGGGTAATTGTGTTGGAATTGGGGTGGTTCTATGTATGATTCGTATGGTTCATATGGTGGTTGGTATGGTGGATATGGATTAGGGTCATATGGAAGTGTTTGGTGGTAGGGGGCTTGTGAGTATGGTGGTTCAAAGCTATGTTGAAGAGGGGGTTCATAGGCATATGTTGGTGGTTGTTTGTAGTCACAAGGAGGTCCACCATATCCATTGTCTTGGTATGCATCATGGAATGGTTGTTGCTCGTAGTACATTGGAGGAGGTTGTTGCCATGGAGGCTGTCCATAAGCTTGACGCTCCTCCCACCTTTGATTGTTCCATCCTTGTTGCATATCCTCATTATAGCTTCTATTTCCTGCAACATAGTTGTAATCACACTCATAACCAAAGGGGTGAGAATTCATGATAGCAAGAGAAAATAAAAACAACTATTAATAAAAACTAATGAAAATAAACTCCTAAAACTAGCAAAAACTAACAAAGAAACAAAAGGCAAACATATTCACAATAACCAATAATAAGGCACAAATTTGCAATTCCCCAACAACGGCGCAAAAAATTTGACGGAGGAAAAATGTCGGTAAAGATTTTTACAAAAATGTCGCATTGCAAGTATAGTTCTAAACTAACAAATTATCCTTGGTCAACGTTTAGATTGTTTGTCACTTAAGCAAACCCAATAAATTTAACCGAAGTATTTAAACCACGTGTCGTCTCTCAAGGAATTGCAGGGAAGTGTAGTTAATATTGGTTATGGGAAAGTATATTTTTTGGGTTTTTGAAATGAGGAACAAGAAAATATAGATTGCATGAAAAATAAACTAATAACTAAGAAAGCTCTTAGCAAGGATTGAGAATTAGAAGTCATATCCTTATTATCATCATCAATTGTAATGGTAAATGTGAATTGCCTTCACTTAGTTAACCTCTAACCAATGGAGGAAGGTCAAGTGCATACAATTAACTTGAGTTCACAAGTCCTAGTCAACTTATAGTGAGAGACTAGCTTTGGTGAAGTTCAAGCTAACCGGCAATCTTCAATCACCAATCAACAAAAGACTTTTGATAACTCAAGAGTCTCTAAATAATCAATCCAAGTCAAGAACACAAAAATCTAAATTAAAATCCACCCAAGCATTTTATCAAACACTTGGAAGGCACAAAATAAAAGCATAGAAAAGTAATAAGACAATGTAAAATCTAAGACCAACAATTGCAAGGGATCAATAATAACAAATGAAGAGAGAAGCAATCATAGACATGAAAACATAACTTGAATTAATATGGATTAAAGGGAATAAGAAGAATTCATAAACTAAATTGGCAACATAAAGAAATCAATTATAGAAGTAGATAACTAAAGTACTAGAACAAATAAAAGTAGAAGAAAACTAAATTAAAGCAAGGTAGAAATCTGAATTTGAGAAGAAGCAAAACTAAAAACCCTAAAACCTAGAGAGAGGAGAAAGCCTCTCCCTCTAGAAAACTACATCTAAAACCTAAAATTGTGTGAATGAAAGTTAGTCGAATCATTCTCCTTTCCAGGTTCCAGCTCCACTCTGCAGCCTCTAATCTGTGTTTTCGGGCCTGAAACTGGGTCAAAAGCAGCCCAGAAATCGCCCCCAGCATTTTTTGTAAATTGCAGCACGTGACGCTCGTCACGCGTACACGTCGCTGGACTTTTCGCTGGCCACGCGTAGGCGTCAGCCACGCGTGCGCGTCATTTGGACATTGGCTCAGTCACGCGTACGCGTCGTCCACGTATGCGCGTCGCTACCAGATTCTCAAAACTTCAATTTCTTGTGTTCATTCCACTTTTGCATGCTTCTTTTCCATCCTCTAAGCCATTCCTGCCATATAAACCCTGAAAATACTTAACAAACATATCACGACATCCAATGGTAATAAGAGAGAGAGAATTAAAATTTGCAAATTTAAGGCCAAAGAAGCATGTTTTCAATCATAGCACAAAATTAGGAAGGATAATGTAAAATATGCGATTTATATGAATAAGTGTGAGAATAGTTGACAAAATCCACTCAATTTAGTACAAAATAAACCATAAAATAGTGGCTCATCAGGGAATGCAGACGCAGTTACGCTTACGCAGAAGAAGGCAGAACCACCACTCCACCAGACACGGCGCGGCGGCGTTACAAGGAGAAATCGACAGAGCCACGCGGCGATGCAAGGAGATATCGACAGAGCCAGTGAGCCAGTGACACTGGCGGAGACGCGACAGTGACTCTGGAGATAGGAGGGCGGAGATGACACTGGCTAAAATGCAGAGTGGCAGCATGCAGCAACAAGCCAGCAATGGCTTTGGTCTCTAGAGACAGGAGGGCGGACTGCGGAGGCTAGAGTAGTCGAGCAGATAAAGAAGATTAGGGGAGAAAAAGAAGGGTTCGGGATTTGATTTGGGGTGGGGTCAAAATTAATTATATAGTGGGGGCAATTAAGACATTTCACTAAGAACTACTAAGTAATTTTTGAAATTTTACTGGGGTATATATATATAAGATAGTTGATCTTGGTCCTACATGCAACACCCTACCACATAAAGCTTTATGCTATAGTCATAAATTAAAGGTGGTGAGATATTACGACCTCTAAAACTTAAAAGTACATACATAGTAATTAAAGAATAATGATATATCTAGGAGCCTGTGAAGAAAAGATGACAGAACGAAAATTGCATCGCACTCGAAATGCCAAAGATATAAAGTGTCGGTATATAGAAACGATAGAAATATATATATAGTGATAGAAATATATATATATCAGAGTTCAAAGGAAATACATAGCAAATACTAGTCTCGACCTACGAAGACGAGGCCGATTAGAATGTATAATACAAACCAGAAGTTAAACGAAACATAATCATGTTTCTCTAAAGATCAACCTCTAAAAGGGATATACATATACATATACAAAAGTGGAGAAATAAACAACACTAAGCACAAAATACAAAATGTAAAGGAGTCTTCACTTTTCATAGAGAGTCTGGCACGTTCAACGAGGTATGTCACGTCCTGCATTTGAAAATAACAAAATTCGATAGTGGATGAGAATCCGAAGGTTCCAATAGGTAATAATTCCAAATAGAGACTATGTAAAAAGATATGAACCCGCTAAGCAATCCTAAACTCCAAAATGCACTAAATTCAAGCCTAGGGTCCTTCATAAATCCAAAAAGAGTAATCAAACAAAATCTAAGCAAAACTAGTGATTTTAGATTCTCAACTCTACTCAATAAAAGTCATAAGTTATACTAGTGATCTCAAATCTCAACCCGGAGCAAGTGGGACAAACCACAACCCTTGCATCTATCCAAGGGAGTTCCAATCTCAACTCGGAGCAAGTGGGATAAACCACACTTACATCTACCTAGGGAGCTCAAATATCAATGAAATTTATTTCCATCATCCAATTATATCAATATATCGCATCAAGAACAACTCTCAGCGTCACCAACGTCAGCATAAGGGATCTCTCAGTTGTTCAAACACATACAAAACAATACAAAGAATATACAAATAGAGAAAATAGATAAGGCAATTAGCTCAATTAGTATATAGATACAATTATTCAACAAGGCAAGCCAAAAACAAGATGCACACCCAATCAATACACACAAATACAAATGATGCATGTCTGTCTTATTGGCCATGAGCTCACGTGTCGGTTATTCTGCCAAACCAGACACAAGTCCAGTTGGCATCTCCCGAATCAGTCTCTCTGTTGCACATCTCCAGTAGAAAAATATTCTAAGAGAGAGTGCCCTACCACCTTCTCTTGGAGGTATACTCAGAGGAAAATATTCCTAGAAAAAGTGCCTTACCACCTTTTCCTAGATGCTGTACAATTTTGTGGGATAGTGCCCTATCACCTTGCAACTAAAGAGAGACGTGGAGGAAAAATTTCGAGGAAGAGTGCCCTACCACCTTCTCCACCTTCAACATACACAATTAAAGGAAGATGTGGGGGAAAACATTCTGATGGAGAGTGCCCTACCACCTTTCCCACTCTCATATCGCAACCGCATCACCAGGTGGAATAATTTTGAGGGAGAGTGCCTACCACCTTCCCCTGGAGGCAGTGCCACATCAATATGCAAGTGGGATTCACCACCGTCCTTGCCATTTCGATCATTCGGACCACAATCAGTCAACATTAATGTCTTTAACTCAAATTCATAACCAATAGATTCATCAATCTTAACCTTTTGTTCAATTTCTCAAGTTTAGACTCATCAACCCAAACTCTCTGTCAGTTTATCCATTCTATACTCTGGTGAGCGGGATAATACCACCGTCCTAACCACGGGCAAAATGAACCACCATTCCAACAGTCATGTCATCCGGTTTAACCAAGCGTTTATCCGAGAATAATCAATTTAATTCATTCCATATACTCACACTCATTTCAGAGCCCAAAAACTAAGTATCGGACCTTAATTGGGGGTTACGGAAGGTTACAAGTTTGCCGAGAAAGTCAAACAGTCAAAAACAGAGTTTAATTGAGAAAATAGGACTTGTGCATACGCACAAATCAGAAGCGTTCCCCAGCTTGTGTGTACGCGTGACCAGTTGTATGTACGCACAACTTGTAAAATTCTTCTCATGCGTGTGCACAATCCTTGTGCAGACACATGAGTCCCTTCACCTGTTTTGACTTGTGCATGCGCACAACCATGTGCGTGCGCACACATACAAGAATTTTTTATTTTTCTGCAAACTCTCATATTTTAGATTTAGAACCCAGCTTTCAATCATTCATAATTTTCTCTAAAAGACTTTTGTTTTCCTTCATTCTTAATCTGATTTAAAGCTCTCATCACTAGCTACAATTTAAGATAAAGTTCATACAAATCCAAGCTCCAAATACCAAGTTATGATCCGTCGAAATTGGTCAAAATTTTATTTTTACCAAAATTACTAAATTGTAAATTTTTACCAATTCTCAACCCAATTCAATCTCAAACCATTCCAAAGCTATTTCTAAGCATTTTAACATTCATTCATCAATCTTTATCCATTCAACACCCAATTAAACAAGTTTTAACATGACAATCCAACTTCCCAAACTTTTATCAACAAATCAATCACAACATGTTAATCACTCAACCAAACCACATCATTCATAATCATTCTCAACATTCCAAATTTTCTAACTTACCGCAACTTACCAAATAGGGGATCCTCACCATATTAAGCCTCCAGCCCAAATTCACACTAATCAATATAATAACAACTATACCACAATATTCATATCCAATTTCAATCTTACCATCATATAGCACTCACCAAACACCCAATTCATATAATCATACTAAATCATACTTCATCATCAACACACAACATTTAACACTATCCTAGGACAATTAACCTAAGTTTTCACATAGAGTTACACAATGTCTATCCGAAATTAAGACAAGTACCTTAATGACGGCGGCTTCTCAACACTTGACTTTCCTCACCAAAAAAGGAATGGACCGAAGCCTTAATCGACACCATCGAGTGCTCCAAGGACAAGCCCAACTCAAAATTCTACAGCAACTCAAATCAAGCAATCCAACTTGCACCAAAATTACCGAGCAACTCTACCCAAATATAATTAAACCAACATTACATGTTTTTCAAGCTAAGGTTTCATACATAATTAGGAATAATGAAGAGATTAGGCTTTCTTACCTTAACTCACTAAATTTAGTGATGAAAACCACTAAGAACACAAGTTAGAGAACTCCTATAACATCAAAATCGCCAAAAATCTTCAATACACAAGTTCAAAACACAAAATTAGCTTTGAATGAGAAAATGGAGCTGGAATTTCAAGTTACTTACCAAATTAATTGGATAAAATTGAAGAGGATGAGATAAGTTTCACGTGGCCGTAAACGGGGCGACGATCGGAGCTCCGTAGCAAAAGTTATGGTGATTTGAAGTTGAAGAAGTTAGGGTTTCCTTCTTCCCCTTTCTCTCTTCTCTTCCCAACCTTGCCCCTCTCTTGGAGTGAGAAAAATGAGCTGAATTCACTAAGTTATGAGCTTATATATGTTTAGGCTTGGGTTCAAAATAGGCCAGTTTGGTATTTTTTTTGGTCCGTTAGCCCAACTTAGGGTCAAAACCTTTAAGATAAGTGCTCGAGCTTATGTTCTAAATTAAATTCTCACCAGCAATTTTTCAAATTATAAATATTAAATTCATAAACCTTTTTTCTTATAACTAATTTATTAATTAATTATTTATCATTTATCGGAGTTTTACACTACACTGATCTAAACTTTGTTAAATAGATTATTTGGTTCCGAAACTGACTACTCTATGATGAAATCTTCCTATTTTAAAAGCTTTTAGGTATCCTTACTTCCAAAAATTATACATTTTTTAAAGATCTTGAATAGTCCTAAATTTTAGAGGCAACAAACTAGACTTATCAAAGTTTTCACCCAAATCTTACCCTACTTAAAAAGGTAATGTATAGAATGAGAAATTGACTACGCAATTTACTGTTTTTATATTACCCTAAGTGAGATATGAGTTTACAGCCTAATCTCTAACAAGCAATAAAGATCATCAATCGTCAAGTAATATTCTAGCACATCAAACTCAAATATTCAAGTCATATAAATCACATATAAAGGCATAATTAATTACATATCACTATTCATATGCATTCACTTAAGAGAAATTAGACAAGTTAATCTTATTTGTTTATGGTGTAAATTGTAAGTTTCTTAGTCTCTTATTTTCAAAATTATTTTTATATAACTTGTCACTCATTATTTTATACTAGCACGAGGCCCGCGCATACGCGCGGGTGGGTGATTGAGTTTGTAAAATTAATAACAAAAATATAAAAAGAATACATAGAAATTGGATAATGATATATTTTTTTTTGTATATATTTATTGAGTTTAGAAATATGATCACAATGATGTAACTAATAATTCTAAATCATGTATTGATTAAACATGCTTAATTCAACAATTGTATGAATTGAGTCATCAAAATTTGTAATTGAGAGTTCAGGTAATATAGGTACTACATTATATTCATTTTTAAATGTGCAAGTTTTCTATCTTCCAAATCAAGAATTCATTATACACATTTTTTTGTTCTATCACTCTTTCATCTTATATTGAATACCTTAATCTCATATTCTGAATTAAAGTTAATAACTTATATTTATACCATAGATAAAAGAAATCAATTGATGCATTAACAATCTCTTGTCTAGATCCATTTGTTATCACGGAAAGAATTTGAACATATGATAATGTAACGTAATACTTATTTTAATAATTTGATTTTGTATTTGTGAAATTTTTGAAGATATCATTTTGAATGGAGTTAGGCTTAGTTTGGTATAACTTTTCGAAGAGATGCTTCTGATTTTCAAAAGTATAAGCACCTCGTTTTACGTTTGATAAATCAAAAGGTCATGTGCTTATACTTGTGACTTTTAAAAGTTAGAAATACTTTTGAAAGATAACTTTTTAAAATTTGTAGCATCTATAAATTTTTTTAAAATAGTAATTATTGAATATATAAGCATTCGGTTTGTATAAATTTTAGAGACAATACAATAATATAACTATCATCAATATAAAATTTTAGATCTTTAAATGTATCAACTAAACTTTCTAAATAATTAACCTTCTCTTCAACTTAGCTTTAAGGGTAATATTATACTTTACAAAGTAAGCAAACTATTAAAATAGATATTATTTGCAAAAAGTGATCATAATTTATACTAAGAGTCTAAGATCACAAATAAATACTCCAAAATTTAAATTATAAAAACATTGATAAATAAAATCCTAAAATTAAAATAATAGAATGTATAGTATAATGGTCTAAAAATATGATGAAATATCTTTATATTTGATTGTGCTTTTATATTGTTTTTATTTTCATAGAAAATACTGTAGGGGTGTTCATGGATCGGATCCGATCTGCATATCTGCGGCATTTATCCGAATCTGATCTGAAAATTACGGATATGGATCCGATGCGCAAGGCTATCGGATCAGACCCACATACTAATAGGATCGGATTGCAGATTTTATGTAGGCATCCGCATATCCGCTTATCTGCAAAAATAATAAATAAATAAGTAAATGTTATTTTTATATTTTATTTCAACTAATAGTTATCATATATGTCACATTATTTTATTTTATTATTTAAGAAAAATATGTTTAATATTATTTTAAAAGTAAATATGTTTAAAAGAGTAAAAAAAGAGATTTTATTGATTTTTTAAAATAAAATAAGATTTTAAAAAGTGTTTTTATGTTTTGTGAATATATCCGATATCTGATCCGATCTGCAAATGTGCAAATCGGTCAGATCCAAGCTAAAAAACTGCGGATATTGGATCCGATCCGATGATTTTAGTGCGGATCGAATCGAGATTTTGGCCATATCCGATCCAACTCGATCCGCGTTCACCCTTAGAAAATAATAATAAAGACCCTCTTAATTTTTAATTTTTACCACTCCAATCTACTACTACACCTAACTTTCAGTGCTAAACTAAATTGCCTTTAAAAATGAATATATATATATATATATATATATATATATATATATATATATATATTCAATAATTACAAAATTAAAAAAAATTAATTTCAATTTTTGAATAAAATTCGTATCATAAATAAATACTAAATAAAAAATTTTATAATCACTAATATATCTACATAAAGAATAATATATTTGAAAATATAAAAGTAATTAAATTCCTTTTTTCTATACTTTTATTTCTAATTAAAACAGACAATAAAGTTCATAAATCCAAATTGAAGGTTAGCAATAGAAGAATAATAAAATTTAAATTCGTATTTAAAACATAACATCATACTCAAAAAATAAATTATCTCCTACAATTCAATACTCTATACAACTTAAATAAATTATTAATTGAATGATCCTTTCATGTTAAAAGTAAAATTTCTTGGTACTTAGTAGCATACAATCATTTTTATATTATAATCCCTCTTTTAGTACTTAATTCCCACCCACATCATATGTTAAAAGATTAGAATATCACACATTATCTTAACATACTTCTTAAATGAAATCTATTTGATTTATTTTTACAAAAATAAAAAATAAAATCTTCGTAAAAATTAAAAGACAATAAATTATAAAAAATAAAATTATTTCAAGATATAAAATTTGGATTTGATTGTAAAATAAAATAACTACTCATCCGATACTATGTCCATTACTACTGCACAATATAAAAAAAATAAAAAAAAATTATTGTCTATCTAAACAATTATTAAAAACTAAGTACACTTATTGATTATAAAAAGTTGTAACTATTATAAGGATTTAAAGTGAAAGATATATGTGTAAAAATTGAAATTATTTTAATTAGTTTTAGAAAGATATAAGTTGAAATTTAAATATATTTGACTATATAATGTAATTTTCATTTTGCTGTTCTCTAATAGGATACCATTCTATTAAATCAATTATTTCGCATATTAATTTTCAATAAGAAATATAATGATTTTCTTAAATGAAAAACCTACCAACACAATATATGTCTTTGTTCCAAAAACGATTTTCTAATCCAAAATAATACATAACTACTAAAGAAATGGCATACTAAATATTATCTACTTGAAATTGGTGATGATAATAATGGGCTATATAAAAAGTTCACTTTCACTCTTTTTTTTTCTCAAAATTCCATCTAGTAATAAGCAATATTGTATTAATTTTTTCAATTTACTGACTTTGTGCTTGTATTCGGCTTGAAGACAGAACAAATAAAATAATAAGAATAAAGTATTATTTTTATTTTTAACGTTTGGAACAAATTTTATTTTTTTTGTTCTAATATTAATTAATAATTTATCACTTGAATTATAGTCATACAATAGTTATTTTCAAATAAAAAAGGCTAAATCATTTTTCTGCTTTTGTAATTGAAAAAATAAAAATAAAAATTATTAAATGAATTATTAGAATTAAAAATTCTATAATACTTATGGAAGCTATTTCTGTTAGGGTAAGAATCATTCAGTTACAAATTCTTTTAACATTTGCCTTCAAATTGTGAATTAATTAAGATAAAGAACGTCACTTTTATCAATATAAGGATGTTAAACCTTTTACAAATAACGGATTAGATTCTACTCTTTTAAACTCGAATTTTTCTCTATCTATTTGATAGACAAAAAAAAATCATATACTCAATTATTTCTCTCTATCTTCCATAGTTTAGAATATTACTAATAGTATGTTTAGATTGTATACTTATTCAATAGTAATTTGTGTTGTACATTTAATTCTAAATAAAAAATATATATTTAAATTGAAATCAGTTATTACTATCTATAACTATACATTAAATGCAAATAAATTGTATAAAAAAATATAATATTTGTTTGGCACCTTATTCTATTAGTATTATACTAATATTTTTACAAATATTACGGTCTCGCCATAGCTAGAGACCTAATCACAACTTCATTTTATTTTTTCTTAAATATGTAAAGTTAAGACATTTTTAAAAAATTGTTCTTCTATACTCCCACTAAACTACACCTTTTTTGTTTTTTTCACCTTCGACACTCCTAGTTATAAAGAGTTGATTATGACACTTTGAGTCAAAATCCTATCCTAAATCACCAATAAATCCCTGAACAGCTCTCTTGTTGGATGTAACACCCTAATATTCAAATCCTTATGCTCGAGTCATAAATCAATGATATTACGGTGGTACGACTCTCAGGTGGATTTTTAATATATAAATATAGGTAATTTCGAAAAGAGTATTAATCGAGAAGCCTGAAAAGAGTAGAAATAAAATCGCGAAGACGTATCACTCACGTTTCGACAACAAAAGATAAACCGTGAAGCCGAAAATGATATACGGACAAGGCGTAGAGGAGATTAAGAGATAGATAACAGATAGATATATATAACATAAGTAAATAGCCACTAGTCGCGACCCGCGAAGTTTAGGCCGGCTAGGGTACAGTATGAAAGTAGATGACAACATTATATTCTAATCTCTCCCAAAGGAAACATAAGAGCCTCTATAGGCAAGTTCCAAAAGAGTTCAATACATAATATAATCTTTTCAAAACATAGGTGGAGAGATTCTAATCAAACACAAAGTAGAGGAAATAAAGATCTTCGCCGTCTCTCAGACGACCCACAACTCACTTCTGAGCACCTGGACCTGTATCTGAAAAATAAGAGATATATACGGAATGAGAACCCCGGGCCCATGGGTTCCCAGTACGGTAAAAGTGCCAAATAAATACAATGTACTGCAATAAAAACTCACCAAGCATCCTAAACTCCTTTTCACCAAGTATCCAACCTAGATTCTCACTAATCTATAAATAGGCATCTGTCGTAAGGGAATACTAAATCTAGATCACATCTCATATGACTCCCAACTCACTGACTCTCCCACGAATCAGATTTCAGAATCATAAACAAAGCCATCATCAGTCGTGCTGTCTCAGCAATTCTATATCAATATATCATGCCCTCCCTGGAACTAGTGAAACCACATCACTGCATCTACCCAGGGAGCTCAAATCATCTCAACTAATGATCACCATCATCATGCAATCGCATCATCAATTCATCTCATCAAGAACAGCCCTCAACCTCCACCGACACCAACATGGGCCTCTCAGTTGTATAAACACAAGCAATACAGGCATGTAATACACAATTAGGGTACAAGTAGAACAAGTAGCACATAATCAGGTAACTTAGCATATATAATGTAGAAATCCAAAACAAATAGGCAAACCCAAACAATTCAAATATATGCAAATGATGAATGCCTGCCCTATGGCTGATGATATCATTTGTCGGTTATCAAGCCAACCCGACATGTCCGGTAGCTAACCCGGGCACAGTCTCTCTGTTGCGTATTAATATCATTAGAGGGAATATGTGCCCTGTCACCATTAGAGGGTATCTGCGCCCTGTCGCCATTAGAGGGTATCTGCGCCCTGTCGCCATTAGAGGGTATCGGTGCCCTGTCACCCTTACAACTAGAGAGAAAACACAAGCATGCTTACATTCAACATTTTTCATCATTATTCATTTATCATATTCGTTAATTTATCATATATGCCTTTATACTCAGCCATAATCCATAATGGCTTTGCCGTAACTCGGCAATAACTCAGCCACCCGGCTCACAGTTCAATCCAGAACTAGCCAATTTATCAACATGGCTCCGCCGTATCCGGCAAGAACTCAGCCATCCGGCTCATGGTCCAATCAAGAACCAACCATTTATCAATAAATATAGCCCTTCGGCTCATGGCATACACGGTACTTCCACCGCCATCCTCCATATCTCATATAATCATATCTGATCATCATTGATCATAACCTTTTCCCTTGCTTCACTCGCAAGTTACCACATCCCCTAGCTCCTTCCTCATTGCTAGGCATACCATAATGATTTGATACATAAGGGGTGAGATCGGAGGCTTAAAAGTATGAGGTTTGGCTTTAAAAACTCAAAAATCAACTTTGGCATGAAAACAAGGCCACGCGTACGCGCACTCCACGCGCACGCGTGGATGGCCAAAAACTCATCGACGCGCAAGCGTTATACGCGCGAACGCGCGGGTTGAAAAATATCCAAACGGCGCGCAAGCGTCAGCCACGCGTACGCGTGGGTGCTCTTGCGCCCAGGCACAAAACTGGCACGACCCTGGCACAACTCTCTGGAAAATAGCTGGGCATTTAGTACAGTGCATCGACGCGCCCGCGCACACCACGCGCACGCGTGGATGGTGCTTTCTGGAAGAACGGCGCGCACGCGCCAGGTGCGCCTACGCGCGTAGGGTCGTTCTGCTAAAAATTTTCTAAGTTAAAAGCAGCAGAATTTACAGATTCAACCCCCAATCTTTCGACGGACATAACTCTCTCATTTTAAATCGTTTTTCACCTGTCCTTCGAACGGCATGGACATCCCGGATCCAATTTTATTTCTAAACAGATTTGGCAGAAAACAGAGATCCGTAGTCCAGGTTATGTCCCGTCAAAGTATGCCCCAAAACCATGTTTCCATACAAAACCACAAAGTGCCATTTTCAAAACAAGCCATTTTCAACTCTTTTCAAAATCAATCAAAACATGCCAATTTCAGCCTTTTCTTTGAAATCAATCAAAATATACCAAAATCAACATCAAGCCTCCTCAACTCACACGTTGACACTTTCTCAAACTCAAACACATTTACATATCATATACTCTTTCTCATGCCAAATTTCAACAACACTATTTCCAATCAACCATCATTATACATAATCAATATCGTACTCACTATCACGTGGCTTTACCCACAAATCAACCTTAATTATTCCTCAAGCATATATCACGACAAACATATCTCTAATGCATCATCATACCATCAAGGCATCAATAATCATAATCACATATATGACCATATAATATATCTCAACCAAAACCAAACATACCTCATCTATATAATTGCACCCAAATTTACCAAATCCCACACCTCAACTCCTCAAACCTTATTATTCAATAACCAACCCAATCATTCATATATTCATTATCTGAAATTCATCCAATCACTTGTGTCATCATACAATGCACACATCAACTTACCTTTCTCACCTTTTTTCGGCCTCCGGCCCAAAATCCACGGCCTCCGGCCCAATATCATAATTTAAATGCATAAACCACAAATCAATACTCATTACCCAGTACATCAAATTCTCAATACACCAAGCATACAAGGCCACACAATTCTCAACCCAAATCATTAATTCACATTACATACCAACTATGCATATTAGCACCAACCATTTACACAATCCAAACTTAATCCTAGGGGCATCTAGCCTAAGAATTCTCATCACAACACACGGTACTTAAATGAAACTTAAACCGTACCTCTTGTAGCCAAACCAATTGAGCCTCTTCTTTGGAAGTCTTCACCAACCTTAGCTCCAAGCCTCACCAAAGCTCCTCAAGCAATACCAATCTCCCAATTGTGCACCAACATCACCAAATACACTAACATAACCAATATCACATACATACATCAACCTAGGGCTCATAAAAATGACAAGTCACAAGGGTTTGAGCACTTCTTACCTCAGCCCATATGAAGTAGGGATAGAACCCACTTAGAATCCATGTTGGAGTATCCCTAAACACCTAAAATCACAAGATTTCAACACTAATTACCTAAAAACGTGTAACAGTGGGGAATTTCGAAAACTGGGCAGAGATGAATGGAATACTCACCATAAAACTTAGATAGAATTGTAGAGGATGAGAAGAGCGACGCGTGGCCGCAAACGGCTCGTCAATCGGAGCTCCGTAGCTCAAGTTATGGTGGTTTGAAGATCAAAGAGAGTTAGGTTTTCTCTCTTCTCTTCTCTCTTCCCAATTTCAGCGCCCAACACCCCTTCTTTAGGGCAAAATGAGCTGAAATGCTCATAACTAATGTTTATATATGTTGGGTCTTGGGCCCACTTAGGCCCGGTTCACTTATTTTTGTCCATTGGCCTAATTTTGGGCCAAAACCTTTAAAATTAGCGCTCTAAATTGCACTTTAAATATTTCTACCTTCCCTAATTATAGTTCCTCATTTATTAATCTTATTTACCCATAATCAATTTCCTCAGCTGTAGTACCAGACAGATCTCAGCCGGTACTGCCGGTCAAAATTCCACTGTGCGCTTTTACGCAGAAAACTATGTTTTTCGACTCGGAAAAATTCACTGAATCCAAATATCATATTTGAATTATCAAATTCCAATTGCAAAATCTTCCAACCATATTCGCTCTTATTTAACTTATTATTTAATTAATTTCGGTTAGACTGGGTATTACATTGGAGGTTCATTCTTGGTATTGGTCACAGATAAATAATCAAGCAAACAAAATAAACATGAAGTGATGACATATTGAACTATAATAAAATGCATAAAGTACAAATTAACAGGAACAGAAAAGACTTTCTTTTTTAACAAAAAAAAAAGTCTGATCAAACTATGTTATTTTTTTATTAGTAATAGATGCATACAGAAATAAAACCACCATTTTTTCTGTAATCTTTCAGTATCTTCTTCTAACACTTAAAAAACTATACAAATATATTAAAGATGAAGCACAAAATGAACAAAACAAAGACTTTTAACAATTTTTAAGAAGTCAAACTTTAAGAATGAATGAATATATAATGTAACACACAAAAGTTCACTACCACACTTTAGTTGACATGCTATCTCTGCCAAAGTCTTTACTACTAGATAGCTAAATTTAAGATAAATATTTATTAAAATTCAATTACAAAATAAGATAATTCAAAGACAGCTGGCTATGATCTAGATTAGCTGCTAGAGCAAAATAATTAAAAAAATTACAAAACTTAACAAAAGTGAGCATAGATAGGTGTAAACAAATTTTAATATACGAATCTTAAACTTTATCATCAAAGCATCACATATTTAAGCTGCAAACAAAAAAAAAAAAGCTCCATGTTCATCAAATTTAATTTAATTAAACCAAAACTTTTTCTAGTTGTTATCAATAGTTTCAAATGAAGTATATATTTTTATACTTAGCAAAATAAACTTTAAGCATCAATTACATGTTTAAAATAAACAAAAATATATTTTAAAAAACATAATGAACAGCAGCAAAAGGAAACACACCAAACCATGACAAAGACAACTCAGAAACCACCTCTCCTAGCCAAAAAGCATAAAAATATATGTGTTAAGTGATTTTCAAAAGAGCAAATCTAAATGAACACAACACATCAAATAAGATCTCATATGAAATGATTAAAAACGCAGTGTGCATTCATAGTGCTGAGTGCGAGTGGTGCTGGTATGAGTGCCTAAGATATAAGTTGTAATAAACTTGAAGAATCCCCTAAAAACTGAAATTTATCAGCAGACACAACAAAATGAGTATCGGTTATCATGGAGCAATAAGAGCAGTTGCATTCCCATGCAACATCATTTGAAGGAGCAACTATTTTTCACCATACTCTGGCAAAAGCAACCTCTGATATGCACTACTATTTCACCATCCATTTCTGTCCATAAAGAAAGAAAGAAAGGAAATTAATGGTTCAGAATGAAACCTTAACATTAATTCCTCCTCAAAGTTCACATAGACAAATACACAAACTTCTAATGAGCAAATAGTTTATCACAAATTAATCACGTATAGTTATGGAATAGTTGCACACATATATTGCTACTCCCTAAAAGAGAAGGAAAATTTCAGCAATAACTTCAGAATTTGAAATAAGAATTTGCAAATAATTTTTAGCTTAATCTAGACGTTGAAACAAAAAAGCAAGTCTTAAGCAACCATTTTCTTAATTGAAACAAAACAACTATCAAGTACATTTGAAACTCAAAATCTTATGCATAGGCAACACAGACGAAATACATTATAAGATTCACAAAAGTTTACAAAGATGAATCTGATTTTAAACTAACCAAACATTTAAAAGGTAACACTAAAAAATTCTCTTCCCTAATATAATGTCAATAAATCAATGAAAATATTTGTCATACCTTAAGTTGTGAGTTTCCTATTGAGCATACTGTTCATATTTACTTCTCCTCTAGCTCCACCCATTATGCTAATGAAGAAAAGCCTTCCATCAAAGTTTAAGCTGTCGAGGTTTCGCTGAAGGTACAATCTCATAATTTGATCCATATGACATCAAAACTACAGCAATACAGGAAGTGGCAACTGATATAGAAGCTTCAGTTATTGCATAAATCAATTACAAAAGTTAGAGAATGGTATACCTTTCTTTCCTGTTTCTTCCTTCACTCGTGCAACAGAATCTCTGTCTTATTATTGATGGCAACATTAGCTCCAAGATCCTTACAGGCAGATAAGTTTTCCTACCTGCCTAAAATTCAATTTAGGATTTAGACAAAAATATGTTCATGCTAACTATATTGTTTGTTCCAATCTGGTCAATTCTATCCTTTTGGAATGCACACTAATTGGAGTTTGTGAACAAACTACTGTTCAAAAGAAAAAGTATTATGTTTTTAATAAAATTTTGCATCACAGTGATAAAGATAGCTTCACAAAAGAAAACTAATGCATTTATAAATATGAAAAAAGAAAGCTATTAGATCATGTTTCAGATTGAGCAACAACAATGTGTTTTCTTTTATCAAACTTTATCAATTTTAATTTTAGAATTACACACATGCAGAGATAGAACTAAACATAGAACTTAATTAAACTACATTGCAGCAGTATCATTTATCAGAACAGCATAGAACGCTTTATTTACAATATACTCATTTAAAAATGTTTATTAAAACAAATCAATAAAGGACCTTAAGAAATACCAATATTGTTGCCTATTAACATGCTTTACTTACAATGATAACTATGCAAAAATGGAATAAATCAAGCTGCTTCTATTTAACCGCAAACATGCATTTAGCCATTAACTTGTTAGCTACAAAGCTTCTATTTTGTTTGCAGTCGCCATTTTCATACATAACTACAACAAAGTACTAACTTGAACACTACAAAATGGACAGTTAAGATCACATTTTGACATCATCTATGTATATATCTTGAGACAAATGAAACTAACTTTTCTATCACCACCGTGACTGCAATTTAAAATGATGGACAACTTTGAAAAATGAAATACAAAGAGAGTTTGTATGTACTGTATTAAATAACCCTCTAAAATCAGCATTAATCCATGTAATGATTAAAATCTTATACCATGTCAGATCACCATACAATGCTTCTGCAAATTGTGCCTGGCTATGATGTCTTTGAAACTGCCATAATATAAAGCAATTCATTATTGATTACTATCTTTGTATATTTTCTTTGACTGTAAGAAATTATGTAAGAAAAATGATGCCTACAATCATATAAAAAATTATGACTTTTAGTATCAAATATATTCTAGAGTAAAAATGTTAAATTGATGAGTGAAAAGAAATCATGTATATTTTTGTAAGAAATGTATATTTTCTTCACATCTTAATTTGCCTTCTTATCTTACAAAGATTTTGAGAGTAAAAAGAAAACAAATAAACAAATAAGTAATAAATATATATCACAATCTAAAAACAAATCCAAATCAAGCATTGGGCAAAGGTCAACAATAGTGAAGAATAACAGGATCATACTCACAGATCACTGCAATCCAAACATCACAAACACATATTTATATCAAAATAAATAAGTTTGCAACAAAAACTTAATTCCACAAAAGACAGTAAAATTTGAAATGAAAAATTTCCAACTTACTGGGTAGAAGGAAAAGATATACGTATAGTTAAAACACCATGTTTTATTTTCAAACTTACTGGGTCAAGCAAAAGCAATTAGAATTCTAAAAGCTGCATTTCATAGAATCTATTTCTCCTCTATTTGTAGTAAAAAATGAGGGATAACATTGGAATGTGGAAAGCACTAAAACAACGTAAATAATATAATCTAATAAGGGATATCCTTGGAATTTGGAAAGCACAAAAACAACATAAATAATGCATTCATTTTCATTAACAAAAAATGTAAAGACTTTCCTCTATAATAATTGAGATGATTCCTTTCTAAATAAACAATAGATGATTATTCTCATATTAACAAAATAGATAATGTATTTACCTCTTGGACAACACCACCATGAAACTTTTGTTTGAAGGCACTAAAGACTTTTGACGCTAATGGAGCAGATGCAATCATAATAGCTTGGATTTTAAGCTTGCTAAGATCAAATTTCAAAATCAAGAAGTTTCAAATTCTATAGTTTACAGAAATTAAAAATGAAAAAAATATGCATTATACAATAGCCAAAAACTTGTTTAACAAAAAATGGAATTGCATAATTCAACTTAAAACAATTACCTTATCATAGTTTGTTGTATCTTGGCAAGATGAGGTTCACAGTACTCTTTCAATAAGCTTCCCATATATGAGGCTGTCATCAACAGCCAACACATGAAATTATCTACATAAATGATAGAGTACTGTGGATATTTCCATTTTCTTATTCTTCTTGGTTTTTCATATAATTGAGTCCTCAAAATATGTGTGTAAAGACAAAAAAAATTACAAAATAAAGGATAATTAATTAGTAATAGTTTTGAAAAGATAACCACCACCCTGATCAACAATCAAAAGATTTATGAAAACTGCACTCATAAGAAACTAAAACTTGACATTAAGTAATGAAAGAAAACAATATATTAGATAAGTTCTCTATTATCTATGCAATCTAATAATTCAATGGGCGCATGTAAATAGATGCACTTTCAAATGCAGATCAAGAAAAGGTCTATTCAACTATTATGGCATCACATAATGAGTTTGAATGCTTTCTAATGAACATGAGCAAAAACATAATAACACACCATGCCTTCTTCTCTATTAAGCCTGCAACCTAGATTGTTTGAATGTTGAAATTTGTATATGCTATATAAAATTAATTAAGCATATGCTATAGCTAATTGGTACAAACCTCAATTGTAGCATTTGGAAGAAATTCAGAGCTGTTGTCAGGGTCAAAATTCACGCCTTCCCCTGGCAGCTTTGACAGGATAATATAATAGTTATCGAAAGAACCTATAATTTTATAATACCTTGAAAAAAAGAACAAAAATGAATGCCTGTGAAGATGCAACCGAATAAAACAATAGAAGCTGGAATTTACTTTATGTAGACAAATTAATCAAAACAAACTACAAAATCAACAAATCCCATGTTGTAAGACATGCTACCTATACATGTAACATCTCTGGGAGGGTAATCAACTTGACACTAATGTAAGAATTCAATATAGATGCAAAAATATGGTGGTTGTTTAAAGAAATTAAACCTTAGCGAGTTTCTCAAAGGTGTTGTTGGTGTGGGGGGAGTCTAGTCGCTTCGTCGGCATATCCGTGACGACCATAAACCAAGACGATCATCCCTGTGGAGTACCCGCAAATGGATCGAGCCTCAGTTTCTGGTGTACCGGTGCCAGAACGCTTGCCGAAACCATCACACCTTCCTCTGGCGATTCCTTTGCTTGCATCTCGAACCCTAACGACATTTTCTGTAATTTTATTAAAAAAAAAAGGAAAAAAATTTCTACTTTTAAAAAAGAAAAATGACCTCTGCAAAAAATATGGATGGTATATGGATCTCAGAGCTCTCCATTCTCTTGATCGGTGTCCTAAAATTGTTATCAACTGCTCCTTCTTCGTTGATGGCAGCAACACCCTAAAATCTGCCACTGTTCTTTCTACCTGAAGCTGTATCAATAGCCACCGTCACCTTTAACTTATTATTTTTCATCTCTGCTACTCGTCAGAAACAGATTCGGAGCCCATGCCGTGTCTTCTTTGTTCTTTGCCAAACGCTCTCGTAACTGCAGTACTGACCAGCCGTCTCTCGTGACTTGGAACACAATTTCTGGATGCTGAGATGAAGATAAAAATGAGGAGGACGATCAGAGAAGAGAGAAAAAGAGAAAGAGTGTCGAAGGGTAAAGAGTGATTCTAATTTTTGTGGGTAAAGGAGAGAGAAAGCCAGAAATAGTGTGCTCAAAATTTGAAAAAGGACTGAAATTTGAAAACTTTTGAAGAATTGCGCCCAAAATTTGCCATCGATCCCGCTCAAATTATTGCAGTATGCTCAATTATCCTTCCATTTCGTGAAGAACCATTGTGCAAAACAACGCTATATTCTTCATTCAGCTAAAAAGGTTTGGGAACACCTGTCACTTTCTTAGAAACTATCTAACAGTGCCAAATAGTGTGTCATTTTACTGTTTGGCTAGTTAATTATTATATATTTATAGATGAGCATGTGAAGAATATTCCTAATTGTTTTTTGAGAATGTCTCATATGCATTTGGTTATGTCTTTAAGTACGAGTAGAGTATTTCTAGATGATCTATGTTTTGACATTAACACATACATATTTTGACCAAACAACTACGGTGATAAGCCTCAAACAAAACATTTAGGAGCACAATAACTTTTACTATTAGATGATCAAATATTTTTAATATAATTTCATCACATAGAAAAGATTTCATTGCATGCCACTAATTATAACTAAATGATAATGAATTAATCTTGCAAGTATAAAATATGGTCCTATAGGATCAAATTGTTCCTATACCAAAATTGTAACACCCTAATATTTTAAGCTAGATTTAAGCCTTATTTGAATTATATTGATAGTTGATATTAGAACTTTACGATACTTTTGAAAAAAATAAAATCTTTATATATACATATATAGTAGATTGCTAATTTTTATTAGAATCATTATTAGCTGAAAAATATAAGTGAATTTAGAGATATTAACATGAAAAATTGGTGTACTAAATTATAAAAGCAAAAACAATGACATACTTTAATTACTCATATCAAATAATTATAAAAAAAGAAACATCATAGCCACAATTGTAATCACTCAATAAGGATAAAACAAGATACACAAAAAATCTCAATTCTCTCAATTTGCATAGCTATGACTAAAACAATAGCCTATTCTCCCTCCTTAATATGAATTTGGGTTAGCTCTTAACGTTTCGTATCTACGTTCTTGATATCTTGCTCATTACGGCAGAAGCGGATAGTAGCGGCGGGTGAGTAGTGGCGGCTTCCATAAATGCCGCAGACTGAGAAGATTGAGGCAGAGTTGAGCGGCGGTCTAACTTCAGGCCGCAAAACAGTCTTGGATTGTGGCTGGGCAGTGAAAAATGCTGCCAAATCTGCATACATATATTTGGGCTTCTTTGGATAACCCTACCTTTTTGGCGAGAGGCAACAGGGGCGCGAAACAACCCACCCTCCCTGTGCCGCAAAATTCCCGTTGACCGCTGCAAGAAATGCCGCTAGGTGACGTTATTATCTTAAATCATCTTTCAATTCCCCTTTTTATATTCTAACCACTAATTGATTTCCCCCAATTTTGAAGAAACCCGTGAGTTGAGCTTCGTAGCGCGCCAGACACTGCCTTCGCTCCTCTACCGTGCGCCATTGCTGTCGATCCATCCACAGTTCCTGAAACTCTACCCCCTCAAACACAGTATGCAAAATCCCTTTCCTCAGCTCCCCCTATTGAAGGCTACCCTATTTTTGAAACCCTAATTTCAATATCATTGAACACTAAGTTTGCAATTTCAAATGGCAACTGCATCTCCCTGAACATATAGCATGTTGTTGGATTGTTATTTTTTGTTATATTTTACCTAATGGGATCTCATTTGGGCTGTCTTCGTATGCAAAGAAAGGGTGTGCATTGATCGAAAATGGTGAATTTGTTTTCGATGAGAACCTTAAGAATTGTTTCATGGTTTCATTTATGTCGTTATTGAAGGTGCCAGCTGAAGGAGGGTATGATTCTTGAAGAACTGCAAGGGAGCTTGGTGATGAGACTTAGATGTTCGATGAAAGGCCTAGCTGAGATTCATGCATTTTGGATGTTGATCACTGCTGGAACACGGTACTGAAACGTTGTTGGATTCTCATCTGTGTACTCTTCGTTGCCTACTTGGATTCCTATGATTTTTGTGTCTGGTAGGTAGGGGTTGATGTTGTTGCTTCCCATTGAAGTGCTTGTTGTGGATCATTTAACTGGCATAGTATTTGGTTCTCAACTGTTACAATGATTTCAATTTCTGAGTTGGCAAGAGCTTTCAGAATCTCAGGGTTGGTGTCATAGATTCTTGTTCTTGTTATCTTTAGGGTGCCTAAGAGTTCAATGACATTTTCTGGGGTTAGTAAATTGTTGGCTACATTTGTGATGATGTTTTCATCATCTTTATCTGTGGTTGAATTCTACCTTCTCAAGAGATTCCTTATTCCTTTTGGTAATTTTTTCAGCAACCCTTTAAGTTGAGGCCAATGCTACCATGATGAAGAGGTTATTCTTCTTCAGTTGCTAAAACGACGTGGAGGAGCTATATTTGCGAAACGTGTAACGTTGTTCCTGAAATGGAAACATAAGTTGTGTAGAGTCAGAGGATATGCAGTCCGTGTTAGAGAAGGGGATTTATTTGGTTAGAGTTATTCATCCCTAATGATGATGATTATGATGTTGGAGTTTTTGGTGTAGGCCCAGCATATGGGTTTTATTATGATGTGGGATGGGCTTTTTGGTTCGGTTTTTCGGTCGTTAAAATTATGAGTTAAAGTTTTTGTGAGTTGGGTAGAGAAGAAAACTTTTGGTGAAAAAGATTGATAATTATAAAAGTAGAAAACAAAAATACAATGGTAGTCGCTAGTAATTGGTAACTTAGGAAGGAAAATATATAACCCAATTCCAAAAAAAAAAAGAAAAGAAAATATGTAACAAAAAAAACTTAGTCAGGGAAATTATAAATAGAATTTAGAATGTTGTTCAGAGTCAGTGTAATTTTGATAATTTGAAAATTGATAAGATTTAAGAATTTAAAAGATTAGAAAATGATAACTTTGATTTAAAGAAAGAATTGTTTCAATTAAAATGTAAGTAGATGTTTATTAAACCAACTAGGAATGATGAAAAAGTATGTACATATTTTTAGAGACGATAACAATAGTTGCCATTGTTAAGTATGAGTTTTTTTTTTTAATTTATAATTAAAAAAATTCTTGAAGAAGTCATGCTTGTTGTCAGTGTATTTTTGTGTATTCTTATATACTGTTTGTAGATGTATATATTATCTGGAGATGGTGATAATGGATTAAAAAGCGGAATTGAAAAAACTTAAAACAGAGTTTGCCGCGGGGTTATGCAAACTATATAAAATTTATAGAGTTTGCCGGAGATTAGGCGAACTTGCCAATTTTTATAGAGTTTGCCGGGGGTTCGACGAACTTGCTTAAATGCCAAAAAAAAAAAAAAATCGTATTTGGGGAATTAAAGTTCAGAAATCATGTTGGGAAAAATAATACTTTTTTTTTATTTTATAAATAAAAAAATCCCTTAGGATATGCATTTGATTAACCAAAATGTAACGCACAAAACAAGACACACTTGGCAATTGATTTGTGATCATATTCCGCAAAGGCCGTTGCTACCGTGCTGAAGCCCTTATATTTCAGCAGGTGATAAACTGAGCTGGCGGCATCATCTAGTGGATGCGTGTTGATGTTAGGAGTGCACGCACAGACAAAAGCCTGTCGGCTGCAGTGGTTGCAGAGAGAGATTTAGCTGAGTTGGGATAATAACATAGGTCATAAGCTTATATTAAATTATTAATGATAGTTATGTTTTTGAATTGGATTTTTTTGTAGGTCATGGGTAATTTTGGTTGTAATGGTGGAGTTGGGATTTTTTAAGGGTTATTTTTGTATTGTGTATGGCCTAACGGTGGAGAAACATCTTTTTGAAAATATTCAGTTTGAGAGAGAGAAAACTAGCATGTTGATATTAGGTATAGTTAATTGGACCATGTAATATGGGAAAATGAATTTGTTTCCTTTTGTTATATATACTAGAAACCTGGAAGGACTTACGAGGCAGAAGAAAAAAAATGACTAACATTCAGAGTAATGTAAGCATTGACATGAGTACTATTAAAAGTATATTGATAGAGATTGGGATTGGAACGTGGTGGAATGTTTTTGTCCGTTGTGCAGTTCGAACAAGTCTCCGCACATCCGCCATTCTCCTTTCCGGCCTAATTATGCTTGAGAGTGCATGCGGTGCTTCACGCTACTCCCTGTGCTTGACGCCGTCAAACTGAGCACAGACACCAGGGATGGTTGGTGCAGCTGGAGATTGTACTATAGCGACAAGTAGAGGTTGAACGAGCTCCAAAAGGGAAGTTCAAAGATGATGGGTGGCAGAAGGACCAACAGGCACACTTTAAGCGGACCTACCGAAGCTACCATCATGGGAAGTAGCTGATGGCTTCAGAGAAGCGTGTTCTCTTAATCCACGTTGAAGGGGCAGCTGACCTCCGTGTACGAAGTACAAGAACGACCGAAAAAGTATATGAAGGTGGAGAAGAGTGGCCGGCTAAGAGAGCATGTCCGGAAACACCTGTTCACAGTCTTCTGGATGGAGCAGAAAATTTTTGTTGCAAAGAAATTACGCCAGTTAATTCGGTCAGACGTGTTGTGAGTTAATTACATTTATGTAATCTTCAATTCTAATATACGGTTTACTTCTGTCGAATTTGTTTTTACTTGTAGTGATCAATTTTGTCGTTGTTAAGATAATTATATTTTGATTTCACAATAGTTATGTTCATACCTTGGCCCAACACGAACGCCCAGGTCCAAATAGGATAAAAAAGTCCCAATCCATAGGTTGGCCACCTCACGTAATCGACCTCCTTCCAAGAAATCGGATTCGACACAGTGTCCACTCTAAGGAAGTTGGGAACGAAGGTTAGCTGGCAGATAAGACTTATTCAAATAAGTAACTGCCCCTAAAATCTCTCAACCCACTTCCAGGAGTCATATCTCAACTTCCCTAAGATAAAGGGACGGTTATCCTCCTTAAAAGGTGTAGCTACTCCAACGGTGGTTATTGAATCACCACTATAAATACATTGACACCCCTCAGATATCTCTAAGTTCCAATATTCTCCAAACTTGGTTAGACTCTTTCTCGTTCAGACGATTGGACCAGGAACAAGGAGTCCAGTCCACTATTCTCCAGTTACCCATCGTAAGAACTTATATAGTCTCATTTTGTCTAGTATGGATAATTACATTACATTACCTGCAGTAGTGGTATTTTCCAACAAATACTTATAGTATTTAATAGTGTAACGGATGTAAACTGATTAAGAAATTATTGAAATTTAACAATAATAGTTATTTTATTATAAAAACAAATTAAAAATATGTATCCCAGCGTAAATATAGCAAAATATATTTTATTCTTGAACCATATTATTTAATATGCAGTTTGATATTCTTAAAATATTATGAAAAAAAAATGTATTTTAAAGTTTACTTTTAAACCAGTTATTATTTTTCTTTTGTAATTTTGTAGCCAGTAGTATAAAATAATGGTGCTGAAAATTGAACCGGACCGGCCGGTTCAACTGGATTAACTGGAAACCGGTCAGCTAGCCGGTCCAGGTAAGCCTAGAAACTACATGGCAAAAAACCGGTGATATTACCGGCCGAACCAGCGGTTAACCGGTGAATCGGTAAACCAGTATGTTTTTTGACCGTTTCTAAAGGTTAAAAAAAAAAAAAACAAACCCCTCATATAAAAGCCCAACTACCCTCTTTCTCTCATAAGAAAACCCTAATACCCCTTTCTATCTCCCTCTGAGTTCCACGCCGCCACCACCCCTTTGAGTTCCAGCGCCGCTACCACCAACAGTAGCGTCACCTTCTCAGCTTCTCTGTCGAGCTCAAAGCACAGTTCGAGCGTTACTATCTGCCACTGTAGAATCTTCGCCGTTTAACTCCGCCGCCATAGAAAATTACACAGTTTGACTGTGTTGCTCTCCCTCTTTGTTGAGTTATTCGATCGGTTGTTCAATTTGTCTTTTTTTTTTATTTTATTAATTATAATGATTATGATTTGTTGTTTTTATATTCTGAATTCTGATGCTTGGATAGATTAAATTCTGATTGTTGTAGTTGCAAAAAATATTTCAATTGGATTACTTATGTAACTCTGTTGATTAACTGAAGAAAATTTGGTTGCTGCTTCATTTGTTTTTCCTTTTTTTATTACTGTTGGAGTATTTTTGTTAATGGTTGCTGGTACCTTGTTGAATTTCTTAGAATAATTCTGTTGATTTTAAGAAATTAAACTATACATTGATGCCAATAAGTACAGCACCACCTTATTTTTTTGAGATAATGTACTTCATAAGATTTTTTAAAGGATTTAAAGCTATATTTTTTATGACTGAAGTTTTATTTTGTTATATGTAATTTCTAGAAAGTTTATTTAGTTGAAAATTTATTGAATTTAAATATTAAAAATGACTTCTTAATTTTTTATAATTTTATCTTATATATAAGTAAATTGGTTGAATCCCAGTTGAACCACGGTTAGACTAATAAATTGTTGAACCGGTCATTCTACCGGTTCATTGATCGGTTTGGTTTTTGCAACCTTGTATAAAATATATACTGAAATATATATATACATTGCGAATAAATTAAACTACAAACATATTAATAGAAAAATATAATAATGGTTGATTTTAGTTGCCAAGTTTGTTGTAAAAAAATTATTTGTTTATAACAATATGATCCTAATATATGAGAATTTATATGGTTAAACAAGAAAATAAATAAATAACGTCGGCTGCAGGTTTAAGAGAAAATATTAAATATTTATACACTTTTTGTTGTGGGTGACGAGAACTGAGTTGGGCGACTGAAACACGCAATTGTACTCGGTGTTCACTTCACGTCCATCATATGCCTACAGCAATGACTGTCACCAAGGTGAGAGAGAGACAGTAGAGATTTGGAAATAGATCTCCTCGTGAATTACATTTTCGCTTTCTTTATTTATTTGTTTTTTCATTTTCTTTTTGCGTAGAATTAAATTCTTAATGTTGTTCTTTGTGATGGAGTAAATAATTTTCTTTCCCTTTCTCTTGAACGTTATAGTTGGTCCTCAAAGTTAAAATTAAGAGGAAATTTCAGCCATTCTCCTTTGTAAGATGCTAAAATGGCACTCCCGTTCCCTCTATTTTATAAATGTACATTCCCGTTTTTTGTAACTTTTTAAAAACCTCATCTTTAATCTATTTTTTTAATTCTGCTTAACAAAATACTCTTTAATAAATTATTTTTTATTAATGAAACTGTATTTTTACCCAAATATTTTTAAAAAAATAATAAATAGATTATTTTTTTCTAAGATACATACCCTTCAACAATTATTTCGTTACTAAATTTTGTTTTTACTAAAATTTTTGTTAACAGTTAACTATATATATTTTATTATTAACTTTTCGGTATCAATATATATTATTTTAACATGAAACAAAAAAATGTTACTACTATTAATATGTATAACAATTAATACATATGGATATTGAAAAATAATTTTACTTAAATTTTTTACTTAATATTAAAATATTATATTTTTTGATATCAACAAGTTAATAGTAAAATATAAAAAAATTGTTAACGAAATTTTTGGTAAAATTGTAATTTAATAATTGAATAATTTTTGAAGGATATTATATGAAAATGTAATATAAGTATTACATGTTTTAAAAAATACTTTTTAATCAATAAAAGAATAATTTATTAAATAATTATATTAACTCCAACACTTAATTGATAAGGACGAGTTTCGAAAATAGTCATTACGAGCAACTTCGAAAATGATTTCATTAATTAATTGTTGTCAGTCAAAGGTTCGTATGATACTAACAAGAAGGGAATTAATTTTCTAATAATATTTACCAAAATGAAACGACAATACGTTCAGTTAATATTAAATCGGCTCTGCTACTATTCTTTTCACTGGTTACCATCAAAAATTGATTTTCAAGGTTTTCTACACTTGGCGTGGCTTTATATCCATTGTGTGCGTTACACATAGAGAAGGAGCAATCCTCTTTCGCAGTGAGTGATCCCCACCCGAAATTTTTCCCAAATGCAATACCCATGAACAACGGAAAGTACAGGCTCTATGCTATGCGCAGGGGACGTATTCTTGGAATCTACACGTCTTGGGAGGACTGTAAAGAACAAGTTAACGAATTTAAAGATGCAGAGTTCAAGGGTTTCTGCCTCCTGAGAGACGCCCAACATTGGTTGGGAGTTGTTAATCCACCATTGACACTACCCCCACCTCCGGAGCTCGATTCTGGAGTTCATCCTCCGACGGGACTGTTTGAGCAATCGTTCTCTTTATCCAAATACTTTAACAGCATGCACGTTGGCCCAACATTGGGTGAGTCATCACAGAAAGCATTCGTTCCTTGTTCTCAGATACCACAAGGTACGGGGGCAAGTGTTGGTATGGTTACGCCAATGGTTTCTCTTTTCTTTTTTTTCCCGTTTAAACTGCCATTGATTATGACGATGAATAACTTTGGGTGTTTGTCATTGTCATCGATGTCCAGGACCGAATATTGTTCCGGAGACTTCTTTGACTCAGTTTGTACTGGTTGAAGACATAGAGGTCTATCTCATTCGTGTTTGCTGCCAGCTGAGGCTTGATTATCCGGCCTTTAACAGGCGTGAGTTTTTCTCCGACAGTGGTGAGTTGCTTCATGGCTACTGGGTGACGCTGCAATCACAACAACGCGATGTTAATTGGATCGTCGAGGGTGGGTTCTCATCGGATGAGCAGACCGCAAGGCAGGACACGTCGTTCAAAATGTTAGGGAAGGTGTTATCTTTGGTGGGGAAGGAAATCCACGACTACAACTACAGGATCGTGGCAGCCTTGAGAGTTTGAATTGAGGAGCTGGAATGGCAACTACCAAACCCCGTACACCAGTGAATCCGGGATCTCAAACAGGAGAACTGAAAGCTTAGGTCTGACCTTCAGAAGTATAATGACTTATTCGAGACTTGAATGGAGGGTTGACTATGGTTGCAAGTTTCTACATTCACAGTTTAGCAGCTTATTGTTAAGTCTTCATGTTTAGTAGTTATTCCTGTTTACATTTTTCTGTTGTTAACGTCGATGGTGAGTCTTGTAACGTGGTGAACGGTGATGTTGTTGTTGGGTATACTTTGCTTTCCAGTAATTTCCAAGGACGGTTGATGAACTAATTATGCAAATGTTCAGGTTAATTACATATTTTACGGTGGTTGGGTTTGTGAATTACATTTACTCAAACATAATTTATTTAACTTAACTCTGGTAAACTTAGGCATGCTGCAGCAAAAAATAGGGACCTAGGAATTAGTGCCCTAATAGTTAATTTATTTAACTTACCGAGGAAGTCCACAGTGGAACCAACTACTATGTAACCACAAAATTTTGTATAACTGCTGACGTTGAGTTAATTTTTTGTTTAAATTAATTGAATTACTTTTCCAACCATAAACTCGGGTATAGTCTACTACCAATGCCATAGGATATCATTTACCTATCTGATGAGAAGGAAGGTGTTGTTTCTCCTGTCTTGTCAAACAGACGTGAATAGGCGTGCAGATGTGGTGGAAAAAGGTTGATGTGTGGTTGGATAAAGGTAGGGAAACCCTAAATTGCATTTGAAGTTGGGTTCAACCTTGAGTGAATTTTCCCATGTGCTGTATTGTCCCAGAAGATGCCTACAGAAACGATGCCATTCGGCCCATTAGGCCATAACACCAAAAAAGCCCATGAATAAGAAACCAAATGATGGGGTTCAGTATGCATTCTATGACACGAATTGGGCCGCTCTTCAACACGTTAGGTGAATACAATTAACAGTGGCCCTATGTTTAAGTAGCCACACGTGTGTCATATTTATGAACTGTAATGTAAATGGGAATCGTCTAAAGCACACTAATTTCCTAACCCACTGTACCTCCATTCTATTGTGCCCTTGCTCCTACTATTCAGGATGGAGTTACACAAAGAGAAAAGCATCGAGGATGCAGTGAAGTGTCGAAGGAGAGCAACCAAGGATGAATCAATGGAGCGGGTAACCACCGTGGATGATGCAGTCAGCGGTGTCGATGATCACACACAGGTATGAGAACGTTGTTCTTTTTCTGCAAAAGTGTGGTTTTTTTTTCGTTCTTTATCATCCGGTTTAGTATCACTTGCACACGGAAACGGTGACATGCTTCCCTTCTGTCGTCATTGTTCAGAAACCGTCAACCGGAGATGACATGATTTTGGGGATCCTGAAGACACAAGCGAACCAAATACAGGCCCTAACCGCAGTTGTGGCACAACACGGTCAGGTGCTGGAACTTCTCACATCTTTGAATGTACCTGCTACTTGTGACAACAAACCGATCATGGACCTGAACCTAAACTTGCATCCTTTTGGAGGAGTGCATATTTACCCAGGCGATGGAACACTTCAAGAGACGGTGAAAGAGGTAGCGAACACCAGGACGCTCCCAGATGAAGCTCTGACACGCCAAGAGTGTCCTCCACCAAAACTAGAGGACGTTGTCCGAGGTATATCAGCCCCACCGCCTACAAGGATGGCCAGGGTCAATAAGGGAAAAGCCGGTACTCCCCAACCAGCGCCACAAGTCAACTTACAAGTTTGTAGTTCTCCAAACGGATTTTATTTTCAGGTTATTGTTGGTTTATTTTTTTAAAGATATTCTCCGTGGTATTTATATACATATGTATATGTAATTTCCTTCATGTCAGAGAAAGCTGTCCTTTAAAGATGAAGGAGAATCATCACAAGACCTCATAAGAAACATAAGGTCCACAGGTCCTGGCTCTCCATGGACATTTTACACACACAGGAGTGCGGACATTAGGTCGGAAGAGACTCCAAAGGTACATGAAACACTGCATGGAAACCCTGGATCCCCATTGTTTTGTATGTTTAGGGTCAACTTGCTCAATTTTGCTCATTCATGTCGAAAGAAAGATATGTTTTCGTTTTGGACAAAATTTTTTTTTTCTTTTCATATAGGTCCGGACGACAAATGTTTGGGTTCATTACCTTTTCTTGGGCCGGCATATGTGGCAATTTGGAATTTAATTTTTTTTACTACGTAGCCCAACATTTGCATGCCCAATTTAGTGACCATTAATGTTTAAGGGGCCACTACTGCATCTTGGGCCACAGGTGGCTTTAATTAGACCCAATAGCCTTCTCATAGTCTGATGGAATGCTTTCCTTACTAATCATTATTGTTTGGATCACTTTTTTATTTAACTGCAAGTGGGTTATTTTCCGTGAAACCGTGAACTGTTTATGTCTTGTTATGCAAATATAATAACCTTCGGACCGTTGGGTATACTCTTAAGGTTTTATTCATGTTGGGCTCGTATACTAAGAAATTTAAGAAATTTTATTTCCGCGATTCCAACACCTTCATGGAGAAGCAATGCTTGGACCTCTCATTCTGTCCCCCCGCCAGGGATGCAGTTTGTTGGCCACGAGCTCGCTGTTGCGGCCTACATCTTTGTCAACGGCCTACAACCGAGGTAAGCAGTTACATTTTTCGGGTTCTCTTGTTTAGTAGTCTACAATTATTTCTAGAATTAGAAACTACTTTCACCACTCATGGCTATTTTTGTTTTTTCTGTATGGTGGCCTGGCAGCGAAATCTTGGTGGAGAATGAACATTGCACCGGGAATCGGGAAGCCCTTTGGACATTACGCCCTGGAGAGGAGGTCGTCGACGACGTAAGTGGCTTGAATTTTTTATTTCCTCACAGCATGGTTACATTCTTTCCGAATACATCCGTTAATTATTTGCGCTTAAATTTACCAACACGTAGGTTATCAACCTTGTCGTGGCAATGTTTTCCTCAAATATGGCTGAGAAACAAAGGTGGTGGCTTCCTACCACGTTTGCGGTGAGTTTGTTAACCAGTTAAATTTTGTTCGGGCAAAAGGATAAGTACTCTCGATTGGCAATTAAACTCCTTCATAATTTTGTTCACCTAAATGATATTTTTTGCAGCAAATAGCGATGAGCCCAGGCCACCATTGCAAGTCAACCCTGGATTACATCGTAGCTAAGTACATGGGTTTCGTCGACAATCTACTGAAGGTGAATCTTCTCAGACCCAAGATTTTTACTAACGGTTTAAACGGTCATCATAGTTACAATCTCACTGGCAAGTGTCCCTGTTGGTGCAGATTTATGTTCCTCTCCACATGGGATGCCACTGGTATCTGATGATTGTTGACATGTGGGATCATAATTTGATTTATCTGGATTCATTAAAGTCCACCGTCGAGCGACAGGCTCGAATAGACCAAATATTGGAAGTTGTTTCCTCTCACTACTGATTCTCGTCTAATCTCCCTCTGATTTTTTTATCTCATTCGCTTCTAGATTTTGTTCATTTGTTACAATGACATGATTGCCCCTTTAACAATAAGCAAAATTTGTTCCCCATAGCTGCATAATTTTTAAGATTCATCCCACACATGGTGCTAACAATATGTATCTCACTAATCATTGTAGGCTCGTTTACTTGAGCTATTGTTGTCTGACATGTCTGCATACGAGTGTAAGACGACTGTGCCGAAGTCTATATCAAAGTTTAGGATCCACGAGCCACACATTTCTCAATAGGTTGCGGATTCGTATGTTGTGAACTCTTTCACCGATTCCTTTCTGCCATGCTTACTTTATTCATTATAAAGTTCATTTCTGTGTTTGTGGCAATGACTACGGAGTTTGGGTTGCAGAGTGGATGATCCAATACGATTTATGGGCATCGTATGACCTTCAGGTTAGATAATTAAATGGTTCATGGAATGCTTTCAATCCTATACATGATTTAGGTTGAAGTTCATGTGGTTGTAATGAATATATATGTATTACCATTGTGTGTTCTCCTTTTAGAAGATCAATGGACACACCAGAATGACCATTGCTGTTGATCTAGTTATGGGTGAGCACAACCCAATCTCCGAAGAAGTTCAACAAAAGGCTGTTCAATTCTGGGACAGGAATATGATTTGTTCTTACATGAAAGGAGCCAGACCAAGAAAGAGGACCCGTAGCCCTGTAGGGCCACTAAGTCCCTAAGTTTGATGTGGCTCAAATTATAACATTTTTTGGGTTGTTGAATGCTCTATCAAATGCTTTAATGGATCTCTGGCAGGATGAATTGGCCTACGTTCAACACTTTCATCGGTGCTCCCTTTTTTGCTCAATATGAATGAACCACAATCTGGGTACAACCAACCTTTGTGTGATCGTACTTGTTGGGTTAACATTAGTTGGCGTTAAATGCATCAAATGAGATCTGGTTTGCTATTATTTTTTTGTCTCCATACATGACACTGATGAATTTTTTTGGTTTTGAATTAGTGGTCTCTATTGTACTCAGAAAACAAGATTATTGTATGGCATGTTGTGAATGTTCCTTAGTAGATTCAAATTGTAAATGAAACGCCATTCCATATTTCAGTAGGCACACTTGTCCTTAACGATTACACGAGTCGAAGTGATTGTACCAAGCTCCGCAAGAATGAGTAGTTTTAA